>NC_054403.1:0-718333 GCF_017976425.1 Toxotes jaculatrix | reverse complement strand
TCTGTATTTCAATTCAATTCAGTTCAATTCAATTTTATTTTTATAGCGCCTTCCACAATCAAAATTGTCTCAAAGCGCTTTACAGAGACCCAGAGCCTGACCCCAGAGCAAGCACTTGAGGCGACAGCAGCAAGGAAAAACTCCCCTTTAACAGGAAGAAACCTTGAGCAGAACCTGGCTCAGATGGGGGACCCTCCTGCCGATGGCCGGGCTGGGTGAAAGGAGGAGGAAGATAGGACAGCTAGGAATGGAGGAGAGGGGGAGAAGGACATGCAGCATAATACAGACAAAGGACAATATTAGTGGGTCAGCATTTACATTACAGTTAGTGAATAGTTATTGGATAATGTATGCTCAGCAGATTACACTTATAATAGGAAACAGAGCACAGAGGCAAAAAGCTGTCATGACTGGTAATTATTTACATTACAGTTTGCAAAGAATATTAATCAAATATTTATCTGTAGTAGAATGGAACATTAAACGTGTTAGAAATGGATCATTGTAAACAATAAACAGCAGCAGGTGGGTGGAGCCAGGACCACAGAACATGCAGCTCTGGAGCCAGAGATACCTGCAGAAAGGTACAGAGAGACCAGAGAGAAACAAACACAGGACTACGGGACAGAGAGGACACAGAGTTAATGACATGTAATAAAGGCTAATAAATTTGAGAGTGGGTCTGAGGAGAGAAAGAGAGAGAAGAAGAAGTGCACAGTAGATCATGGGATGTCCCCCAACAGCCTAGGCCTATAGCAGCATAACTAGGGGATGATTCAGTTGCCTGGCCAGCCCTACTAAGGGCTATATCCTTAACTGTAACAGTGTCTATAGAGATAATTGTGACTATCTGTATGTTTAGTCATAATAACTAAAACTGTAACTAGAACTAATTATAAGCTTTGTCAAACAAGAAGGTTTTAAGCTTAGTTTTAAAATTAGAGAGGGTGTCTGCTTCCCAAACCCAAACTGGCAGTTGGTTCCATAGGAGAGGGGCTTGATAACTAAAGGCTCTGCCTCCCATTCTACTTTTAGAGATTTTGGGAACCATAAGCAAACCTGCATTCTGAGAACGAAGCAATCTGTTGGGATGATATGGTACTATCAGCTCTTTGAGATATGAAGGAGCCTGGCCATTGAGGGCCTTATATGTAAGGAGAAGGATTTTAAAATCAATTCTGGATTTTACAGGAAGCCAATGAAGAGAAGTTAATACAGGAGTAATATGATCTCTCTTGCTAATTCCAGTCAGTACTCTCGCTGCAGCATTTTGGATCAGCTGGAGGATTTTTAGAGAGTTAACTGGACATCCTGATAATAGGGAATTACAGTAGTCCAGTCTAGAAGTAACAAAAGCATGGACTAATTTTTCAGCATCACTCTGCGACAGAATGTTCCTAATCTTACTGATATTGCGCAGGTGAAAGAAGGCAGTCCTAGAGACTTGTTTTATGTGTGAGTTAAAGGACAAATCCTGATCAAAAATAACTCCAAGGTTTCTCACAGTTGTACTGGAGGCTAAATTATTGCCATCCAGAGTAACTATATGATTAGATAAACTGTTTCTGAGGTGTTTGGGACCAAACAAAATAACCTCAGTTTTGTCTGAATTCAGAAGAAGAAAGTTACAGGTCATCCAGGCCTTTATGTCTTTAAGACATGCCTGAAGTATGGCTAACTGATCTGTTTCGTCTGGCTTCATAGATAAATATAGCTGGGTATCATCTGCATAGCAATGGAAATCTATTCCATGCTTCCTGATAATATTGCCTAGGGGAAGCATGTATAAGGTGAACAATATCGGTCCAAGCACAGAACCCTGTGGAACTCCATGACTTACTCTGGTATATATGGAGGGATCATCATTAACATGAACAAACTGGTATCTATCTGATAGATATGATTTAAACCAGCCTAGTGCTCTTCCTTTAATCCCAATAACATGTTCCAATCTTTCCAATAGGATACTATGATAAATAGTGTCAAATGCAGCACTAAGATCTAGCAGGACAAGTATAGAGACGAGTCCATTATCTGATGCTATGAGAAGGTCGTTGGTAACTTTCACCAGTGCTGTTTCTGTGCTATGATGAACTCTAAATCCTGACTGAAAAACTTCAAACCGTTCCTATGTAGATGGTCACACAACTGAGTTGCAACAGCCTTTTCAAGAATTTTAGAATTAAAGGGGAGATTGGATATAGGTCTATAGTTTGCCAAAATGTCAAAGGCTTTTTAAGGAAAGGTTTGATAACTGCAACCTTAAAAGCCTGTGGAACATATCTTGTTACCAAAGAGAGATTTATCTGATCTAATATGTTAGTGCCAATCAAAGGCAAAACATCTTTAAGAAGTCTGGTTGGGATAGGATCCAAAAGACATGTTGATGATTTAGATTTAGAAACTATTGAAGTCAATTCAGCGAGATCTATGGGAGAGAAACAGTCTAATGACAAATCAGGACTGGCAGACATTTCTAAAGATGCTGTTCTAGACATACCTACATCATTAACAGTTGTAGGCAGGATAAGATGGATTCTGTCTCTAATGTCTACTATTTTGCTGCTAAAGAAGCTCATAAAGTCATTACTAGTGAGAGCTAGAGGGATGCATGTTTCAACAGAGCTATGGCTCTTTGTCAACCTGGCTACAGTGCTGAAAAGAAACCTAGGGTTGTTCTTGTTTTCCTCTATTAATGATGAATAATAGGCAGTTCTGTCCTTACAAAGGGCTTTTTTATACGTTATAAAGCTCCTCTAAAAAATTCCTCTAAATTAGTGGATAACCATTTCCTTTCCAGCTTTCGTGATATCTGCTTAAGGAAGTATTTGTGAATCATACCATGGAGCTAGCTTCCTCTGATGACTGACCTTCTTTTTCAAAGGGGCAACAGAGTCAAGGGTTGAGCGTAATGAAGCAGCAGTACTATCAACTAGATAGTCTATATCTGCTGGAGTAAGGTTTAGGCCATTGTCCTCTGTAAAACTGGCACATGGGAAGATAATAAAGATGGAATAGCTTCCTTATATTTGGTAACAGCATTATCAGACAAATATCTACAGTAGTTAATTTTTTCCCAGATGCTGTGCAGTTCATTATTGTAAATTCAAATGTTACTAAAGAATGATCAGATAAAACAGGGTTCTGAGGGAATACTGTCAAATATTCAGCTTCTATGCCATAGGTCAGTACAAGATCAAGGGTGTGATTAAAACAGTGAGTTGGTTTGTTAACATTTTGTAAAAAGCCAATTGAGTCTAATACTGAATAGAATGCAGTCTTAAGGCTGTCATTGTGGGTATCAACATGAATATTAAAGTCGCCCACTATAATTGCTTTATCCGTACTAAGCACTAAATCAGATAGAAATTCAGTGAATTCAGACAAAAACTCTGAGTAAGCAGCAGGTGGACAATACACCACAGCAAATAGGACTGGTTTTTCTGTCTTCCAATTTGGATGTGAGAGGCTGAGGATAAGGCTTTCAAATGTGCTATAACTCAGGTTAGGTCTGGGATTAATTAATAAACTTGAGTGGTAAATTGCTGCCACTCCTCCTCCTCGGCCTGTGCCTCGAGGAATGTGATAATTAATATGACTAGCAGGGGTTGACTCATTTAGACTGACATACTCTTCCTCCTGAAGGCAACTTGATATCATTCAAGCTTCAAAATAAGAAGTCCAGTTGCCTTCAATCAACTCTTAGGACACGATGACCTGGATGAATGATTTTTCTTTGTTCAGACTCTGTAACAACACTTCTAATTGTTTCAGCTGCAGTCATCAGACCTGCTTTCAGAATTATTTCTTATTTCAGGCTGTTAGAGAAACTAAGAATCTTGTAAAAGCTGCAGACACAAGAAGTGAATAATACAAACCTCATTGATCCTCTCTGAGGGCGCTACCACTTTGTTTTTCCTCCACACACCCTCCACAGTGTATTCCTCTCAAATCATAGCTGAGAAACTGTGTGTGTGTGTGTGTGTGTGTGTGTGTGTGTGTGTGTGTTTGAAGAATGTGGATTAGCATATGATGATATGGAAATAATACTATGTATCCTCAGTATTTGCTGCAGGGACCCAGAAACCTCCTCCAGCTTTTACACTGACATGGAAAGTTACCAACCACATCAAGAATAATAACACAGTTAATCCGGTGGACATTGTTCTGTTCATGAAAGCAATGACTGTAGGTTAACTGAGACTGAATGAGGCAGATCACTTGATAAGTGGACATGAAGCAACTCATGGAGCCACAAAGCAACTTTTATATTTTCATTCTTTCACTCACTTTTCCTTTAATACTTTTATTGATTGATAAATGAGGTGGATATGATGACAGACTTAAATTGTCTGAGGCTGGAGATAATGTTTGTCTTCACAACACTGTAGACTTATTTAAATAGAAATGATTTTTTTTAGATTAGATTAGATTAGATTCAACTTTATTGTCATTACACATGTACAGGGACATGGGATTTGTGGCTGAGACAGAATGAAATGCCCTGTAACACTTTATAAACATTTATCAGAGAAGAAGGAAGGAAGGTTTGTGCTTTTACCTTCAGGCAGACAAAAGTTTAGGTTGACTCTTTTCTCTCTCTGTTTTTCTCTGTGCCTTTCTTTCTCTTTCACTGTGCATGCTCTATGAGCATGCACAGTGAAACACAGTATGTATGTATGTATGTATATATATATATATATATATACATACATACATACATACATACATACACACACATACACATACATACATACATACATAAATACACATACACACATATATAAGCAAGCCACCCAGTCAACTAAAAGCTTGTCTAAATAAAAGTGTTTTTAGCTGTTTTTTAAAAGAGTCAACAGATTCGGTCAGACGCAGGGTTAACGGTAAAGAGTTCCATAGATGGGGAGCGACAGACTGGAACACTAGGTCACCTCTGGTTTTGAAATGTGTCTTAGGCACCGACAGAAGGTTTTGATTTGAGGACCTGAGTGAACGACCCGCGGAGTATGGGGTTAAAAGATCACAAATATATTTAGGGGCTTGTCCATGTATTGCTCTAAAAGTCAGAACTAATATCTTAAAATCAATACGAGATTTAACTGGTAGCCAGTGTAAACCGATTAAAATTGGGGTAATGTGGTCCCGCTTGCGAACTCCCATTAAAAGCCTGGCTGCAGCATTTTGAACAATTTGGAGCCGGTTTAAAGAGCCCTTGTTAAAACACATAAAAAGAGAATTACAATAATCTAATCGAGACGAAACAAAAGCATGAATAATCAACTCCAGATCAGGCCTTGATACAATGTTTTTAAGTTTCGCAATGTTCCTCAAATGAAAGAAGAAGCTTTTCACCAACGTCCCTGAATGCTTTTCCAGGGACATAGATTTGTCAAACAACACCCCAAGGTTTCTGATGCTCGACTGGACTGTGGAGCTCATTGAACCAAGGTGTTGCTTAATATGAGGGATTTCGGTGCGACAATCAGTGTCTCAGTTTTTTTAGGGTTAAGCTGAAGGTAGTTGTTTGTTAACCATTTTCTGATGGCTGACAAACAATCTAACAGGTTTGATAACCTACCTATCTCAGATTCAGAAAAAGAACAATACAACTGAATATCATCCGCATAAAAGTGATAGGACACATTTTTGAACAGACTTATGCACCTTCCAAGAGGGAATATATATAACATAAATAGAATGGGACCTAGCACTGAACCCTGAGGTACCCCACATGGCAGGTCATTTGGCTCAGACATAAAGTTGTTTACTGCAACTCTAAAAGTTCTGCCAGTGAAATAAGAAGCAAACCAATCTAGTACTGACCCAGAGAGCCCAAAATCATCATGTAAACACACAGTATGATCAACAGTATCAAACGCAGCTGTCAAGTCCAGCAGCACTAAGACTGTGTACTGGCCAGAGTCTGCGGCCATCAGTACATCGTTTGAAACTTTTAGAAGTGCAGTCTCTGTGGAGTGAATTTTATGAAAGCCGGACTGAAAATCATCAAACAAGTCATGGTCCTCCAGAAAGGAGGTAAGTTGCTCAGCCACGACTTTTTCCAAAATTTTGGACATAAAAGGTAGTTTGGAAATGGGCCTAAGATTTTTTGGGTCAGATTGATCTAGATTTGGTTTTTTTAAAATGGGGTTTACAACTGCCTGTTTAAAAAAGCTGGGAACAGAGCCAGTTTGTAAAGAAATGTTAATGATCTCCACCAAGCAAGGGCCAATTTGATCAAACACTTTTAAAAACAGAGATGTGGGGAATATCCTCAAGCGTAACAGGTGAGAAAGTGGACCAAGTATGAAATGGAAGCAAAGAATTTCTGGGCTGGACATCCTCAGATGGACAGATGTTGGCCCTTAAATCTTGAACCTTGTTCACAAAATAAAGAAGGAGTTTGTTGCAGTCCGATGCTGAGTCCACTTGAATTTGAGATGCTTGAGGTGAGACAATATTATTAATTGTCTCAAAAAGAAATTTTGGGTTATTTTTGTTAGATAGGACTAACCGTCGGAAATAAGCAGATCTGGCTTGTTTTATCATTTCGTTCAACGAGGAAACCAAGTCCTTAAGATGCAGTCTGTGTACTTCCAGCTTAGTAGATTTCCATAAACGCTCTGCTTTACGGCAAGTTCTTCTAAAAGAGCAAATGTCCTCCTGTATCCACGGGCATGATTTTTCTGGAGAGATAATACTCTGTTTAACAGGGGCTACCTTGTTTAAAAGTGACAGACAGTGATTATTAAAAGACAGAACGAATGATTCAACATCATTGCACTCATTCGCGAACGAGTCAGGATCAAATGACTCTGAAAACCTCTCAATGACAGACTGATTTATGATGCGTCGTTGAGAAACAATAGTACTTGACAGTGGTAAAAGTGGAAAAAGTACGTTAAATAATATACAGCAGTGATCACTCACAAGGCTGTCCTTAACATAAATTTGGTCAATACTCAGGCCTAAGGAGAAAACCAAGTCAAGAGTGTGGCCTTTCTCATGAGTAGGACCAGAAACATGTTGTGTCAAGTTTAAAGAATCAGTTAGGGTTATTAATTCTGAGGCAATATTACAGGAGAGATTGTCAATATGAATATTAAAATCACCAACTATTAGCACTGACTCCAGTTTGATAATAGAGGATAAAAATTCAGCAAATTCATCTAAAAACACACGAGCAGGACCAGGAGGTCTGTAAATTAGGATACAATAAAAAGGGTGACTCATTCCAACCTTTGTCATCTGGAGCTCAAACGAGCTGAAAGAGTCTTGGCTCGTTAGTCTGCAGGGGAAACGATCCCGATGGACGAAAGCGAGTCCTCCTCCTCGACGGCCGGAAGTACGAGCAGTGCCGAACACGGAGCAGTCCTGGGGGCACAGTTCGTTCAGAAGAGTATAATCCAATTCGCGCTGCCAGGTTTCAGTCAGGCACATGAAGTCCAAGCGCTCATTGCTAAAAATGTTGTTTAGAATAAAAGTCTTGTCCGCAATGGAACTGTCATGGTCCGTAAAATATGACCTGTTATGTTTTGTCTCGTGTCTATGTTGTCTTGTGGTTTCCTGTTTTATTTTGAAATTATTGCCCTTGTGTGTCTTGTCTCATTTTACTTCCTGCCTTTGTCTGGTTTCCCGCCGTTGTGATTGTTTTCCCCGCCCTAATTGTTTCCACCTGTTTCCCCTACCTGTTGTGTATATATAGTCTGCGTCGCCCCTTGTTCCGTGCCAGTTCGTCTTGTCCTTTCCAAGTGAACCAGCGTATCGTTATCGTCCAGTCTCATGTCAGGTTTAGTGCTGTTCTTTTGTACTTTGATCTCGTTTATGTTTGCCTTGTTGCCTTGCCTTTTGTTTCAGTTTATTGTTTTCCTCGTAAAGAGTGATTTTGTGTTTTCCTCGTAAGAGTGATTTTGTTTTCTCCTCGCTAGAGTGATTTTGTGTTTCCTCGATAGAGTGATTTTTTGTTCCTTTGACATTTTGTTTCATAGCATTTGTTTCCCCAATGGGGCGATTATTATTTGCTACTTTGTTTAATAAATACTTCTTTTGATTTTACGTATTGGAGTTGTGCTTTTGGGTTCTGTCCTCGTTCGGTCGTGACAGAACGAACTGGCCAGCATGAACCCAGCCGACTCGGATCATTTATCAGCGGCCATTCGCTCCCAGGGCGCCCGCCTTAACCGGCAGGAGGACCAATTGTCTTCCCTGGAGCAGGGCATGAAAGCCATTGTTGCTGGTCAAGATGAGTTTAAGGTGTCGGTGACCTCCCAGATGAACCAGCTTGCTGATCAGCTCCAACATGCCTTCTCCATAATGATCCGTGGAACTTCCCCCACGAACGCGGAAGTGAGTCCCTCGCCTGCGGCCGCCCAAGCTCCACCAGTTTTGGAGACACCCTCTCCGGCTCCACGTCTTGCCCCACCAGAAAAGTTTTCCGGTGAGTCTGGAGATTGTCGTTCGTTTATAGTGGACTGTGAACTGCACTTTGAACTCTTGCCTTCAGCATATCCGACTGAGCGAGCCAAGGTGGGGTTCATGCTCTCTCACCTCACCGGGAGGGCTAAGGCCTGGGCTACGGCGGAGTGGTCTCGCAACTCACCTGTCTGCCAGTCCCGGGGGGCTTTTGTGGAGGCCCTCAGGAGGACTTTTCATCCCATCTCGGTGGACAGAGAAAAGGCAAGAGAACTATGTAACATCAAGCAAGGTACGGACACTGTCTGTGACTATGCCATTCGTTTCCGCACCCTCGCCACGGACAGTGGCTGGAATGCCTCAGCATTATTTGACACTTTCCTCAAGGGGCTTTCTGATCGAATCCAAGATCTTTTAATTCCCCTTGACCTTCCTGATGATCTCGACTCCCTAATCTCCCTAGCCATAAGGACTGATCACCGGTTGCAGGAGCGCAACAAAGGCTCTAAGGCAGCACCTACCCTCCGCCATCCCAACCAGACCGTCGCTACCAGGTCCAGCTGGCAGAGATCCAACCAAGCGTCGCCGGCAGGTCAGCGGGAGCAGTCCTCCTCTGAGAAGGAGGAGGAACCCATGCAGCTGGGCCGGACCAAGCTGTCATCGGAGGAGCGCCAACGGCGACTACAGGAGGGTAGGTGTTTCTACTGCGGGAGATTGGGGCATGTTCTTTCGGGGTGTCCAGTAAAAGAAAAGGCTCACCAGTCAAAGAGAGGGTCCTGGTGAGCCGGCTCTCCTCACCCGAATTCCCTCTCCGTCCCCTCACTCGGGTTGAACTCAAGCACAATGACACCCCTCTGCCCCTAGGAGGGTTCATTGACTCTGGGGCTGATGAAAGCCTCATGGACTGGGACTTGGTCAAGAGACTTCATCTTAAATCGGAACGGCTCCCTCAGCCTCTGGAGGCGAGTGCTCTTGACGGGAGCTCAATTTTCAAGGTGACTCACAAGACTGAGCCGTTGGAGGTCAGGATTGGGGATCACCAGGAACTTATGGACTTTCATATATTCAGCTCCAGCCAACATCCCCTCATTTTAGGGTTCCCCTGGTTAAAAAAACATAACCCGAGTATTGAGTGGAGTACGGGGAGGATTCTGAACTGGTCTGGTGTATGTCAAACCACTTGCTTGAAAAAATGTAACAATGTGGGCAGAAATGTTGTTTGTGAGTCTATCCCAGTAAACCTGGCTAAATGTTCTGACAATCCTGATCTGTCTTCTGTACCTGATTGCTATCATGACCTAGGGGAGGTTTTTAGCAAGAGCAAAGCTACCTCCCTCCCGCCTCACCGCCCTTATGATTGCCCTATTGACCTCATTCCTGGTGCTCCCATTCCCAAGGGGAGAGTTTATGCCATCTCAGGTCCCGAAAGGGAAGCCATGAATGAATACATTGAGGCTTCCTTGAAGGCAGGGTTGATCCGTCCTTCCTCCTCCCCGGCTGGGGCAGGTTTCTTTTTTGTGGGCAAAAAGGATGGGTCCCTTAGACCATGCATAGACTATGGCCCCCTCAATGACATAACTGTAAAGAATCGCTATCCTCTACCACTAATGTCGTCTGCCTTCGACCAGTTGCAGCAGGCTAAGGTTTTTACTAAGCTTGATCTGAGGAATGCCTATCATCTGGTTCGAATTAGGGAGGGGGATGAATGGAAGACGGGGTTTAATACCCCTCATGGACATTATGAATACATGGTGATGCCTTTTGGGTTGACCAATGCTCCAGCTGTTTTTCAGGGCATGGTAAACGATGTATTGAGAGAGTTTCTGGGGCACTTTGCTTTTGTATACATTGATGACATTTTAATCTTCTCCCCTGACCTTGATACCCATGTCAGCCATGTACGCCAGGTTCTTCAGCGCTTGCTGGAGAATCATTTATATGTCAAGGCGGAAAAAAGTGAGTTCCATGCCGATACTGTATCCTTCCTGGGCTTCATTGTAGCCCCTGGGAGGGTACAAATGGATCCGGCTAAAGTTAGCGCTGTGGTTCAGTGGCCAACACCTGATAGCCGTAAGAAGGTTCAGCAATTCTTGGGATTTGCTAACTTCTACAGACGGTTTATTAGAAACTTCAGCGCCATAGCTGCTCCCCTCCATGCGCTCACATCCCCGCAGGTACCCTTCCAGTGGTCCCCCCAGGCTGAGGAGGCGTTCCAGCGGCTCAAGGCTCTCTTCACCTCCGCCCCCATCCTCACGGTTCCTGATCCCACCCGACAGTTTGTGGTGGAGGTTGATGCCTCCAATGAAGGAGTGGGCGCGGTCCTCTCTCAGCGGTCCGCCAAGGACAACAAACTGCATCCCTGTGCCTTCCTATCTCGGCGGTTATCACCGGCTGAGAGAAACTATGATGTGGGGAACCGTGAGTTACTGGCGGTCAAAATCGCTCTTGAAGAGTGGAGGCATTGGCTGGAGGGGGCACAGCATCCGTTTGTGGTTTGGACAGACCACAAAAACCTGGAGTATATCCGCACTGCAAAAAGACTGAACTCACGCCAAGCCAGATGGGCCTTGTTTTTTAACCGTTTTAACTTTATTTTGTCTTACAGGCCGGGGTCCCGAAACGCCAAGCCAGATGCCTTGTCCCGATTGTTTGACCCCGAGCCCACTGCCAAAGACCCCGAACCTATCCTACCACTGAACTGTGTGGTGGGAGCGGTGTCATGGCAAATAGAATCTGAGGTTAAGTGTGCCATCGGTGAGAGCCCGACACCTAGTGGATGCCCAGAGAATCGTTTGTTTGTTCCGGTTGCCATGCGTCCACAGGTGATCCACTGGGCTCACACCTCCTTGCTCACCTGCCACCCGGGAGTCAAAAGGACCATGCACGTCATCTCGCAGCGGTTCTGGTGGCCTTCCATGGATCAAGAGGTTCGAGAGTATGTGGAGGCTTGTACCATCTGTGCCCGCAATAAGACTACCTCCAGAGCGCGGATGGGATTATTGCAGCCACTCCCGATTCCCTCCCGTCCTTGGTCAGACATTTCCTTGGACTTTGTCACGGGGCTCCCGGTCTCAGAAGGTAACACCACCGTGCTTACGGTGGTGGACAGGTTCTCCAAGATGACTCATTTTATTGCCTTACCTAAGCTGCCGTCAGCTAAAGAGACGGCAGAAGCTATGATGACTCATGTTTTTCGTATACATGGTTTTCCCAAAGACATTGTGTCAGACAGGGGGCCCCAGTTCATCTCCCAATTCTGGAAGGAGTTCTGCAAACTCATCGGCGCCACCGTCAGCCTAACATCCGGCTACCATCCTGAGGCTAACGGTCAGACAGAGCGCCTGAACCAGGAGCTGGAGACATGCCTCCGCTGTTTGGTGTCCCAGAACCCTGCGTCCTGGAGCAAGCATCTTGTGTGGGTGGAATACGCCCACAATTCGCTCCCCACATCAGCCACTGGCATGTCCCCGTTCCAGTGCGTCTATGGTTATCAGCCTCCAGTCTTCGCCGACACCGAGAAGGAGGTCACGGTTCCATCCGCTCATGCCATGGTCCGACGCTGCCGGCGCATCTGGTCAGCAGCCCGCAAGGTCCTCATCAGGAGTGTGGAACGCATGAAGAGGGCAGCTGATCGACGGCGCCGACCAGCCCCAGCCTATCAACCGGGCCAGAAGGTCTGGCTCTCCACCCGGGATTTACCCCTTCATGTGGTTTCTAGAAAGCTGGCACCTCGGTTTGTGGGCCCATTCCCAGTCTCTAAAGTCATTGGTCCTTCCTCTGTAAGGTTAAGATTGCCCCGGTCCCTTAGAGTCCACCCCACTTTCCACGTCAGCCGAGTCAAACCAGCCAAGGAGAGTCCCATGGTTCCCGCAGCCAAACCCCCTCCCCCCCCCCCAGCTGATCGACGGCGGCCCTGTCTATGCCGTCAAGTCTCTCCTGGCTGTTCGCAACAGGGGCCGGGGCAGGCAATTTTTGGTGGACTGGGAGGGTTATGGCCCAGAGGAACGATCATGGGTTCCGGCCAGTTTTATTGTGGACCCTGAACTCATCACGGACTTCTACAGACGGCACCCTGACCTGCCTGGTCCGTCAGGAGCCGTCCCTAGAGGGGGGGGGTACTGTCATGGTCCGTAAAATATGACCTGTCATGTTTTGTCTCGTGTCTATGTTGTCTTGTGGTTTCCTGTTTTATTTTGAAATTATTGCCCTTATGTGTCTTGTCTCATTTTACTTCCTGCCTTTGTCTGGTTTCCCGCCGTTGTGATTGTTTTCCCCGCCCTAATTGTTTCCACCTGTTTCCCCTACCTGTTGTGTATATATAGTCTGCGTCGCCCCTTGTTCCGTGCCAGTTCGTCTTGTCCTTTCCAAGTGAACCAGCGTATCGTTATCGTCCAGTCTCATGTCAGGTTTAGTGCTGTTCTTTTGTACTTTGATCTCGTTTATGTTTGCCTTGTTGCCTTGCCTTTTGTTTCAGTTTATTGTTTTCCTCGTAAAGAGTGATTTTGTGTTTTCCTCGTAAGAGTGATTTTGTTTTCTCCTCGCTAGAGTGATTTTGTGTTTCCTCGATAGAGTGATTTTTTGTTCCTTTGACATTTTGTTTCATAGCATTTGTTTCCCCAATAGGGCGATTATTATTTGCTACTTTGTTTAATAAATACTTCTTTTGATTTTACGTATTGGAGTTGTGCTTTTGGGTTCTGTCCTCGTTCGGTCGTGACAGGAACGAGCGTTCAGCAACGCAAAACGGAGCGGGTGCGCGTCATCTCTGGCTGACTAAGGCATACAGGAAGCCCGTGGAGCCCGGCAAAGAGGCCGCAGGTTCTGGGGGTTTACTCCCCGCTGACGTGGTCGAGTGGAGCGGGGACGGCGTGGTCCAAACGGGGCATCCGGTCCGATAACAGGTACCAAACAGATGAGGTACCAAAGGTGAGCTGGGATCCCGGAAAGAAATGGAGGCAGCGTATTTTGACCATCCTGATGAAACTCAGCCGAAATATCGGCATAAAGACGCAGATCCAGAAGCGTATGGCGATCGCACACCAAAATGCAGTCTGCTTTTTGGATGACAATTGTAAAAAAACAGCAAAAACACAAATAAAGTTTGCAGTGATCGACGGCCGGCCACACACACTGGCGCCATCTTGAAACAGCCAGATCAAAGCTGATCTGGCTGTAGCAACTGAAATGAAGTAAATGAAATGATTAGGACAGAGCCTGTTGCTGGTCACAGACCAATAACACCTGTAGATGGAGGAAACCATTTCCCTGCAGCAGATCTCAATCAGCAATTTCTCTTGAAACAGGCAGAAAATGAGGAAAGACAGAAAACAGCATTTCCTTTCTCTTTCTGTGAGACTTGAAGTACCAGGTGATCATTTCATTTTCAGCTAAATACAAACTGCAAACATTTACCAGGAAGGGAGCAAATTTGAGGAGGAACTCAAGGAAAATCAAGAAAGAGAAAGAAACATTCCCACAGAAAACAGCAGAACTGATAATGTCTGATAATCCATCAGTCTGTAATGATGAAATGTGTCCTCACAGAAAGATGAAGTACATGAAGGATGGACAGTATTTCAGAAATCATGGATCTCCAAGATTTAAAAACCTCTGCTGCGCTCTTACTCCTAACAATCACCATCAAAGCCATAAAGACAAGATGTCCCAAAGGTAAAAAGTGAAGCATGAAAACAAAACCTGAGTTACACTTCACTTACACTGGAGATCCTGCATCAGAGCTTGGAGCATCTCTAAGTGAAGAGAACAAACTGTCCATACAGAAACAGAGAAATGTTTTAAACCAATATATTCTAAGACACGCTCAGATGGACTGAAGTGGTCCAACATGTCTGAATCTGGTTCATGTCCATGACTCATTTCTCGTAGCTGTGTTCTTCTCCAGATGTGCCGACAGATGTGTTGTTGATGAGCTGACAGATGTTTCTTTGATAAACATCATTGCATCCTGAACATATTTGGTGTTGTACAAACCTAATGACCAAACCTGGAATTTCCATCTTAATCTGTAAAGTCTGCTCGTTAGCTCAGTAGAACTGAAGGTGTTTTAGAAAAGTGGAAATAAGATGCAGTTCTGCAGCTAAACAGAGGTTTAGCAAAGATCATAGTCTGGTTTAATACAGAAAGAGTTCACAGTGACTTCAGACACAGCAGCTGTCTGACTACATTACAAGGTGAATGGAAATGATAACAGAAGCCCAGAAGTGTGAACTCTGGGAACAAACAAAGATCCTGGAGCCACTTTAACACTTGAGCTGTATGTGGATTTGTTCAGTTACTCAAATCAACACATAAGGATAAAGTAACAAAAACAGAATAAATGGCTCATGAATTCTAAATGTTCCTTCACATTAATCAGTCACAGATTTTCAATCTCCTCTGCTCAACATCAAGTGAACAGCAGATGTGTGGTGCCTTCTGTTTATGAACTAAAGTACAACTATGACATGTGCTCATGTTCACACACACAGTTTCAAAGGTTATGTATGTAACCACTGTTCAAACAGACATTAGTTGTGAGCTGCAGATAGATGGAGCCATATTTGTCCTTCAGCTTTACATCTGTCTGTGGACAGTAAACAGGCGTCTTTTGGATCTGGATCAGCACCATGGACAGAGACAGTGCAGCACCAGAGCACAGACATGGTTCGACTCTGATGGTTTCACTAAAGACACTGTTTTAATCACACAAGTGAAACCACAAGAACAAAGTGGTTGTATCTCCAAACACACCTGATATTTTGGTTCATGTATGTGCAGCAGAAAAAGAGCAGAGTAAACAGCTAAAGACAGAGAACTGAGCAGGCTGATGTGTGTAGAGTTGTGTGTTCAACTTGCTGCAACATTCACATTTCTACATTCAAGACTCATAAAGCTTTTATGAGTCCCAGGTTTTCTAAAATTAACTCCTTCTACCTTAGACCAAAGATTTACCAATGACTCTATGTATGTACATAAAAGTTTCCAAATAAGTTACAATGATTGGTAATAACTTCCAGTTGTCAATGTATATATCACCATGAACGCAAAACTTTCATTCTGGTTTCAAAAGGGAACATATTGTTTAGGATGTAGTGAACTTGACTGGGGCCACAAGAGACAATGAGGCGTGGCCTCCAAAACAAAAGCGCAAGCTTTCCAAACAAATATGCCAGCTTCCTTATACTAAACTGGGAAGGTGAGTGGCCTGGAAATGTGATATCTCAAATCAATATACTCCTCATTCTAACAAATAGTATTTTCCATTGTGGAGGTGTACTCACATTAAGCCATGCTGTGGACAGCCACTATCACTAAAGCTGTGCTGGAACGGTGCAAGTGTTTCTTCCACTTTACTGCACAGCAAACTGATTTGTTGATCTGAACCACTAATAAAGTGATGCTAACTCACTGAGAAACACATTTCATTTTCTTTTTCCTAGTTTAAAAGAAACAGAAAAAAATTTGCTTTGCATTAGTAGTAACATAACAGCTGTGATGTGGCTGAAAATGATCAGTAAACAGTGAAATAAGGCTGATATCTGAAAGTACAAACTGGAACAGAAGAGTGAAAGTAAACCCCAGATCACAGAGGTTCAGGTAGAAGCTGCAAAAGTCTTGAGAGCTGAAAACAGAGAGAATTAAGAATAGAGCTTTCTCTCTAGTCTACAGCATAGACACACAGGAGTGTAGCGACTGCAGACACAGCTAAAGGGAGGAGTATGTCATAGGTTGGCAATGGTCAGCTCTGCTACCAAGCAGGACCAACACAGTGTAATTTGGCACAGCTACCCTGCTAACTCCTGTGAGGCTGTAATGGAAATGCATGCCATCACAGCTTATGTGCTAATGGAAAAAGCCCAGTTCCAAAATTCATCACCATTGTGAAACAAAATCAAGTGGGTATCTTCAAATGTCTGTCTTTTAGTGCAGAATTTCCTCTCTGTGTTTCCATCTCTCCACCACAGCTTTGCAAGGAAACATTAGGTGTAGAAACACAAAGAGGGGAATTTTGGACTAAAAATACCTGGAAGATAGAAACTTGATCTACTCAGACTGTTGAAGCCTCATGTTTGCTTCTTTTCAACTCTGGAAGTCAACTTTTCCACAGGACAGGGACTGTGGATTTTATGCTCCATCATTTCCATTCGAATTTCTTTAGAAAGGATCTTGTTGCAGACAGTACAGACTTCCTAGAAATCCTTTCCTTTAACACAAACTACAGTGCATCACACCAAAACAAAGTTAAGAAGTTGAGCAACCATGAGAATATCTCACAGTCATGATCAGCATTAAAAAACTCAATATTGTCCATGAATGATAAGCACACAATCAAACCGCTGGGCTTATGGGTATGATTACTTGTCGTCCCAATTTCACAAACATATCATTTGGACAAAACATTTCAAAAAATTTAATTCTAGTAAGTAAGTAAGTAAGTAAACTTTATTTATATAGCACTTTTCACAGATAAAAGATCACAAAGTGCTTTACAATAGAAGTACAGAGTGCCATAAGATAACAATTAAAATAACACTACATAAATACAACTTAATAAAATAATGTAAAATCAAACCACTAAAAATAGCATAAAACAAACCAATCAATTATATATATAAATATTTATATATATATACATACATACACACACATACACATACATACATACATACATACACATACACACATATATAAGCAAGCCACCCAGTCAACTAAAAGCTTGTCTAAATAAAAGTGTTTTTAGCTGTTTTTTAAAAGAGTCAACAGATTCGGTCAGACGCAGGGTTAACGGTAAAGAGTTCCATAGACGGGGAGCGACAGACTGGAACGCTAGGTCACCTCTGGTTTTAAAATGCGTCTTAGGCACCGACAGAAGGTTTTGATTTGAGGACCTGAGTGAACGGCCCACGGAGTATGGGGTTAAAAGATCACAAATATATTTAGGGGCTTGTCCATGTATTGCTCTAAAAGTCAGAACTAATATCTTAAAATCAATACGAGATTTAACTGGTAGCCAGTGTAAACCGATTAAAATTGGGGTAATGTGGTCCCGCTTGCGAACTCCCATTAAAAGCCTGGCTGCAGCATTTTGAACAATTTGGAGCCGGTTTAAAGAGCCCTTGTTAAAGCACATAAAAAGAGAATTACAATAATCTAAACGAGACGAAACAAAAGCATGAATAATCAACTCCAGATCAGGCCTTGATACAATGTTTTTAAGTTTCGCAATGTTCCTCAAATGAAAGAAGCAGCTTTTCACCAACGTCCCTGAATGCTTTTCCAGGGACATTGATTTGTCAAACAACACCCCAAGGTTTCTGATGCTCGACTGAACTGTGGAGCTCAGTGAACCAAGGTGCTGCTTAATAAGAGGGATTTTCTCATCCGGTGCGATAATCAGTGTCTCCGTTTTTTTAGGGTTAAGCTGAAGGTAGTTGTTTGTTAACCATTTTCTGATGGCTGACAAACAATCTAACAGGTTTGATAACCTACCTATCTCAGATTCAGAAAACGAACAATACAACTGAATATCATCCGCATAAAAGTGATAGGACACATTTTTGAACAGACTTATGCACCTTCCAAGAGGGAATATATATAACATAAATAGAATGGGACCTAGCACTGAACCCTGAGGTACCCCACATGGTAGGTCATTTGGCTCAGACATAAAGTTGTTTACTGCAACTCTAAAAGTTCTGCCAGTGAAATAAGAAGCAAACCAATCTAGTACTGATCCAGAGAGCCCAAAATCATCATGTAAACACACAGTATGATCAACAGTATCAAACGCAGCTGTCAAGTCCAGCAGCACTAAGACTGTGTACTGGCCAGAGTCTGCGGCCATCAGTACATCGTTTGAAACTTTTAGAAGTGCAGTCTCAGTGGAGTGAATTTTACGAAAGCCGGACTGAAAATCATCAAACAAGTCATGGTCCTCCAGAAAGGAGGTAAGTTGCTCAGCCACGACTTTTTCCAAAATTTTGGACATAAAAGGTAGTTTAGAAATGGGCCTAAGATTTTTTGGGTCAGATTGATCTAGATTTGTTTTTTTTTAAATGGGGTTTACAACTGCCTGTTTGAAAAAGCTGGGAACAGAGCCAGTTTGTAAAGAAAGGTTAATAATCTCCACCAAGCAAGGGCCAATTTGATCAAACACTTTTAAAAACAAAGATGTAGGGATAAAATCTAGAGGACATGAAGAAGGTTTGATCTTTTTTATCAATGACTGAATATCCTCAAGCGTAACAGGTGAGAAAGTGGACCAAATGTGAAGTGGAAACAAAGAATTTCTGGGCTGGACATCCTCAGATGGACAGATGTTGGCCCTTAAATCTTGAACCTTGTTCACAAAATAAAGAAGGAGTTTGTTGCAGTCCGATGCTGAGTACACTTGAATTTGAGATGCTTGAGGTGAGACATTATTATTAATTGTCTCAAAAAGAAATTTTGGGTTATTTTTGTTAGATAGGACTAACCGTCGGAAATAAGCAGATCTGGCTTGTTTTATCATTTCGTTCAACGAGGAAACCAAGTCCTTAAGATGCAGTCTGTGTACTTCCAGCTTAGTAGATTTCCATAAACGCTCTGCTTTACGACAAGTTCTTCTAAAAGAGCAAATGTCCTCCTGTATCCATGGGCATGATTTTTCTGGAGAGATAATACTCTGTTTAACAGGGGCTACCTTGTTTAAAAGTGACAGACAGTGATTATTAAAAGACAGAACGAATGATTCAACATCATTGCACTCATTCGCGAACGAGTCAGGATCAAATGACTCTGAAAACCTCTCAATGACAGACTGATTTATAATGCGTCGTTGAGAAACAATAGTACTTGACAGTGGTAAAAGTGGGAAAAGTACGTTAAATAATATACAGCAGTGATCACTCACAAGGCTGTCCTTAACATAAATTTGGTCAATACTCAGGCCTAAGGAGAAAACCAAGTCAAGAGTGTGGCCTTTCTCATGAGTGGGACCAGAAACATGTTGTGTCAAGTTTAAAGAACTTAGTTTATAACAGTTAGGGTTATTAATTCTGAGGCAATATTACATGAGGGATTGTCAATATGAATGTTAAAATCACCAACTATTAGCACTGACTCCAGTTTGATAATAGAGGATAAAAATTCAGCAAATTCATCTAAAAACACACGAGCAGGACCAGGAGGTCTGTAAATTAAGATACAATAAAAAGGGTGACTCGTTCCAACCTTTGTCATCTGGAGCTCAAACGAGCTGAAAGAGTCTTGACTCGTTAGTCTGCAGGGGAAACGATCCCGATGGACGAGAGCGAGTCCTCCTCCTCGGCGGCCGGAAGTACGAGCAGTGCCGAACACGGAGCAGTCCTGGGGGCACAGTTCGTTCAGAAGAGTATAATCCAATTCGCGCTGCCAGGTTTCAGTCAGGCACATGAAGTCCAAGCGCTCATTGCTAAAAATGTCGTTTAGAATAAAAGTCTTGTTCGCAATGGAACGAGCGTTCAGCAACGCAAAACGGAGCGGGTGCGCGTCATCTCTGGCTGACTGAGGCATACGGGAAGCCCGTGGAGCCCGGCAAAGAGGCCGCAGGTTCTGGGGGTTTACTCCCCGCTGACGTGGTCGAGTGGAGCGGGGACGGCGTGGTCCAAACGGGGCATCCGGTCCGATAACAGGTACCAAACAGATGTTTACAGACTCTAGTGAACGACCTGCGGCGGGGGAAAGGGGATGGAGGTCCATCAGCTCAGCCCTGGAGCTCACAGAGAGATGCCCCAACCAGGTCTTCAGCCTCACCAGTCTACCGCTTCATTTTCCCCGGCGGCGATGGCGCTTTTTCCCTGTAGAAAAGGCCGCTGAGGTGCGGCAAAGGTGAGCTGGGATCCCGGAAAGAAATGGAGGCAGCGTATTTTGACCATCCTGATGAAACTCAGCTGAAATATCGACATAAAGACGCAGATCCAGAAGCGTCTGGCGATCGTACACCAAAATGCAGTCTGCTTTTTGGATGACAATTGTAAAAAACAGCAAAAACACAAATAAAGTTTGCAGTGATCGACGGCCGGCCACACACACTGGCGCCATCATTAACCACCAAGGACGCCACAGAGGATTTCTACCAGCAGTCAGCAGACTAAACTAGACACTGACATGAACTACTAACATGTATTGACTTACTGAAAACCTTGGAGGTGATCTGGACTTTCCTGTAGTTTCTTCTTGTCCTTGTAACAGCAGTAGCTCCTCCCTTCCTTGTCAATAATTGTGCAACTGTGAACTTGTCTCTTGCTGTGTGTCCACTTACTGCATCCTGTGACATCAGGCTGTAGAATGTTGATACATCAAAGGCATCAAAGGACAACCACACACACACACACACACATACTGGTACTTATGTCTTTGTGAGGACACTTGCTGACATAATGCATTCCCTAGCCCTTACCCTAACCCTGAAGTCTTAACCCTCAAACAGCAACATGAACACAGATGGAAACACTGCAGAACTGCTTTGGATGGTTTAACAGGTAGAGATCATCAACCAGCACAAAACACCAGCATAAAAATAAGTCATTTAACTTTCACCATCAGCTTCCTAATCGATTCAGGTGACAGGTGTAACTGTTATCTCAATGTCATACAGAGAAGAGACCAACATACAGCAGGACTCTGTACATTTAAGGTCTAACAGCACAAGATAAGTTGAACGAGATCTAAAAGAAACATGAGTCAAAATGATTCTCTGTGCAGCCGCTGATCTGTTGCAGAAACAACAACTAAAACTGTCTGTGGCAATGGAGAGATAGTGAATATCACTCCTCACTTTCAATAAAGAGGTGAAGACAGAAAATAACGTCTACTGCAAAGTCACAGGAAAACCAGAGTGTGAGGAAAGAGCACATTACTGTATTGATGAAAAAACAAAGATCTGATGGACAAAAACTCTTCTCAAAGTTGGAATGTAGGTGGTGCAAAGCACAGAGAGCAGACAGAGATGAAGAACCCTATGAAACCAGTCCTGGAGTCCTTGAAGGAGGACTTATTATGGACTAACAGGAGACAGAAAGACACTTTACAGTCATTTCTACCAGCAGTCAGCAGACAAACACTCCTGAGAGCACCTTTACACCTCACTCTGACAAAAGAGACACAGCCCAGTTCAGCCTCTGCACAGCTCTGAAGGACAAACACTGCTGTGACTGTATTTAAGAGGCAACATACTATGATTCACATTAACAACTGGCAATCATATCACTAATAAAACATTCAATTCAACAGCTAATTAAAAAGCCAACAGGAGAACATTGATTGCCTCAGTGTCACTGTAAATTCACTTTGAGTTATGAGCTTTGGTCTCAACTGCAGAAGTAAACTGGCAGAACAGTGAGACCTTAAGTGAGATTAGTTTCTTTGTGAGCTCATTATCAAGTCTGTCGAGGGCACAGGATGAAGCAGGATGAACGCTTTGTATTTTTAGGTAAGAAGTTTTTGGCCACAATCCCAGTTGTCATTTAAAGCACAGACTCATCACTCTGGCTCCACAAAGGCTCTAATCTAGTCACAAACTGCTTCACAGTCAAAGAGAGAGAAACAAATAAAACAATAAGAACAGCAGATAAAATACAGGAGAGGAGCAGATATAGAACACAAGTGTAAACATAAAATACTACGTTACCTAAAAACCTGTCTGAACAGATGGATTTGTATCTGCTTTGTGAAAGAGTCCACAGAGTCCACACACCTCAGACTTACTGGGAGATTATTCCAAAGTTTAGAGGCTGCAAACTGGAAAGCACAATCTTCCTGAGTCTTAAAACATGTCCGAGGTACATTTAGAAAGTCCTGACCTAAGAGATCAGCTCATGGTGTGGGGGTGCAGAAGGTCCATGGTATACTGTGGAGCCTGGACATGTAACAGTCACTTAAGCACAATGAACTTCAGTGATGGTTTAGGAATTCAAGTCAGGAATTTGGAGTCAGCACATTATACAGGGACAGTGATACACCTGGATGTGTTTCATCCAAAATAAAAATACTACCTTCTTCAACTAATACTGTATGTCAGCTTTCAGGGAGTCTGAAGACACCAACCACCAACAGTGTGAGCTGCACACTGAATGTGATATTTCAGAGTTCTTTGAATTAAACATTGTGATTTTTGAAGTCCTCACATTAAAATGTGAAGTTGAAGGACCTGGAAAAGTAAAACACAGTGACATAAGGCTGATATCCCAAAGTACAAACAAGAGCACAGGAGTGAGACTAAACTCCAAACTGTAGAGACTGAGGTAGAAGCTGCAAAAGTCCTGAGAGCTGAAAACAGAGACGTTTTAGAACAGAGCTTTCTCTCTAATCTTCAGCATAGATACACAAGTTTAGCTACTGAAGACACAGCTAAGGAGAGGAGAATGTTAAGAGTTGGCAATGGCCGGCTGTGTTACCAAGCCGGGTCACAGCAGCAGTGCAGCCATCCCCTACTACACTGGAACATTGTGTTCCCAGAATGCAGGTTTACTTGTGGTTGCTAAAGTCTCCAATAGAGAGAATGGGAGGCAGAGCCCTCAGATATCAGGCTCCTCTACTGTGGAACCATCTACTAGTTTGGGTCTTGGAGGCAGACGCCCTCTCCATGTTTAAGAGGAGGCTTAAAACTTTCCCTTTTGATGAACCTTATAGTCAGAGCTGAGTAAGGCTTTCCTGAATGAGCCACTAGTTATGCTGCTATAGGTCTACACTGCTGGAAGACTTCACATGATGCACTGATTTCCTCTCTCCTCCTCTCCCTCTCCATCTGTACACATTCATATCCCATTAATGTATGTTACTAACTTGGCTTCTTCTCTCTCCCATGGTGTTGTGCTTTCTCGTCTCTGCAGTTACTTCCACCTCCAGAGCTGCAGAGTCTGGATCTGTGGCTTCAGGCAAACTACTGTTCCACTACTGTTACAAATGATTTCAATTTACATAAAAGCATGTGAATGTTTTTGAACATTTGAAGTTTAAAAGACAAACTTGAAAAAAATAGGCACCTTTCCTTTAACACAAACCATAATGCTTTGAACCAAAAAATGGAAACCTAAGTTGACAATATGAAAATCTCACAGATACAATCTTACTTGACTTACTGAAAACCTTGGAGGTGATCTGGACTTTCCTGTAGTTTCCTCTTGTCCTTGTAACAGCAGTAGCTCCTCCCTTCCTTGTCAATAATTGTGCAGAAATATCTGAGTGGTTCTTTCTTCCTAAATCATGAGCAAGTCCTGTCCAGTCCAACTGTTTCTGCTCCTGTTTGACTTCTGAACTTGTCTCTGGCTGTGTGTCCATTTACTGCAGCCTGTGACATCAGACTGTAGAATGTTGATACATCAAAGGCATCAAAGGACAAACACACACACACACACACACTCTCTCTCTCTCTCTCTCTCTCTCTCTCACACACACACTCACACACACACACACACACACATAATATAACAGTTATGAGGACACATCATAACTGAAAGCCTAACATTAACCAAAACATAACCCATACTAATGATATTCAATCTTCTCAAAAATACCAAATGAATTACAACAATAATCACTCAGGATCATTCAGCTGGGTTGGTGAATTCAGCACCAAGGACAGCAGCAGCTGAACTGTACACAACTACATGTACTAACACACAGCAAATTCAGAAAGTTCTAAAATCTGGAGTCAGGCAAAAAAGTGTGAAAGAGTTACATTTCTGGAGTTTATTTTATAACTCTGACTACAGTTTGTGTTAAGGTGTACACCCAGGCCGAGTTGAATTTTGGAGTTTATTCCCTGGTGTTCAGGATCTGGTTTTAACTCTGTCCCTGGAGTTCACGACGCATTTTATCGCGGCATGAGCAGCACAAGGAACGTCGTCACAAGGCTGGTAAGAGCATGATTTTTATCAGAAAGTACTTTAAATGTGTGATATTTTGTCATTGTTCTCACTTTATCTACTTACATAGTTCCGCTAACGACTGCGAACTTTATGTTGAACGTAACCCCATTGCTTTTACTCCATTATTTAGAGCAAGTAGCTCCCGCAGCATTAGTTAGCTAACTGTCCTTAGCTGTCATTGTGGAGCTGTTAGTTTTCACTCAAACGTTAATGTCGGCCATACTGTCTGTGGCGTGTGATGTGTCTGTATGACGGTAATGACAAACTGTTTGATAAGCTTCACAAATTAATGACGACGCGCATCTTGAAGGTAATTAATACTGTTTTGGAAATAACCATCCAACAATGCAACCGCATGTCGGTGTTTTAAGAGTATAATTTCCGGCTAAACGGCGCAGACGCAGCTGAAAAGTCAGTTTTGGCTAGCATGCTAACAGTTGAGCTTCTAAACTGTAGCCTTGCTGTTTTGAACAGCGGTGAGAAACGTGTATTTTAACAGTGTGTAGTTGGGATAAACTTTAACTTGAACATGTTATTCTCAGACATATGACATGTTCTTCCTTTATGTCAAACCAACATGTTGATCAAAGTACAACATGGAGGGAAGAAGAAGTACATTAAACTCGAAGAGGCTTGCTTCTCAGATTTTCTCAGTGCAGGTCAGTCAGATGTTTAGTATTAAATTAATAAAGATGTAAACATTTTGTAATGAAATTCACAGATCAACAGGGAGCAGAGGTGGATAAGGATGTTTCAAAGATCTGTGTTTTTTCATCTACAGTGATGATGGTAGGACATTTAAAAATTCATATTTTGCTGCACTTGAGAGATTTGTATCTTAACACAGACAAAAATATGTGATTGTGAGAAGTGGATGATAAGAATTCCAAAGTACAGTATTTAATCAGTTCATATTAAGCTGTATGTGTTGTCTGCATTTCAGACCTCCCATCTACTGAAGCATCTATGAACCTGGCTGATCGTTCAGACCTGACAGAATATGTGACCCTCACTACTTGTGGTAAGCAGAGTTATAGGTAATGGTAATGTTTTGTCTTGAGACAGGTAATATCCAGCCAGGTCTGTGATATAGTTTTAATGTGCTGGACTTTAGATTTTATTTGCCTTACACTTGTGTGTGTGTGATCTTCAGATCTAAGTGTCCTGCAGCAAGGATGTGAAGGCTCCTCCTCTCCAAGTCTGACAGATACACTGTCAGTCTCAAGCACTTTAAGCAGTGACACAAGTGATTCTGGATGCCAGCCTTTGATGGACAGTGTCCTTGCGGAAAATGTAATTGTTTTCCAACTTGTATACAACTAGATTTTAATCATAATTTATTAGACATAATTCCTAAAAAAATAATATGTACAGGTATTAGATGAATGTATTTGCTTACAACATAGATCTAAGTGTAGTTGTAAATATGTTTATAGTGTTTTCTTTTTTAGAATGTGGAGCAAATTCTTATTTCAAAACCAGCAGTGATTACTGTGATTAAAGAGTATGAAGAGACTGGAAGTTTGAAATATTCCACCACACGGTTCCTGGTTAATATTATTGTCGCTCACATGCATGGAAAAGAAGGATAAGAGGCTTCAACTTAATCCTATATCCTTTTATAAAAACAGACAAAAATGTTAAGACATTTTTTTCCTGCTTGCAGGAGAGCTGTTAGTAAAGCAACAAAAGAGTTTCATGCCCTCGGGATTGTTTCACTTTTCCCATCTTTGAAAGACCCATACTCCAAAAATGATATGTAGATTTTAACTCCCTTGTTTGCATATAAGCAACGTACAATATTTGTTCTTTTTTTCTTTCAGGAACACTTCTATGATATTCAAAGCAACAAAGGCCCTAACCCTTTCTTGAGTGGCACATGAAGACTGTGCAACAGGCACCTCTTCATCCCAGAGTAGATTGGAGCTAAAAGGAGGTCCCACATCATCCAGAACATATGATGATCAGCCAATCAGAGATGAATGCATGGAAGCCATATCTCTCCTTCACCACACAGCTGATCCTGACTTAGTTTTCCAGAGGATGAGAGAAACCTTCTACTACCATCAGCAGATTCTTCATGACCCACAGCAGTCAGCTGATGTATTACACACGTTTCCACGTGTCTTGGATGCCATGGGACAGGTTAGTATTAAATATATTTTTCTAAGTAAAAATATCGGTTTATTTTAAATGTTTGAAAATGTTGTTTTTCTCTTTTTATTTAGATTTTGCAAGACTTCTCTGATGTTTGGAGCAGAGGTTGCTTCAAGGTTCCTTGAAAAATGAAACAGCAGTTGTTATGGAACTGTGTACATTTTTTACTTGCAGTTGCATTTTATGACCAGTAGACGGCGCAGTTGTTTCATTCATGTGTTTTTTGCGTGCATGGGTTTTACAGGAAGTGATATAGGCTAACCCGGATGTTGTTGTTGTTTTTTACCGGCTCCGTAGCAAGAGATTTCTCCGTCCTCACGTTTGTTTTACCCCTTTGTAGTGGCAATATGAGTAAGTAAACATTATTTACCATTAGTAGATTGCAAACGCTTCTGTAGTTTATCATAATTTGTTAATTAACGAGCGGGATGTGATCGCGGACTCTGCACGTAGATCTGTGTGTGTTAGATCCGCTACCTCCGTTAGCAGGCTACATGTAGACTTGTATTATTTACCTTGTGGTAATTGAACCTCTTGTGTATTTGTTTCAGTTTCACAATTTCTGGTAATAAATGCGATCCTGTCACAACTCCAGCCTGTTCCTTGGATAAAATGTCAGAAAGAGTTTAGCTGGTTGTGAATCTCAGTCCAGGACACTAGTCAACACTGGGTGAAGCAGTACAGCAGTTTTAAAGATAAAGTTATCAAGGAGGCCTCCTGGTCTCAACTCTGGGTTGTCATGACTTTGGTTGTCTAATAAAATCTGTCATATTTCTAGATATGAGAGCTGCACCATCCAAAGTGGGATGGATGCCGTCTCTCCTAATCAGACCAGGTTTTCCCCAACAAGTTTTCCAGTTATCAATGAAGGCCACGTCGTTTGCTGGACACCACCTAGACAGCCAGCGACGGAATGATGACATGCGGCTAAACATGTCATCACTGGTCAAATCGGGCAGGGGTCCAGAGAACACTACGGAGTCCGACATTGTTTTGGCGTAGTTACACACCGATTCCACATTAATTTTAGTGACCTCCGATTGGCGTAATCGGGTGTCATTACCGCCGACGTGAATAACGATCTTACCAAATCTACGCTTGTCCTTAGCCAGCAGTTTTAAATACGATTCAACGTCGCCCGCTCTGGCCCCAGGAATGCATTTAACTATGGTCGCTGGAGTCTCGAACTTCACATTTCGCAAAATGGAGCTGCCAATAACCAGAGTTTTTTCCTCAGCAGGTGTGTCGCTGATTGGGGAAAATCTGTTTGAAACAGCGGTTGATGGTGAACCACGGGCCGTTGTTTCATGCTATGCTTCCTTCGGACTGCCACCCAGCCGCCCTGGCTTCCCTGCTTCCCTTCCCGGCTTCCCTTCAGCTGCTGGGGAACGGCTGACGGGAGCTAACGTAGGACGGCTAGCTGTAGCTAATCTAGGCTGGTCCGCATCAGCTACAGGGGACTGACTAGCTAGCGCTACTACGGGGCGGTTATCTATGGTGCGGAGCCGAGCCTCTACTTCCCTCAGTCTCGCCTCCAATGCTACAACAATGCTACATTTATTACACATACCATTATCGCTAAAGGAGGCAGAGGAGTAACTAAACATCTCACACACCGTGCAAGAGAGAGGAGAGACAGCAAGGGAGACAGCAGGGGAGACAGCAGGAGAAAGAGAAGCCATTGCTAACAGCTAAGCTAGCGGACCAGAGATAGAGTGATTAGATTAGAGTGTAGTGTTAAATCCCGAGGGACACGTGCACCACAGATGTTTAACTAAGGCAATATACGTGTACAGGAATTCAGAGATTGACCGCAGAACACGGCAAAGTTAGAGTTGCTTAATAAGCTAGGATAACACTCGTAACACCACAATGCAGAAGCAGCAAACAGGAAGTGACACAATACTTTACCACCACGTCTCTAATGTTCATCTTCATATGTGAACACATATTATTACACTGCTATAAATACTGATGTCTGACTGATGGACAAATAATCAGAGAGTTTACTGCCTTCCAGTGGTCACACTGACAAGTGTCCAACAGGACTCACACTGATTATTAGGATCAATATGTACCAATCAGTATTGATGACATCAGCAGGAAGATGAGGACTGGTCATAGTTTGAATAATGTTCCATGTATTATTCCATCCATGTTTTCAGTACAAGCAGATGCACTGTAAAAAATGTTACAACTAAAAACTAAACTAATCACTGTAAAATGATAAATAGGAGATGCAGGAAATATCATCAGGAAATACGCTGTAAAAGAATTTATTGGAGGCTGTGCACTGTGTAAAATGGGAACAAATGTGACACAGGATATATCCAATAAAAAATGATGCTCATAGATGAGCTCTGGACTAACTTACAATCAGGGGATGCACTGTAAAATATTACATCAGTGTAATGAACTTGTAAAAAATAAAAAGCAGCAGATGTATTGTAAAGTGGAAGTTAGGCTGCACTGTTAAAAACACAACAACCAGGATGACAACGTGGAAAACATCACAAGGGAAAGGACTGTCAGAAATATGTGATGCAGTGTGAACATGAAAATGATGACATCAGCAGTAAAAGTACACAAGTATTATCAGCAGCCAGAGGATTCACTGTAAAACATGAAAACCAGGTATATACTTTAACAATGACAGATGAAGTTGGAAAACTCATTTTTTTTGTTTGGCAGCATTTTAGTTTAAACTGAACCATCTCAGTTGTCTCAAGATTCAGAGAAAGACAAAACACTGATGTTCACAATGATGCTTTTAATGTGAAAGAACAAGATCTTGATTAGAATCTTAAAAAAGTAAAAGCAACATTTTTCTCCTGTAATAATCGTAGCTTCCATCTTTAAAGGACTGGAAGAGGAAGAAGTTTACAAGGAATCATTTATAGAATAGTTTAACAAATAAACTGCTTTTTATACATGAATCTGAAAAGGTGTGTGTCACGGAGAGACCTCGTGCCCTAAAGTAGGGCACATGCACTACACACTCTAATCAGGTAGATTTTATCAAAATGTTAATACCTGGTGGAAACTGCTGGGGAGGGTGTATGAAAGGGAGAAGACACATTGTGACTGGGTATTTGAATTTGATTGCTTGGGAAGGTGTAGTCCAGCAGTATAAAAGGGAGAAGGCTGTGTTGGCTGGAAACTAGAGAGAGAAGGAAGAGTCACAGCTCCAGGACACAGCTCCAGATTGTAACTCCTGCCTTGGGCCCAAACTACAGGGACATAGCCAGATGGGCAGTTTAGAGTGTAATTCCTTTGTTGTGTTGGATTGTTTTTCTTGAGAGTTTTTTTTTTGTTTTGGTTTTGTTTTGTTTTTCCCTTTTTGCTTAGTTTCCCATTCTGGTTGGCCCAATGTGCATTTTTTGCCGTAAAGTTTGTGAACAGGACTCTAATTTTGCTGAATAAAAAGGAATTAGGAATTGCTCCAGACTGCTGCAACTCATTGTTTCACTCCGGGTTTCTCGACCACCCTCACAGTGTGTGTGAGTGAAAGAGACACACATGTACAGACTGAACTATCTGTTCAACAGTGAGAGAGTTTCTCTAACAGGAGGAGACTCTCTCTGCTACACTCTACATAGAGACACTGAGGAACCAGACCACCTGAACCCAAACCCAGGATACAGAGGTTCAGTGAATGTGGTGTTGAAGGTGTAGAGGTGGATCAGTGAGTCAGAGGAGACTCCGTAGAAGGACAGAAAGCCAGCAGGACAGTCCACATACACTGCTACTCTGTCAGAGAAAGAGGAAGATGATGAAGAGGAAACAGGTGTTATTCTGTTATTGTGCCAAACAGAGTAAAAACCATCAGAGCAGAACAGACTCCAGGACTGATCGTTCCATCCAAGCAAACAGTTTTCTCTGTCTCCTTTCCTTCTGATTCCTCTGTAACTCACTGATATATAAACCCTTCCTCTCCACGCGACCTCCCAGTAACAGCGACCAGTCAGACCATTACTACACAGCAGCTGAGGACACTGGTCAAATCTGTCTGGATGATCAGGATATGACTGATGCTCCTTCACACGTGTCACCTTCCTGTTGTTGTCAGACAGTTTGATCTCTCTGTTTACTGTGTTTGTGTCGATGGTGAGTTCACAAAAATCTGATGGAGAGAAGAAGATACAACACAGCTGCAGTTATTGATCTATCACCTGATCATTGATTGACACTTTGAAGATGGTTGAATGTGAATTGCTTTGTTTTCAGGAATCAAATGAAAACCACACTTACACTTCTTCAGACCTGGTTTCAACCATCGGACTCCACCAGGCTCCACCCTGAAAGGAGGAGGGGGGTCAGACCAGCACGTTCTCTTTCAGCATGCAAACATGGACATTACATGGCTCTCATACACAGATGGTTTGATTATTCTGTTCATTCAGCAAAGAGACAAATGACCAAAAAGACATGGAGTCCTTATCTTAGAATTATATTAAATCCAGTCTGAGAAAGTCCTGCTCAGGTCACAGAAAACAGCTGACCACACCTGATTGTCACATACTGTGTTTTCTCTTAAATATGACACAGTGAGTCATGATGAGATACTGAAGTCAGAATTAGAGAAAATCCCTCTTTGTGTTGTTGAATTCAAAGCACTTCTGTAGAGATCTGTCATCAGCTGTGACACACTAAATGTTTCCAGCTCTTCCTCCTCTATCACACACTGTCTGTGGCTGCAGCAGGCCTCTCCATACCTGAGGGTGTCCAGTCTCCAGTGTGGATCCTCCAGTCCAGCAGACAGCAGCTTCACTCCTGAGTGTCCTGGATGATTGTAGCTCAGGTCCAGCTCTCTCAGGTGGGAGGGGTTGGAGCTCAGAGCTGAGGCCAGAGAAGCACAGCCTTCCTCTGTGATCAGACATCCTGACAGCCTGCAGACACAAACAAAATCACAGAGGAACCCTCTGTCAACACCTGCTGGTCTGTTTTGTTGTTCTTTTTTGTTCATATTTTTGTTTTTGGTTCTGGTCCATTTTGGTCCAGGTTCAATGTATTTCAGGCAAATTCCTTAAACATCATCTGTAGGATTAAAAAAACAATCAACAACTGAAGCAAAAACGAGAGAAAATGAATAATTCTAGTTCTGCTGAACTTTAAAATTTTAAGTTTAGTAAAATTTAGTAAAATCTTTGAACAATCCTACACAAGTTGGCTGTTTATCCACTGATGTAAATCAGATATGAGCAAATCATCAGGTTAACAGGTTGATGGATCCTGACCTGAGAGTCTCCAGGGTACAGTGTGGACTCTTCAGTCCAGCAGACAGAAGCTTCACCCCTGAATCTTGCAGGTCATTGTTATTCAGGTCCAGGTGTCTCAGACTAGAGGACTGGGAGCTGAGAACTGAGGACAGAGCTTCACAGCTTCTCTCTGAGAGGTTACAGCTGCTCAGTCTGAAGAGGAAACAATGAAGAAAAAGTTAAATAACATTTGTGTTGAAAGGACAATCAAAGGAACAAAACTCTCAGTTTGCTCTGCAGCTCACAGCAAACTAACAGACCTGCATTTGAAAACTGGCCCAAACATCAAACACAGATTTGTTGAGTGAAGCAGAAATATCAGCTCTTTATCCACCTGCTAACCAATGAGGAGTTTCTACATTGATGATCATCTTTCATTGGCTCCGATTCGAATCCTTTGTTTTATTCTCAACAAGTTGGAGACATGACAGTTAGCTATGACACAATCAGTAATAAACAGACATGTACAGTCAAGGCCGTATTTGCACATATTTTATGTTCTTCAGGCTCTCAGCACGTTGACTTTAAAATATAATAATGGATACTGTTAGCTCAATAAATTCTGACGACAACTGTACGTTTTTTAAGACTTTACTTCAACCACTCATGACCATAACAATGACCACTCTCTCCACTTCCCGCGAACAGCCCGCCCCTTTACACATGCGCAGTAGGAAAAGTGGCACATAACAAACTCCCCTTTTTTCTTTAAAGAAAAAAAAAACAGTGCAAAAAAATTATTTCTTTTTTCTTTAAGTGGCCTTAACACATAACCAGGTTTAAAGTTTCAGCTCTAATAACCAGAGTAGAACAGTAGAGAAAAAGTCTTTGTTGTTAAGTTCATTTAGCTTTTAAGCTGCCATACACCTTCACTGAGGGCCCTCAGCAAAACGAGTGCAGACGTCCCCTTCTTGGTCAAGCAGTCAGCGAGTTGTTCCTTAGTATCTGACCACATTATCTGCTGAATAGTCCCAGAGCCGAGGAGTTCCTTGATACTACTGATCTCGAGTCTGAGTCGCTTCTCTGTGACTGATTTGGTGGATTTGATAGCATCAAAAAGAGAGTGGTTGTCTGTCACACACACAATAGGCAAATTGTTTCGTGTACAGTCACCTGTGGTGAGCTCTGAATAGAGTGTGGCTAAGAAGACTGCACCGTCAATGCCATCTGCAAGTGCCAAAGTCTCTCCAGCTAAAGTGCTTCGAACAACTCTCCTGATCCTCTTTGATTGCCAGCATATAGGTGAAAATCTTCCAGCCTCTCCCATAAGCATGATTAGATGCCCTCCTTGAGTGCCTCCATCTGGAAGATTTCCCATGGATGAATCACTGAACACCACCAGCTTTAGGGAGCTGTCTTTTCCCAAATGCTGAAACCTCAAAGTCAGCTCCTCTGACTTCAGTTTTCTGATCAGTTTATTTGCACAGTGCAGAGTCTGGACAGTGGCATGCTTTGTACTGGACGCTAGGATGGATATGTCACACATTATGTTGGGTCTGCTTTGCCTCGCCACCCACAATATTTGGCCAATCTTTGACTTGAGCACATCAAACTCAGTGTCTGTTAAAGGGGCCTCTCTCTGTGTGGCTCTGGTGGGGTCCAAAGGAATAGGCTGAAGATTTTTTATGTACATCCATTGTTGCACCTGTATTTCATGCTCCACAGAGAGAACCTCTATTCCAATGTAGTTGAAGCTGTTGTGTTCTTCACGTCCAATTTGAAAAGCAGCTTTCAGGTGAGGAATGACTGTTGCAGAGAACGTTTCTGAACCCCCCCCAGATAAAATCGTCCACATGACAAGCAAGGACTCCCATCACATTGCAAGAGTCATCCAACCAGTAGAACACTGCAGGGTCCACCTTTGACACAGCACCCCCTGATTGCTCCATAATGTCCTTCACCCTTTTGTACCAATGCAGAGAAGCGTCTGCCAGGCCATAAACACACTTTTTCAACTTCCACACAATTCCTTTGCTCTGCGCTTCTTGGGGGGGCCGAATGTAGACATTCCTGGTTAACTCTCTGCCTTGCAAAAAGGCTGCTTTAATGTCCATGGAGTTCAGCTGCCATTTCTTTTGGCATATAACAGCCATAATCATTTTAAGAGACTCTGAGGCGCATGTAGGTGAGTCTTTTGGAAGCTCCTCACTGTTCACTTCCTCAAAGCCTCTTGCAACTAATCTGGCTTTGGGTACAATCCCCTGTGGTGTTTCCTTGAGTGTGCACACCCACCTTGTAGAGATGCACCTCTGACCTTCATCTTTCATCTCTTCAAATACATTGTTCTGTTTCCAGTTGCTGAGTTCAGCATGTTTGGCAGATATGAAGGCATCATCATTCACAATCAGTACGTCCTCTTCGTGGCAGCCTGCACATAAATCAGCATGCCCAGTTGGACCCAGCTGAAGATTGTCCACTTGTCCCAAATCCACTGATCCAGTTGTGCCAGCAATTTCCTCAGGCCCTGTGTACTGTAAATTGTACCAGTTTTTGTATGTGCCAGTGGACTTTCCTGCCCTGCTGAGGATTTTTCCAGTGTGTGTTTGGCCACTATCACTGTCACTATGTAACTACTTGTCCAGCTTTCAGCTTAAGTCCTTCACAAGTAGTATTTGAGTTTGCTGATGTGTGGGAGGGCTCCTTGTTAACCTCAGCATCTTCATCATTTGAGGGTGCCTCTTCCTCACTTTCATTTACAGTGTCATTTTCATAGAGTCCTGTTTCTTGTAATCTGACATTTTCAGTTCTCATCAACTGATCATCTCTGTCTCTCAATACACAGCCATCAACCTTTCGAAGTCTGGATTGATGTACACGAACATAAGTGCCCCCATGCCGAACAAATATCACCACACCATCTTGACCGATGACCACACCTGGACCTTTCCACTCTGTAGAATCCACCCGTTTATAGTAAACTTTATCCCCCGTTTCATAACGGTCATCAGTGGGTCGCAGTTGTTTACGAAGGGCTCTTCGGATCCGCTCGGAGCATTCTGCTTCAGTGAATGCTCTCCTTGTGGCATGTAATGCTGAGATGTGTTGGGCTATCCAAGTAGATGCGCTAGTCCCTTCTAGAGCTGGCGGCTTATCAGTGAGAACTGACGGCAGATTTGGGTTCTGCCCGAACACAAGCTGATAGGGACTGTAGCCATGCACATTGTGCATAGAGTTTTTTGCCATCAGGGCCCAGTCTAGGGCTGTCTTCCAGTCACATGCGTTGTCTCTCTTTACTTTCAACAGAATTTCAGTGAGAGTTTGATTATGCCTTTCTAAGAGACCATTGCTCCATGGACTATAAGCTGCAGTCGTTTTCACTTCAATGTTAAAGTTTTCAGCCATGTCCCTCATTTCTTCGTTATTAAATTCACCCCCATTGTCGGTGAACAGTCTGCGTGGAGGACCATGAACACTTATCCAGCAGTGAATAAAGTGTTTCACTATTTCTTTGGGTTTCTTGGTGGTAATAATGCTCCCTGCACTGAATCTTGTGCTAGAGCCAGGGGTGTGGCTAGAGCCACACCCCTGGCTCTAGCTCATGTAAGTCCATACCTACGGTTTCATTGTAGGCTGAGGCCATGGGTAAACCTACTGCTGGCTTTTGCTTTGGTTTACTGTATCTGATGCATGTCTCGCAGTTCTTTACTACATCCTTCAGGATTGTGATGCACTCCTCATCAGTATTACCTGAGCAGGTCAGTAGTTTTTGCAGTTTGTCAACTGAGGCATGTCCAAACTGTTTGTGCAGTTTCGCCAGCACTTTTTGTTTTTCTTGTTTTGTCATGTTTTCTGTCACAATGAGAATGTCATTTTCATTTTGGATGTCACTTCCATCTGGGGTATTCTTATCCCTCAAGTTCACACAATAATGTCCTGATGATGTCAGTTCAAGTTTCACAGGTTGTTTGAACATTATGGCTTTGTCATTCTCAATATCTAAAACTGCACCTGCTCTTTTCAGTGACGTTTTGCTTAAAAGCAAAGGAATATCGGCTGGGATAACTTCTGTCTCAATTTGGCATTTAGTTTGTGCTATCACAGCTGGGATTTTCACTTTCTTTGTGGAATGGACAATTCTCCCATCGCCAAACTTGAATGGTCTTGCACTTTTCACGTCCTTCATTTTCAGTAACTCATCCTGTGTTAGTTGACCAACATAATGATCAAGCCATTTTTCTCCACACACTGTTCTGGTGCAAGCTGTATCGATCACAGCAGATCCCAGAGACTCCACCATGAAAATCTCTGTGTCAGACAATGTGTCTTTAGACAATAAAGTAATGTTGCATTCTTCAACATCTGTTTGTCTCTAATATGAAGTCCCGCAGTGTCTAGCAGTTTGAATGCTAACACCGCATCCGGTAGCTCCATTTTGAACTGGCGAATTCTGTTGTACCTCCGTTCAAACTCGACAATGTAGTCCACCATCGAAACGCCATTGTCTTTCGTTATCCGGTCAAACTCCGTGTACGCCTCGTATTGGCGGTCCTTTTCCTCTTTCAAGAACACTGAGTCCAGTTTTAGCAAAAGTGTAGTCATTCCATCTTCTTTGTTCAAATCCCCTGCGGCTATTTCCAGCGCTCTTCCTGTTAGCGACAAGACAACCGCCAAGGCTTGCTTCTTTTTATCCAAGTCAGTAACAAGTCTCCAGATTTCAACTTCATTTTTCCAGCTTTCGTAAGATTTCTTCTCATCAAACGCCGGCGGAACTTTATAATTACCAGCAGCCATCCTCTGCTACCATTGTTAGCTCGATAAACTCTGACGACAACTGTACGTTTTTTAAGACTTTACTTCAACCACTCATGACCATAACAATGACCACTCTCTCCACTTCCCGCGAACAGCCCGCCCCTTTACACATGCGCAGTAGGAAAAGTGGCACATAACAGATACTACAGTCAATGACTGCAAAGGATTTTACACTAAATATTAAATCTGATGAGTTTGTTTCACTTCATGTGTATTTGTCCAGTTACTTTTGAACCACTAAAAGGGCTGAATCTCCCACACAGTTCTTTCTATACTGATGTCAACCTGCTCAAATTAAAGCTGAGACTTGGCTCTTTAATGTAGGATCCTTTATTTTAATTCAGATTCAATGTGATGAAACCCAGAGCCTGAAGAACAATAACTGTCCAAATACTTCAGGTCTTGACTGTGACTGTAACTGTGTTTATGTTGGTACCTGATCTGATTTAGTTTAAATCCTGTGATAAAAATGTTTATTAGTTGTAAGTACAGGGCAGCTGTGCCTCAGCAGGTAGAGAGGTTTGTCTATTAATCACAGCTCTCCTCTTGTCAACATCAAGTGTCCTTAGGCTAAAAACCTCAACCTCAAACCAGCCCTGATGTCCAGACCAGCACCTTGTATGGTAGCTGGCTGCCATCAGTGTGTGTGTATGGGTGAATGAGAGGCAGCATGTAAAGAGCTGTGGGTAAAAGTTCTATATAAACGCAGCCATTTACCAGTTTTTAGGTTAAGTGAAATTTTAATCATGTTTCAAATTTCACTTAACCCATTGTCATAACCAGACCCTCGACCTTGTTCTGTCATATGGCATTGAGATTGAACATGTAACAATCTTCCTCTTCTATCAGATTACGGCTTAGTTGCATTTGAATCTGTATTTTTGGACTACACACCATTAGGCAAAAATGTCTTTACTAGACGTTCATCTGATGGTGCTGTAGCTAAAGTTAAGGAAGTGATTCCATCAGTACTTAACTTAGTGTCATGCCTCAATATAACAGAGGACTCCTGTGCTCACTTCAGTTCCTCTCAAATTGACCATCATGTCGACAAAGTTGCTGCGAATGACACTCTATTGCTCCTCTAAGAAAGACAACAGTGAAACAAAAGAGGTTTGTTCTGTGGGTTAGCTCACAAGTTCACAAATGCAAAGCAAACTACATGAAAACTTGAAAGGATTTGGCTTTCCACCAAACTGGAAGAATCCTGCTTGGCCTGGCAAGACAGTCTTAAAGTGTACAGGAAGTCCCTCTGTAATGCTACAGCAACCTACTATGTACCATGTATTCCTATAGCTCTCAGTAGTAATGACTTCATGGGCTTCTTTAATAATAAAATTCTGACTATCAGAGACAAAATTGATCACCTCCTGCCCTCAATGACCACTGATTTTTCTTTAAGCACAGGAGCCTCAGAAACATCCTGATATGTATTTATAAAGTTTCTCTTCCATTGATCTTCACCAACTAACTCCTATGACTTCTTTATTTAAACCATCAACCTGTCTTTTAGACCTGATCCCCACCAGGCTCCTCAAGGAAATTTTTACCCCTAATGAGCATCTCTCTACTGGACATGATAAATTCCTCCTTACTAACAGGCTATGTACCACAGTCCTGTAAAGTAGCTGTAATTAAACCACTTCTTAAAAAGCCTACTCTATATCTAACCTTACCTTTCTCTGTAAGATCCTTGAGAAAGTATTTGCCAATCAGATGTGACTTTCTACAGAACAATAATTTATTTGATGATTTTCAGTCAGGATTCAGAGTGAATCATAGCACAGAGACAGCATTAGTGAAAGTTACAAATGACCAACTATGTTTATCAGGCAAAGGACTCGTCTCTGTACTTGTCTTGTTAGATCTTAGTGCTGCATTTGATACCATTGACAATCACATCCTACAACAGAGACTGGAACATTTAATTGGCATCAAAGGAGCCGCACTAAGCTGGTTTAGGTCTTACCTGTCAGATTGATTTGGAATAACTTCCTTATATTTGGTAACAGCTTTATTAGACAAATATCTACAGTAGTTATTTTGATTAAAACAGTGATTAAAACAGTGAGTTGGTTTGTTAACATTTTGAAAGAAGCCAATTGACTCTAATACTGAATTGAATGCAGTCTTAAGGCTGTCATTGTGGGTATCTACATGAATATTACAGTCACCCACTATAATTGCTTTATCCGTACAAAGCACTAAATCAGATAAAAATTCTGTGAATTCAGACAAAAACTCTGAGTAAGCAGCAGGTGGACGATACACCACAGCAAATAGGACTGTTTTTTCTGTCTTCCAGTTTGGATGTGAGAGGCTGAGGATAAGGCTTTCAAATGTGCTATGACACGGCTTAGGTCTGGGCTTAATAAACTTGAGTGGTAGATTGCTGCCACTCCTCCTCCTCGGCCTGTGCCTTGAGGAACGTGATAATATGACTAGCAGGGGTTGACTCATTTAGACTGACATATTCTTCCTCCTGCAGCCAGGTCTCAGTCAGACAGAATAAATCAATCTGCTGATCCATTATCAAATCATTTACTAACAGAGATTTAGACAAGAGAGATCCCAGCTGACTATGGGTGAGAGGCAGGGTACACCCTGGACTGGTCGCCAGTCAATCGCAGGGCGACAAGAGAGATCTAATGTTTAATAGTCCACATCTAATTGTGGTGTTTTTAAGTTCAGACAGTTTGATAGTATTAATTTTTTTGAGGTTTTTATGAATAACACCTCTCGCCTTTTTTGGGAGGGGAGCAGACAGTTTCTATAGGATAAAGGGAATTGTTGGAATGGTAGGAATAGTAAGAATCATGGGAGGGTGACAGCTTTAGAGAAACTGCAGAGAAGCATGTAGGACTGCAACTCTGCATCCTGGTCTCAACTCTGGGTTGTCATGACTTTGGTTGTCTAATAAAATCTGCCATATTTCTAGATATGAGAACTGCACCATCCAAAGTGGGATCAGACCAGGTTTTCCCCAAAAAGTTTTCCAGTTATCAATGAAGGCCACGTCGTTTGCTGGACACCACCTAGACAGCCAGCGATGGAATGATGACATGCAGTTAAACATGTCATCACTGGTCAAATCGGGCAGGGGTCCAGAGAACACTACGGAGTCCGACATTGTTTTGGCATAGTTACACACCGATTCCACATTAATTTAAGTGTTACTACTTCACATTTTGCAAAATGGAGCTGCCAATAACCAGAGTTTTTTCCTCAGCAGGTGTGTCGCTGATTGGGGAAAATCTGTGTGAAATGTGAAGCGGTTGATGGTGAGCCACGGGCCTTTATTTAAGGCAATGTGTCCTTCGGACTGCCACCCAGCCACCCTGGCTTCCTGGCTGCTCGGGAGCTGCCGGGGAACAGCTAACAGGAGCTACAGTAGGACGGCTAGCTGAAGTTACTCTAGGCTGGTCCGCACCGACTACAGGGGACTGACTAGCTAGTGCAGCTATGGGGTGGTTTTCTATGGTGCAGCGTTGAGCCTCTACTTCTTGTGAGTTCTGAAGGTTTCATTGAAATCAACAGACATTATTCATGACAACTGACTGAAATGAAGTGAAACTGAAGGAATAATTCTTAGTCTGAGATAAGAAAAAGTCATATGGAACAACAACTATTTCAAATCTCATTCATTCAAGATGAATGGAAAGTTCAAGCTCTGGATGAAGATAAACCAGGTTCAGCTGTGGATAAAAGATATAAGATCTACAACAGTAACAGACATTGAACTGACCCCAGAGTCTCCAGTCTACAGTGTGGACTCTCCAGAAAACCACACAGCAGCTTCACTCCTGAATCCTGCAGCTTGTTGTCACTCAGGTCCAGGTGTCTCAGATGGGAGGGGTTGGACTTCAGAGCTGAGCCCAGAGAAGCACAGCTGATCACTGACAAACTGCATGAACTCAATCTGAATAAAGAATAAATCATTTGGATAAAAAAATCATTTCTAATCCAATCAGATATGTCCTAATCAATGAGCTTTCACTAACATGAGTAGAGGGACTTAGAGGGTCTTATTGTGGATCATCATACAACATCACCACAACATTCATACAACTAGTCATGTCAACACAGATTCATAACATGCTGCTGACCTCAGTCAAATCTGTGATGAGAAGATAAAGATCAAATCATACATGTTGGACTAAAATCTGACTTTGATTCACCACTGAAATGGATCAAACTTCAAATGTTCAGTCCTGATCCAGGAAAAATGTCTTGCTTGGTCCTGGTCTCTATCCTGCAGATCAGCTCAGGAAATCCACAACCAAACACATATTCAACTGAACAACAACTATTTGATCCCAAATTACAGATGGATTTAATGGAAAACTTTGGAAAATGCTCAGCAGCAAAGTCACAAACACTAGGGATGCACCGAAATGAAACCGAAAACCGAAAATGAGGAAACCAAGGCCAAAAACCGAAACACGTACTACTGCATTTATGGCTATGACTGTGTACTAACCTCACAAAAATTGCAAGGCATTGCAATTACATAAATTAAGAATTAAGAAGATTTAAGAATAAATCAATTTAAAGAAGATTGTAAAAGTAAATATGTTCTCTCATAAAAACACAAAGTGCATATAAGTCAAGTGCATTTTAAAATTTTCGCTGTAGGACTACAACATAATAGTGTATCAAAACAAAGTTTGCCATAGTCCATATGTTAACCGTAGGCATTTAACAACAACAAATGCACCAAGAATTGCAGCACTGTAAGTTAAGTTTTAAACTTCCTTGCCTTTTCAAAAACGTCCGCCGCTGACGGGGTGGGTGTGCTCGGAGGGATTTTCCTTTTCTGCGCTGCATTCCTCTCATATTTCGCATAGCGATCGAAATTAAACCTGACGTGGAGAAAATCTTTGCGGATGCACCCCCTCTTGAAATTTCGACATTACATGTTTTGCAAATCGCTATCCGTGTGTCTTTCTCAGATTTACTGAAATACGTCCACACCGCAGACACGTTGGACCTTCCAGACAAGCTCGTACTGGCCGCGGTTTTTCGCTTGCGCCATCACAACATCCTGCTTTGGCCCGAAAGCCGGCCGCAGAATATTCGGTGCATCCCTAACAAACACACTGTGTAAAATAACTACTACTGATAATAATAATAATAATAGTAATAATGCATTTTACTTGTTGGTGTCTTTCCAACCATAGCGACTCTTTACAATGCAACAAGATTTGCAGTTAATGGACTGAAACATTTTAAACCAACAGTGTGGTCCTTTAAGTCTTTGCCTCTTAACACATTTAAAAAGTCAATTCAACTCAATGAGAAAAGACCACAATTTAGACACTTTACACATCTTTAACACAATTTTGTGTTAAAGATCAAAACACACACACCTCATTGAAATGAACTTCAAATGAAAGAAGAGATTTTTCTTTAGTGTTTTTCAACTGATTTGTACAATTAGTTCTGAGGATCTTCTGTATATTGTGATAAAAATGGACTTTGAACAACTCACACTGGACATTTTCTACACTTCATTTAGAAAACATTAGTCTACTGACTGTGGCAAATATGAGTGTGTGAGTTCTGAAGGTTTCATTGAAGTCAACAACAACTATTTTAAATCTCATTCATTCATCCATTCATTCAAGATGAATGGATTCAAGTTCAGGATGAAGATAAGATCTACAACAGTAACAGACAGTGAACTGACCTCAGAGTCTCCAGTCTACAGTGTGGACTCTCCAGAAAACCACACAGCAGCTTCACTCCTGAATCCTGCAGCTTGTTGTAGCTCAGGTCCAGGTGTCTCAGATGGGAGGGGTTGGACTTCAGAGCTGAGGCCAGAGATGCACAGCTGATCTCTGACCAACTGCAGAAACCCAATCTGAATAAAGAATAAATCATGTGGATAAAACAAGGGGTGAGTTGTAGGTTTCAGCAGTGAGGATCACTTCAGCGTTCAAAAAGCTGCAGTTCCTTGGCTGCCGCTGGTGGCTGGCTCCAGAAGTGAGTAAACAGCCTGGTAAATTTCTCTCTATTGATAGTTTCCAGCTCCATGAACACTGTGTGCGTGTGTGTGTGTTTGGGGGGGGTTACATAAATTAGGGCGTGGTTACATTGAGTGACAGCCCCATAGACAAGCACTGGCAGTTAGCTCTTTGCTAAAGCATCGGCTGGGCTAGGCGGCTACATCCAGAGGCCTCCAGCGGTTGACAGGGGCTGCAGTGTCCGTGTTTGTTTGCCAATGTTCGGATAGGTTTTTGTGACAGTATGGCTTATTGTAGTGTAGACTGTACTAACCAACCGTCGAAGGAGCCTGTGTTGCAGTTTTTTCGGTAAGTAAATTTCTCACTATTTTACCTGGATGTTTGCGCTAATTAGCATGTATTAGCATATTTTACCGCTGGCTTATGACTTAATTGCCGATTTATGGTCGCTGCTGATACAGATAGAGGAACGGAGCAGCTAATGTTAGGAACGCTGTTGCAGTGTGTTCCGTGCTCTCGGAGTCCGTTTATTGTGGGAATACTAGGCTACAATTTTGTATCGTCTCATTTTTCTGTTTAAAAAGTCCAACATTGCATGGACAAAGCAGCTCCGTCAGTAAGCAGCTGCTGTTGTTTGTGTGCTGCTGTAACTGTAAGTGGATAGTGGGTGGAGGCAGCGGTGAAAGCCGGTAAAAATTAAATATTAAAAAATTTAATATATTATTATTATTATCATTATTTGTATTGTTATCATTAATAATAATGACAATAATAATAATAATAATAATGTTTTAATGTTTTAATATATTTTATTAATATGAAATAATAATGATTGTTTCACAGTTAAATAATAGGCTAGAAATAAATTTCCCCCCACAACTCCACCAAACCCTGCAGCTCCACCTAAAACCTCTCTATATGAAACAGTCTTGTTTAAAACACAGCAGCGACACTACGATCTCTGTTGTATGCTGTGTCGCGGTTACACGGGGTCAAGCTAGTCGGGTTGGACTCAGGGACTGTCGTGTGGTGGATGTAGCTACGTGTATTTGCCACTTAGCTTGTTAGCCTAGCTGATTGGCCTTAGGCTAGCTCGGTTGCTCCGAGCTAAGTGGCCGGGTTCTTGGCCGGCTAACCCGTAGAGTAACTGCCTCTTCACCAAATATGGAAAGTACACTCCCACTAAAATCCAAGATGGCACAGCTCAAATGGTTTGGTCACAAAACCGACTCCCTGAAACCAATGGGTGACATCACGGGTGCTACATCCATGTTTTATACAGTCTATGGGATAAAAAGTACACTATGCAAAATATAATGGGGCTAGATAATACGCATATTCTGGTCCCCGTAGTTACAATACATGTGTAGTGACACCTAGTTGTAGAGATAATTAAATCACTGATTTCCAGTGCTCTAAGCAGCCATTTTGAACACAGATGCAGCAGTGGAAAAGGGTATAGTTCCCTCCTCAGCCTTCCTCCTTGTTTTTATGCTTTATTCGGCACAGTCTGTGAGTACAATTACAGTTGAATATATTTATATTTGCTGTGTTGATTGTTTCAGTGAATGTGATTGTTTTTACTGCGTAACTCACTATAGTTTAAGCTGATCGCATTTTGCATTACCTGTACTCACTTGTACTTACCTTCAGCACTTCAGTAACTCTTAGTTAGCAGTGTACACTTATATGAGCATAATTACCTGTGTTTAATATGCTGATTAACATGATTTGTACATTCATTTATTTCTGTATGTTGTTTGTAGTTTCACAAAGAAAAAGACTTAACCGTAAACCGTAAACCTGGATTACCCTCTTCCATGTTTTTATTGGAAAAGTGTTTAGCTTGCTAAAGTCTACACCGTGTTCTCAGTTCCACACATGGTCAGGGCAGAAGAACAAAAGTTAGCCTGTTTGTCTGGTAGCTGCTAACATAGAATGCTAACAACACAACACAATAAACTTGCATGCAACCACATTAACCAACTTTATGAGCACGTACATACGTTACTGACTTGTTGACTGAAGTAACAGAGCAGAGCGGCAAAGATCTGAGTTAGAATATTAACGGAAAGAGCGCTCACTCTGTCACTGTTTCCAAAAACCAAGAAAAGTACAGATCATTCACTCTGATACTATTTCTATGAACTAAAGAAAAATACATTTTACATTTTACATTTTTATACTTTTTTTTGCACTTTTAACTTTTAACCCTTTAGATTTTCTTTTTAACCTTTAGAGAAAGCTCACTTAGTATTTATTATTTCAACTTTTACTTCTTTTGTATTTTTTTAACTTCACTCTCCTGAACCCAGGAAACGCTGTCTCATTTTGTCTGCATTGCAGTTGTATGTACAGCGTGAGAATAATGAGAATAATTTCATACTGTGTATATTTGAAAAACCTAAACTACTAATCTACACTGACTGATAATGTTAAAGATCATGTCTGGACTTACAGAGCCTTTCTGCAGTTCCCCACAGCTGGGATCAGTCTCCGTCGTCCCTCCTCTGATGTGTTGTACTTCTTCAGGTCCAACTCATCGAGAACCTCCTCTGACATCTGCAGAACGTAGGCCAGAGCTGAACAATGGATCTCAGAGAGTCTCTGCTCTGATCTGTTCTCTGACTTCAGGAACTCTTGGATCTCCTGATGTACTGAGCGGTCGTTCATCTCCATCAGACAGAGGAAGATGTTGATGCTTCTGTCAGGAAAGATATCATCTGTGTTCATCTCCTTCAGGTTGTTGATGGCTCTCTGGATGATTAGTGGTCTGTTCTCTGTCTGACCCAGAAGGCCTCCTAAGAGTCTCTGGTTGGACTCCAGAGACAGGCCATGAAGGAAGCGAACAAACAGGTCCAGGTGGCCATTTTTACTTTGGAGGGATTTCTCCATGGAGTCCCTCAGGAGGACATCGAGTGATGGGTAGCTGCTATCGCCGTTTTCAAAATACTCATAAGTGTTCCTGATGAAAGGGTCTGAGTCCCAGTGTTTGTAGTCCTGCCCTAGGAAAGTCCTCAGCTCTCTTGTCTTCCTCTCTGTGTAACAGTGAAACATGTAGACTGCAGCCAGAAACTCCTGAATGCTCAGATGAACAAAGCAGTAGACTGTTTTCTGGAAGATCACACTCTCTCTTTTAAAGATCTCTGTACAAACTCCTGAGTAAACCAAGGCCTCTGTGACATCAAGACCACACTGCTCCAGGTCTTCTTGGTAGAACATGATGTTTCCTTTCTCTAGATGTTCAAACGCCAGCCTCCCCAGCTTCAGAAGAACTTCCCTGTCAGCCTCCGTCAACTCCTGTGGACTCGTCTCCTGTCCCTCATCATACTTGTGCTTCTTCCTCTTTGTCTGAACCACCAGGAAGAGTGAGTACAGGTCAGTCAGGGTCTTGGGCAGCTCTCCTCTCTGCTCTGTGGTCAACATGTGCTCCAGAACTGTAGCAGAGATCCAGCAGAAGACTGGGATCTGACACATGATGTGGAGGCTCCTGGATGTCTTGATGTGTGAGATGATTCTTCTGGACAGCTTTTCATCACTGGATCTCCTCCTGAAGTACTCCTCCTTCTGGGCGTCAGTGAAGCCTCGTACTTCTGTTACCCTGTCAACACATGCAGGAGGGATCTGATTGGCTGCCGCAGGTCGGGAAGTTATCCAGACCAGAGCTGAGGGAAGCAGATTCCCCTGGATGAGATTTGTCAGCAGCACATTGACAGATGACTTCTGTGAGACATCAGACACGGCCTTCCTGTTTCTGAAATCCAGTGAAAGTCTGCTTTCATCCAGGCCATCAAAGATGAACAACACTTTACAGACAGCGAGTTTCTCTGCTGTGACCTTCTTTAATGTTGGATGGAAAACGTGGAGCAGCATGAGAAGACTGTACTGCTCATCTTTGATCAGGTTCAGCTCTCTGAACGAAAGCAGAACCAGCAGACTGACGTCTTGGTTTTCAGAGCCCTCTGCCCAGTCCAGAGTGAACTTCTGCACTGAGAAGGTTTTTCCAACGCCAGCGACACCGTTCGTCAGAACGACTCTGATGCATCTCTGTTGGTCAGGTAAGGCTTTAAAGATGTCGTGGCACTTGATTGGAGTGCCATGGAGGGTCTCCATCTTGGAAGCTGTCTCCAGCTGCCTCACCTCATGTTGGGTATTAACCTCTTCACTCTGTCCCTCTTTGATGTAGAGCTCAGTGTAGATCCTGTTGAGGAGGGTTTCACTTCCTGTTCCATCAGTTCCTTCAGTCACACGTTCACATCTCCTCCTCAGACTGATCTTATGTTCATCTAAAACCTCCTGCAGACCGCTATTTGCTGAAAATCTGCTGACACAAGAAATAATGTCAGACTAAAGAAAGAGAATCTGAGAATCTGCTCATTTCTTCATCAGCTGCAGAAAAAAACTAAAGACAAGCAAAGAAAAGCTTTTTCATTTTGTGGTATTTATAATCATCTTAAATGTCAAAGCTGTATGATAGAATAATTGACTCTGTATCAAACCACAGGTCCTGTTTTCAGAGATGATGACATGAGCAGACAGATCTTAGTTTGTACAGTGCTGTTCTGACTGTCTGCAGTCCAGCTCTTGTTCTGGATCTTTCTCTCAGATTTTATATCTTATACATTTTCCAACAAATATTTGAACTTACTGAGAGGATGTTTTGGGTGGATTACTGTGAGATTGTTGGGATTCTTTCAGGCTCTGATAATGTATTTTATCTTGATGATGTATTGAGTCCTAGCAGCTCATTGTCATGTTGGCCATTTAACTCATGAAGACCCTGTAGGGTCAAAGTGTTTCCTTTTTCAGTCTGATCAAACTTTTTTGGGAGCTACAATCCAGTGTGAGGACATTCTGCTCCTTTCCAACAGTCATTAAATCACAGAAACCTGACAACAAATGATTTTAGCAGCATGACCTGTGCTGAGACTAAATGTTCTGTTGATTGTTGTGAACAAATATCCAGATTTGTTTCACAATGTCAAGAAGCTGTTAAGGGCTCACATGTGTAAATCATTAAAGTGGAACCTCCAACATGGAGACACTGTGTTTCTTCTTTGTCCTTCTTTTCATTGAAAGGTCTACAGTCTCTGGAAGTGGCAATCAGGCTCGTGTTCATACACCAACTCTCACAATGACTGAGACTGATAAAATAGTAACTTGAGAAAGCTCTACTTTATAAATCTGCTGAAAAGAGTGTGTGTGCATTTTTCTGTCTTTGTGTGGACACAGAGTTTTATGGATGTGTCCCCTGGTGTCTCCCTGTTTCCTTCAAATATGTTTGAGAACTGAATCATCCTCAGGTCAGTTTACACTAGAAACAGTCTCTTACTTGTGTGTGTCTGAGGGTCCAGGTTCATTACTGAAGTCTGGAGGAATGAACTCTCTGGACCTGTCACTCTTTACAGACAGACAGCTGGATCCTGGACACTCTGCTCTCAGTCTGTGGTCCTGACCTCTGAAAACACAAACACATTTTTATTCATATCACATCAATCACTGATAAATTGTCTGATGACAAGGTCATTCTGGGAACCATGTAGCACTGAACACTTTACTGAAGGATGGAGCCAGCATCCATAAACAACACTGGTGTGTCAGTTGATCATTAAATGTTCATACTTAATAAATACAAATTTTTAAAAAGGCTCAGTAATTTCCTAAGACACCTGTTGTCTGTAGTTTTTATCAGACAAACAGGAGAAAATATTGCATTTCTTGGGGACTATTTTGATCTGTGGATTTATCTATATTCGGTGCGTGTGTGTGTGTGTAGGTGTGTATGTTGATGGAGATGAAGGAACATGTCACCCAGTGTAACAGTGTGGTTCACTGTTTTAATAGTTTCTGGCTCAGAGGAATCAGATCTATCAGGCGAACTGATTTTCTGTCAACACTACGGCAGCTGTTACAGCTTATAGCCCAAAGTTTGGAGGTTCACAGATTTGGAGCTGTTCTCTTACTTTGTGTCTGAGGGTCGAGGTTCATTTCTGAAGCCTGGAGGAAAAATGTCTTTGGACCTGTCACTCTTCATAGACAGACAGCTGGATCCTGGAGACTCTGCTCTGTCCTCTTCTTCCTCCACACAAACACTCATCTTCTGGACTTCAGTCAGTCTGAGAAGGAAACCAGTAAAACAGACTGTGAGCTCAGATACACAAAGAATCAGGACAAACAGGTCTGATCAAGAGTCACATGCAAGACTGAGAGAACAGGAAGTAACACACACAAACACACAAACACACACACGCACACACACACACACACATACACACACACACACACACATACACACACACACACACACACACACACACACACACACATTCAAACACACACAGAGAGAGGGAGAGAGAGAAACACCAATAATCACAACCAACTGAAAAATCTGTTTGACAAACACGTTTAAAACATCTCCAGAAAACACACAGCTGACCTAAAGATTATAAACTATTATGAGAATAATGAGAATAATTTCATACTGTGTATAAAAATCTAAATTACTAATCTACACTGACTGAACATAGGCCAGAGCTGAACAGTGGAACTCAGAGAGTCTCTTCACTGATCTGTTCTCTGACTTCAGGAACACAGAGAGTCCACAGTGAAATAAAAACAGGCAGCTCTCCACCTGCTCAGTCTATTTTAACTGTGAGTCTGAAAACTGACTCAGAGCCTTTGACAGTAAAATAATAATAATGTTGTATTAACACTCACCCTGCCTCAGCCTTCAGTTTTCCTCCTCCTGCTCTGTTTAGTGTTTAGTTCAAATGGAGTCTGAACTGAATGAACAGCTACTCCTCCCCTCTCCATTTACACGTGTGTGTGTGTGTGTGTGTGTGTGTGTGTGTGTGTGTGTGTGTGTGTGTGTGTGTGTGTGTGTGTGTTGTTTACAAGTTTAGAACGTTTCAATTTGTTGTGTTTTGTTGGTTAAAATAATGATAATGTGCTTTTATTTAAATCAGATTTAACTTAGTGATTTTACAGACTTACTATGATGTAAATGATGTTTATTGTCATTATTATAGGAGAGAAGATCCCAGCTGATCTAGTGGATCTGGACCTGTCTGTGGTACAGGTGACAGTAGACTAAGGTGAACAATCTTTCATCTCAGCCTCTGACCCTCAGCACATTATTGTTGTTAGTTTTTTTGTAACCTTATAGGTGTCAAAACTGAGATCACCATTAGTGTTAACCCTGTTTACATGATCAACAAAGCCTAGTTAAAATGTTGGTAGTTGTTATGAACCTGCAACATATTGAATCTCATGAAGCTTTTACAGCTGATGCAGCTATCAGGGCTTAAGGTTGTGAGCAGACATATTTGTAGTCCTTATTTCCTCAAATTTTCCATCTTCATTTTACAGAACATTGAGGTTTATTTTACTCATGAGTCAAAGTTTAGAACTCGTCTCATACAGACAGAAATTTGTTCATTTAGAGCTTATATGATTCAAAAGATTAAAACAAACTGATGCTCTTTTATTCTTTGCACCAGTTTAGTGGAATCATGTTGACAAATTACTCCTATAAATCTTAATCGTGGTCTATGTAGTGTTTTGTGTATCTGCTGTTTTGTTCCTTGTGTCAGGAAGCTCCCAATCACCCAGCTCCTCCTGTACAACCAGCAGCGCATGATCCACCTACAAAAGGTCCTTCCTCCTCCTCCGCATTATTGTCCTCCTCATTGTCATCCTCAGCCAGCAGACTCTGTTCACTCCTGTGTTCCCACCCCCTGAGCTGGGGTTGTAATAATGTCAGTAAAGTGGGAATGTGAATGTATTGACATAAGTAATGTTCCTACAGTGAACTACACGGTGTCACATTTCTGTTTTTTATTAGAAAAAAAAAACAACAGTAAAAGTTATTGACCCTCAGTTTTTCTCACAATAATATGATCACATTGTCCAAAAAAAAAACAAAACAAAAAAACAGCAACTTCCCTCCTCCAAGTTTTTATGAGCGCACCATTACCTCCAACCCCCCAAACGACCACGCTTCCCCTCATGACTGTGACCACCAGCAAGGTCAGGAGGCAGCTGGAAAGACTCCATCAAGACAGCAGGCCCTGATCACATCAGCCCCTGGGTCCTGAAGACCTGTGCTACCCAGCTGTCTGACATCCTGCAACACATACACAACCTGAGTCTCTTGCAGGAAAAGATGCCGGTCCTATGCAAGACATCTTGCTTAGTACCGGTGTCAAAGAAAGCCAACCCATCTGGCCCCAGCGACTTCAGGCCTGTTGCCCTCATGTCACATGTCATGAAGGTACTGTAGAGACTGGTTCTGGCACATCTACGAGCACAGGTGAAACCCAGTCTGGACCCTCTGATGCTGTCACCTATCTGTTGTAGTGAGTTCACTCCCACATCGGTGGTAGTGGAGGCACTGAGAGGATAATGTTCTTTGACTTCTCGAACGCCTTTAATACCATCCAACCACTTCTTCAGAGTGGGAAGCTGCTAAGGATGGGTGTCAGCATGTCTACAGAGTCCTGGATCTCCAACTATCTGTCAGACAGGCCTCAGTTTGTGAGACTGGGGAGCTCCCTTTCTGATGTGGTAGTGAGTAACACAGGAGCGTCACAGGGGACTGCCTCAGAGGCTGATGGTACAGCTGACAGCTTCAGTACAGTCTCCTCTCAGCACAGTAGTAGAGTAGTGCAGAAACATGTGGAGCCTGTTGGACTGTCTCCACTGCTGGACTTATTTCTGAGAGCTGCTCTCTCTGATGAAATGTGTGTGTGTGACATTTGTATTAGACTGTATGCAAGTTAGCTTATATTGTTAAATAGCTGTATTTATAAATCAGATTTGGTTCAAAGGCTACTCAAAACTCCTTAATGTCTTCACACACATCTATTTTCTCTTTAACCATGATGTCTACATTGTAGTCTGGATCCGTCAGTCACTGGATTCTCTTTGGCACTACTCTCATGCAGGTGTGGAGCTTTATTAGTGTGGAGTATGTGTGAGGTGGATGACAGAGGGAGTGTGTGATACAGGTGGATGAAGAAGCGTGATGGGAAACAAGTAAAAACTAACTTTTGTGAGCAGCAGTAGGACTAAGAGAAGAAGAGATGGACAAGATAAGAAAGGATGAGTTTCTTTTTCTTCTCTCTTGTTTACTTTAGTAATTAAATGTCAGCAGTAAGTAATGTGCTTTTTCAGGTGTCAGACACGCTCGCTCCAGGCTAACAGTGTCCCCAGCAGTAGAAAAGGTACATTCTGAGGGTGTGGATGTTGCTTGCATACAGAGATAACTTGTTGGCAAGTCAGAAAGCTTTGGCAGAGTGTCCATCATGCCTATACATATTTTGCATTGTGCACTGTTAGCATCGATGCTGCTAAAATGGAGCCACGCTCTAGATCTTTTCTTCATTTTACACAAATTTACACGGAAAAACAGAAGAATGTGCGCGACACGATCCTTCTTTTCACACGTACGTACACACACACACACATCATCATCATCATCATCATCATCATGGAGAATATAGGACTTACAGCAAATCAGGATCTGTATTGATCATTCTTCATTGTTTTACCTGATGCTGCTCTGACATAAACTATAACTACTTGCAGAACAAAGTGTGTGTGTGCATCTTAAAATAAGGGTTAGTCGACACATTAAGGTCTCATCTATCTGCACAAACAAATCTCTCTTGTGTTCTATTCATCCAGTCAGCTAATAATATTCACAGTTTCATAGAAAACAAACAGAAACATAATGTATCACAGAAGCTGCTCCACATAGACCTAGCATAGCATTTGGAGCAGGCACACAATTAAATTCCTCAAAGGCCAAATGTATTTTCTGATTGTGTCATTCTTCAGAATGGCTGTGGGCTCTGTTACATCTAAACAAGATGTGTGTGTGTGTGTTTGTCCTTTGATGCCTTTGATGTATCAACATTCTACAGTCTGATGTCACAGGCTGCAGTAAGTGGACACACAGCCAGAGACAAGTTCAGAAGTCAAACAGGAGCAGAAACAGTTGGACTGGACAGGACTTGCTCATGATTTAGGAAGAAAGAACCACTCAGATATTTCTGCACAATTATTGACAAGGAAGGGAGGAGCTACTGCTGTTACAAGGACAAGAGGAAACTACAGGAAAGTCCAGATCACCTCCAAGGTTTTCAATAAGTCAATACATGTTAGTAGTTCATGTCAGTGTCTAGTTTAGAAGTTAATTTTTTAAAAATGTTTTGTCCAAATCATATGTTTGTGAAATTGGGACCACAAGTAATCATACCCATGAGCCCGGTGGTTTGATTGTGTGCTTATCATTCATGGACAATATTGAGTTTTTTTTTAATGCTGATCATGACTGTGAGATATTCTCATGGTTGCTCAACTTCTTAACTTTGTTTTGGTGTGATGCACTGTAGTTTGTGTTAAAGGAAAGGATTTCTAGGAAGTCTGTACTGTCTGCAACAAGATCCTTTCTAAAGAAATTCTAATGGAAATGATGGAGCATAAAATCCACAGTCCCTGTCCTGTGGAAAAGTTGACTTCCAGAGTTGAAAAGAAGCAAACATGAGGCTTCAACAGTCTGAGTAGATCAAGTTTCTATCTTCCAGGTATTTTTAGTCCAAAATTCTCCTCTTTGTGTTTCTACACCTAATGTTTCCTTGCAAAGCTGTGGTGGAGAGATGGAAACACAGAGAGGAAATTCTGCACTAAAAGACAAACATTTGAAGATACCCACTTGATTTAGTTTAACAATGCTGATGAGTTTTGGAATTACTATTTGCACAGAAATAGGACTGTGGATTTTATCGTCCATCATTAACACAGAATTATCTAATCACTCAAGGGGCCTTACACTGAGGCCAGTTGTGTATGTGCCAACTGTGTCATTGAGGCAGAGCTCCAATTCCTTAAACATGGAGCATTATTTCTCACAGGAGTAAGGTTAGAGGATTAAGATTTGGTCCTTGCTTTGTGGAGTTTTCTTTTTCTTCTTTTTTCTTTTTTCTTTTTTTGTGGGTTTTCTCCCATAGGGTTTCACACAATCAGCTAGAGGTCCAGTGTCAGTCCACTGTTGGTGGAGTCACAGACACAGACCAACAACAGGAGAACCTGGAGCTCCAGGAGTCATTAAGATCAGAGTGTAATAGTATCTGAGACTTTACTGTGAATATTCCAGTTCTGGACGTCACAGCACAAAGTGGAGAGAGCTGTGTGTTATTTTAGGAAGTTCCATCAATGTACTGTAGGTCAGGTCTGTGATGTATGATGATACTTGATGGAGGACTTCAAAGCAGCTGTTTGGATTTCAGCCTCATTGTTCAGCTGTCAGACTCAGACCTGTTAAGAAGACACTGATCTTGGGAACAGTTTGGTTTTCATAATAAGTCACATATAATCCATATTAAATACAGAGTCCAAACCTCACTGCATCACTGAACAATAACCTAAAAACAAACTTTTGTCCATGTGAAGGTGAAGCTGTGAGCTCATTACCTGAGTTTGAATTAAAGATGGAGAGAGGAGAAGCATCACCTCAGTGAAAAGGTCAAGAGTAGAATCCAGATAAGACACAGAGAGATGCAGCTCTTCTCCACCAGCTTCAACATCTCACTTCATTTCCATAGACAATCAGCAGTGGGTGAAATGTTTATACATTTAGCTCCATATAGAAAACACTATATTCATTGCTTCTCACAGACAAACTGTTTTAAATGCTGTGAACAGGAAACAGTTTGATGTGTTGGTAAAATCTTCTTATTTCCAATGTGTGAATCACTTTCATCATCTCTCAAGATTTGGCCCAAAAACAAAGAAGCACAGTTTAAGACTCAGGAGAAATAATCTCCCAGCACACACTGTTTCCACTTCTACAATCATCTACTTATTATTGTGCTTTAAAGTTTCAGCCTTCTTACATTTACCTATCACTGAGTCCACTTGTGTCTTATACTGAACGCTAGGTTCAAATCTCCTTTTGGCTTTGAGCCTTGATTTTTAGTTCATTTCCAGTGCAATACAGTTATGTCCTGTAGTAAATCTCCAGAATGAGTCGTAGGACTTAAAGCTAGATCAGCTGTTGCATGAAGCGTTTCAGGCTGTGTTCATGTTCACCCTCTTTGGTTAAGGGACAGTAAAATAATCAGTGATTTCCTCACTGTGGAGTAAATTTAGGCTGCTGAGAATTCTTACTGCCTTGAAAACCTTAGTCCTGAAACTGGAGGAAAAGTGTTGATGACTGTGAGGGCAGAATAAGTTTGGAAGTTTAACTCTGCCACTTTAGACTCTCAGCTCTGATTCTTGTTTTCTGCTCCATGCAGCTCATCTACAGGACTGTATTAAGTCCTAGTTGTTGAAGGATTCAATTTCAATTCAATTCATTTTATTTATATAGCGCCTTCCACAATCAAAATTCTCTCAAAGCGCTTTACAGAGACCCAGAGCCTGACCCCAGAGCAAGCACTTAAGGCGACAGTGGCAAGAAAAAACTCCCCCTTAACAGGAAGAAACATTGAGCAGAACCTGGCTCAGATGGGGGACCCTCCTGCTGATGGCCGGGCTGGGTGAAAGGAGGAAAAGGAGGAAGATAGGACAGCTGGGAATGGAGGAGAGGAGGAGAAGGACATGCAGCATAATACAGACAATGGACAATATTAGTGGGTCAGCATTTACATTACAGTTAGTGAACAGTTATTGGATAATGTATGCTCAGCAGATTACAGTTATAATAGGAAACAGAGCACAGAGGCAAAAAGCTGTCATGACTGGTAATTATTTACATTACAGTCTGCAAAGAATATTAATCCAATATTTATCTGTAGCAGAATGGAACATTAAACGTGTAAGAAATGGATCATTGTGAACAATAAACAGCAGCAGGTGGGTGGAGCCAGGACCACAGAACATGCAGCTCCGGAGCCAGAGATACCTGCAGAAAGGTACAGAGACAGAGAGACCAGAGAGAAACAAACACAGGACTACGGGACAGAGAGGACACAGAGTTAATGACATGTAATAAAGGCTAATAAATTTGAGAGTGGGTCTGAGGAGAGAAAGAGAAAGAAGAAGAAGAAGTGCGCAGTAGATCATGGGATGTCCCCCAGCGGCCTAGGCCTATAGCAGCATAACTAAGGGATGGTTCAGTTGCCTGAGCCAGCCCTACTAAGGGCTATATCCTTAACTGTAACAGTGTCTATAGAGATAATTGTGACTAACTATAAGTTTAATAAATAACTAGGACTGTAACTACAACTAATTATAAGCTTTATCAAACAAGAAGGTTTTAAGCTTCATTTTAAAATTAGAGAGGGTGTCTGCTTCCCGAACCCAAACTGGCAGTTGGTTCCATAGGAGAGGGGCCTGATAGCTAAAGGCTCGGCCTCCCATTCTACTTTTAGAGATTTTGGGAACCATAAGCAAACCTGCATTCTGGGAACGAAGCAATCTGTTGGGATAATATGGTACTCTCAGCTCTTTGAGATATGAAGGAGCCTGGCCATTGAGGGCCTTATATGTAAGGAGAAGGATTTTAAAATCAATTCTGGATTTTACAGGAAGCCAATGAAGAGAAGTTAGTACAGGAGTAATATGATCTCTCTTGCTAATTCCAGTCAGTACTCTTGCTGCAGCATTTTGGATCAGCTGGAGGCTTTTTAGAGAGTTAACTCGACATCCTGATAATAGGGAATTACAGTAGTCCAGTTTAGAAGTAACAAAAGCATGGACTAATTTTTCAGCATCACTCTGCGACAGAATGTTCCTAATTACTGATATTGCACAGGTGAAAGAAGGCAGTCCTAGAGACTTGTTTTATGTGTGAGTTAAAGGACAAATCCTGATCAAAAATAACTCCAAGGTTCCTCACAGTCATACTGGAGGCTAAATTAATGCCATCCAGAGTAACTATATGATTAGATAAACTGTTTCTGAGGTGTTTGGGACCAAACAAAATAACCTCAGTTTTGTCTAAATTCAGAAGAAGAAAGTTAGTTTCATCCAGGCCTATGTCTTTAAGACATGCCTGAAGTATGGCTAACTGATCTGTTTCGTCTGGCTTCATAGATAAATATAGCTGGGTATCATCTGCATAGCAATGAAAATTTATTCCATGCTTCCTGATAATATTGCCTAGGGGAAGCATGTATAAGGTGAACAATATCGGTCCAAGCACAGAACCCTGTGGAACTCCATGACTTACTCTGGTATATATGGAGGGATCATCATTAACATGAACAAACTGGTATCTATCTGATAGATATGATTTAAACCAGCCTAGTGCTGTTCCCTTAATCCCAATAACATGTTCCAATCTTTCCAATAGGATACTATGATCAATAGTGTCAAATGCAGCACCAAGATCTAGCAGGACAAGTATAGAGACAAGTCCATTATCTGATGCTATGAGAAGGTCGTTGGTAACTTTCACCAGTGCTGTCTCTGTGCTATGATGAACTCTAAATCCTGACTGAAAAACTTCAAACAAACCGTTCCTATGTAGATGATCACACAACTGAGTTGCAACAGCCTTTTCAAGAATTTTAGAATTAAAGGGGAGATTGGATATAGGTCTATAGTTTGCCAAAATACCAGAGTCCAGAGAAGGCTTTTTAAGTAAAGGTTTGATAACTGCAACCTTAAAAGCCTGTGGAATATATCCTGTTACCAACGAGAGATTTATCTGATCTAATATGTTAGTGCCAATCAAAGGCAAAACATCTTTAAGAAGTCTGGTCTGGATAGGATCCAAAAGACATGTTGATGATTTAGATTTAGAAACTATTGAAGTCAATTCAGCGAGATCTATGGGAGAGAAACAGTCTAACGACAAATCAGGACTGGCAGACATTTCTAAAGATGCTGTTCTAGACATACCTACATCATTAACAGTTGTAGGCAGGATAAGATGGATTCTGTCTCTAATGTCTACTATTTTGTTGCTAAAGAAGCTCATAAAGTCATTACTAGTAAGAGCTAGGGGGATGCATGGTTCAATAGAGCTATGGCTCTTTGTCAGCCTGGCTACAGTGCTGAAAAGAAACCTAGGGTTGTTCTTGTTTTCCTCTATTAATGATGAATAATGGGCAGTTCTTGCCTTATGAAAGGCTTTTTTATTCGTTATGAAGCTGTCTTTCCAGGCTAGGCGGAATTCCTCTAAATTAGTGGATAATCATTTCCTTTCCAGCTTTCGTGGGGTTGAACGCAATGAAGCAGCAGTACTATCAACTAGATAGTCTATATCTGCTGGAGTAAAGTTTAGGCCATTGCCCTCTGTAAAACTGGCACATGGCAGCGGAGATAATAAAGATGGAATAGCTTCCTTATATTTGATAACAGCATTATCAGACAAATATCTACAGTAGTTAATTTTATTCCCAGATGCTGTGCAGTTCATTATTGTAAATTCAAATGTTACTAAAGAATGATCAGATAAAACAGGGTTCTGAGGGAATACTGTCAAATATTCAGCTTCTATGCCATAGGTCAGTACAAGATCAAGGGTGTGATTGAAACAGTGAGTTGGTTTGTTAATATTTTGTAAAAAGCCAATTGAGTCTAATACTGAATAGAAATCAGTCTTAAGGCTGTCATTGTGGGTATCGACATGAAGATTAAAGTTGCCTGTGACATTTGTCACAGGCCGCCTGTGACAAAAATCTACCTTGTGGGTCAGTGTGACAGTGTAACCTCACTGAGACGATCAGAGAAAATCAGTGTCCATCTCTTACTTGAATGTCAGATAGTTTTTTAAATATTATGCCAAATTATCAGTAGAGTTGTTCTGCACTCTGCTGTCATGGACCCTGTTGGTACATTTGGAAACATAAATTTTTTGTAGCCGTTAGCCAGCAATAAGCACACAGGGCTTCCTCCATGATCCGATAACAAGATTGGTTTCCTGTTTACTAATGAAGTTTCTCTGTTGTTTTCCCCTGAAACATTTTACATTGTTTTAAAACCAGTGAGTGAGAGGCCTCCCAGATTAATGCAATGTAAATAAAGCACTTTATGAATCCTGTGTATATATGGATTCATCAGTTATTTTCAGCTCTCGTCTGTGTAGTTTCTATAATTTTGCTTACACTGACAATTTACACAATATATTTTGTAAATGAATATATAAAATACATCTATATATAATCATATTGTTTGTTGTGTGATTCTTATGTGTAGCTTGCTCCCACATATCAGACACATTATAGTTCTCCACATCCTATTTCTGATTTCAAAATAAAAGTTTTTCTTACACTTCCTGTTTTCATGGGACGTGTTTTCATCACGCGTAATTTTCTCTGGGCTCTGAATTCTGTAATGATTTTCCCTTTCTGAGTCACAGTAAGATCAATGTGTCACACATGGAAAGTTTATTTGTGTTTTGTACTTTCAGAAAAAACACTGGCTTGTGTGCAACAATTGAGCCACACGTTCTAGTTAATGACAGTTACAACATGGATGCAGAGGTTGTTGGCTGATCACTTGAAAATCCCACCTCACAGTGTATTTGCAATGTTGCTTCCTGCTTCCTCATAACAAAGCTTATGCACAGTGTTTAGGTGCTCTCTTAAGCCACTGTATGTACAAAAAGATGAAGCACACCCTCGATCTCCACATTGCAGACTCAAGTTCTCAGCTGGATACAGACCATGGTGAAACTTTAAATGCTTACAAAGAACTGAACAAGTTGTGGTGCATTTTGCAAACAAAACGTGAATATTTTCAGACAATTGTGCTCTGACCTTTGTGAGCTGCTGGCATTTTAACACTCTCTCAGTAGTTGTGCTCTCAGCTCCTTGACTCTTGGGCTTTCCTTTGCTTTTCCTACATCAATATTGTAGCGACCCGGAACAATGAAGCTACGAAGCAACTGGTTTTCCTGGACTTTATTCTCGAACTGGAACACAGGCTACTGTGGGCCGTAGCCAACGCCAAAAACAATAAAACAGGCCAGCACAGCAACATATAACATTCGCCCATTAGCTCTCTCTCGGCTCCCTCGACCCGGCTCTCGTAAAACACACCCCACCTGAACACACCTCCCCCACGGGTCCTCAGCCAATCCCAGGTGGCTACTTCACGCCCCTCACCGCCATGGCAACTGCCATGATTGACAGGCTTCACAGCCTCTAACAACGCCACTCCCCCAAACGTCACCCCATACACTGCAGCCTAACTTAATAGAACACAACTCACAGCCACGGTCCATACACAGTCCGTTACACTACCCCCCCTTTTCAAAGTCCCTCGCCCCCGAGGGGGCAAACAAAGTCTCTCAGATGGGCAGGGGGTCTGTGATTTCTCCGTGGCCGTGTCCGACCCAGGTTAGGAGAAGGAGGGCCTGGGAAAGGTCCTGGTGAAGGGAAAGGTTGTGAGGGCCCGGATGACACATCCGGGTCCCCAGAGGGGGCTTGTTGGGGGCTCTGGGCTGTGTCCGGGGGGTCTGGAGTCTTATTCCTCGGTCCCAGTGGAGCAGCTGTGCCCCGGTAGGGAGCCAGCCTGTCCCGATGTAGAGCAACTTTCCGCCCCCTTGGTGGCAATTGGACCCTGTACACGACCTCACCCAGTCTCTCTAGGACCCTGCAGGGCCCCACCCACACTGTCCAGCTTAGGGCATCTGCCCTTCTTCCTTTGGGGGTTATATACCCACACTGATTCTCCAACCTCAAAATGGCGTCCTCTGGCACGCACGTCATAGTTCCTCTTCTGTCTCGCTCCTGCGCTCAGAAGCTGACCTCTGGCGAACTCATGGGCGGATTCAAGGCGGTCCTGTAGCTTCCTAGCATACTCCGGTCCCGGGGGAACCACAGGGGTGTCAGGTGGTTTTCCTACCATCATCTCTGCTGGAGTCCGGATCTCTTTGCCCAACATGAGGAGGGAAGGGGAGCAGGCAGTGGAGTCCTGGGCCGCAGTGCAATATGCCATTAACACCAGGGGGACGTGTGTATCCCAGTCGCGTTGGTGTTTAGCTGTCACGATGGCTAACTGCTGTGCTAGTGTGCGGTTAAACCTCTCCACGAGACCGTCGCTCTGAGGGTGGAGGGGTGTGGTTCGGGTCTTGTGGGAGCCAAGTTTTTCACACATAACTGCAAACACACGGGACTCAAAGTTCCTCCCCTGATCAGTGTGGATGACCTCTGGCACCCCAAATCTGCTGAACATCCCCTCTACCAGCGCGTCCACGATGGTCTCAGCCTCCTGGTCTGGCAGACTGTATGCCTCTGGCCACTTGGTGAAGTAGTCCATAGCAGTGAGAATGTAGAGGTTTCCCCTATCTGTACGGGGAAACGGCCCGAGAACATCAATTCCCACCCTTTCCATGGGGCACCCTGTTGGAAACTGCTGGAGCTGAGCATGAGATCTCTCTGTGGGGCCCTTCCGTGCAGTGCAACTGTCGCAGCGGCGGCAATAGTCTTCCACGTCTCGTCGATGCTGGCCCCAATAGAACCCCTGTCGGAGCCGGCGGAGAGTTTTAGCTACTTCAAAGTGGCCAGAACCAGGTGCACCGTGCACTGCCTGGAGCACCGCCTCCCGCAGGGCCTTTGGCACCACCACCTGCCACCGTGTCTCTCCTGTAGCTGGCTCCTTCCAGCCCCTCTGTAGCACTCCACCACACAGGCGCAGAGCTCCAAACATCGACCAAAGTCCCTTTGTGGCTCGTGAAAACATGGCAACATCTTCCCATGGAGGTTGACGCTGTGCCGCCAACCAAGAGAGTACAGGTCTGATGTCCACATCATCCCCCTGTTTGTGTGCCCACTCTGCTCTATTCACAGCTGTCAGTCTCTGGTCGGTGGTCGGCCCCTCTTCCCTCACAGCTGCACATCTCACATCAGGGTTTAGTTGCTCTCTCTCCAGCATCTCTCTTTTCTCACAGAACTGGCAGGAGTCAGCGCTGCAGGGGCGGCGAGAAAGTGCATCAGCGTTCCCATGCTGGGCCCCTGGCCTGTGGACCACAGTGAAGTCATAGGCTTGTAGCTCTTCGATCCAGCGTGCCAGCTGACCCTCTCTGAAAGACATGAGCCACTGCAAAGCGGAGTGATCAGTCCTGACCGTGAAGTGGAGGCCGCCCAGGTAATACTTGAAATGTCGTATGGCACTGACCACAGCGAGCAGCTCTCTTCTGGTGACACAGTAGCGACGTTCTGCCTTGTTGAATGTCCTGCTGTAGTATGCCACTACTCTCTCTCCTCCAGGCGTCACCTGAGCCAGCACAGCCCCTGAGCCCACGTTGCTGGCGTCTGTGTCCAGGATGAAAGGCAGGGTGAGGTCAGGTGGGGACAGAACCGGGGCCTCCCCAAGGGCTCTTTGTAGGGCCGTGAATGCTGCATGGCACTCCTCTGTCCATGTGAATGTCTCTCCTTTTTGCAGGAGACGGAACAGGGGCGCCGCTATGCAGGAGAACCCCCTCACGAACTTCCTGTAGTAGGAGGCCAGTCCCAGGAAACTCTTCAGGTCCTGCACAGAGTTAGGGTTGGGCCAATCCTTCACAGTTTGCACCTTCTCATGCACGGTGCCGACCCCTCCTCCTCCCAATTTGTGGCCCAAGAAGGTGACCTCCCGCCTCAGGAAACAGCATTTCTGGGGATGTAGTTTTAGTCCTGCTGCCGCCACTCTCTCCAGCACCCGTCTGAGTGCCCCGAGAGCTGACTCGAAGGAATCACCATGGACCAGAATGTCGTCGAGGTACACAACACACTCTTGGCGGGGAATGTTAGCAAGTACCTTGTCCATCAGTCTCTCAAATGTGGCGGGGGCGTTGCAGAGGCCAAATGGGAGGACTTTAAACTGCCACAGGCCGCCGCTGGTGATGAAGGCAGTTTTGGGTCTGGCCTCAGGAGCAAGGGGGACCTGCCAGTACCCACTACGCAGGTCCAGAGAGGAGAACCAAGATGACCCTGCCACAGTGTCGAGGGCCTCGTCGATGCGTGGGAGGGGGTAGGGGTCTTTTTTGGTCACCTTGTTGAGGGGTCTGAAATCCACACAAAACCTCCAGTCCTCTTTCACCTTTTTGGGAACCATGACAACTGGAGAGGCCCAGGAGCTCGTGGAGGGCTCAATGAGTCCAGCCTGCTGCATCTCTCGGAGGGCTTTGTCTGCCGCAGTCTGCTTGGCTAGGGGAAGGCGTCGAGGTCTCATCCTGATGGGCTGTGCGTCTCCAGTATCAATGTTGTGCTGGATCAGGTCTGTCCGGCCCACATCCTCCTCAGACAAGGAGAAACACTCCTTGAACTCGAGCAGCAGCTGCCACAGCAGACTCCGTTCACTAGGGCTCAGACCATCACAGTTTTTCTGCCAAACCTCCCTCACGACCAAGACTCTCTCACACCCATCTGCTAGTGAGAGAGAGGGTGGATGTGTGTGTAAAGCAGTGGTGGTCAGGGTGGAGGGTGGCAAGGGTGGTTCACTGGGGGATGTGCAGCGGACGACCGTGTTGTTTGTTGTCTCAGCTGCCCTAACTGTGACAGTGTGGGTCACAGAGCAGCCAGGTTGGGACGGCCGCTTGGACATCTGGATAACATGTCCATCTGGAAAGGTGAGTGTGCCTTTCCTGGTGTTAATGACACAGTCCAATGCTTCAAGAACATCCAGTCCCAGAATACAGTCCTCCAGGCTCGCAACCCACACTGGGCAGCGAACTGACTTCTTCCCCAACCCCAGAGTCACTACTGCTTCCCCCACCATTGGAGCTCGTTCTCCGGTGACAGTCTGCAATTTCACCACGGTGGGGAAAACCAAGATCTCAGCACTCAGCACACTGGGTTTTATCAGGGTGGCTGAGGAACCCGTGTCCACGAGTGCAGAGCAGCATGTTTCTCCAATAGTCACTGACGCGTACCAGCAGTCTCCAATCCAGGTTCGGCCCAGTACTAGCCCACTAGCCGTTCCAGCTGTCCATCAAGATCCTCTGCTGGTCGCTCTGCTACTGCTTGGTTGGAGTGTTGCACTGTTGGAAGAGGTCGGGACACAGGTTTAAGGGTCCGCATTGTCCCGGTCATGCGGTCCCCGGTGCGTTTCCCTGATTCTGAGGTGTGCGGGGGTAGTCTCGGACTAGATGGCCTGGTTGTCCACATCCCCAGCAGAGCCTTGAACGTGGCCTCCCTCTCTGTTCCTCTCTCAGTGTGGCAGCCTGCACTAACTGTGTCAATTTGTCCATCCAGGCTGGTTCTGTTGCCTTTGAGTCAGTTACATTAGCAGCTCTCACCTTTGGTGATGTTTCGAGCGTGCCTGCCAGGGAACCAGCACACAGCATTTCTCTTTCTATAGCCAGCTCCAAAGCCTGTTGTAGAGACCTAGGATGAGCCAACAGTGTCTGGATACGCAGGTCGGCTGGCAGCAAGGCCTGGAGGAAATGGTCTCGGGCTAACTCGCTCTGGATGGCCGGAGGCATGTGAGCATAGGTGCGATGAACTAGACCTTCAACATCATTGGCCAGATCTCTCAGTGGCTCTCCTGGTCGCCGCTGGCGGCTGCACAGCTCAGATCGTAGCAGGCTGGCTGCCGAGCATAGTCCAAACCGTCTCTTTAGAGCTCCGACTAAGGCATCATAGTCGCTCCTATCGTCCGGGCTTAATAGCAGCAGGCTTGACAAAGCGTCCCCAGTAAGGCACACTGCTAGCTGCAGTGCTTTCTCTTCAGTGGACCACCTGCCAGCTTGAGCTAACAGTTCAAATTGTGCATGAAAAGCTTCCCAGTCTGCTTGGCCATCATATCTGGGGGTTTTCATTGCGGGTGGGAGGGCGCCACCGTGTGGCCCTACCTGTCTGCTCATGTCCATGCTCCTGGCAGCTGCTGTTTTCCCGCCTTTAGCATCGCCCTCTCCGGCGCGGCGAGAAGAGCCCAAGCCAGCCTCTGTAGCCATCCTCACTGCCATCTCTCTCACCCGCTCTCTGTGTCCTGCCGCACTCTGAGCGGTGTCCATGTCCTCATCAGATACCTCCTCCCGCTTGATCTTGAAAAGTTTCTGTGGCAATATGTTGCTCCCCCGCAGAACACTTAGCAGCAGTTAGCACCTCGTCAAGCTAGCGAGCGGCGTGGTAGCCCAGTTGGCGAAGTCCGGTCACTTCTGACACCAATTGTAGCGACCCGGAACAATGAAGCTACGAAGCAACTGGTTTTCCTGGACTTTATTCTCGAACTGCAACACAGGCTACTGTGGGCCGTAGCCAACGCCAAAAACAATAAAACAGGCCAGCACAGCAACATATAACATTCGCCCATTAGCTCTCTCTCGGCTCCCTCGACCCGGCTCTCGTAAAACACACCCCACCTGAACACACCTCCCCCACGGGTCCTCAGCCAATCCCAGGTGGCTACTTCACGCCCCTCACCGCCATGGCAACTGCCATGATTGACAGGCTTCACAGCCTCTAACAACGCCACTCCCCCAAACGTCACCCCATACACTGCAGCCTAACTTAATAGAACACAACTCACAGCCACGGTCCATACACAGTCCGTTACAATATTGTACACCGCAGACTGAATGAAGGTGTAGAAGCTGGTGAGCACTTCATCGTAAGAGAGGCTGAAGACGTAGTGAGCTTTGAATAGCTCATCAAAAGCAGCTACTGTTGTCTGAGCATTGTTTGGGATAGGTTTTTTCTTCTTTTGCTCACTGATGCAGAGGAGGAAGGGCTGTCTTGCATCAACTTTCCTAAGGAATGTGGTGAGGCTTGCACCCTCCTGTAGTTTGAATGACACAGCATCAAGATTTATTCTTACAGTCCTATATTAACTGGCAAAAACTTTAACATAACTGCCAAGCAAAAAGTGGATTGGGTTAAAATTCTCGATAGGTTGTAGGGCTGTCCTGCAAATCAGGCCTGGAGTGCTTGTAGAAGCCATCAAAGCTATTGCTTTGGACTGTTGGACTGTAGAAGCTGATGAAACAGAAGAAGCTGCTGATGCTGATGGTTCTGGCGTTGACACTGGTGATGCTGATGGGCCTGATAATACTGAGGCCTGTGATTCGTCTGCTACAAGACGTATGTCGAGATCAAAAAATGTTTCACAGGGAATAAAAGAAGTATTTCCATATAATGATTAGTGAGGTGTTAAAAATATCCTTGACAAAATGACAAAGTGAAATTATCTTTCAAAATACTTGAAAGAATTTCAGAGCTGACTATCCTTTGTGAGAAATAAACAAAGCTTCAATTACAAACATTTTGGAAAATGTATGAAACTCGTGTAAGAACTTATTTAAAACTTCTTCTAAACTAAACTCTCATTAATAATCAGAAACTGCTGGCAGATATATCAACACATACACATATGACCAAGATCAAGTCTCCCAAATACTGATTTAATAACTTTACCTAATACTGGGTTCTGACGGTATCCAATCTTGAAATTCTGGGTCTCTGACTTTATCAGCTCATCAAATATGTCTGCATCAACCTCAGCACCTGATGCATCTGTCAAGCTGAGGACATCTTCATTCTGAGGTTGAGCCTGCAGACTGAATTTGTCCGTTACGAGGATAAAACCAAGAGGAATGACATTGAACTACCGTAACGAGCGGAAGGAGAGGGAGCGGAGAGGGAGAGGGGAGAGAGCTCTCTCTGCTACTGCAGCCAACCATCACAGAAGGAGTCAGACTCCTCCCAGCAGCAGAGAGGGAGAGGGAGAAGGAGGGGATGGAGAGAGCTCTCTCTGCTCTTTCTAATATACAAGCCCCAAGCTCACTCGTAACATTAGACTCGTTTGAAATGGCTGCACATGACTCAACAAGCACAGCACTGTGCTTGAATGGAATGGAAATTGAAACAGGCTGTGTTACAACTTTCTGTTATTTGGTGCCTGTTATTGTTCTCTTCAGTGAAGATTAGCATGAAGAAAAACTACGGTAAATGCCTCAGCTTTGAGGGATTGATCCTGTTTCTGTTTCTGTCTCTCTCTCTCTCTCTCTCTCTCTCTCTCTCTCTCTGTGGGTGCGGCTCTGCAATGCAGCATCACTGCCTCCCTCCCTCAGTGAGGACGCTCTGCTGCTAATGAGGAAACCTCCAGCTTAAAACCCCAAAAGCCAGAGGGACTGATCAGAAGGAGGATTCGGGTGAATTTTGTGTGTCTCCGTTTATTTTATCACTAAATAAAAACAGTCTCAGACGTTTCACTCTACCCGGAGCACAGTGGAGCAGCAGAAGTCCTGTCGGTTCCTCGGGATTTTGTGTCGCTTCATGATTCTTCAACAGTGAAATGAGTGATATTCATATTGTTGTTTATCTGATGGACTTTGACTGAACACAGTGAATCTGACCTCCTGTATTCATGTGTTCACACTACAGTGTTCTCAGATGGTTTAACAGCTGTTTGTCTTTGAAAAAAGTCTCGTCTTTCTCTTTCTCAGTGCGCGCTCCCGAGAAGTCGCCATGTTGTTGTAACAGAGCAGTGTGCGGGTTTAATATCCTGCAAAAACGGAACTAACCCTACGATGGAATAGTCACACTGTAGGTTTTCCTTCTTCTACCTGGAACTTTGATCTCAGCTGTTTCTGACTCTTCACCTCTGTCTCCTCTCACAGGAGAAGATGATCAGCAGGATCCTGCAGCTCATCATCCTGACCTCCTGTGTCTGTGGTTAGTTTACTCCTTCACTTTATTGTCCAGAAACTAGAAAGAAATAAAGAAGTTGTCAGTTTGTCTGGTCCTCACTTTCCCTCTCTGTCTCCTCAGCAGGAGCATTTGTAGTGACAGTGACACAGAGCTCCTATCAGGCAGAGGAGAACCACAACGTCACACTGGAATGGAACTTCACAACCAAACCTGACAGCTCCTCCAACTCCCTTTATATCTACTGTGAACTGATCACTGATCAGTGTTCCACTCTAACAGCCTGATTTGCTTCAAGTCTCTGCTAAGATCCACTGATGATGAAGTAAACCTCAGTTCAGTGGAATCAAAGTGAAGTTCCTCAGGGAGCAGCCTTCTCTCTGTCCCTGCTTCCTTTCATCCTGTTGGTCCACGAGGCTGCTTTTCCCTGCAGACCCAGTCAGACCTCTGACCTTTCACCACTCTCACTGTCTTCATGCACTGAGACAAACTGATTAGGGGGCCTTCACCTGACTGAGGACCTCTCCTCTCTGGTTCAGAGGCGGTCAAGCTTCATGATGCCCATGATGAGCTGCAGAACACTGTTTAGAGACCAGTCGTCCTGCACTTTATGTCTACTGTTTCCAAAGAAATATTTCCTGTTTTTTTCAGGAAAACGTTTTTTCAGAAGAAGCATTAAGATTTAGACTTAACATAGGTACAGAACTGTTATGAACATATGTTAAATAAAGCTTTATTTATATGTGAGAATCTGCTGTGACGTCTTTTAACATCAGAAACACGTGTTGTTTTAAAGAAGCAAAGACTCAGAGAGTTCATCATCATCAACAACAGAAACAATAAGAATTCACCTTAATTAACACTCCTGCTTCTACACAGCACAATAGTAAAGATGTAGTAGAGACACTGAGACCCCGTTGCATATGGCGTTGGTTGAGGGTTTCTCACAAACTTCACACCGGGTGTGCCGGCCAGAACACCAACTTAAGGCCAAACTTCCCTATATATGTATGTATATGATCCAGAATATCCAATGAAGAGGCAGGTGATGGATAATTCAGGTGATTTATTTCTCTTAGCAGGCAAGGAGGTCATGTGGTTTTCTATATCAAATAAAGTAACAAAGTACAACAAATGAATGAAGAATTAAGGCTCTTAATATTCAATGAACGTAACATAAAGAGTACTTATATTGCTACATCTCCAATTAACCGATCAACCGTAGCTTCACTCACTCTGCCGACACATCAACTGTCTGAATGCCGCCAGTTACCCGATTCAGCCAGCCAGTATTGACACTATTGTATGTCTGTGTGAGTCTGTCAATATTGGCTGTGTCTGTGTGTCTTTGTGAGTGTCTGTGTCAGTCTGTCTTTTTTGACACACAAAGCCCTCTTTTGACTCCCACCCCCTTTTGTCTCACACAGACACACAATATTGACAGACTCACACAAACAGTCACAGACACACACAGGCTCACACAGTCAGACACAGACACACAGACTCACAAACAGTCACAGACACACACACACACTGCCGCACTGCACACTATTGACTCTGTGACTCTGTGATAGACAAACACAGACACACAGAAACACAGACTCACACAGTCACAGACACACACACACACAGACTCACACAGTCACAGACACACACACACTCACAAACAGTCACAGACACACACACAGAGTCAATAGTGTGCGGCAGCACCGCTCACTATTGACACAGACAAACACAGATTAACAGACACACACCCAGATACACAAACTCACGCAGAGACAGACTCACACAGACACACAATAGAGGGAGGAAGCTCTGCTGCTGGCTCCCTCTCCCTCTGCTGCTGCTATTATAACATGATAATAGCAGTATTTTAAATATATATCTGTATAATTTGAATACAGGAGGTCAGATTCACTGTGTTCCGTCACCCTTACCGTCTCTGAGAAACCGACAGGACTTCTGCTGCTCCACTGTGCTCCGGGTAGACTGAAACGTCTGAGACTGTTTTTATTTAGTGATAAAATAAACGGAGACTCGCGCAAAATCCACCTGAATCCTCCTTCTGATCGGTCCTTCTGGCTTTTTGGGTTTTAAGCTGGAGGTTTCCTCATTAGTTCCCTGGGAAGCAGCAGCAGAGCGTCCTCGCAGAGAGAGGGAGGCGGTGATGCTTCATTGCAGTGCCGCACCCACAGAGAGAGAGAGAGAGAGAGACAGAGACAGAGACAGACAGACAGAAACAGGATCAATCCCTCAAAGCTGAGGCATTTACCGTAGTTTTTCTTCATGCTAATCTTCACTGAAGAGAACAATAACAGGCACCAAATAACAGAAAGTTGTAACACAGCCTGTTTCAATTTCCATTCCATTCAAGCACAGTGCTGTGCTTGTTGAGTCATGTGCAGCCATTTCAAACGAGTCTAATGTTACGGAGTGAGCTTGGGGCTTGTATAATTTTGAGGGAAGGAACAGAAAAGGAGTCAGACTCCTTCATTTATATGTGAGAATCTGCTGTGACGTCTTCATCCAAAGCTGTGACCTGACATCAGGACATTTCACATCCTGTTTGTTACAGAATCAACTCAAAATAATTATTAACCACCAGTTTGAGTTAAACACAGCTGGACTGGTGACACATCCAAATTACAGAAAGACACTTTATGTAAAAAGCCTGAGTTTGTAAAGGAACCGAACGTTTTACAGCAACACAGAAATTCACCACAGTCTTTATGTGTCACTGATGAAACAGTAACTGATGCAAACTGTCCAACATCTCTGTGAGGAGGAAACATCTCACAGGTCAGCGGTGCTGCAGAGCCGGAGACTGGAAACCTGCTCCTCTGATCTGGATCCACTGGGAGTCAAACTGCAGGAAACCGTCCAACACAGGACTCTACCTACTAACCGTCTGGCACGCACTGTACACGACCCGATGTCAGCTTCAGGACAGCTCGGAATTTCTGTAACTTCCCAGTGTCCAATGCAGTCTGTCCTACACACATCACCACCAAATTAAAATTCATGCCATACAATCAACACAAAGTCTGTATTCACTCACTGTCACACACCTGTCCAGTAAGTCCAGTAACAAACTGCAGAGGTGTGTGACAGAGAAACCAGTGAACACAGACTACATGACTGTTGGTGTGTTCCTGAACGAAGCATGATGAAAGCACCGAGATCACGTGGGAGGAGAAAGTGCAGAGTCACAGTGTAAACATTGCCATGTTAGCAGACAGCAGTGTGTGGGTTTAATAAACTGTAAAAACGAAACTAAAACTAAGATGAAATATCTGAACTGAAGGTTATATGTGCTTATTTTGTGAACAGATATTTCTATTGACCAGGAAGGTTTTATGTTGGAAAATTAAACTTCTTTCCTAAATTATCTCTATGATTATAGACAAATTATTTGTTTGTATATTAATGTATTTTATACATTTTTATTATTATCGTTACCATCAGTAAACACAGGATTAAAATATAATAAAAATAATAATGGTGCAGTTGTTTTATAATTCTGTCGTCTTGTTGGTTGGTGTGTAATGAATATTCACTGAGTGAACAATAAGTGAACATACTGATAGTTAAATCTAATGATTCTTCTGAAAACAGTTTCCTGTAACAAACAGGACAATTTACAGAACTTACAGCCTAGTCCAGTTAGCCTAGTCTAGACTCTAGACTAAAACTTGACAGTGGGGCAGAATAATTCCCAGGGTTTGTAATACCAAAGAGCATAGTGAGAACACAACAAAACTCATTTTTGACAAATAATCAGAAATAGAACTTAGGAAGAGGGAGTCTACTTCTGACTTCCGCCTCGTAGCGCATATAAAAGGGTGCGCAGTTTCAGTTTCAATGTGGCAGGAATGGCTAGATGGATTCCCGTCTAGCCCATCCCAGCTCCAATCTCTCTCGGGTTCAGGCCAATCCCTCACTGCTGTAAACAGATCAATCAAAATAATGCGCATTTTCAGTCTTACCAGAATACAGCTGACTGCTGTAGGCGGGTCCTGGATCCACTAGAAGTCAAACTGCAGGAAACCGTCCAGCAGAGGACTTATAGCAAGCAGAAAGCACAAACACGAGTGTACTTGTGTTGTGTGCTATTAAAGGATGCGCAGACGTTCCAGTCTACCCGGAGCACAGTGCAGCAGCAGAAGTCCTGTCAGTTCCTCAGAGACGGTAAAGGTTTATTTGATGTAATTTTCCAGCAGAGTTCAGTCAACAGCCTCTGTGTGTTTTTAATATACAGCCTGTGAATCCTCACATGGGTCATTCCAGAATTGGAGGACATTTTGGCTTCAAAATTCTTGAAAAATAAACCTTCACTTTTCTGATTTTCTGCTACATATTCATCAATAATAGGTAATAAACTATTAAAGGCTTGATTAGTTCACAATACTCTAAACACTGTAACAGGGTTTCAGGTAACAGGGTTGCAAATCCGTACTAATGTTAGTTTTTTTCTCAGGAGTAGAAGCTAGCTGTTTCTGTTACTGCTGACCAAGAGGACAAACTTACTTATGTAAATAAGTAAAGAAAAAAAAAATAACTGTCTTATTCTGATCATATGCGTAACAGGGTTGCATGAGGTAGAGTGAGACATTCAATCAAGGCTAACTATGTTATAAAAATATCAAAAATAGAAGTAAGGACATACTTTTGCTCTGCCCATTCTTTTGGAAAACTGTTTGATGATGTCAAGTCCAGCGTATCATTTGATTCACTGCTTTCTTCTTCTTCTACCATGCATGTTGTGGGACACACGTTCCATGAATAATAATTATTATTTGAAATATTATGTTTATTAAAACAAATGTTCCCACAGTTACAAGAGACAGCAATGAAACAAATAATACCAAAAAAATGAAATTTAAATTTTATTTTAACTGCTTTATTTGAGATTCAATTTGGTAATTAGGGGTGTGGGACAAGAGAAAAATGGCATTTTAGGGGGTACTCCAGACTTATTTGGTATTTTTGAAACTATTTTCAAGCATTCTTTTCTCTTAGTTTTTTTAGATTTGGTCTCAGGACAAGTAAATTTACTCAGAAACTGCATGTTTTAGTATTTTGGATGTGGGTTATTTAAAATTTGATGGGTGGGACGTAAAATGTCCTCCAATTCTGGAATGACCCACATCTCACTTGTTACTGAAGGATTTTGTGTTGCTTCATGATTCAACAGTGAAATGAGTGATATTCATATTTTTGTACATTAGTAATTCATTTTACATATAATTTTACATTATTTAAGTAATAATTTAATTTAATCAACACTATAGATGTCAGATGTCCTCTGAGGGAAAAACACACTTTACATGGCTGTGATTGTAGCTCACAGTGTTTTTGCCATCAGCATTAAGGCTTGGTGTCCTGTCCTTTGCTCACTTTGGAATCAGCAGGATAATAAAGAGAAAGGAACATGGTGATGACTGAATGAAGTCACACTGTAGGTTTTCCTTCTTCTACCTGGAACTTTGATCTCAGCTGTTTCTGACTCTTCACCTCTGTCTCCTCTCACAGGAGAAGATGATCAGCAGGATCCTGCAGCTCATCATCCTGACCTCCTGTGTCTGTGGTTAGTTTACTCCTTCACTTTATTGTCCAGAAACTAGAAAGAAATAAAGAAGTTGTCAGTTTGTCTGGTCCTCACTTTCCCTCTCTGTCTCCTCAGCAGGAGCATTTGTAGTGACAGTGACACAGAGCTCCTATCAGGCAGAGGAGAACCACAACATCACACTGGAATGGAGCTTCACAACCAAACCTGACAGCTCCTCCAACTCCCTTTATATCTACTGTGAACTGATCACTGACCACAGAGGCTCAATCCTGTATCATCTACATGAGGGTGTGGAGGTCCCAGAGTCTCAGGATGAACAGTTTTCAGGACGAGTCCAGTGCGACAAAGACTTCCTCAGAGAAGGACGAATCAGACTTCATGTGTCCAGACTGAGGACTGAGGACTCAGGTCTGTGCAGGTGTGATGTGAGGACAGATTATGGTGTGAGCGGAGACAAATGTCAACTCAACGTCACAGGTAAGTGGACTCAGCTGACTGCTTCTTCTGTCTGACTAACAGTCGCACACACAAAAATATTCAATGAAATGAACCAGAGAGAAGCAGAAAATCTTTACACCTGAGAAGCTGGAACCAGAGAATATTTACTGTTTGTACTTGAAAGATTATTTTTCTTTCAGCAGCAGTTTAAAGATTTAAATCACCCACATTATTATGTCCTTTACAGCTGCTGCTGATCCCCCCAGTCCTCACAGACCCACTGTGAACCCACAACCAGAGAGTCAGAGAAGGATTGATGTCTATCCTGGACAGGGACTGGGACTGGGACTGGGACTGAGACTGGGACTGGTATCAGTATCAGCAGCAGCAGCAGCAGTAGCTGCAGTAGCTCTACTGGTCAAACTCGGCTTTGCCTCAAGAGCCAAGAGAGGGACAGAGAGGGACAGAGAGAGAGTCACCTCCCTCAGTCAGAAACATCCTTGCAAGTGTTATATTTAATGAAAATACGACAATAACAGGCACCAAATAACAGAAAGTTGTAACACAGTCTGTTAATTTCACAGTATTCAGGCACAGTGCTGTTCTTGTTGAGTCATGTGCAGCCATTTTATATGAGTCTAATGTTATGGAGTGAGCTTGTGGCTTGTATATTTTTGAGGGAAGGAACAGAGAAGGAGTCAGACTCTTCCTCCTCCTGGTTCAGGTGTTTACAGCCGACTGAGAGACGTCGCCTTTCATTATCTGTAAAATATGAACATGTAGGAGCTATTTTGCCAGTTTTTATTTAGATTATTGTTGATTAAAATTATTTGTTTATTTTTGGGTTATATTTTGGGGATTATTTAGAATATTTAAATTTGTTATTGATTAGTTTAGTTTGGTTTAGTTTAGTTTAGTTTAGTTTATTTTACTTAACTTAGATTTGGGATTTATTGTCACTAGGAGCACCTCGGTTATATAGATAAGTAGGTCCGTGGCCCAGAATGCACCTGAGTGGGCTTATAGTTTTTTTTTTACCAGAGCACAAGAGGCAGCAAGGACAGGCTTGTTCATTGTTGTTTTCTTGCAAATGGATTAAATAAACTCGTCACAAAAATGATGCCAAGAATGGATGTATTTTTACTGCCTGTGTAAACCACATACCCACAGTGCACTAGTGATTATTTGATTAAATTAAGTTGATTTCCTTTTTGTGTGATTTAATGTTAAGGAATCCATTGATAGTCACTACAGTACATATGTTAAATAAAACTTCATTTACATGTGAGAATCTGCTGTGACGTCTTTATCCAAAGCTGTGACCTGACATCAGGACATTTCACATCCTGTTTGTTACAGAATCAACTCAAAATAATTATTAACTACCAGTTTGAGTTAAACAGCTGGACTGGTGACACATCCTGCAGGTCAGCTGACTGACAGGGAGTTTTATCTTTATTAGAAATTACATATGAATTACATAAAGCACATATGACCTTATATCTGTATAACGTGTCTATAATCATGGAGATAATTTAAGACAAAAACACTTGATATTAGTTTAATTTTCCAACATAAAAGCTTCCTGGTCAGGAGAAATATCTGCTCAGACAATAAACAAGCACATATAACCTTCAGTTCACGTATTTCATCGTAGGGTAAGTTCCGTTTTTGCAGTGTATTAAACCTGCACACTGCTGTCTGTTACAACAACATGGCGACTTCTCGGGAGCGCGCACTGAGAAAGAGAAAGAGTCAAAAGTCAAAGTCCATCAGATAAACAACAATATGAATATCACTCATTTCACTGTTGAAGAATCATGAAGCGACACAAAATTACCTTCAGTAACAAGTGAGATGTGAGGATTCACAGGCTGTATATTAAAAACACACAGAGTCTGATGACTGAACTCTGCTGGAAAATCACATCAAATAAACTTTTACAGTCTCTGAGGAACCGACAGGACTTCTGCTGCTGCACTGTGCTCCGAGTAGAGTGAAACGTCTGAGACTGTTTTTATTTAGTGATAAAATAAACGGAGACACACAAAATTCACCTGAATCCTCCTTCTGATCAGTCCCTCTGGCTTTTGGGGTTTTAAGCTGGAGGTTTCCTCATTAGCAGCAGAGCGTCCTCACTGAGGGAGGGAGGCAGTGATGCTGCATTGCAGAGCCGCACCCACAGAGAGAGAGAGAGAGAGAGAGAGAGAGAGAGACAGAAACAGGATCAATCCCTCAAAGCTGAGGCATTTACCGTAGTTTTTCTTCATGCTAATCTTCACTGAAGAGAACAATAACAGGTACCAAATAACAGAACGTTGTAACACAGCCTGTTTCAATTTCCGTTCCATTCAAGCACAGTGCTGTGCTTGTTGAGTCATGTGCAGCCATTTCAAACGAGTCTAATGTTACGAGTGAGCTTGGGGCTTGTATATTAGAAAGAACAGAGAGAGCTCTCTCCATCCCCTCCTTCTCCCTCTCCCTCTCTGCTGCTGGGAGGAGTCTGACTCCTTCTGTGATGGTTGGCTGCAGTAGCAGAGAGAGCCCTCTCCCCTCTCAGTAACAAGTGAGATGTGAGGATTCACAGGCTGTATATTAAAAACACACAGAGTCTGATGACTGAACTCTGCTGGGAAATCACATCAAATAAACTTTTACAGTCTCTGAGGAACTGACAGGACTTCTGCTGCTGCACTGTGCTCCGAGTAGACTGGAATGTCTGAGGTGCTGCTGCCTGCGCAGCCTTTTACATCTGTATTATATATACGTCAGGGCACACCCCCATCTTCCGCCCAGTGCCGGGCACTATCATTTCTGTTTCAATGTAACAGGATTTTGTCGCTTCATGATTCTTCAACAGTGAAATGAATGATATTCATATTGTTGTTTATCTGATGGACTTTGACTGAACACAGTGAATCTGACCTCCTGTATTCATGTGTTCAAATTAACAAACTTCATGTTACAGCGTTTTCAGACAAACTACTGAATCTCTGGTGACTAATGTTTTTTTCCACTCCATGGGCGTGACTTTGGAGGGACAAAAGTACAGAGGGTTAGTGTGAACAGATCGTCCAGTCTACCCGGAGCACAGTGCAGCAGCAGAAGTCCTGTCAGTTCCTCAGAGATGGTAAAAGTTTATTTGATGTGATTTTCCAGCAGAGTTCAGTCATCAGACTCTGTGTTTTTAATATACAGCCTGTGAATCCTCACATCTCACTTGTTACTGAAGGATTTTGTGTCGCTTCATGATTCTTCAACAATGAAATGAGTGATATTCATTGTAGGAGCTATTTTGCCAGTTTGTTTATTTATTGAGATTATTGTTGATTAAAATTATTTGTTTATTTTTGGGTTATATTTTGGGGATTATTTAGAATGTTTAAATTTGTTATTGATTAGTTTAGTTTAGTTTAGTTTACTTAACTTAGATTTGGGATTTATTGTCACTAGGAGCACCTCGGTTATATAGATAAGTAAGATGGCCCAGAATGCACCTGAGTGGGCTTATGGTTTTTTTTTACCAGAGCACAAGAGGCAGCAAGGACAGGCTTGTTCATTGTTGTTTGCCTGCAAATGGATTAAATAAACTTGTCACAAAAATGATGCCAAGAATGGATGTATTTTTACTGCCTGCGTAAACCACATACCCACAGTGCACATACCCACAGCTAGTGATTTCTTGATTAAGTTAAATTAAGTTGATTTCCTTTTTTGATTTGATCAAAATCTTTGGTTTGATTTAAAGTTATGGAATTTATTGACAAATAGTCACTACATTCATATTGTTCTTTATCTGATGGACTTTGACTGAACAGAGTTGGAGCATCAGACGTTTTTGTCCTAAATTATCTCTTTGATTATTCATAGTTATACAGATTTATCTATGACAGTGGTTCTCAACTGGTCTCACTCTGGGACCCACATTTTCCTGTGGTCATTAAGTCGCGACACTCTCATAGAATTCAAACCAAGCAAATTAATTTTCTAAAAAAAAAAGTGATAACACTTTAGAATAACGAACCGTTATAAGACATTTATAAGCTATTAGTAGATATTAGTAGATAGTTAACTAATCATGAACTAAACACTTATATACATTTGTAAATGATTATTAAAACACTTATTAATTAAGTTATAAGACATTTATAAACTATTAGTACATACTGAACTAATCATGAATAAAGCATTTATATACATTTGTAAATGATTATAAAACCATTTATAACTAAAGTTGTATAACATTTATATATGATTTAGACATTATTAAAAATGCTGTGCCAACATTGTTTGTACATGATTTATTCATCATCAACTAATTTTCAATATGATCAACCTTATTAGTAAATTATTGGTGAAATAGTGTAGATGTGTTAAAAAACCCACTGTACCAATATTTGTTTATTCATGTTTAACAGATGATTTGTTAGGCATTCATTAAAAAATCTATAAATGATTTGCAGATGTTATTATGTCCCCTAATCTAAAGTGAAGACTATTCATTATTTACACGTCTGTTAATGTGCCACCATTTGTTTATTCATGTTTAACAGATGGTTTGTTAGGTATTGATAAAAAAAATCTTAATCAAATCGGTCCACACAATCATTGGACCATTTAATCGGTTTGTGGTGTTCTTGGTAGTTTTTTTCCCTTCTGTCAGCTCTCTCAATATACTGGCCATAGGCATTTTAACAGCTCAGAAAAATTAAACCTTCAAGTTCACCGCCTACATTTGAACGCATATCAAAGAATGAATGGGCCCGCCAGAAAACTTCAATCTCCCACAAGGCAGTTTGACATGTTTATATGTCTGTGTGTGTTTAGGAGCTGTTAGCAGCGTTGCCAGGTGTATGACAATTACCATACTTTGTACAATAATTGTGCCCTTTGTACTATATACGATCAGTGATGAAGTCCCATAATGTACGTTAATGTGATCATTGTGTGACACTTTGTATTAGTAGCTACACCTTGTATGTGTGTCAATTGATGCCTTCCCGTGTTGTGGGAAATTTAAAAAGTCACATCTACAGCGCAGAGGAAAAATGGAACAAATCTACAACATCTAAACATCACACTGTCACAAAATAGTTTCTAACATGCATATTTTCTTTTTTTTTTTTTTATAGTATTACATTAGTGCTTTAGAAATGTTCATTATGTCCCTGAACGCAGCACCACTTTCAGCCGGCACAGGCAGCAACAGCAGAGACTACACGGTTCTGCTGTTGCTTATGACTCATATACACTTTCCCTCAATATTTTAACATTTCCCAACTGGCAACGCGGTTCATTAGACATTCTGAGGCTGGAACATGTCCGTCACAACAAGAGCTAAGCGTCCCAAGCAACCTTGGACTATTGAAGACGGGGAAGGAGCTAGCAGCAGCAGCGCAGGTAAAGTTAAGCTAACTGTTACAGTAACGTTACAAGTCCACAGTTCTAAATTCACGTTTGCTGGTTAACTTATTTGTTGACTTATTTTATCTGGCAGAATCTACTAAACTATCAAGCAAGCACAAACACTAATCGGTTTTTAGCTAGTTCGCTCTGTTAGCTATATCGGCTAGTCTAGCCAACTTTATCAACAGGACATGTCAGTGTGGTTTGGATAGTTTTGCTAATCCCACATGGTGAATGCAGATCGATGCAAGGTGATAAGCTATCGTAACATGAAACACTGAATAACTTGTGGTTGTGCCATTAAGCATAGTAGTAATTGTTTTAGCTGGCGTGATAACTAGTGATGGGAATTAGTTCAGGTTGAGAATTTGTAGTAAACCGCTCTAACAAGCTAGCTACTACATTTTCTATCAATAACTCCGTTTTCATGGACAACTTTTTTAAATTAGATGATTAAAATTGTATTGGGAAAAAAAAAGATTAGTTATATGAATTGAGAAACTGCAACCTGTTGACCTATCAGGTCAGCAGGCATCCTCCTGTCTGATTCTAACTGGCTGATTTATGGAGGTTTTTCTCACATAAATCAGGAATTGATAAGGGAATCATTAAAGAATCAGATCAATAAGCAGAACTGATAGCAGATTTGATATCCATAACATTTTACCAATTCCCATCCCAAGTTATAATACAGTGTTATAGTAACTATCAATTTTGGTTAACTAGCTGCCACTGGTCCTTTCTTTGTGGTGTCAGGTAACCGAACGCCACCGTCTCCCACAGCTGTGCACACAGGCCAAGGAAAAAGATGATGCACAATCCAAAAAAAATACAGGAGTTGACCAAAGCGAAGGAGGCCCTGTTGGCAGAGCAAACAATTTTTAATCTTTGAATGTGAGGGCTGTTGAAAAGCACTTCATTGTTATTGCTATATGTTGTTTCGTAGCACATTGCTTGCTGTGCTTGTTTTAATAAAATGTTTTATACTCTTATACACTGTACTCCTAATTCTGTTGTCTACAATATGTATTACATGTGATGAAAAAGTCTACAGATCTTTAGCAAACATTATTAGATATTTGTTAATGATGAATATGGTTCACTTTAGATTAAGGGACATAAGAACACCTGCAACTGATTTATAGATGTTTTATGAATGTCTAACAAATCATTTGTTTCAACATGAAAGGTCAAGTTAGTAATTGCTTCGTACTATTTATTAAAGCCAGATTGTTCATAAGAGGTGAGTAAAAGGTCCACAAATCATTTATAAACATTAACAGACATTTGTAAATAATGAATAGTCTTCACTTTAGATTAAGGGACATAATAACATCTGCAAATGATTTATAGATTTTTTATGAATACCTAACAAACCATCTGTTAAACATGAATAAACAAATGGTGGCACATTAACAGACATGTGTAAATAATGAATAGTCTTCACTTTAGATTAGGGGACATAATAACATCTGCAAATCATTTATAGATTTTAATGAATGCCTAACAAATCATCTGTTAAACATGAATAAACAAATGGTGGTACAGTGGGTTTTTTAACACATCTACACTATTTCACCAATAATTTTCTAATAAGGTTGATCATATTGAAAATTAGTTGATGATGAATAAATCATGTACAAACAATGTTGGCACAGCATTTTTAATAACAGGGTTCCTATGCAAGTATGGAAAGTATGGAAAAGTATGGAATTTGATTTTATAAATTTCCAGGTTTGGAAAAGTATGGAAAATGGAAACTATTGTATGGAAAAATATTAATGTTTCCAAGACTATTACCACTGTTCTGTTTTCTAAAACATAAAATTATGAATATCGACAAAAAGAAATGGATCGATGTGTTTTAAGGCCCTTAGCAGGGCAGCTAAAATGTTTGTGTGAGGCCACACAGTAGGCTATGCGTCATAGACTATAAAACAGCAAGGCGTTCATATAATAGATCCATGATTACGCGTCACAGAAAGCATTTGGGCACACTGACAAGTTGAATGTCAGCCCTCTACTCATATCCTCCTCCAACCCATTGGCCTGCCCAGGTGTCATCAAGTTTCACTGCTGCTTCCACAGGGTGATGTCCACACCGTGAGCGACTGGCTCATGAATCCCAAATATAAAGATTGGTTGGATAAGGATCCCAAATGGATAAAGAAAGCTAAATGCAGACTTTGTGTCAAATCGTTTGACATCTCCAACATGGGGGAGGCGGCGGTTGTGATTTGAATTTGTCTGGTTTTGGTCTTTATTTATTTATATGTATGAGCTACATTACCTAGCTATAATCTTCTGGAAATTATTTAGTGACATAATGGCATATATATTCAGAATAATGAAAACAAACCATAAATTCCATAATTTATTTACATGATACACATCTATTGACTCAAATGTCCCAGATTATTAGATTTTTTTTTTACAGAGAAGTCTGGAAATTAGGGTCTGGAAAAAGTATGGAATTTTGACATTTCAAATGTATAGGAACCCTGTAATAATGTCTATATCATATATAAATGTTGTACAACTTTAGTTATAAATGGTTTTATAATCATTTACAAATGTATATAAATGATTTATTCATGATTAGTTCAATATGTACTAATAGTTTATAAATGTCATAACTTAATTAATAAGTGTTTTAATAATAATTTACAAATGTATATAAGTGTTTAGTTCATGATTAGTTAACTATCTACTAATATCTACTAATAGCTTATAAATGTCTTATAACGTTTATATTCGTTATTCTAAAGTGTTACCGTATTATCAGCAACCAGAGGATTCAGTGTAAAACATGAAAACCAGGTATACACTGTAACAATGACAGATGAAGTTGGAAAACTCATGTCTTTTTTTTTTTTTAAGTTGACTTTTAAAATTCATAGAATCAAGGCTCAAACTCTTCAGAGCAGTGAGAAGCTTTCTAACTCTGTGAACCTCTGAAAGACAGTTTGACAAGTTTCTTTGTTTTTTTCTCAGATCTTTCAGATAAACAGCATTTTAGTTTGAACTGAATCAGCTCAGTTGTCCCAAGATTCAGAGAAAGACAAAACACTGATGAATTTTAAAAAAAGTAAAGTAAAAAAGTCAGCAACATTTTTCTCCTGTAATAATCGTAGCTTCCATCTTTAAAGAAACATGGCTAAACAGCGGCATACCCGACAATGCTATTGAGCTAGCCGGACGCCACGCACTCTGGGCAGATAGAACGGCAGATGACTCCGGTAAGACCAGAGGCGGAGGACTGTGCATTTATGTAAACAACGCTTGGTGTACAAACTCTGTCATCACTGGGAGACACTGCTCAGCTAACCTGGAGTCTCTCATGGTTAAGTGTAGACCCTTTTATCTGCCACGGGAGTTTACTTCCACCATTATCACTGCACTGTAATGCCAAGCTTGCTATGAAGGAACTTCATGCAGCCATTAGCAAACAACAGACTGCTCACCCGGAGACTGCATTTACTGTGGCTGGTGATTTCAATCACTCCAACTTAAAGACTGTGCTTCCAAAATTTCACCAGCATGTTTCCTGCCCTACCAGAGGAGACAAAACTTTAGACCATGTTTATACAAACATTGCTGGAGCTTACACCGCGACCCCCCTCACCCACCTGGGACAGTCTGATCACCTTTCTTTGTTCCTCATCCCCAAATATTCACCCCTCATCAACCGTGTGAAGCCAGCAGTGAAGACCATCAAAGTGTGGCCAGCGGGGGCAGACTCTGTACTTCAGGACAGGTTTCTACACACAGACTGGAGTATGTTTGCTTCTCAGGCCACTTGTGGCTCCCACACGGACATTGATATATATACCTCCTCTGTACTGGACTATATCAACACCACCACAAACAGTTCACCACGTACCCTAATCAGAAGCCATGGATGAACAAGGAGGTGCGCCTCCTATTGAAGGCCTGGGACACTGCCTTTAGATCAGGTGATGCACAAGCCTACAGTGAGTCCAGGGCTAACCTGAAGAGAGCCATCAAAAAGGCCAAGCACTGCTACAAGCTAAAGGTGGAGGAACATTTTTCCAACTCTGACCCCCGACGCATGTGGCAGGGCATCCAGGCCATCAGTGACTACAAGCCCAGCAGCGTCACTCTGGCAGCTACAGATGTCTCCTTCCTCAATGAGCTAAATGACTTTTATGCTCGTTTTGACAGGGACAACAAGGAGACGGCCGCTAAGACAACACCCTCAGCAGACCATCAGCCCCTCATGTTCACCTTCACAGACGTCTACACTGCACTGAGTCGGATCAATGCACGCAAGGCTGCTGGCCCAGACGGCATTCCTGGACGTGTTCTCAGAGCATGCGCAGAGCAGCTCGCAGGGGTCTTCACAGACATTTTCAACCTGTCCCTCACCCAAGCGGCTGTGCCAACGTGCCAGTGCCAAAACACTCCTCCCCAACGAGCCTGAACGACTATCGCCCTGGAGCACTCACACCTATAGTTATGAAGTGCTTTGAGCGACTGGTCCTGGCTCACCTCAAAAACTGCCTCCCACCCACACTGGACCCTTACCAATTTGCCTATCGCAGCAATAGGAGCACAGAAGATGCAGTATGCACTACGCTGCACTCTGTGCTCGCACACCTGGACAACAACAACACTTACGCCCGAATGCTGTTTGTCGACTTCAGCTCGGCATTCAACACCATCATCCCCTCCAAGTTGACCTCTAAACTTGGAGAACTGGGCGTCGACACCTCCCTCTGTAACTGGATTATGGACTTTCTGACCAACAGACCCCAGCATGTTAGGTCAGGCCACATCTGCTCCACCACCACCATACTCAGCACCGGCGTACCACAGGGCCACACCACGGTGATTGGTCTCATCAGCAACAACGATGAGATTGCCTACAGGGAGGAGGTACAGCACCTGGCCGTGTGGTGTGGTGACAATAAGTTGCTCCTGAACACCAACAAGACAAAGGAGCTTACTGTGGACTTCAGGAAGGTGAAAAGAGGCACGCACAAACGCATTCACATTAATGGGATGGCTGTTGAACGTGTGTCCAGCTTTAAGTTCCTGGGGACCCACATCACAGAGGACCTGTCCTGGTCCACCAACACCTCCAGCCTGGTCAAGAAGGCTCACCAGCGTAACTGCATAACAGGGACTCCACTTCCAACCATTGAGGACATCCAGAGGAAATGCTGCCTGCGACGAGCTCGCAGCATTCTCAAGGACTCCTCTCACCCTGCACATAGACTGTTTAACCTCCTGCCCTCCGGGAGGCGCTTCAGGAGCCTCCGCACAATAACCAGCAGACTCAGGAACAGCTTTTTCCCCACAGCTGTATCCTTACTGAACTCGGGCCCCCCGTAACCCCCACCTCCACCTCCCACACCAACCCTGCCCCCACCACCACCCCCTTCCGCCTCCCGCACCACCCATACTCTTCACATCTCCTTATCTCTACACTTTCCTACTATCTGCATCACCACTCAGTGTAAATTATGTTCATAGCTTTCTTCTTTATATAGTGTACTTACATTACCAGTACAATTCATCTCTACCTGTATACTTGTACATACATTTAAAGGCATAATGTATCTGTATAGTTTTGTTCACAATAACTATTTAACTGTACATTTTGTCCATAGAATACACATCTATATATATGTTGATTGTATATATATATATTTCTGTCAACTGTAGATACTTTATATCCTGCACTTAATGTCATATCCTGCACTTGCTGCTTTGCACTTCTGGTTAGATGCTAAACTGCATTTCGTTACCCTGTCCTTGTACATGTGTAATGACAATAAAGTTGAATCTAATCTAATTTAATCTAATCTAAAGGACTGGAAGAGGAAGAAGTTTACAAGGAATCATTTAGAAGAGTTTAACAAATAAACTGCTTTAATACATGAATCTGAAAAGGTGTGTGTGAGTGAAAGAGACAGACAGGTACAGACTGAACTATATGTTCGACAGTGAGAGAGTTTCTCTAACAGGAGGAGACTCTCTCTGCTACACTCTACATAGAGACACTGAGGAACCAGACCACCAGAACTGAAACCCAGGATACAGAGGTTCATTGAATGTGGTGTTGAAGGTGTAGAGGTGGATCAGTGAGTCAGAGGAGACTCTGTAGAAGGACAGAGAGCCAGCAGGACAGTCCACATACACTGCTACTCTGTCATAGACAGAGGAAGATGATGAAGAGGAGGAGGAAGAGACAGGTGTCACTCTGTTATTGTGCCAAACAGAGTAACGACCATCACAGATCAGACTCCAGGACTGATCGTTCTCTCCAAACACACAGTTTTCTCTGTCTCCTTTCCTTCTGATTCCTCTGTAACTCACTGATATATAAACCCTTCCTCCTCTCCACTCGACCTCCCAGTAACAGCGACCAGTCAGACCATTACTACACAGCAGCTGAGGCCATGGATCAAATCTGTCTGGATGATCAGGATATGACTGATCCTCCTCCACACGTGTCACCTTCCTGTTGTTGTCAGACAGTTTGATCTTTCTGTTTACTGTGTTTGTGTCGATGGTGAGTTCACAGAAATCTGATGGAGAGAAGAAGACACAACACAGCTGCAGTTATTGATCTATCACCTGATCATTGATTGACACTTGATGATGGTTGAAGATGGTTGAATGTGAGCTGCTTTGTTTTCAGGAATCAAATGAAAACCACACTTACACTTCCTCAGACCTGGTCTCAACCATTGGACTCCACCAGGCTCCACCCTGAAACGAGGAGGGGGGTCAGACCAGCACGTTCTCTTTCAGCATGCAAACATGGACATTACATGGCTCTCATACACAGATGCTTTGATTATTCTGTTCATTCAGCAAAGAGACAAAGGACCTGGAGTCCTTATCTTGGAATTATACGGAGCAGGGTGGTGACATGGAGGAAAGATTTCATCATTTGTCTTCTCCATTTGATGTCACTTTTGGTGTCAGACACAACAAAAGATCTCAGAATGATAAGATCAGGATCTCAGAGAGGTTCAGCTGGGGGACCTGGGGCTTCCACACTCAATCTGCATGTGGATAGATAGCTTCCTCTCTGACCGCAGACAGAGGGTCAGAGTGGGCCACCACACATCCACAGCCCTAAGCCTCAGTACTGGCTCTCCCCAGGGCTGTGTGCTGAGTCCCTTGCTCTACTCCCTCTACACACACGACTGCTCCCCTGTTCATCACAGCAACAAAATGGTGAAATTTGCAGATGACACTACATTGGTGGGACTCATCTCCGGGGGGGGGATTCTGCCTACAGAGATGAGGTGGAGCGACTGTCAACATGGAGCAGGGCAAACAACCTGCTCCTAAACACCTCAAAAACCAAAGAGCTCATCATAGACTTCAGGAGAAAGAAAACAGAGATCACACCTTTAACCATCAATGGGGACTGTGTGGAGAGGGTGGCAGACTTCCGCTTCAGGTACAGGTCAATAAATGCAAGGACAAACAGACTCAAACACAGTTTTTATCCAACTGCAATAACAACCCTCAATACTGCAAAAAAATAATATGCAATACTCTGTTTTTAGGCAATGATTTGGTGTGTATGGCTGCGTGCGTATGTCTGTTATGTATGCTGCTAATGTTACTATATGTTCTATATGTTTTATTTATTTATTCTTTTTAATTTTTTTTTTTTTATGCACTGACTGGAGAGCACTTTAAATTTCGTAGTACCTGTGACATTGACAATAAAGATCTATTCTATTCTATTCTGTCATCAGCTGTGACACACTTAATGTTTCCAGCTCTTCCTCCTCTATCACACACTGTCTGTGGCTGCAGCAGGCCTCTCCATACCTGAGGGTGTCCAGTCTCCAGTGTGGATCCTTCAGTCCAGCAGACAGCAGCTTCACTCCTGAGTCTCCTGGATGATTGTAGCTCAGGTCCAGCTCTCTCAGATGGGAGGGGTTGGAGCTCAGAGCTGAGGCCAGAGAAGCACAGCCTTCCTCTGTGATCAGACATCCTGACAGCCTGCAGACACACACAACATCACACAGGAACCCTCTGTCAACACCTGCTGGTCTGTTTTGTTGTTCTTTTTTGTTCATATTTTTGTTTTTGGTTCTAGTCCATTTTGGTCCAGGTTCAATGTATTTAAGGCAAATGATGAATAACTGTCTGAGTCTAGAAAGTTCTACTGAACTTACTTTGAACAATCCAACACAAGTTGGCTGTTTATCCACTGATGTAAATCAGATATGAGCAAATCATCAGCTAAACAGGTTGATTGATCCTGACCTGAGAGTCTCCAGGGTACAGTGTGGACTCTTCAATCCAGCAGACAGAAGCTTCACCCCTGGATCCTGCAGGTCATTGTTACTCAGGTCCAGGTGTCTCAGACTAGAGGACTGGGAGCTGAGAACTGAGGACAGAGCTTCACAGCTTCTCTCTGAGAGCTTACAGCTGCTCAGTCTGAAGAGGAAACAATGAAGAAAAAGTCAAATAACATTTGTGTTGAAAGGACAATCAAAGGAACAAAACTCTCAGTTTGCTCTGCAGCTCCCAAGCAAACTAACAGACCTGCATTTGAAAACTGGGCCAAACATCAAACACAGATTTGTTGAGTGAAGCAGAAATATCAGCTCTTTATCCACCTGCTAACCAATGAGGAGTTTCTACATTGATGATCATCTTTCATTGGCTCTGATTCAAATCCTTTCTGTTTTATTCTCAACAAGTTGGAGACATGACAGTTAAATATGACACCATCAGTAATAAACAGACATGTACAGTCAAAGCCGTAAGTATTTGGACAGTTAGACATGTTTTGTTCTTCAGGCTCTCAGCACATTGACTTTAAAATATAATAATGAATACTACAGTCAATGACTGCAAAGGATTTTACTCTAAATATTAAATCTGAGGAGTTTGTTTCACTTCATGTGTATTTGTCCAGTTACTTTTGAACCACTAAAAGGGCTGAATCTTCCGCACAGTTCTTTCTATACTGATGTCAACCTGCTCAAATTAAAGCTGAGACTTTAATTCATATTCAATGTGCTGCAGCTCAGAGGCTGAAGAACAATAACTGTCCAAATACTTCAGGTCTTGACTGTAACTGTGTTAATGTTGGTACCTGATTTGATTTAGTTTGAATCCTCTGATAAAATTGTTTATTAGTTGTCAGTACAGGGCAGCTGTGTCGCAGCAGGTAGAGAGGTTTGTCCATTAATCACAGTTCTCCTCCTGTCAATATCAAGTGTCCTTAGGCTAAAAGCCTCAACCTCAAACCAGCCCTGATGGCCAGACCAGCACCTTGTATGGTAGCTGGCTGCCATCAGTGTGTGTGAATGTGTGAATGAGAGGCAGCATGTAAAGAGCTGTGGGTAAAAGTCCTATATAAACACAGTTTTTAGGTTTAGTCTGTGAAATCTGAGTCATGATTTTTGAGTCTGAGGATTTTGAAGCTGAAGCTATCCCCATCATTGTTGAGTTCAGTTACCATGGTTACAGTTGTTTACTTGTTGATTCACACACTGACCATGTGACTTTGCTCTGCAGTTAAAAAACAGACTGACTCTCCTCAGTACATCCACTTCTCATTAGAAACTCTGAACCGCTCACCTAGCCTTAGCCTTAGCATTAGCATTAGCACAGCTACCTGTCCTCTCCACTGCACAGCAGCTGATCATTCAGAAGTTGACTGACTTAAATCCTCTTCAGTGTCTGGGTTTATCTTGAGTTGAGAAGCTAAAACGTGGGATAACGTAGTGATATTTCATTAGTGAACATCGAGAGGAAGATCTAGATGTTTGACTGTCCACATTAATCCACAACTTACTCCTTTAGTGAGACTTTATATTAAATTATTAGTATTAACTATCAGGATTATGAATTTGTTAATGTGTCCATTCATCTGTCAACCATTTTACCATTTCTTTTATACTGGTTGTTATATGTACTATATTTTGTTATAGTTCTCATTTCATCTTTTAAGTTGAACTCTTGGTGTCATACTGAAATAGTCATAGGCCTACATTTCATTGATGTGATATTAAAACTGACATGTAATCGTCTAAACCAGGGGTTTTCAAAGTGTGGGATAGTGAGCCTCCCCTGAGAGAACTCAAAAGCATGCTGCCCTCCCTTTTTAACATCTGTATGTTTTCAACACATTTTTTAAACACATTTTAACACCTGTATGTTTTCATATCTTCATATCTTTAGCAGCAGGGAGGAGCAATGTCTCACCAATGTTGTAGGATTTCCCCGCCTTTGCAATGCGTAACGCTACGCGGTACGATGCTTCGGTTGCCTTGGTAGTCACAGTGCCAAACGCCTTGATGACTTTCTTCTGTGACCGCAATTCATTAAGTTTCCGATCAAAAAACTCCCGCAGCTTGGTCGTTAAACTTTGGTGCTTGGTTTCAATATGATGCCGGAGTTTACATGGTCGCATACTGTCGTTAGCTAGCACCTCTTTGCAGATAACACACTGTGGCAGCGGAGCATCGTCAGGACCAATACACAAAAAGCCAAACTTTAAATAATCAGGGTCATACTTCCTCCGTTTTCTGCTCGCCCCAGACTCTGTGCCCTCTCTCACTTTCATTTGAGATACTAAAAATCGATCCATTTTGCCCCTCGATGTTTACACTCTTTTTCTGTCTTTTCAGGTTTATTTTTTCTCTCGCTGCGCCTCCCCTGAATCCCTCTGGTGGCCCCCAGGGGAGGCACGCCTCACACTTTGAAAACCGCTGGTCTAAACCACAGTATAAGCCAAATGAGTTTGTGTATTTCAGCCAGAGTTATTATATGTCAGCTTGAGAGAAAATAGACTAAAACAATCAAAGATTCACAAACTGTGAAAATCATTAGATATGGGCCTCTCTAAAGTCAGAATCAGATGAGTTTAAAGATGGCGGCGCGCATGGACGCAGCGGCCCCACGGGGACCCAGCGAGAGTGAAAGTTTTTTCTATACAAGACGCCCACCCGCCTTAACCTACGATCGAGAGACACTGCTAAGCATCAGAGCAAGGTGTGCTGAAAAAATCACGGTGCTTCAGCATAATTTGGACATTCTAAGCCAGCACGGTATCCTAGCGGAGACTACGCCGGCAGCCATCCGAGGAAGGAGGAAGCGAAAGCGCTGCGAGCGTAAACAAAAGAGGGGGAAGAGAGCCGGGATACACGCTAACAAAGGCTAACCCCGCCAGACCAGCAGTGCTGTCGCTCCTTCTCTTCAACGTTCGCTCCCTTGACAACAAGCTAGACGAGCTTCGTTTGCTGAGGACAACCCGCAGGGAGTGGAGAGACTGTTGTGTGCTTGCGTTCACGGAGATGTGGCTCCAGGACAACGTTCCAGACGCGGCCATACAGCTGGAGGGGACGACACTGTTCCGGGCGGACAGAGACACAGCAAGCTCCGGTAAGAGCCGAGGCGGAGGCCTGTGCATATACATCAACAGAGACTGGTGTATCAATGCCACGTTAGCCACAAAACACTGCTCTCAATTGGCGGAGTTCCTCATCGTGAAATGCCGGCCATTCTATCTGCCGAGGGAATTCACCAACGTGATCGTAGCAGTTGTTTACATCCCCCCTGGTGCTAACGGTAATGCTAACGCTAACGATGCACTCGGAGGGCTGCACAACGCCATCAGTGAGCTGTTGACAAAACACCCGGACAGCTTCGTAGTGATCGCAGGGGATTTCAACCACTCCAACTTAAAGACTGTGCTCCCCAAGTTCAAACAATGTGTGGACTTTAAAACCAGAGGAGAGAACATGTTGGACTTGGTGTACACAAACTCTCCCGACGCATACAGAGCGACCCCCCATTGGTCACTCTGATCACCTTTCTGTCATGCTGGTACCGGTATACAAACCGTTCCTGAAGCGCAGCAGGTCAGAGATAAAACACACGCGGATCTGGCCAGAGGGTGCAGCCTCGGCACTTCAGGACTGCTTCAGGAACACGGACTGGGAGGTCTTTTCAATTCAATTCGATTGAATTGAATTGAAAAGACTGAAGTGCGCTCACTTTTGTCAGCCAGAGACAAAGCCTTCAGGGCAGGGGACAAGCCTGGACTCCGCTCTGCCAGGACTGCGCTCTCCAGGGGGATCAAGGCTGCGAAACGCACGTACGCAGAGAAAATCCATCGGCACCTCTGTGACACAGGCAACACCAGACAAATGTGGCAGGGAGTCCAGGAGCTGACGGACTACAAGCCCAGGCAGAGGGTCGAGGACGACGACGCCTCCCTTCCTGACAGGCTCAACAACTTCTTTGCGCGCTTCGAGGAACCAAACCCGACAACCGGAAGGAGGGCCGACCCCCTACCATTTGTTGGGCCAGCTCACACCATCAGCGTAGCAGACACGTGGAGGATCCTGAAGAGAGTCAACCCACGGAAAGCAGCGGGCCCAGACAACATCCCAGGACGTGTGCTGAGAGACTGCGCTGGTGAGCAGGCTGAGGTCCTGACTGACATCTTTAACATCTCGCTCAGTCAGGCCACCGTTCCCACATGCTTTAAAACATCCACCATAGTACCGGTGGCAAAGAAACCAGTCGTCTCCTGCCTGAATGACTACCGCCCCGTCTCACTAACACCGATTGTGATGAAGTGCTTTGAACGACTTGTCAAACCACACATCACAGCCAGCCTCCCTGCATCATTCGACCCCCTCCAGTTTGCATACCGACCCAACCGTTCCACAGAGGATGCAATATCCACCACCCTGCACTCAGTCATCACTCATTTGGACCACAAAAACACCTACGCCAGAATCCTGTACATTGATTTCAGCCCAGCGTTTAACACCATCATCCCACAGACACTAGTGGAGAAACTCCTGCTACTCGGCCTGAACACCGCCACATGTCTCTGGATCCAAGACTTCCTGACCAAGAGACCACAGTCTGTTCGGGTTGGGAAAAACATCTCCAAATCCATAACGCTGAGCACTGGTTCTCCCCAAGGGTGTGTACTCAGTCCACTACTGTTTACACTGCTAACACACGACTGTGCAGCTAGAAATGAGGGGAACCACAAAGTTTGCAGATGACACCACAGTGGTGGGACTCATCAGGGCAAACAACGAATCAATGTACAGGGAGGAAGTAGATCACCTGGTGGACTGGTGTAGACTGAATAACCTGGTGCTGAACGTGGATAAGACCAAGGAAATGATCATCGACTTCCGGCGGACTCAGCCTGAGCACGCTCCCCTCAGCATCAGGGGCCACCCCGTGGAGAGAGTAGAGAACATCAATCTCACAGGACCTGTGCTGGAAGAAGAACACCTCAGCGATAACAAAGCGGGCCCAGCAGAGACTGCACTTCCTGAGGAGGCTGAAAAAAGCCTCTCTCCCCACCTGCATCCTCAGGACCTTTTACAGAGGCGTGGTGGAGAACGTCCTGACATACTGCATGTCCACTTGGTACTCCAGCTGCAGTATGACGGACAGGAAAGCCTTACAGAGAATAGTCAGGGGGGCAGAGAAGATTATTGGAGTTTCTCTTCCCTCTGTCCAAGATCTCTTCCAGAGCCGCTGCAGGAGCAGAGCTCTGTGCATAGTTAAGGACTCCTCACACCCTCTCCACAGATTTGTTGAACTGCTACCTTCGGGCAAAAGATACCGGAGCATAAAAGGCAGAACCTCCAGACTCATTAACAGCTTCCTACCACAAGCTGTTAGGCTACTGAACAGCTGAATCACCACCAAAGACAGCTTTAATGGGTGTTTCACCTGGCACTGGTCACTCTTATGCACAGCACTGGCACTTTATTGACAGTTGCTGCTTGACATCACAATTTTTGCACAATGGGCGTCTCGCAATATGTTGGGGGGGGTTGAGTGTGTTTCAGTGTGTTCATTTCTTTACTTCTTTAGTACTTATTTAGTATTTATTATTACTATTTTATTATTATTACTATTTTACTATTATTTTACTTCTCTATGTTGACCTTCACTCTCCTGACCCCAGGAAACGCTGTCTCATTTTGTCTGCACTGCAGTTGTATGTACAGCAAAGTGACAATAAAGCCTGATTTGATTTGATTTGAATTGATGGATTCAAGAAATATCTGCAGTCATTTCAAACAAACAGGCATTTGATCTGACCTGAGAGTCTCCAAGGTACAGTGTGGACTCTTCAGTCCAGCAGACAGAAGCTTCACCCCTGAATCCTGCAGGTCATTGTTACTCAGGTCCAGGTGTCTCAGACTAGAGGACTGGGAGCTGAGAACTGAGGACAGAGCTTCACAGCTTCTCTCTGATAGGTTACAGCTGCTCAGTCTGAAGAGGAAACAATGAAGAAAAAGTCAAATAACATTTGTGTTGAAAGGACAATCAAAGGAACAAAACTCTCAGTTTGCTCTGCAGCTCACAGCAAACTAACAGACCTGCATTTGAAAACACATTCACTTTAAAATATAATAATGGATACTACAGTCAATCACTGCAAAGGATTTTACTTCATGTGTATTTGTCCAGTTACTTCTGAACCACTAAAAGGGCTGAATCTCCCAAACAGTTCTTTCTATACTGATGTCAACCTGCTCAAATTAAAGCTGAGACTTGGCTCTTTAATGTAGGATCCATTATTTTAATTCAGATTCAATGCGATAGAGCTCAGAGATGATAAGGATTTAAAGAGGAGAGGAATTTATTTTCCCTCCTGCTGAATAAAATAGTCTTTATATGATGATGAATAAATCCAACTATCTATACACTTACAGAGCTTTGTTAGAGGCTTTGACAACTGGCAGCAGCTTCAGAAGAGCCTCCTCTGAAGCAGAGTATTTCTTCAGGTCAAACACGTCCAGATCTTTTTCTGATGACAGTAAGATGAAGACCAGAGCTGACCATTGAGCAGGAGAAACTTTATATCCGGAGAGTCGTCCTGAACTCAGGGACTGTTGGATCTGCTCCACTAGAGAACGATCATTCAGTTCATTCAGACAGTGGAACAGGTTGATGCTTTGCTCTGCAGAGGGAGTCTCTTCAATCTTCTTCTTGATGTACTGGACTGTTTGCTGATTGGTCTGTGAGCCACTTCCTGTCTCTGTCAGCAGACCTCGTAGGAGAGTCTGATTGGTCTGCAGTGAAAGACCCAGGAGGAAGCGGAGGAACAAGTCCAGGTGTCCATTTGGACTCAGTAAGGCCTTGTTCACAGCGCTCTGGTAGAATTGTTCTGGATCAGGATGGTCTCTGGACATTTCAAGCCACAGGTAGGTTAACTGTTCTTCTGACAGCAGATTGACTCCAAAGTTGATGAAGGTCTGATGGACATGAAGAGCAGCCAGAAACTCCTGAAGACTCAGATGGACGAAGCAGAACACCTTGTCCTGGTACAGTCCTCTCTCCTCTTTAAAGACCTGTGTGAACACTCCTGAGTACACTGAGGCTGCTCTGATTTCGATGCCACACTCTGTCAGGTCTGATTCATAGAAGATCAGGTTTCCTTTCTGCAGCTGCTCAAAAGCCAGTTTTCCCAGAGACTCAATCATCTTCCTGGTCTCTGGACTCCAGTGTGGATCTGTCTCAGCTCCTCCATCATACTTAACATTCTTCAGTTTGGACTGAACCACCAGGAAGTGGATGTACATCTCAGTCAGGGTCTTGGGCAGCCCTCCTCCCTCTCTGGTTTTCAACATATCCTCCAGAACTGTAGCGGTGATCCAGCAGAAGACTGGGATGTGGCACATGATGTGGAGGCTTCGAGAAGTCTTGATGTGGGAGATGATCCTTCTGGCCTGCTCCTCCTCTCTGAACCTCTTCCTGAAGTACTCCTCCTTCTGTAGGTCAGTGAACCCTCTGACCTCTGTCACCATGTCAACACACTCAGGAGGGATCTGATTGGCTGCTGCAGGTCGTGTGGTTATCCAGAGGCGAGCAGAGGGAAGCAGTTTCCCCCTGATGAGGTTTGTCAGCAGCACATCCACTGAGGTGGACTCTGTAACATCAGTCAGGATCTCAGTGTTGTGGAAGTCCAGAGGAAGTCGACACTCATCCAGACCGTCAAAGATGAACAGAACCTGGACCTCTTCAAACCTGCAGAGTCCTGCTTCTTTGGTTTCAGTAAAGAACTGATCAATAAGTTCCACCAAGCTGAACTTTTTCTCTTTCAGCACATTCAGCTCTCTGAACGTGAATGGAAATGTGAAGTGTATGTCCTGGTTGGCTTTGTCTTCAGCCCAGTCCAGAGTCAACTTCTGTGTTAAGACAGTTTTCCCAATGCCAGCCACTCCCTTTGTCATCACTGTTCTGATTGGTCCATCTCTTCCAGGTGAGGCTTTAAAGATGTCTTCTTGTCTGATGCTTGTTTCTGGTCTGGCTGGTTTCCTGGATGCTGTTTCAATCTGTCTGACCTCATGTTCATCATTGACCTCTCCAGTCCCTCCCTCTGTGATGTAGAGCTCTGTGTAGATCTGATTCAGAAGGGTTGGGTTTCCTGCTTTAGAGATCCCCTCAAACACACACTGGAACTTCTTCTTCAGAGTAGATTTAAGTTTACGTTGACAAACTGGAACAACATGTCCTGAATGAACAAACAAGAAACAACATCAATGACTGAGTCATAAAGAAAACATGACATGTTCATCCCCCTGAAGAACACACATGAACATATTTCCCTCCATGTCTTGAGATGTTAGTAAATGTCCCATTTGTCCATCATGTTGAATCTTTAGAGAAATCCTCTTACTGCTGTGCAGACAGTCAGCCAGCTCCTCCTGCTTCATTCTCCTCAGGAAGTTCACTGTGATCTTCACAAAAGCCTCTCTGCTGCTCCTCCTCTGCTCTTCATCCTCACCGTCCAACACCTCCTCATCCTCCCTCTGACTCTCTGAGGATTCTGGGTAATCTGGACTCACAACCTTCTGGATCTTCTTCAGCTCCTTCTTCACAAAAGTGACAATGTTCTCCTCCAGCAGCTGGAACAGAAAACTATATGAATGACACAATCAAAGTAAAACCATGGAGCCAAACATCAGATCCATGTTGGACACACTGATAATCCACTGCGCTAAAAAGTGCAGCATGGAGATTATTGTCAACACAACAGATGTCAAAGTAGTTGTTGTCCATGTACAGACCATAAATATGGAGTCCAGGTGTGTTTGATACTGCTGGGCAGACTGAGCACTGGGAACCTCTGAGCTCTCCTGGTCCACTCTGTGGAGGAATCATGAAGAATTAGCTCACATTATGTTTGCAGCATCTGTGAGTGTTTTATGCTTTGTACACAAACAACAGCTGCTTTTATGTTCTGTGGTGACTGTCCTGATTAAAGCAAACACTACTTTGCTGTGACATTCTCAATGAGAGGAAACAAGCAATCAACTCTGTACCTCATGACCTAGAGTCATCACAACAAGTCCATCTTTTAAATGATGAGTTTTAAGGACTCACACTGGGTTTGACAGAAGTCTCACCTCTGCTACAGGACACTAACACAAACACTGGAACTGGATAGGTGCTGAGTTACAGGGAGTTTTAGTTCTGATCTGAATGACACATATAAGAACATAAGAAGTGCTTTTCTTGAAAAGAGAAACATCAACTTTGCCACTAAAGCCTGTGTTTCAGCCTGATCATGTTTATATACTGTGTCATTCATGAAGCCTGGAGACAAAACACAATCACTTCATCTTTCATAGAAGACCAGTTATACAGGACTGCTGTCTGATACATTTTAAACTCAGCTGCAGCTCACTTCTTTGCAGCAGAGGGAGGCTGTCCTTTGAAATTAATGGAGTGACACTTTGACCTGTCACTCTTCATGGACACACAGCTGGGCTCAGGTACAGGGAAGTCTGGTCTCTGATGGATCCTGGTGGACGCACAGATTAAGACCATTAGGGACATGGGGACAAAAACAACATATCTATTATTCATACAGTGTTCTCATAGTAAAGAAGAAAATATGTAGTCAGTTGCAGCTCACTTCTTTGAAGCAGAGGGAGGCTGTCCTTTGAAATTAATGGAGTGACACTTTGACCTGTCACTCTTCATGGACACACAGCTGGGCTCAGGTCCATGTTCAGGTCCAGGTCCAGCAGAGTCTGGTGTGTGCTGCTGCTCTGGCCTTCAACACAACACACACAGAGCTTTATCATCATTTGAATAATGATGGTGCAGTGATGTGAGTGCTGAGCTCTGACATGGAGAAGAGTCATGGACAGTTAGAGATCCTCATCTCACCTCTGAGCTTTTGGTCTGGATCTCATGGTCCCCACACAGACTTTTTTAGGGGGAGGGGCTCCCTCCTCTCTGTCCTCACACTGATTCATGATGCTGAATTCATATCCACATCAGCTCACACACACCTTCTACCTTCATCTGGAGAGAAAACACAAATCATTCATCTGCACATCAACTGAAATCCTCCTCTCCATCATTTGTCCTGTAGAAATATCAGCTGCTCCTCCACTGATTGGCTCTTCTTTCCTCTTTCATATCAGTGTCAGTTGAATGCAGTCAGACAGCAGTGTGAGGCAGAGGAAGCTGTCATCAGCTGCTGTACTTCCACTGTCAGTCCACTAGATGGGGTCATGAAGCTGCAGTGAAGTGCAGAGCAGCACACACAGGATCCAGAGACGACCATTTCCATTCACTGACACACAGATGGACTGAGATCCACTGGTTTTATCTGACAATCTGTTTGTCTGCAGTGTTTCTGTAGAAAATGACTTGATGAAACAAGTTGCAGGTGATTATTCCACACAAAACAACTGAGACTCAGTTCATTTCTCCTCAATATTATTCCAGGGGCCCTTTTAGTTGGGGCCCCTGGCACTTTCCTGCCTTTTCTAATAGTAAAGTCTGAAATATATGAAGCAGCAACAACAAACCAAAACCAAACCAAGCAGCAGAGACACAGATAGACATCAATAAAAACAGCAAATATGTCCTGACAGACAGTTTTTCTGTTTGTACTGTGACCAGCCACAGAGATATAATCACCTATCAGAGCTGCTGAGATGCTTTATTGTGAGAGTATTTATGGATTTGGGTCTTTATCATCTAATTCATCAGGTAGAGTTTGTCCTGATAGGACCAGGAGGCCTCTGACTCTGTGGATGGAGTGTTAACTGTCTCTCTGAAAATCACATAGAGGCTGAAAAACCCTGTCAGCTCCTCTGAGCTCAGTCCCGTAGAGTTCATCTAATGACAGAGAAAGTCAGAGCTGTTCTCCAGCCGCTGTCCGGCCGAGCTCAGACCGCATTTAGCGGCTCAGACTGCGGGAGAGCAGCGGCTCAGGTCCGCCTCCTCCACAGGCTAATTCAGGCAGGAAAAACTGCCTTCAGTCAGCAGTAAGTGGAGCCACAGACTAACAAAGGCTCCGTGTTCAGCTACTGACCATCAGCTCACTCTGCTTCCGCTCTGACTCCACCGCTTCTACTGCAAATATCCACACAACATGGCGGATAATAACGGTCCTCTTCCTGCCTCATCCCGACTTTACAGTGACAACTCGGAGTCTACACAACTAAACACCACAACGCAGCATAAAAAACACAATAAAACATAACATCCAAACGAACATCAGATAATTCAGGTAACTACAGGAAGTGTTGACGAGTAAAACATTAAAAGTGCGGACATTTACCTTCAGACAGAGAAAATCATCTGCGCCACAAACTTCGGTCAAAGTGAAAGTAAACTTTCAGGAACAGTGGGATACAATGATGAAATTCCGCAGGGGCGTAGCAAACTTTTCAAAAGTGTGGGGGATGTGTCCAGCTGTGGCAGTAGCAAAACTCAGTGAACACTGAAAAGTAATACTATGAAATAAATGTAAATAATATCTAATTGAAATAGGCTACTGTTGTTTAATGTCAACATTTTTCAACTTTGAGTTTTTAACTTCACTTACAGGATTTTTTCTTTTAAAGGTGTCCATCTTCTCCTTTCTTTTTCTTTTCTGCATTTCCTGATTCTGTTTGACAAAAAGACAGAGGTAGGCTTGATAATGACAACAGGGTTGGCAGTGAACAATGTTAGAGGGCCAGCATTCAGATTACAGAACAGTTAGTGGATACTGTGTGCTCAGCAGATTACAGTTATGATAGGAAACAGCACAGAAGCAGAAAGCTGTCATGACTGGTAATTATTTACATTATAGTTGGCAAAGAATATGAATCCAAAATGTATCTGTAGCAGAGTGGAACGTTAAACATAGTAATGTGTTAGAAATGGATAACTGTAGACAATAAACAGCAGCAGGTGGGTGGAGCCAGGACCACAGACAGAGAACATGCAGCTCCGGAGCCAGAGATACCTGCAGAAAGGTACAGAGGAAGAGAGACCAGAGAGAAACAAGCACAGGACTACGGGACAGAGAGGACACAGAGTTAATGACATGGAATAAATGCTAATACATGTGAGGGTGGGTCTGAGGAGAGAAAGAGAGGAGAGGTGCACAGAGGATCATGGGAAGTTCCCCAGCAGCCTAGGCCTATAGCAGCATAACTAAGGCATGGATCAGTTGGCTGAGCCAGCCCTACTATGGGTTTTATCCTTAACTGTAACAGTGTCTATAGTAATAATTGTGACTAACTATAGGTTTAATCAAAACGACTAAAACTGTAACTACAACTAATTATAAGCTTTGTCAAACAAAAAGGTTTTAAGCCTAATTTTAAAATTACAGAGTGTGTCTGCTTCCTGAACCCTTATCTTCATATTTACTGCTTGATAATTATTTGGTTTGCTCAGCTGTTCATTTATTTATAACTAAGTAGTGTGGCCAAATATAAATAGTACAGGCATTATGTCTGTGAATGTTCTCATTCATCCAGGTCATTGTTCTCTCTCTGAAATTGAATCGAAGGCAACTGGACTTATATTTGTCTGGGAAGACATTTCGCCTCTTATCCAAGGGGCTTCATCAGACTAGTCCCAGACTAGTGTGGACTAGAAAGGCAGATGCATACGAACTGATGAAGCCCCTTGGATAAGATGCTAAACGTCTTCCCAGACAAATATAAGTCCAGTTGCCTTCGATTCAATTTCAGAGAGAGTACAGGCATTGTAATGTTGTAGTTTCCCCACCAGAGGGAGTTGGTGGTTTGGAGTCGCTCCTGGTCAGCGGACGTCGACACGTGATTGTGTTGCATCACTGATAATGCTGCTGTTTGTCCATTTTACAGTTTGATTAAAGCAACATACAACTACCCAGCGCTCTGTGGTTTCTTCAAGAGTGCTAAAATATATTAATGCATATATTAGTAATATATTGATATTTATACACTTTGTATTGACATATTCTTCATAAGCAAGACTATGAAATCCTTTTAGGCCAGTTTAAGCTTTGATAACATTGCTGGAGCAGAACGTGACACATGAATGTGGTTAATATTATTAAAGTCAGTCAACAAATGAATTGTCACCGAGTTGAAAGGAGAGAGGACGAGTGAAAATCCCAATATAAATAGCGTGAAAACTTAGTGAAGCAAGTTTCCAGACAGAGTTCTTAACATGTGCTTTGCCATGTTTCTAATTAAATATATTTCAGTCTCTTTACCTTGCTCTGACTGACAAGCATCATGTTGGACCTGTGTCACAAATCTCAACAAATGTCATACTGTCTTTTACATTGTTAGCTGATGTTACTTATTTTTAAAAAAAATTACTTTATTGATCCCTCCAGGGGAAATTACTCTGCATTTTACCCACATCAAGTGAACCAAACACACACACAAGCATGCACATGCACTACAGACTGGGGCAGGCGGCTGCCTAGTGAGGCGCCCGGGGAGCTGGGGTGGATCAGTGCCTCACTCAGGGGCACCACTGGTCGCAGAGGCAGGTGTCTCCTTCACCACCACCGTATCCGTTTTTTTGCGCTTGGTCGAGGGATCAAACCCACGACCCTCTGATCTCAGGCTGATCCAAAGTCCAAAGCCGCAGTCTTAACAGCTGCCCCCCAAAAGCGTGTTGCATTGGTCGGGTATCAAACCCGGGTTTGATTCCGTGTGGCAGGCGAGAATTCTACCACTGAACCACCAATGCAAGGTTATTTCCTGAACCCACGTCTCCAAGGAAGACTGCGACCTGATCGCAGTGCCGTAGACCGCTCGACCATCCTGACTTACTACTTCAGTAAAAGTCTTTAGCATTGGAAGCAAAATGTTCTTTAACTATCAAAGTAAAAGTAGGCAATGTGAAGGAGGCATTTAAATAATTCCTATTTTTTATTCATTTATTATTATTCAGCTGCATAGAACTATTTCTACTCATTTTATAAACTGCAAGGTGTTTTGTATAAATACTAATTGTTTGTATAAACATTCATTTACTTGGAAAATACATATCAAAAGTCTGTGCGACTCAAATGTCTTCACAACAACAGTTAGCTGTTGAAAATGTCTTCATGTGTGCACAAATGTGTTACATCAAAAATATCTTCATTTATTTATGGATTTTATTCTGAATACTGAGACACTATGTTGTTGAAATTAACAGAGAGAAATCACATCCGTCCCAGAAGGATTTTAGATCCCAGTGCTTCCACTTTGACTTCCTAGTATCATGTTGTTGAACAGACATCACTCACCTGTACTGATATGATATGCATCAGTGTTGGAAAGAAAGAGCTACAGGTTAATGTGATAGAAACACGTGTTTTTCTGTATGGTCCAGTCATTATTTGCATCTGTCACTGTAGCTTTACCCATGGTGATAACTGACTTTTGTATGAATAAATCCTAAATAATCAGCTTGTGTTTTAATTGTCCTTGTTTCAGATCAGTGAGGCACTAAAGAGTGACTTCCAGGTGTTGGCTTTTAACTCTGAGGATGCAAAAATGAAGGTTTCCAAGAAAAGATGAGAAAGAACGACTGAAACAGGAAAACAGAGTGAGTATTATCTGCAAGTCTCTGAAACTAATAGAACTATTTTCAATCATTTGAACCCACTGAGATTTAAAATCCCTTCTTTTTTTTTCCTTTTTTTTAGCAAGCAGGGCAATAAAGAGAACAATACAGGAAGTTACAGTTGTTTTGAAATCTGTCTCAGTTTTATAAATATCAAATGTAATGATGAGAGAGAGTGTAGTGTCTGATTTTGTGCAATATGTATTTTTCTAAGTGTGCAAATCCCATTGTGTTCTGTTTTATGTTCTGCTTATCCTAGACATGATTCTCTGTTTGCTTCTGTATCTCACTCACCCCCTCCCAACTCTATCCCTCACACACACACAGCTCCATTATCTCCTACACACACACCTCTACTCTGCCACATGCACACTCCTGCATCGTTCCCCATGCTGCTCTCCCACACACACACACACACACACTCACACACGCACGCTCCCTAACTCTGTCTCTCACGAAGCTCTCTGTCAGAGCACAGCCCATTTGCAACTGTGGTTGTCCTTGACACCACACTAAACCTCAAAGGTATAAGTCCCTCTGTCCCGTACATTATTCCCCATTGTTCCCCATATACAGATGACCATGCTCCTGTTGCTCCCCTTGTGACTCCCCAATTTTTTATTCATCTGTGTATGCTCCTGTGAATGTGCTGTACTCATGTCATACTCACTCCTGTCATACCTGCTAATTTTGAGGTAGTCTCAAAAGTTTTTAAGAAAGCAAATGACAGAAATTCAGGTCCCATTGAAAATAAAATGCATGTGAAGCGTATTTAAAATGGACAAGCAATGATACAAAAGATAAGCAATGATCCCAAGAGAGACGAAGCCAGCCAAATTCTAGGAAAAAAGACAAATTTGACATAGAAGTTGACGCTGGCTAAAAGTGCACCAACCAGACAAAAGGAAAATGAAAAAAAAACATGCCAATTCACGCCCAGTAGTGTCCTTGGGATGGGTACAACCCCAGGTATATAATATGATGTATCTTTTGAGACTTTCAGATGCTCCTGCAGGACTTCTCATGCTTGTAGACTCTGTGTTTGTAGAACAAAGCTTTCTGGACTCAACCTCTCTGATCTCCAGAACCTGATTGACTCTGTGCATTTTTCTCTGAAGAAGATTTGAACACTTAGAATTTTTCAAGAAGACAAAAACTTAAGGGAGATAAGATTAAGGTGTGGGGACTCAGCCGGACCTGGACCCAGCTTCAACTGGCTCTTGACTGGGTCTATCGCCTGGCCTGAAAAATCCACATCAAGAGCCTCTCTATCTCTGTTTTGTAATGATCTTAAACTAACACACATCAAACCTGGGGTTTTGTAGTTTTCCATCATAAGATCACTAGTTGGTGTAGGACATATAGAGTGAAGTAAAGAGGACTCAGGTGGGGCCACACATCATTTTTGCCCCCACTGCCCAGAGTGACTTTATCCAGCCATGATCTCCCTTGATCTTCTTTGTAGGATAAACTTACCAGGAACATCACAGCCTCAGGTATTTAGTTTTTTAATCAGGGTTACAGTCACTGTGCATGGTAAAGCCTTTAATGTGCCTCTGCATGAGCTGCTATGGTTGCTGTAAATTCACACAGAGTGATGGAACAAAAGTATCTATAAGAATCTGTTGTGTTACAGAAGCTCAGCATCATTTTATTCCTTGTTGAACAAAGTCAAATCCATTGTTTTCTTTATACAAAGCTCCACACCACTTTTTTCTTTCCTTCATGTTTTAGAGCAAATCAATAGCGTTTGTTCCACAATGAGATTAGATGCAAAGCAAAAATCATTCAACCCAATCAAGGCATAATATTAATTTATTTTTATTGAATTAAATTTAACTTTCAACATAACAGGAATATTACAACCACAAACAGGTTAGTGGGTTAATTTATGTGTGAAGCACAGACATAGTCGCCTGTAAATGAGAATATTATGGGAAACTACAGATGAAAATACCATTATATTACCACCAATATATTACTAATATTTGCATTAATAAATATAAATAATATAAATATTATATTAATATAATATATTCATATATGAATAAAATATATTAGTGTTACTGAAGGAACTTTGGAGGGAATCATTTTATTTGACAAACACATTTAGATATTTTCTCAGCCTGTTCTCTAACAAATTTCTTCTTTAAATTCACATAAAAAACAAATCAAAACAAACAAAATAAAAAAAAACTTCTGATAAACATCTGTTTATCAGAAGTATCTGTGTACACAGGCACTGGGCCCAACTTAATAATGTTATTCAAGGACGCTGGAGCGAATAATAGCAAAATATTTTCCACTGTATCATAAAATAGATCAAATTTTAATCAAATCAATGACTTTAATGAGTCCAGGTAGGATTAGGCTCTTGGCCTTGGCGCTGACGTATGCAGGTGGTTGCTATAAATTCAAAAGACTCGTTCCTCAACCACCATTTCACTCTGAGACTTTGGAGGAGAAGGATTTCAGTCAACGATTTCAGCTAAAGAAAGCTAGCTTCTAAAAAACGACGCAGCCCGACTTCAGATCAACCAAGTGACATTTTCATCACAGAAAAAGTGAGAATATAAGGAGTTAAATATGATTTAAATGACTTTTTTCAACCCATCTTTCTCGACGCCTCGACTGAATTTAATGAGGTGTCGAAAGTTCTAGAGCCTCAGAGACTGACTTTAATGCAGCGTCCATTTTGTGCAGTAACATATTTAATATAAAACATTAAAGTCTTTGGATTGAAATGTTCAGACAGAGGTAACCCTGCCCAGCTGTCAACCTGCTGCTGCTTTTAAAGCAAACACATTCAGTGTTAGCTTGTTTAAACTTCTTAGGGAAAAATCAAATCTTGCATATTGCACAGGTTTGCATTCATCCTCCACCTTCAGTAAATTGATGCTTTTAAAGATACAGTAGTTTCCACTTTGAGCTGGACATTTTTCTGTAGATGAAGCCCACATTCATTATTTTATTGGCCAGTGTATAAGTGATGACTTTTTATGTTGTTTTGTGTTTTCTGTACTGTCAAGTTTTAATGTGACATTACAGCAATGAATAAAGAAATAAGCAGATAAATTAGGAAAGGAAAGAGAAAAAAAAGGGACATTTCCACACAGAGTAGAAAAATGTTTTTCTAATGAAGGGAAACATCAGTGAGCTCAGCAGGTCAAAGGGAGTAACACATTTATTGAGTGTTGAGTCAAATATAGTTGTGTTGAGTTAAGCAGAGCCCCATCCTAAACTCTGTGTTAATGCTTCCAGATGTGTGATCTGCCTTTTCACCTCCGTGACCACAGCTGCTGGAGGAGAAAGTCCACCAGGAGCCAGATGAGCACCGGCACCAACAGGGTAAGACTCCTTTCTTTTACTCTCTGGGCAAAAATGTGGATCCTGTTAGATTTGTTATGAGCTTGTGCTGATTTGAAATATGATTTTGAATATTATCTTTAGTTTGATTTAGTGCTTTAATACCTAATGTTTTTAAATGAGTGTAATTGTCATTAACCTCAGTGATTCCACTGGTTACATATTATAAAATGTTCATGTAAGATTGAAGGGAAACCAACACTCACAAGCGCATGTGGCATAAAACTGTGGTTTTATGATTAGTTGAAAAACAGAAGATAATTATTAATCATCAACCCATCAAGTTCTACAATCACACAGTTATGACCCTCAAGAAAAGACAAAGATGTTGTGTAGACAATGGACTTGTTTTGCTGCTGTATGCAGGAGGAGACCGAGGGAGCAGGAGACCAGCTCCAGAGCCCTCGGTGAGAAGACGCTGGGAGACTCCTGCTGTCCTGTTGGACCGGAGCCCCAGCCCCCAGCCCTCCACCTCTGGGCTGGATCATTTTACAGAGTTTTACAGTTTTTTCATCCATCACTGTGCTCACTTTTTCTCTGAAGTTTCCACAGACAGTTGAACCTGTTCAGCTCGTTGGAGTCTTATCTTCACCTAAACAGGGAGACTCAACTATTCTGAGCATCTGAACCTCATAGACGCTCAGTCAGATTCTATCCCCGGTCAGCGTGAGGAGATCCCTCAGTAGGGTCAACGCACGCAAAGCCCCGGGTCCTGACAACATCCCTGGTCGAGTATTGAGAGACTGTGCTGCGGAACTCACAGATGTCTTCACAGACATTTTTAACACATCGCTGAGACAGGCTGTTGTCCCCACGTGCCTCAAAGCCTCCACCATCATTCCCGTGCCGAAGAAGCCATCTCCCTCCTGCTTCAATGACTACCGTCCTGTTGTACTCACCCCCATCCTAATGAAGTGCTTCGAGCGGTTAGTCATGCATCACATTAAGTCATCTCTCCCCCCCACCCTGGACCCTTTTCAGTTTGCGTATCGGTCCAAACGCTCGACCGATGATGCAATCTCAACAGCCCTCCACTCAGCCCTCACACACCTGGACACTAAAAACTCATATGTCAGAATGCTGTTTATAGACTTCAGTTCAGCATTCAACACAATCATCCCTCAGCAACTTATTCATAAACTGGACCAACTGGGGATCAACACCTCGATGTGCAACTGGCTGCTGGACTTCCTGACAGGAAGACCACAGGCAGTACGGGTCGGCAGCAACATTTCCAGCACCATCACACTGAACACGGGGGCCCCCCAAGGATGCGTGCTGAGCCCCCTCCTCTTCACCCTGCTGACCCATGACTGCACACCGTCACACAGCTCCAACCTCTTCATCAAGTTTGCAGATGACACAACTGTGGTAGGTCACATCAACAACGACGATGAGACATACTACAGGAGTGAGGTGAGCCGCCTGGCCGAGTGGTGCAGTGTCAACAACCTCTCCCTGAACGTGGAAAAGACAAAGGAGATCGTCATAGACTTCAGGAAAGCGCACGCCCAGCACACCCCACTAACCATCCACGGTGCTGTGGTGGAGAGAGTGAGCAGCACCAAGTTCCTGGGTGTGCACATCTCAGAAGACCTCTCCTGGTCAAAAAACACTGCATCACTGACCAGCAAAGCCCAACAGCGACTCTACTTCCTCCGTAAACTGAGGAGAGCCAGAGCCCCAGCCCCCATCATGTGCAGTTTCTACAGGGGCACCATAGAGAGCATCCTGACCAGCTGCATCACTGTGTGGTATGGCACCTGCACCGTGTCCTGCCGGAAGAAGCTACATCGCGTAGTGAGAGCAGCTGAGAGGGTCATGGGTGTCTCTCTCCCCTCCCTTCAGGACATCTACCACACTCGTCTCATCCGCAAAGCCCTCTGCATTGCAGGTGATCCCACCCACCCGTCCAACAGCTTCTTCAGTCTGCTGCCATCCGGAAGGAGACTGAAGAGTCTCCGGGCCAGAACCAGCAGACTGAGAGACAGTTTTGTCCACCAAGCTGTCAGGATGCTGAACTCTCTCCCTGCCTTGCCGTCCCTCCCCCTGAGGACCCCCGCACACACGAACCCTAGACCCTCACCCACATCCCCCCTCTGAACCCCCCCGGAAATATGGACTCATTCCCACACACACACACACTCCACTGGGCTGAAACAAACTTGCACCGATACTTACATTCAGCTGCTGCTATATAACCCTGTAACTGCTTAAATTACATAATTTGAGCTAAAAAATTACACACAAATTCTTTTGTGTCACTGATTTTTGTATTATATACAACTCTCTTCTCAACTGAGATATGTTTATACTGTTTATACTGCTTATGTTTATTTATGTTTATACTGTCTTTAATTTTATTTTTTTACCGTAACACTGCGGGCCTAGGGAGCACTGCAATTTCAAAACCTGTGTATGACCTGTACATATGGTTTTGACAATAAAGTTGACTTTGACTTTGACTTTGGTATTGATCACTGTTCATTGTTTTACCTGATGCTGCTCTGACATAACAAACTATAACTACTTGCAGAATAAAGTGTGTGTGTGTGCATCTTAAAATAAGGGTTAGTCGACACATTAAGGTCTCATCTATCTGCACAAACAAATCTCTCTTGTGTTCTATTCATCCAGTCAGCTAATAATATTCACAGTTTCATAGAAAACAAACAGAAACTTCCATTCTTCAGAATGGCTGTGGGCTCTGTTACATCTAAACAAGATGTGTGTGTGTGTGTGTGTGTGTGTGTGTGTGTCCCACTTTACTCCAACACACCAATCAAATATTTCATTAGTGCTTCAGGACTGTGCAATTTGTTAGAGTTAAATTTAGGATCCATTTTTCAAGTGAACTTCTCAGAACCTTTTCAGTCTATGAAGCTTTAAACACATCAGCTCTCTCACACTGACTGAGGCTGAATTCTGAACAGCTACAAGATTTGGAGCTTAGTGACCATCATCAAAAGACAAGGAAACAGAAGAAAGGAAATATCTCAAAGAATGAATGTACCATTTCCTCATATGAAATAGTTTCACTGCTTAATAATTAAGATCCTTCAACAACTAGGACTTGTTGAAGGATGGAGCTGCATGGAGCAGAAAACAAGAATCAGAGCTGAGAGTCTAAAGTGGCAGAGTTAAACTTCCAAACTTATTCTGTCCTCACAGTCATCAACAGTTTTCCTCCTACACTCAAAACACAGCAAATGAACACTCATCCAAATGCATCACATGCCACCTCAAACACATCAACATATTTTAGATTCCAGTTTCAGGACTAAAGTTTTCAAGGCAGGAAGAATTCTCAGCAGCCTAAATTTACTGCACAGTGAGGAAATCACTGATTGTTTTACTGTCCCTTAACCAAAGAGGGTGAACATGAACACAGCCTGAAACACTTCATGCAACAGCTGATCCAGCTTTAAGTCCTACGACTCATTCTGCAGATTTACTACAGGACATAATTGTATTGCACTGGAAATGAACTAAAAATCAAGGCTCAAAGCCAAAAGGAGATTTGAACCTAGTGTTCAGTATAAGACACAAGTGGACTCAGTGATAGGTAAATGTAAGAAGGCTGAAACTTTAAAGCACAATAATAAGTAGATGATTGTAGAAGTGGAAACAGTGTGTGCTGGTTAGTTTGCATTGGACTGGGAGATTATTTCTCCTGAGTCTTAAACTGTGCTTCTTTGTTTTTGGGCCAAATCTTGAGAGATGATGAAAGTGATTCACACATTGGAAATAAGAAGATTTTACCAACACATCAAACTGTTTCCTGTTCACAGCACTTAAAGTGAAGTCCTCCATCAAGTATCATCATACATCACAGACCTGACCTACAGTACATTGACGTAACTTCCTAAAATAACACACAGCACACTCCACTTTGTGCTGTGACATCCAACTCCATTATTTACATTAGAATTTCTTTAGAAAGGATCTTGTTGCAGACAGTACAGACTTCCTAGAAATCCTTTCCTTTAACACAAACTACAGTGCATCACACCAAAACAAAGTTAAGAAGCTGAGCAACCATGAGAATATCTCACAGTCATGATCAGCATTAAAAAAAAACAATGTTGTCCATGAATGATAAGCACACAATCAAACCACTGGGTATGATTACTTGCTGTCACAGTTTCACAAACATATCATTTGGACAAAACATTTCAAAACATTAACTTCTAAACTAGACACTGACATGAACTACTAACATGTACTGACTTACTGAAAACCTTGGAGCTGATCTGGACTTTCCTGTGGTTTCCTCTTGTCCTTGTAACAGCAGTAGCTCCTCCCTTCCTTGTCAATAATTGTGCAGAAATATCTGAGTGCTTCTTTCTTCCTAAATCATGAGCAAGTCCTGTCCAGTCCAACTGTTTCTGCTCCTGTTTGACTTCTGAACTTGTCTCTGGCTGTGTGTCCACTTACTGCAGCCTCTGACATCAGACTGTGGAATGTTGATACATCAAAGGCATCAAAGGACAAACTCTCTCTCTCTCTCTCTCTCTCTCTCTCACATACACACACATACTTGTACTTATTTATTTGTGAGGACACTTGCCGACATAATACATTCCCTAACCCTTACCCTAACTCTAACCAAAACCCAATTCTAACCCTGAAACCAAGTCTTAACCCTCAAACAGCAACATGAACACAGATGGAAACACTGCAGAGCTGCTTTGGATGGTTTAACAGGTAGAGATCATCAGATAATGGAATGACCTGATACCTTCATCTGTTTCCATAAACACATGGAGGAAATCTCCCAAACACAAACTTAACCTCAATGTGATTCACAGTTAACAAACACACTTGCATGTAAACTCTCACACCAGCATAAAAATAAGTCATTGTTTTAGGATCTGAAGAAGAAGATCCAGGATGAAGGAGATCAGGAGACAGGAGCCCCACAACAGAAGAGAGAGAAATAAAAGAAATACAATTAAAACACAAACTTACAAACAGATGAAGAATCACCTTAAAGTCATTGTAGTAAACAAAGTTTTGTTTCTGGACCCAGACTGAGAAAATACCAGTAACTGAAAATAATGATGAAATAATGTTGGAGGAAAAAAATGCTTCCTCCTTCCATCCAGCCTGGTTATTTTACAGCTTCTACTCCCAGAACATGATGATATAGTGTCAGCTTTAACTTTCACCATCAGCTTCCTACTTGATTCAGGTGACAGGTGTAACTGTTATCTCAGTGTGATGCAGAGAAGAGAGCAACATACAGCAGGACTCTGTGGATTTAAGGTCTAACAGCACAAGATAAGTTGAACAAGATCTAAAAGAAACATGAGTCAAAATGATTCTCTGTGCAGCAGCTGATCTGTTGCAGAAACAACAACTAAAACTGTCTGTGGCAATGGAGAGATAGTGAATATCACTCCTCACTTTCAATAAAGAGGTGAAGACAGAAAATAATGTCTACTGCAAAGTCACAGGAAAACCAGAGTGTGAGGAAAGAGCACATTACTGTATTGATGAAAAAACAAAGATCTGATGGACAAAAACTCTTCTCAGAGTTGGAATGTAGGTGGTGCAAAGCACAGAGAGCAGAGAGAGATGAAGAACCCTCTGAAACCAGTCCTGGAGTCCTTGAAGGAGGACTTATTATGGACTGACAGGAGACAGAAAGACACTTTACACTCATTTCTAACAGCAGCTATCGGCGCCGATATTTGGCATTTTGATATTTGATATATTGGCATCGGTCATTTTTTTTAATCCGACGGCCGATGAGAGATCAATTTTAAAACTAGGTTATTTTGGCTCTGATGCAGTCACGACTCTGTCTTCAGCATTGTCCCGCCCACAGCACCATCTGATTGGTTACAAGAAGATTTGATTGGCACAGGGAACAGCCATTCAGCAGTGAAAGCTGTGCCTGCAGTGCTCACGAGTGGTGTGCGATACTGCATATTTTGGTATTGATCTGATACCAAGTAAATACGGGCCAGTATCGCCAATACTGATACCGATACCAATACTTTTCAATAAATAAGGTGGATGCGTCATTGAATTACTAAATCTCAATTAATTTTCATGACTTTAAGTGTTGTTTGTGTGATGTTTCCTTTTTTATTATTAAATAGTTAAAACCCAGGACAATTTTTTTTCAGAAAAATCTAAAAATAAAAAGTGCACGCAAACCAGTAAACAAATCAAAATAAGTACTGTTGAGAAACTATAATACAAAAATTAAATTCAAATTCTCAACAACAAAAACAACAACTGGTGAAAATATAAATAATAGTGTTTCCACTATACCTGACTAGCTTTTTACAAATCCCACATTTTGCTGTTGTCTCATTTTCGGCTTGAAAATACAGCCACACAGCGTTCCTCTTCCTCTCTGCCATTCTTCTGTTGTATTTTCTCCCTGTGCTGATGAACCTCAGCCGGCAACTTGCTTGTTTGCTTTGCGCGTCTAAGTCACGTCACGTGACTCACGTGACGGCGCAACATCTAAACACAAGAGGGGGGAGGGGGAGCAAAGTGTGCCTGCTCTGCGCTGACACAGGAACGGTGAGTCCGGCGACCTGGCTGTTTCCTCTTTCCTCTCTGAAACCGCAGGATTGTAAACAAGAGCGGAGCTCAAAGTAAAGAATCGATCTCCCCAGGCTAGTATCAATCCAATACCAATACCAACTTGGTATCGATACTATCGATATTTGGATCAATCCGCCCACCACTAGTGCTCACACACGGCGGAGAGGAGAAGTTTTGGTGAGTGGAGAAGCTCTGGAGCGCAGATGTGTGTCACAACTACTACTAACGTTACTGTGAGCCCAATAACGTTATATAACGGAGACCTGAGTGCGCCGCTGGCAGAGGAGCTAAATTGCTTCTTTGCTCGCTACAACTCACCACAACAGCAGCACTCATCTGCTCCAGCCTTGCCCCCAACCCCAACCCCACTCCCACCCGCTTCCTGCACCACTCCACTCACTGTAAGGGAGCACGACGTCAGAAGGGTGCTCCTGACAGTGAACCCCAAGAAGGCTGCCGGCCCAGACGGACCTGGTAAGGTGCTCAGAGCGTGTGCCGACCAGCTCGCCCCCATCTGCACCAGAATTTTCAACCTCTCCCTAGCCCAAGCAGTCATCCCGCCCTGCCTAAAATCAGCCACAATCATACCAGTGCCGAAAAAGTCTCCCATCACCAGCCTTAACGACTACCGTCCTGTGGCCCTCACTCCAGTAATCATGAAGTGCTTCGAGAGACTGGTTCTACAACACATCAAGAACTATCTCCCCCCAGACTTCGACCCCTACCAGTTTGCATATCGTGCTAACAGATCCACAGAGGATGCTATCGCCGTAGCTCTCCACTCTGTGCTGAGCCATCTGGAGCAGCAGCAGAGCTACGTTCGGACGCTCTTTGTGGATTACAGTTCCGCCTTCAACACAATCATTCCCAACATTCTCATCACCAAACTGGACACTCTCGGCCTCCCCCCTTTCACATGTGCCTGGATAAAGGACTTCCTAACTAACCGACCCCAGACTGTGAGACTCTGCCCCCACCTCTCCTCCATTCGCACGCTGAGCACCGGCTCTCCACAGGGCTGTGTGCTGAGCCCTCTCCTGTACTGCCTCTACACCCATGACTGCAGTCCGGCCTACAACGTAGGAGAGAGTGGAGAGAGTCCACACTTTCCGGTTTCTTGGGATCCTCATCTCCGCTGACATCTCCTGGACAGAGAACATCACAGCGGTCATTAAGAAGGCTCAGCAGCGACTACACTTCCTGAGGGTACTCAGGAAGCACAACCTGGACTCCATCCTGCTGCTGACCTTCTACCACTCGTCCATTGAGAGCCTGCTGACGTACTGCATCACAGTATGGTACGGCAGCTGCACCATGGCAGACAGGGAGAGGCTTCAGAGGGTAGTTAAGGCGGCACAGAAGATCATCGGCTGCCCCCTCCCCTCCCTGATGGACATTTACACCTCCCGCTGCCTCAGCAGAGCAAAGAGCATCACCAAGGACAGCTCCCACCCTGGCTTTGCTCTGTTTGACCTGTTGCCCTCAGGAAGGCGCTACAGGCACATCAGAACAAAGACTAACAGACTCAGGGACAGTTTTTTCCCAAAAGCCCTAACCATACTGAACTCACACATGCACTGAACCCCACAGTCTATTCCCCTGACCCCCCGGACTTCCTTCCTTCTATCCACTCACCGTGCAATATCCGTATACTGTGCAATATTCATTAATGTGCAATAACCCATACTTGAACTGTGCACCTTACCCCCCCCCCCCCCCCCCCCCCCCCCTTGTATTTTGCTTTTTTCTCTTCATATTGTTGTATAGCTTTCCTTTTATATTTTTGACTTTGCACTAAACTTACTTAACTTAATCTTATTTTATTTTATTTTATTCTATTCTACGTTGTATATTCATACATGTTGCACTGGAGAAGGAGATGCTTTCCATCTCGTTGAACATGTAAAAGATGTCCAATGACAATAAAAGGCATTCTATTCTATTCTATTCTATTCTATGAGCAGCATTTTTCTGAAACATATTCCTTCATTTAAGGAGCACTGTCTAACATGTGGCTCTAAAACCTTCACTGAGTCCTTGCGTCCTGTGGTTGAGGACAGCTTCTCTTTTACACCTTTTCCTCTCACCATCCTGATACAAAGTCCTGGTCCTGCTCAGCATTTGTATGCTGTATTTGTATTGTCACAGAGTCCAATAGGAGCTACTTGCAGTACATCTGTATGAAAGTGTTGTCCATATTGTGATCTGACCCGAGTTATCAGGTGTGCAGACCAACTCCAAATGTATTTTTCCTGACCTAGATCCATTAAGACCAGTAAGAGTTATTCACTTATTCAAGTCCTCTGAACTGGAACAGCTCTTATCAGTAAATGTGTTTTCAATCTAATGTTCCATTTCTTAGAAAAATGCAAAGCTGTGGATGTCTGTGACTCTTTCGTTGAATGTTTTTTTTAAAAATCTTTTTTCATTTTGTTGTGGTTTGAGCCCAAAATTGTGACAAGGATCATTACTGGAGTTGGACGCCATCACATGAGCAAACTGTGACTTGCACTGATTCTACACAGTATCATATTCTGCAGCAGTGGAGTTTCCTGTCACCCATGGTCACATGTGTCCTGTCAGTGTCCAGCTGAAGCCGATGAAAATGAGCAGGAGATGCTGGTAACATCTGTCATCCATGATGTCCTTGATGTGATCCAGGAGGATGGTTCAGTTTATTCCACAGAGTCTTGTTGGCAAACAAACCTCTGATGTCAAGTCAAGCTGACCACAGTTGTTCATCTATATTTGATTTTGATGCTAACCACTGACCAATATCACAGATGACTCATGTGGACTTCAATGTAAAACTCTGAACAGCACTGTTAATATGAAACAAGTGATGAAAACTATGATTGGATGTGATTGGAATAAAAATACTCATCAAAATCAGAGACAGATGTTGACTTTCAGATGTGCGTGTACAGGGTGTGTGTGTTTGCTTTAGGCTGTGTAATCAGACTGTGTGATCAGGTAATCCTCAGGTGAAACCAGCTGTTTATTGCAGCCCTTGACTTTGGGTTTTCACTGTGGTTTGTTGAGGGTTCGGTGAAGAACTGATGAGTTCTACTCTGCAGTGTGTGTTATCTGAGAAAAACAAAGGGCAGAGGAAGAATGCAGACCATAATAACCAGTCTCACTGCATTCCCCTTGAGTGATTCTTTGTTTTGATTCTTTCTGGCCTTATGTCTTTTCCCTCTTCTGTGATTGTCTGTCTGCCCTGATTTGTTTCACCTGTTACACAGTTCCCTTGTGTATTTCAGTCTCTGTGTTTCCTTCATTCCTCTGAGTTTCCTCATGCTTCTACTTAGTTCCTGTTCATGTTTTACTGGCAACAGGAATTGTCACGTTTTATACTTATGCTACATCTTGAAGCTTGTCTGAAGTCACAATGACAGGGGGCCCCATTATGGTCTAACTGCACACATATCTGCCTTCATTCAAGATATAAATATGAAACTGGTTGAAACAGTAAGTGATGTATCCACATTAATGTGAAGCCTGAATGTTTGTGTTGAAGACATCACTGTTGAAATGGAGAGTTTAGTTCTATTGGAGCTCAGCTGATTCAACTGATCAATAATCAATAATAATGAAAACATCAAACAGCAGCAGAGTGTGTGTGTGTTCACACTGGGAGTCATGAGGAGGTTTCATGTCTTAATAACACTTCAGCATGTGAACTTCAGTCTGACTGAGACTCAGTCCAACCAGTCACACTGCATATTTGGATAATGAAGAGACCACACACACACACACACACACACACACACACACAAAGCCTTGGAGTTTACTTTCACTTTGACCAAACTTTGTGGCGCAGATGATTTTCTCCATCTGAAGGTAAATGTCAGCAGTTTAATGTTTTACTCATCAACTCTCCTTATTGTTACCTGGGATTTCTGACCATTGATTTGGGGTTTTTTTCAGGCTTTTTTTTGTGTCAGCTAAAGCGTGCACACTCACACAAGAAGCTGAGGAAAAAGAAGCTTGAACTGAAGAACTAAGAGCCTTTCCTACATTGACAGGAGAGAGCTGCAGAGGGAATGTTCATGGGAAAAACTGAGTAAGTGGAGCTCTTGATTGGTTTGATTTATCTTCATTAAAGGGACATGGTTTTCTCTAGTTTGTGGAAAATGTTGACAGTGACGTCTCTAGTTCTTCTGGTTATTTTAGTTGGAGAAACTGGTTTATTACCAGTGTTTTACAGTTGGATGGAGTTTGTTTAAATCAGGAGGAGGTTTGAAACAGTCGTCTCAAACTGAAATATCAGTTTGGACATTCATGAGATTCATGTTTATTTATTTATTTAACCTTCATTTAACCAGGTAAGTCAGTTGAGAACCAGTTCTCATTTCCAACGACAACCATCAAGTTATCATCATTGTAATATTGTTCAAAAGCATAAACTTCTGACCTTTGATAATTGTGTCTTGCCAGTGTTAGTTTACTGTACAGAATAGTACATGATCTGGCTGCTCCTCCATTAAAGGAGTTTATATCACTGCGCCCAGACAACAGAAGAACAACCAGGGCGACCAGCAGCACTCACTGTGCAGTACAGCACAGACGCACTGAGTTTGGCAGATCAGCTTTTTCTGTCAAAGCCACTAATTATTGGAACTCAGTACCAAGCGAGATCAGAGAGATAAGCACCCTTACTGGTTTTAAATCTAAGATAAAATCATGGCTTAAATCAACCCAATCATGCACTCATCAACCATAAATCCTATTGGTTCATAATCCACTGATTTATAATTTTAACATTGTGATTTTATTGCTGTCTGGCACTTGCTGTGTTGTTGCTGTCTGATTGTTATTGTTTGTTGTCCTGTTGTTGTTTGAGAAGGCTGTTTCAGTGACAGTGTTCTTATATTTGTTGTATTCTTATGTATTTACTTATCTTGGACTGTAGTGTTTTGTCTTAATAGTCAATGTTTTTTATTCCTGCTCAGGGGCTACAGATGAAAATTAGCTGGTAGCTAACTCTGGCATGGCTGAGAGCTATGCACTGTCCCTGTTAAATAAACAAATAAAATACAAAATACAAATACCTGGCTAAGAGGCAGAAGCATGAGGCATATTATACAATAATTCAGAAAACACGATAAACAATAAACGATAATCACGATACAGCACATTCACATAAACAAAAACATGAAATTCACTCTCAAAAATATATACAATACATACAACAAGGAGATCTCACAAGCAAATTAGAAGCAGGTGCACTGATCGGAAATTATAGATTGTAATGAGTTGTTTAAGGTAGATAAAGGGATGAAGGTATGGAGCGTTAGTGCCTTATGTAACTCAGTCCAGTCGCTAGAGGCAACAAAATGGAATGAAAAACTACCAAAGGTAACATGTGAGTGTGAGTGTGTGTGTGTGTGTCATGTGTGAGCAGGAACAGAAACTGTGAGGAGTCTAAAAGGCAGATCAGTGAAAATGTTAAAGTCCTGATGAACTTAACAGACGATATTGAACCATGGTGAAATTACAGGATATGGTCTGTAACAGACATGGACTCATGGGCCTCCTTCTCAGAGCAGGAGGAGCAGCTGATATTTCTACTGAAGACATGATGGAGAGGATGATTCATGTAAAACATTTTAGTTAAGGTTTTAGTCTCTTGGAGAAACAGAATGTTCACTGAATAAAAGCTCTGTTACACTTTTTGATCCAAGCAGATAAAAACATTTTATCAGTTTTCTGACATTAGTGTTTTTGTGGAGTTGTCGTGGAGTTATTGTCAAACCTGACGTTACCGTGCCAAAGCCAAATCCTGCTTTGTAGTACAGGCACACACACGCACATACACACAAACACATATAAAGAAAGTTTTTATATTATTGTAAAGGCTTTATTGAAATTGCCAGTCTTTTATTTTAAAAAGCATGTACAAGTTGTATGGAATCTAATACTTTTGTTGTGAAAAGTAACTCAGTACTTTTATTGCAGTGCTGCCCTGAAACTCAAGTATTTCCATTTCCTGCTTCTTTATACTTTTACTTCACAACTTTTCAGAGGGAAATATTTCACTGTTTTACTACATTTATTTCACAGCTACAGTTACTTTTCAGATTAAGATTTGAAATAAAAACCCAATGAGTCTGTTCTGCATGATCAGCACTTTTACTTTTGACAGTTGAAGCATATTTTACTGATTACAGCCGTGTACTTTTACTGAAGTGAAATTAGAAAGCAGGATTTTTAGATAGTGTCAGATAAAACCAGTGGATCTCAGTCTGTCTGTGTGTCAGTGAATGGAAATGCTCGTCCCTGGATCCTGTGTGTGCTGCTCTGCACTTCACTGCAGCTTCATGACCCCATCTAGTGGACTGACAGTGGCAGTACAGTACAGTAGCTGATGGCAGCTTCCTCTGCCTCACACTGCTGTCTGACTGCATTCAGCTGACACTGATATGAAAGAGGAAAGAAGAGCTAATCAGTGGAGGAGCAGCTGATATTTCTACAGGACAGATGATGGAGAGGATGATTTCAGTTGATGTACAGATGAATGATTTGTGTTTTCTCTCCAGATGAAGGTAGAAAGTGTGTGTGAGCTGATGTGGATGTGAATTCAGCATCATGAATCAGTGTGAGGACAGAGAGGAGGGAGTCCCTCCCCCTAAAAGCAGTCTGTGTGGGTACCATGAGATCCAGACCAAAGCTCAGAGGTGAGATGAGGATCTCTAACTGTCCATGACTCTTCTCCATGTCAGAGCTCAGCACTCACATCACTGCACCATCATTATTCACACTCAAAGCTCTGTGTGTGTTGTTTTGAAGGCCAGAGCAGCAGCACACACCAGACTCTGCTGGACCTGGACCTGAACATGGACCCGAGCCCAGCTGTGTGTCCATGAAGAGTGACAGGTCAATCCGTGGTCTCATTAGCTTTAAAAGACAGCCTCCCTCTGCTGCAAAAAAGTGAGCTGCAACTGACTACATGCTTTCTTCTTTACTATGAGAACACTGTATGAATAACAGGTGTGTTGTCCCTGCCCCCATGTCCCTGATGGTCTTAATCTCTGTGTTCACCAGGATCCATCAGAGACCAGACTTCCCTGTACCTGAGCCCAGCTGTGTGTCCATGAAGAGTGACAGGTCAATGCGTGGCCTCATTACTTTCAAAAGAAAGTCTCCCTCTGCTGCAAAGAAATGAGCTGCAGCTGAGTTTAAAATGTATCAGACAGCTGTCCTGTATAACTGGTCTTCTATGAAAGATGAAGTGATTGTGTTTTGTCTCCAGGCTTCATGAATGACACAGTATATGAACATGATCAGGCTGAAACACAGGCTTTAGTGGCAAAGTTGATGTTTCTCTTTTCAAGAAAAGCACTTCTTATGTTCTTATATGTGTCATTCAGATCAGAACTAAAACTCCCTGTAACTCAGCACCTATCCAGTTCCAGTGTTTGTGTTAGTGTCCTGTAGCAGAGGTGAGACTTCTGTCAAACCCAGTGTGAGTCCTTAAAACTCATCATTTAAAAGGTGGACTTGTTGTGATGACTCTAGGTCATGAGGTACAGAATTGATTGCTTGTTTCCTCTCATTGAGAATGTCACAGCACAGTAGTGTTTGCTTTAATCAGGACAGTCACCTCAGAACATAAAAGCAGCTGTTGTTTGTGTACAAAGCATAAAACGCTCACAGATGCTGCAAACATAATGTGAGCTAATTCTTCATGATTCCTCCACAGAGTGGACCAGGAGAGCTCAGAGGTTCCCAGTGCTCAGTCTGCCCAGCAGCATCAAACACACCTGGACTCCATATTTATGGTCTGTACATGGACAACAACTACTTTGACATCTGTTGTGTTGACAATAATCTCCATGCTGCACTTTTTAGCGCAGTGGATTATCAGTGTGTCCAACATGGATCTGATGTTTGGCTCCATGGTTTTACTTTGATTGTGTCATTCATATAGTTTTCTGTTCCAGCTGCTGGAGGAGAACATTGTCACTTTTGTGAAGAAGGAGCTGAAGAAGATCCAGAAGGTTGTGAGTCCAGATTACCCAGAATCCTCAGAGAGTCAGAGGGAGGATGAGGAGGTGTTGGACGGTGAGGATGAAGAGCAGAGGAGGAGCAGCAGAGAGGCTTTTGTGAAGATCACAGTGAACTTCCTGAGGAGAATGAAGCAGGAGGAGCTGGCTGACTGTCTGCACAGCAGTAAGAGGATTTCTCTAAAGATTCAACATGATGGACAAATGGGACATTTACTAATGTCTCAAGCAGTGGCTGTTCTCCATTTAATTACTCCCTGGGTAAAAGCCCTAAACCTAACTGTTCAGGAATTATAGGCCTGTATTTATAATACGTCCGTTCCATTTGGGAGAGACCCAGAGGTGAACTGTCCCCCACGCCCCCTCTCCCTTTTCTGCTCTTCACATAGCTTCTGAGCATGGCACCTTCTCAGCAAGCAGGGGCGCCTACAGCTGCAAGGGGGGTCTAGTTGTCAATTCCCCACACAGTAATATAATAGTAATAAGAAAAAACGCTTATCGTCGCTGCTGATTTTTTTTTTTTTCACGTGTCATGTGATGCCGCCCCGAGTATCTGCCCAGTTTGCCAGTGCCAAAAACCGCCACTGGTCTCAAGAGGGAAATATGTTCATGTGTGTTCTTTAGGGGATGAACATGTCATGTTTTCTTTATGAATCAGTCATTGGTGTTGTTTCTTGTTTGTTCATTCAGGACATGTTGCTGCAGTTTGTCAACATAAACTTAAATCTACTCTGAAGAAGAAGTTCCAGTGTGTGTTTGAGGGAATCTCTAAAGCAGGAAACCCAACCCTTCTGAATCAGATCTACACAGAGCTCTACATCACAGAGGGAGGGACTGGAGAGGTCAATGATGAACATGAGGTCAGACAGATTGAAACTGCATCCAGGAAACCAGCCAGACCAGAAACAAGCATCAGACAAGAAGACATCTTTAAAGCCTCACCTGGAAGAGATGGACCAATCAGAACAGTGATGACAAAGGGAGTGGCTGGCATTGGGAAAACAGTCTTAACACAGAAGTTGACTCTGGACTGGGCTGAAGACAAAGCCAACCAGGACATACACTTCACATTTCCATTCACGTTCAGAGAGCTGAATGTGCTGAAAGAGAAAAAGTTCAGCTTGGTGGAACTTGTTCATCACTTCTTCACTGAAACCAAAGAAGCAGGACTCTGCAGGTTTGAAGAGGTCCAGGTTCTGTTCATCTTTGACGGTCTGGATGAGTGTCGACTTCCTCTGGACTTCCACAACACTGAGATCCTGACTGATGTTACAGAGTCCACCTCAGTGGATGTGCTGCTGACAAACCTCATCAGGGGGAAACTGCTTCCCTCTGCTCGCCTCTGGATAACCACACGACCTGCAGCAGCCAATCAGATCCCTCCTGAGTGTGTTGACATGGTGACAGAGGTCAGAGGCTTCACTGACCCACAGAAGGAGGAGTACTTCAGGAAGAGGTTCAGAGAGCAGGAGCAGGCCAGAAGGATCATCTCCCACATCAAGACTTCACGAAGCCTCCACATCATGTGCCACATCCCGGTCTTCTGCTGGATCACTGCTACAGTTCTGGAGGATGTGTTGAAAACCAGAGAGGGAGGAGGGCTGCCCAAGACCCTGACTGAGATGTACATCCACTTCCTGGTGGTTCAGTCCAAACTGAAGAACGTTAAGTATGATGGAGGAGCTGAGACAGATCCACACTGGAGTCCAGAGACAAGGATGATGATTGAGTCTCTGGGAAAACTGGCTTTTGAGCAGCTGCAGAAAGGAAACCTGATCTTCTATGAATCAGACCTGACAGAGTGTGGCATCGATATCAGAGCAGCCTCAGTGTACTCAGGAGTGTTCACACAGGTCTTTAAAGAGGAGAGAGGACTGTACCAGAACAAGGTGTTCTGCTTCGTCCATCTGAGTCTTCAGGAGTTTCTGGCTGCTCTTCATGTCCATCTGACCTTCATCAAGTCTGGAGTCAATCTGCTGTCAGAAGAACAATCAACCTCCAACAGGTCTAAACTCTTCAGATACAAACCTGATCTAACACAGCTCTACCAGTGTGCTGTGGACAAGGCCTTACAGAGTCCAAATGGACACCTGGACTTGTTCCTCCGCTTCCTCCTGGGTCTTTCACTGCAGACCAATCAGACTCTCCTACGAGGTCTGCTGACACAGACAGGAAGTGGCTCACAGACCAATCAGGAAACAGTCCAGTACATCAAGAAGAAGATTGAAGTGACTCCCTCTGCAGAGCAAAGCATCAACCTGTTCCACTGTCTAAATGAACTGAATGATCATTCTTTAGTGGAGCAGATCCAAGAGTCCCTGAGTTCAGGACGTCTCTCCACAGATGAACTGTCTCCTGCTCAATGGTCAGCTCTGCTCTTCATCTTACTGTCATCAGAAAAAGATCTGGACGTGTTTGACCTGGAGAAATACTCTGCTTCAGAGGAGGCTCTTCTGAAACTGCTGCCAGTTGTCAAAGCCTCTAACAAAGCTCTGTGAGTGTATAGATAGTTGGATTTACTCATCATTATATAAAGACTCTGCTATTTTATTCAGCAGGAGGGAAAATAAATTCCTCTCTTCTTTAATTCCAGACTGAGCAGCTGTAACCTCTCAGAGAGAAGCTGCAGAGCAAACTGAGAGTTTTGTTCCTTTGATTGTCCTTTCAACACAAATGTTATTTAACTTTTTCTTCATTGTTTCCTCTTCAGACTGAGCAGCTGTAACCTCTCAGAGAGAAGCTGTGAAGCTCTGTCCTCAGTTCTCAGCTCCCAGTCCTCTAGTCTGAGACACCTGGACCTGAATAACAATGACCTGCAAGATTCAGGGGTGAAGCTTCTGTCTGCTGGACTGAAGAGTCCACACTGTACCCTGGAGACTCTCAGGTCAGATCAAGTTCCAACTTTTTTGAAATGACTGCTGATATTGTCAGTGATGAGTCCATCAATGCTGACTTTAGAGAGGCCCATAATGATTTTCACACTTTATACAATCTTTGAGTTTTTCTATTTTGTTTTTATTCAGCTTCATATTCTTTAGAGCTCTTCCTCTAGATGTTCACTAATGAAATATCACTACGTTATCCCACGTTTTAGCTTCTCCTCTCATGATAAACCCAGACACTGAAGAGGATTTTAGTCAGTCAGCTTCTGAATGATCAGCTGCTCTGCAGTGGAGAGGACAGGTAGCCATGCTAATGCTAATGCTAATGCTAGGTGAGCGGTTCAGAGTTTCTAATGAGAAGTGAATTTACTGAGGAGTCAGTCTGTTTTTTAACTGCAGAGCAAAGTCACATGGTCAGTGTGTGAGTCAACAAGTAAACAGATGTAACCATGGTAACTGAACACTACAATGATGGAAACAGCTTGAGCTTCAGAATGCTCAGACTCAGAAATCATGACAGATTTTATAGACTAAATCTAAAACCTGGTAAATGGCTGCGTTTATATAGACTTTTACCCACAGCTCTTTACATGCTGCCTCTCATTCACCCATTCACACACACTGATGGCAGCCAGCTACCATACAAGGTGCTGGTCTGGCCATCAGGGCTGATTTGAGGTTGAGGTTTTTAGCCTAAGGACACTTGACACTTTCCTTCCTGCTGCTGTCAGACTCTATAATGAGCATTGTTAACACACAAACTTGATTACAATTCCATGCAACAATCAGTGTAATATCTATGTGCAATAACCCAATTATTAGTGAGCAATATTTATTGTGTACGAAAGTCATTCAACTCAACAACCTCCATCTCATATTTATTTATTTATTTATGCATGTATGTATGTATATTTTATTTTTTACAGCAGCTATTTTCTTAGTTTAGTATCTTTATTAGTTATTCTACTGTCTGAATAGTGTTTATTTAGTCTTGTTCTGGCCATATTGGTCTTCCTTATATTCTACTTTCACTTACTGTACTGTACCCTTGCTGTTGCTAAATGCAATTTCCCCACTGAGGGACTAATAAAGTATTTTCTTATCTTATCTTATCTTGTCTTATCTTATCTTATCTTGTCTTGTCTTGTCTTGTCTTATCTTGATGTTGAGGAGAGCTGTGATTAATGGACAAACCTCTCTACCTGCTGAGACACAACTACCCTGTACTTACAACTAATAAACAATTTTATCAGAGGATTCAAACTAAATCAAATCAGGTACCAACATTAACACAGTTACAGTCAAGACCTGAAGTATTTGGACAGTTATTGTTCTTCAGACTCTGAGCTTCAGCACATTGAATCTGAATTAAAATAATGGATCCTACATTAAAGAGCCAAGTCTCAGCTTTAATTTGTGCAGGTTGACATCAGTATACAAAGAACTGTGTGGGAGATAAGTGAATGTGCTGAGAGCCTGAGGGTCATAACATGTCCAATGTCCAAATACTACAGCCTTGACTGTACATGTCTGTTTAATACTGATTGTGTCATATTTAACCGTCATGTCTCCAATGTGTTGAGACATGAGCAAACTGAGAGTTTGTTCCTTTTATAGTCCTTTCAACACAAATGTTATTTGGCTTTTTCTTCATTGTTTCCTCTTCAGACTGAGCAGCTGTAACTTCTCAGAAAGAAGCTGTGAAGCTCTGTCCTCAGTTCTCAGCTCCCAGTCCTCCAGTCTGAGAGACCTGGACCTGAGTAACAATGACCTGCATGATTCAGGAGTGAAGCTTCTGTCTGCTGGACTGAAGGGTCCACACTGTACCCTGGAGACTCTCAGGTCAGGATCCATCAACCTGTTTAGCTGATGATTTGCTCATATCTTATTTACATCAGTGGATGAACAGCCAACTTGTGTAGGATTGTTCAAAGTAAAATTTACTAAAGTTCAGCAGAACTTTCTAGACTCAGACAATTATTCATCATTTTCATTTTCTCTTGTTTTTGCTTCAGTTGTTGATTTTTTTTTAATCCTATAGATGATGTTTAAGGAATTTGTCTTAAACACATTGAACCTGGACCAGAACCAAAAACAAATAAAAAAATATGAACAAAAAAGAACAACAAAACAGACCAGCAGGTATTGACAGAGGGTTCCTGTGTGATGTTGTGTGTGTCTGCAGGCTGTCAGGATGTCTGATCACAGAGGAAGGCTGTGCTTCTCTGGCCTTAGCTCTGAGCTCCAACAACTCCATTCTGAGAGAGCTGGACCTGAGCTACAATCATCCAGGAGACTCAGGAGTGAAGCTGCTGTCTGCTGGACTGAAGGATCCACACTGGAGACTGGACACCCTCAGGTATGGAGAGGCCTGCTGCAGCCACAGACAGTGTGTGATAGAGGAGGGAGAACTGGAAACATTTTGAACTGCTCCTGAACCAACAGAGCCGCTTTGAGCACTCAGGGTGCTTTCACCACAACAACCCCAAAGACTTTAGATACCTGTTCAGTGCTGACACACTAATAATAACATCCCAACAATAATAAGACCATCTACACTGCTCAGAGACATTCATCTGTCAGTGTCTCAGACCAAGGAGGAAATGAAATCAAGTCTCTGATCATGTCTCTGTCTTCTAAAATATCCATGATCAATAATCAGCTGAACCTCTCTGAGATCCTGATCTTGTCATTCTGAGATCTTTTGTTGTGTCTGACACCAAAAGTGATATCAAATGGAGAAGACAAATGATGAAATCTTTCCTCCATGTCACCTCCCTGCTCCGTATCATTCCAAGATAAGGCCTCCAGGTCCTTTGTCTCTTTGCTGAATGAACAGAATAATAAAAGCATCTGTGTATGAGAGCCATGTAATGTATGCATGCTGAAAGAGAACGTGCTGGTCTGACCCCCCTCCTCCTTTCAGGGTGGAGCCTGGTGGAGTCCGATGGTTGAGACCAGGTCTGAGGAAGTGTAAGTGTGGTTTTCATTTGATTCCTGAAAACAAAGCAGCTCACATTCAACCATCTTCAAATTGTCAATCAATGATCAGGTGATAGATCAATAACTGCAGCTGTGTTGTGTCTTCTTCTCTCCATCAGATTTCTGTGAACTCACCTTCAACACAAACACAGTAAACAGAAAGATCAAACTGTCTGACAACAACAGGAAGGTGACACATGTGAAGGAGGATCAGTCATATCCTGATCATCCAGACAGATTTCACCCATGGCCTCAGCTACTGTGTAGTAATGGTCTGACTGGTCGCTGTTACTGGGAGGTCGAGTGGAGAGGAGGAGTTGAAATGTCAGTGAGTTATAAAGGAATCAGAAGGAAAGGAGGCAGAGAAAACTGTGTGTTTGGAAGGAACGATCAGTCCTGGAGTCTGAGCTGCTCTGATGGTGGTTACTCTGTTTGGCACAATGACACAGTAACACTTGTCTCCTCCTCCTCCTCCTCCTCCTTTTCTTCATCTTCCTCTGTCTCTGACAGAGTAGCAATGTACGTGGATTGTCCTGCTGGCTCTCTGTCCTTCTACAGAGTCTCCTCTGACTCACTGATCCACCTCTACACCTTCAACACCACATTCACTGAACCTCTGTATCCTGGGTTTGGGTTGGGATTCTTGTGGTCTGGTTCCTCTGTGTCTCTGTGTAGAGTGTAGCAGAGAGAGTCTCCTCCTGTTAGAGAAACTCTCTCACTGTTGAACAGATAGTTCAGTCTGTACATGCCTGTCTCTTTCACTCACACACACCTTTTCAGATTCATATATTAAAGCAGTTTATTTGTTAAACTCTTCTAAATGATTCCTTGTAAACTTCTTCCTCTTCCAGTCCTTTAAAGATGGAAGCTACGATTATTACAGGAGAAAAATGCTGCTGACTTTTACTTTTTTAAGATTCTAATCATGATCTTGTCCTTTCACATTAAAAGCATCATTGTGAACATCAGTGTTTTGTCTTTCACTGAATCTTTGGACAACTGAGCTGATTCAGTTCAAACTAAAATGCTGCCACAGTTTATCTGAAAGATCTGAGAATAAACAAAGAAACTTGTCAAACTGTTTTTCAGAGGTTCACAGAGTTAGAAAGCTCCTGACTACTCTGAAGAGTTTGAGCCTCGATTCTTTGAATTTTAAGTCAACTTAAAAAAAAGACTCAGAAAAGATGAGAGTGAAAACCAGCAGCTGAAATTTGACCAAAACAAGAAGCTGTGAAGTTTATTTTAAAAATGTTTTTCAACTTCATCTGTCATTTTTACTATATATACCTCGATTTCACCCCGTTTTTCATGTTTTACAGTGAATCCTCTGGCTGCTAATAATACTTGTGTACTTTTACTGCTGATGCTGTCATTGGTTGTTTTCATTTTCACACTGCATCACATATTTCTGACAGTCCTTTCCCTTGTGATGTTTTCCACGTTGTCACCCTCGTTGTTGTGTTTTTAACAGTGCAGCCTAACTTCCACTTTACAATACATCCTCTGGTTTTAATTTTTAACAAGTTCATTACACTGTTGTAATATTTTACAGTGCATGCCCTGGTTGTAAGTTAATCCAGAGCTCATCTATGACTATCATTGTTTATTGGATATATCCTGCGTCACCTTTGTTGCCATTTTACCAGTGGTGGAGGAAGTACTGGAAGGAAGCTTAGTACTTAAGTAAAAGTACAAACACCCCACAAAAAATATACTCAAGTGAAAGTGGAAGTACTGCATCAAGAATCTTACTTAAGTAAAAGTACTAAGTACTTACTTTTAAATTTACTTTAAAGTATTTTTTAAAGTAAAAGTACTCACGCAATCGGTTGTCTCAGTGTCAGGGCCATTTTATTTTTAAATTACTTTATTGATCCCTGCTGGGGAAATTATTCTCTGCTTAAATACGGCCAAAGATGGCTGTCTGATTCTGAGCTGGAGGGCTCAGACTCAGGCTCAGCCACGTTGGCTCTGGGTCCATGTTGATGTTGCATGTCATTTCTTCTCTCCGGAATCAGGCCAGTCCACCAGCTCGTGCTGCTACCAAATGCGCGCTCTGCCATCATTGGGGTAATAGAGCCACCTGATAGGCTGGCAATGGCAAACAACGCCTCAACGCAATCAGTCTATTTTTTTTTTGTGCAAGATTTCGAGGAAATTATGTTCATAACGTAACGAGTAACGGCAGAAATTGTAGAAATGTAGTGGAGTAGAAAGTAAAGATAATTGCTACAAAATGCAATGGAGTAAAAGCCAAAGTATGCATTATTATTTTTACTTAAGTAAAGTACAGATACATAAAAAAATACTTAAGTACAGTAACGAAGTACAAATACTTTGTTACATTCCACCACTGCATTTTACACAGTGCACAGCCTCCATTAAATTCTTTTACAGCGCATTTCCTGATAATCAATGTTAGAATCTTTTACAGTGCATCTCCTAAATTTACCATTTTACAACGAACCTTTCAGCTGTTATACAAAACTTAAACAACTAAATCATCCAAAAAGGAGAAAAACTTCAGAAGCTCAAGTTCAAAACTTCAAACTTTGAGGTCCTTACTTGGGGTGAACAAATGAAAGTGAATCCAAAGGGAACAGAGGACAAATCCCAGAGGTGACAAAGACAGGGGAACAGGTAACACTGAGGACAGGACAGCAGGTGAACACAGATTCCAGGATGAGAAAAGCAGGTACAAACACAGCAAGAACACAGCAGGAACAGACTTGGACAAAACACTGGTGAACACAGGCTAGGACTCAGACACACTGACAAGGAGACAAGGGAAGAATGAGACTTAAATACAATTAATTGACAACAGGTGACACACATTAGGGCCGGACAGACAATCAGCAAAGGAGGGAAAGAGGAAAAAGACAAGAAGTAGACAGAGGACAGATACACAAGGGCTAGGGCTTCAAAATAAAACAGGAAAAACAAAACCAAAACTCAAGAGACCAAAACAAGAGTAAAATGTTTTAACAAAAACAGTAAACTACTAACAAAACCCAAGAGTCCTCAAGAGTCCAAAAGGTGCTATATAGAGTTTAACAAAAGTCCAAAAAGAGTTGAAAATATCCTCATGCACAGATCCTGCAGTTTTTCATATGTATTCAGTATTGTATTCACTCAGTATTGGCCTGTCTCCATTGGCTGGCACTGGAGTTTAGAATGAAACATGAAATCTTAGTTATCACCTAACACAGTGAAACCACTGAGTACATTTGTGAATAGTTGTCTCCGTTCAGGAAGCAGCCTGACTTCCTCTAGTAAATAATAACAAATAAGGAGCTCTTACATGGACTTATACAGTAAACAATCATCACAATCATTTCAAGTTTCCATCATATTATTCCTGAGATAATATGAAACATTTCCAAATCAACACTTCAGGAGCTTTGGCACCTTCTAGAGGCAGTCAATGGAAAGAAGCTCAGGTGAAGAGCAGATTTCATTGTTGACTCTCTTTAATATCACACTTTGTGAATGTGTTCCTCTTCTGCTCTCAGCTTTCTTACCCTGATCCTCCTCTGTTTAGGGGCCAGGAACCATGGTCAAGCCCTAAATGTTACATGGACACTTTTCTTCATCACTACAGAAGTGTTTATTTTTGTATTAGTTCATGTGTAAAGCTGGAAATACTGCACACACAGCAAATTTTAGCCTCTGGAATAAACTCTGTGTGAGTTAAAATCAGCTCAGTCTGAGTGAACATGTGTGACCATCGAATAGACTCTGTGGCAGAGTTAAAATAACTCTGTTCCTGGAGCTGAATGTTTAACTCTGAAACAGAGTTAACTTGAACTCCTCCTGGTGTTAAAATACTCATCCCTCACTGAGTGTGAATCTAAAATTTTGTTAATTTCAATATAAACTCTTCTCCAGTGTTGACACCAAACACTCAAAATGTGTTTTATTTACACTTTTTAGAATTAAAATTTATTCATTATTATATTATTTAGTTTGATGGGAAAATGAGCACCAAACACCATCCTGTTGATTTTTTGCTTTTATTTGTGCAAATACATTTAAAAATTCAACACATTACACTTTGAATTAATTCCTGTCTTAAAACTGTAAAATTTAACAGCACACAGGCAGCAAATAATGCCAATGAAAAACATTTGTGAAGTTGTATAAAACACTGTAAACAACACATTACTGCATAATAAAATGTCTGCAAATGTATAAAAACTGACACATTTCTCTGTGGTGCATTGTGTAACTTGAGGTAGACGACTACTCACTTTACAGTTCAAGTATAAAACAGTAAGAGAACTCATTAAATTCAGATTAGAAATCAGATTATACAACTCTCTGATACAACATAACATTATGAATCACAACCATATGACATCTGAGCATCAAACCATTTGAAATATCTTAATCTCTCCCTTTCTAGAATCAGTTCACTCTGTGTAGTGTCACTCACTTGGAAAGCATGGAAGTGATCATGGAAACAAGTTTCATGCTCAATCAAAACAAAAACACTTTGATGTTATTTTGCTGAACAATGGTTCATGTTTTCATCAGTACCAGTGCACACAAAGAGTCCAACACGATACTCAGCTCCACAGCATTTCACCCACTGTGTGACACAGACGATGGCTTCACAATCAAGGTGAAGAGATTCAGTTGTATAAAGAACTACAGTATTTGGTTCACCACTCCCCAAAAGCTTGGCTATAACTGAAGCACACACGTCTTTGTTGTGAGTAGAACCTGAAGGAGCTGCTTCAGTATTTTGGAAATGAGATGAAGTATTTCATCAGTTACAGACTGAGAATTGTTTACTGTCTCTGTGTCGTTGTTGAAAGGGATCTGGTTAGACACACTTGTGTTATCAATGGAGCTGTGTATCTTAATGAGACGTCTCCTGAATCCACAATAACTAGAGAGACTTTTACCTGGATACATGGCATGAATTCATTTGAGGTTCCTGAACAAAAGCAACACTGAACCAAAGGATGAATTACAGAGGAAACATCTCAACATTTTGGCTAAATAAGCTACTTATGGTTTGTTTAACAGCTTTGCTCTGAGCTCTTTTACTCTGGGAGTTTCTTCAGTTGTATCAATATTGTACAGAGCTGTCTGCAAAAATGTGTACAGGCTGGAGAGAGCGTCATCATACTTCACACTGAAAACAAAATGTGACTTGAACAGCTCATCAAAAGCACCAAAGGATGTACATGACTGACATGACAGAAGCTTTTTGTCCAAGACAATATAAAAGGTGAAAACCTGGGTCTTTGAAGTTTCTGTGGAAAGAAGATATGGCTGATGGGTTCCTTCAGTGGTCAGGAGATGATCCTCAAGGCTTTGGGATGACTGAAACAAGAGAAATATGTTTACAAAAATGTGTTTCTAAAACTCAGCAACATCTACAGTATTTGGAAGTTTTGACAAACCTTCTGAAATTTTACCAGATGATCCGTTGTCTCTCCGACGCTGATCTTTGTGGGACGCTTTCTTCCAGCTGGTTGTGAAGTGAGAAGATGAAGCAGCACCAGAAGAGAAGCCATGTTGCTGTCCCACTCTGAGGACAGAGTGAAAAGTACTTTTACACTCATTATATATATTAAGTAGTGTGTTTATGATATTGCTCTGTGCATTGTTCTAATGGTTTTACTATGATCTTAAACATATACACATATAACAACTATTAATGGCCCAGTCATTATAAATCTGTGCTGGAGAGCAAAGCAATGTTCAGCCCTCACACTGAATCTTAACTGCAGACTTAAGTGGCCTATTTAGACTCAGAGATGCTTTTGTAAAATAAATCAATAAAAACACAATAAACTGATGACTGTTGGACGACTCACATAACTGCATTACTATTCTGATGATAACTGTACCTGCTTCATCAGCAGTGTCAGATCCTTCATTCAGGGCAGCTTTCAGTTGTTGTTTTAAGAGAGACGTCTCTTTCAGGTTCCTGCCTCCTTGATAACTTTTATCTTTAAAACTGCTGTTCCATTTTTCAAGGAACCTTGAAGCATCCTCTGCTCCAAACATCAGTGAGAAGTCTTGCAAAATCTAAATAAAAAGAGAAAAACAAACATTTTCAAATGTTTAAAATAAACCAATATTTTTACTTGAAAAAATGTGGAAACGTGAGTAATACATCAGCTGACCGCTGTGGGTCATGAAGAATCTGCTGACGGTAGTAGAAGGTTTCTCTCATCCTCTGAAACACTAAGTCAGGATCAGCTGTGTGATAAACATATTTACAACTACACTTAGATCTATGTCGTAAGCAAATACATTTATCTACATATTAATTGCATTTCTTAGGAATTATGTCTAATACATAATGATTAAAATCTAGTTGTATACAAGTTGGAAAACAATTACAATTTTTTGCAAGCACACTGTCCATCAAAGGCTGGCATCCAGAATCACTTGTGTCTCTGCTTAAAGTGCTTGAGACTGACAGTGTATCTGTCAGACTTGGAGAGGAGGAGCCTTCACACCCTTGCTGCAGGACACTTCGATCTGAAGATCACACACACACACAAGTATAAGGCAAATAAAATCTAAAGTCCAGCACATTAAAACTATATCACAGACCTGGCTGGATATTACCTGTCTCAAGACAAAACATTACCATTACCTATAACTCTGCTTACCACAAGTAGTGAGGGTCACATATTCTGTCAGGTCTGAACGATCAGCCAGGTTCATAGATGCTTCAGTAGATGGGAGGTCTGAAATGCAGACAACACATACAGCTTAATATGAACTGATTAAATATTGTACTTTGGAATTCTTATCATCCACTTCTCACAATCAGATATTTTTGTCTGTGTCAAGATACAAATCTCTCAAAATATAAGTGCAGCAAAATATGAATGTTTAAATGTCCTACCATCATCACTGTAGATGAAGAAACACAGATCTTTGAAACATCCTCATCCACCTCTGCTCCCTGTTGATCTGTGACTTTCAGTGTTGTAGTCTCTGGGATAAGAAACTTCTGCTGGACTATACCATAACAACTCCACGTTACATAATGTTTACATCTTTATTCATTTAATACTAAACATCTGACTGACCTGCACTGAGAAAATCTGAGAAGCAAGCCTCTTCCAGTTTAATGTCCTTCTTCTTCCCTCCATGTTGTACTTTGATCAACATGTTGGTTTGACATAAAGGAAGAAAATGTCATATGTCTGAGAATAACATGTTCAAGTTAAAGTTTATCCCAACTACACACTGTTAAAATACACGTTTCTCACCGCTGTTCAAAACAGCAAGGCTACAGTTTATAAGCTCAACTGTTAACATGCTAGCCAAAACTGACTTTTCAGCTGCGTCTGCGCCGTTGAGCCGGAAATTATTCTCTTAAAACACCGACATGCGGTTGCATTGTTGGATGGTTATTTCCAAAACAGTATTAATTACCTTCAAGATGCGCGTCGTCATTAATTTGTGAAGCTTATCAAACAGTTTGTCATTACCGTCATACAGACACATCACACGCCACAGACAGTATGGCCGACATTAACGTTTGAGTGAAAGCTAACAACTCCACAATGGCAGCTAAGGACAGTTAGCTAACTAATGCTGCGGGAGCTACTTGCTCTAAATAATGGAGTAAAAGCAATGGGGTTACGTTCAACATCAAGTTCGCAGTCATTAGCGGTACAATGTAAGTAGATAAAGTGAGAACAATGACAAAATATCACACATTTAAAGCACTTTATGATAATAATTATGCTCTTACCAGCCTTGTGACGACGTTCCTTGTGCTGCTCACGCTGCGATGAAATGTGTCGTGAACTCCAGGGACAGAGTTAAAACCAGATCCTGAACACCAGGAAATAAACTCCAAAATTCAACTCGGCCTGGGTGTACATGTCACAGGGTGACTAAGTGTGAGCGTATGTGTGTGTCTCTAAGTGTGTCTATGTGTGTTTGAGAGGGTGCGTGCGCAGCCACCGGAAGTAATTGGGAACGGGATAAGAGACAGGTGTGTGTGTGGCGCGACAGGGAGTTTGTTCTCTTGTTACAGAGACGCAGACAGCGGGGAACGCGGGCAGCAGGCGGAAGAAGCAGCTGAGCTGACCGGGAGGAGAAGCGGCTGAGGACACTGCGCACGAGTGCTGGGCAGCTTGTCGCCACGCCATCTTGGCCTAAGAGTCCGGTGAACAGCGCGAGAGGAGCGTCCCGGTCGAGTCGTGTGCGCCGCTGCCGAGTGGGGATGCAGGCCGCCATCACGCCACAGACGCACGTTGCGAAAGAGGGAAGCCTCGGGTGAAAGTGGAGGGGTGGGGACGCGTTCCACCCCTCCTGCGGTTAAGTACCTCTTCATTCTTATTATACACTGACTGAAGTAGTAGTGTGGGACGCCGTGTTGCCGACAATAATTTCTTTCTTTTGTTCTTGGGGGGGGGGGACAATTTTGGACATTCTGGGACAGCTTCGACGTGTCAGGGTTAAGGCATTTTTCCCCTGAACTATTTTAGAAATCTTGTGGATCGGGCCTTATTGAGTTGGAGTGGGTTTATTTGCAGTGGAATAGTACTTTAAAGGCTTGAGTTGTTTTGTGTTGGATTCTGTTGGGTTTTGTTGAGTTTTGTTATTCTTTATTCCTCTATCTTATTTTATTGGTATTCGCCCTCACCCCACAGAAGATTCTTCTTAAGTTTGTTTCTGGGACTAAGATACCTCATAAAAAGATTGATGGACCGCTGACCACCCTGATAGTTGCCCTGTTTTTGTTTGTTTCCCCTTTCCCCCAAGTTATCATCTGACGGCCACGCAGGGACCTGTTGCCCCGGGGACCCTCTACACCCCCATCTGGTCAGGTGGACAACCTGCTGGACTTTCTTTAATTTTAAGTATCCGGAGGACTCTGGTTTTACCCATTGTGTTTTAACTTACATTTGTAATAAAGGTATTTATATATTTTTCTAACTGAGCCTTCCTCTTTTATCTCCATCTTTGGTTCAGAATAATCAAAAACCATCATCCCTAAAAGTGGTTCATTGACATGTCTTACTCAGTGTTGGACAGGAATGGACCTATAAGTAATCAGACGCAGTAACATCCTTTATCAGATGATGGATATGGATAAAATTCTTGTCAGGTGGATAAGGTGATTTTTGATTGCTTCTTGTGCTTGGATTTGTTGAGAAATCCAGATGATTATTGTCCCTATTAAACATTGGATGTGTTAGTGGCGTTTTAGCATGTATAAAGAGACTTTTTATATGGGTTGGTGTTGCTCACGGCCATACCACCCTTGGCACGCCCGATCTCACCTGATCTCGGAAGATAAGTAGAGTAGGGTCTGGTTAGAACTTGGATGGGACACGACCTGGGAATACTAGGTGCTATAAGCCTTTATCTCCATTTTTGATTCAGAATAAAACAAAAAACATCATCCCTAAACTAGTGTGGTTCATCTCCATCTTGTGAGGTGGCTTTGTTGATTTGGAGTTATATGTCAACTTTTGCAGTCTCTAAAGAAGCTCTCTGGCTTTGGTGGGGATGCTGGCGTCTTTGAGGCAAGAAAAGTGTCCCACGTGGGCCTTTGCTTTCTTTCCCAAGAGACAGCTCAACTAGTGGCATTTCACACAGTGTTCCTTTGTTTTTGGCAGAGCAGTGCATGATGGGTGGATCCAACAAAGCGTGTTTGCCGCATGCCGCAGCCTATTTGCAGCAGTGTTTGTGTCTTTTCAGCTATAAATGTAACAGACAAAGGGGAGCTGATGCTCAAGGCACTGAAATGTGGGATTATGCATTGTGGGCACCGTCAGCCAGAGTGCTGTGCCTGGTGACCACCACCTGCTCTCTTCCAACTGCAGCTCATACTTACCTGGCAGGGGAGATACCATGATCAACAAGGTGGTTCACCCAGGGTGAGGCTCAGCCATTGCACTCCGGCTGTGCTGACCCCTGCGAATTCCCCAAATGTGGGAATCTCGACTGCATAATTTCTGGTAGTGGGGGACTGCGTCCGCGCTCTCCCCTGTTGCGTGCGTGTAGAAGAAAACACAATGTGTCAGGAATTCCCATGTGCTAACCTGTTGAAGACTCTCCATTTTGTGAAGTGGCTTTGTTGATTTGGAGTTACATGTCAGCTTTTGCAGTCTGTCCACAAAGCGGCAGTGTTGCTCTGCAGAAGCTCTCTGGCGTACGCTACAGAGTGGCGTGTTTAGTCATGAAAATTCCCCGTGTTCCCATTGGAATTGGGGAAGTGGGCGTGGCCTTTCCATGACAAAATGAAGTGTGAGCTCTCCTGTCCGACTTTGCTGCTTGTTTGTGGAAGAAATGTGTGCTAGATGTTGTTCTAGTATGTTTTATTTCTAGGCTTTGGTGTGGAACAGCAATGAGTTGAAGCTATTTTTGGCCGGCTTTGCCGTATGGCTGAGCCTTTTGAGTTGGTGAAAAGTCAAACATCTTTGTATAGCGGCAGGGAAAAGTACACAGCAGACAGATGGGCGGAGTTGCTAAGTGGCGGCAATTGATAAGCTGGCTTACAAACGGGACACTGCGACAAGTGACGGTTGTACCAAGAGTTTGATTTGGACGTCAAATGCTTGGGCCTCATCGTTTCTCGGAGATCAAGTGTAGTTTCTGTTTTTATCAGTTTAATATCTGATATGTTCCCTATATGGGGATAACATATTAAACCCAGTTTTAGGAGAGGGAGCTGAAAAGGGAGCTTGCTCCGCTCACTCCACGCATCGATCTGGCATTGCAGTGCCGCCGGGAACGGTGCACCTTTCTCTTGCTTTGTAGAAAATCAAGTGCTGACACTAATGTTTAGTTAGGAGTCAAACTTTGATATAAAATGCGGCAAAGTTTATTGTGCACAACCAGTCAGTTGATTTACTGATATCACCCAGGGAACCCCGCTCAACAACACAGTGCACTTCAGCTACGATGATTGGTCGCGGACTCCCTGAAGACGCCTGATCATTTCCCAGACTTTGTAGTCTCCATGTAAAAGCCAGGCCTGGTTTTGATGTGGATTTTTCAGGCCAAGCTGTACACCCAACTGTGGGCCAGTTGAAGCTGAGTCAAAGTCTGGCTGAGTCCCCACACTGTACTCTTTTACTCTAACTTGTTTTCTCCCCAAAACATTTCTAAGCATTCAGCTCTTCTTTTTAAAGGATAAAACACAGAGTCACAGTCAAATGCTGGAGACCAGAGAAGTTGAGTCCATAGAGCTTTATTCTTCAATACAGAATTCGAAAGGGTTTTCAGATGGCTGCAATTGCACCCCACCCCAGCTCCCTGGGCGCTTCACTAGGCAGCTCCCTGCCCCAGAGTCTCTAGTGCATGCGCATGCTTGTGTGTGTTTCGTTCACATGGTGTGGGTAAAATGCAGAGAGTAATTTCCCTAAGAGGGATCAATAAAAAAAAATCAGTCAGGAACAAATAATGAGACTCTATACTGATGGAGTAACTGCTGCTTGGAGGTAAATGTTCTGTTAGTCTCTGAGAGTCAGTCACATTAATTACAAGAAAAAAAGTGAATTAGTTCATACAAGTGTGAGAACAATTAGTGTGTAAGCAGCATGGAACAAATCTGTGGCTGCTGCGTCTCCTTTAGCTGCTTCTCTGCTGCCATAGTGAGGTGAGAAGGACTCTGAAGCTGCTGCAGCTGCCGCTGTTCTTGGTGCTGAATTCACCAACCCAGCTGAATGGTCCTGAGTGAACAGTGAACACATGAATATCTCTTTGACCAAAACCAGCTTCAGTTCCTGCAGACAGTCCCTATGAGGAGCAGTAGTTAGTTGAGTGGAGAAGCACTTTTATTTGTGGAGCATCTATCAAATCAGTCCAGAGTGAGTCCTCAGGGTCTAAAAGATCTCACAGCTTCTTCTCTCAGTCAACACAGCCTCAGATTCCAGAATTGGAAAATCCAGAATTGATTTTAAAATCCTTCTCCTTACATATAAGGCCCTCAATGGCCAGGCTCCTTCATATCTCAAAGAGCTGATAGTACCATATCATCTTAACAGACTGCTTCGTTCCCAGAATGCAGGTTTGCTTATGGTTCCCAAAATCTCTAAAAGTAGAATGGGAGGCCGAGCCTTTAGCTATCAGGCCCCTCTCCTATGGAACCAACTGCCAGTTTGGGTTCGGGAAGCAGACACCCTCTCTAATTTTAAAACCAAGCTTAAAACCTTCTTGTTTGATAAAGCTTATAATTAGTTGTAGTTACAGTCCTAGTTATTTATTAAACTTATAGTTAGTCACAATTATCTCTATAGACAATGTTACAGTTAAGGATATAGCCCTTAGTAGGGCTGGCTCAGGCAACTGAATTCATCCCCTAGTTATGCTGCTATAGGCCTAGGCTGCTGGGGGACATCCCTTGATGTACTGCGCACTTCTTCTTCTTTCTCTTTCTCTCCTCAGATCCACTCTCAATAGGGGTGTAACAATAATCGATTTGATTCGGAAAATCGGTTTTGATTTAAAAGATGTGAGTGCATCGGTACACGGAGCCCTGAATCGGTCTAAACGTAGGGTGAACCGGCCGATGGCCCGATTACAAAGTTTTAAATCGGTTTAACGTTGTTCCCTGTCTGCATCTCCCTCTCTGACTTTCTTTAGCTACTTCCCATAAAACTCTCGCGAGACGTCAGATTGCGCTTTCCAGAGCGCCAAAGAGCGTGATTACTCTGTTGCTGTGTATACGAGGGAAAAACATGTCCGACACCGACACCATCTACAACGCACCGTCAAGTTTAAAGTCAAAGGTCTGGAAGAAATTTGGAATTTATATGAGGAATGGAGCACTGGATAAAACCGTTGCGATATGCAAAGAGTGTAAAACTGCAGTGAAGTACACCGGTAGTACGACAAATCTCAACACTCACTTGGTGAGGCGACATGGAGAAACAGGCGATGAGGAGACTAGCACAGCTAGCACAAAGACACGACAGGACACAGGCATACAAGAGTTTTTCCAGCCGAAACTCAGCCACAACTCGGCTAGAGCCAAGGTAATAACGGCTTCAATAACCCGGTTTATTGTTAAAGACTTGAGACCATACTCTGTTGTGGAGAACGAGGGCTTTCGGGACATGATAAAAAATACTGGAGCCCCGGTACAACATACCAAGTCGTCAGCATTTTACCGATAAGTGCGTGCCAGAGCTGTATAACAAAGTAAAAAATGAAGTCAAAGAACAGCTGTCTAACGCAGAACGTTTGTTTTTCATTGTCAGAAGGGCTTTGTAAAGTTCTTACAGTGCAATATGCTACACTAATAAACATGACATGTTTCTGAATTCACATGTCAAAAGTTACAATATACTTGTTCTCTAGTTTTTAAACAAATCATAATGTAAAAATGAAGAAGATGACCAAGAAACTGAGATTGTGTCATACCCCATCGAATTGAAGTGTATCGAATCCTATCGTATCGTAGTGAAATCCTACCAAATCGAACTGAATCGTTCCATTTTAAAATGTATCGTTTCTGAATCGTTTCATACCCCTGTATCGAGATACGTATCGGATCGCCTTATATTGGAGAGATGCACACCCCTAACTCTCAAATTTATTAGCCTTTATTACATGTCATTAACTCTGTGTCCTCTCTGTCCCGTAGTCCTGTGTTTGTTTCTCTCTGGTCTCTCTTTCTCTGTACCTTTCTGCAGGTACCTCTGGCTCCGGAGCTGCATGTCCTATGGTCCTGGCTCCACCCACCTGCTGCTGTTTATTGTTTACAATGATCTATTTCTAACATGTTTTAATGTTCCGTTCTGCTACAGATAAATATTTGATTAATATTCTTTGCAAACTGCAATGTAAATAATTACCAGTCATGACAGCTTTTTGCCTCCGTGCTCTGTTTCATAATTCTAATCTGCTGAGCACACATTATCAAATAACTGTTTACTAACTGTAATGCAAATACTGACCCACATTGTCTGTATTATGCTGCATGTCTTTCTCCCCCTCTCCTCTATTCCTAGCTGTCCTGTCTTCCTCCTTTTCCTCCTTTCACCCAGCCCGGCCATCGGCAGGAGGGTCCCCCATCTGAGCCAGGTTCTGCTCAAGGTTTCTTCCTGTTAAAAGGGAGTTTTCCTTGCCACTGTCGCCTTAAGTGCTTGCTCTGGGGTCAGACTCTGGGTCTTTGTAAAGCGCTTTGAGACAATTTTGATTGTGGAAGGCGCTATATAAATAAAATTGAATTGAATTGAATTGAATTGAATTCACCAACATTAGCTTGACACACTGACATCCAAAGGTTTGCTGGAGGACAGAAACACTGTGGGCTGGAAATGAATTATGAAACAAGGCTCTTAGAGGTCAGGAGCTTTGAACTCAGCAGTAGACATGAGTGGACTGAACTCTGTAAAATGAATCTGAATTTTTCTCTCTAATGAGAAAATGCAATGTGGAGGACATGTTCTGACAGAGGAGGCTTCTCAGGTTAAAGTCTGTTTCTAGACTTTGAAGAAACCTAAAAAAATATATAAAGATAACTGTGTCACAACACACACACTCAATCATTTTTTTTACACACAATATGGTTGTAGACCTTTCTTACTTTTTTTCTGTTTTCTCCAATGGAATTCTTACTTATCAATATTTGGTTTAGTTTAGGCTTTTCACAAACTGATAAGAAACACTGTGGGAAATCACCCAGCTGCAGTCAATGATCATAAGCCTTCATTGCTGTAAGAAATCATTTAAAAATGTAAAAATTTCAATTGATGCAGGAAAACACTGAGTCAATCTGATGATGCAATGTGTTTCTGAACCACGATAAATGAGGGACGTGACCAGATGAATACCCCAACTCCCCCCACCCTCACACACACACACACACAAACACACTCCTCTACGCTCCTCTATGGTATTTCCCATAATAACATCCCGGGTCGACACACACTGACTCTGTCATTTTGTCTCTGACCCCTCCACTCTTCTCTCTGTCCCTCTCTCTGTCCGTCACTTCCAGGCACCGGGACCAGTCAAAGGACAAACATCTCCTGGTTTCAGGTATGAAGTTGAGTGCACGAGAGCAGCATATGGACACATCAGCAGGTTTGACACATCAGCAGGTTTGACACAGCAGCGGTGGATGGTTTGGTTCAGTTTTGGGATTAGAAAGCTTTAAGCCTGCCATTGAATTTGCCTGGAGGGGTGAAGTGAGGTTGCCCTCAGCCTGGACCAAGATCGAATTGTTTCCACTGTTCCATTGCTTTTTTTATTGGCTGACATACATTCATGAAGGGAAAGTGCTTTTTTAGTTTTATTGTTTAAGTTATATGCAGGTGCAATTGCCTGGGAGAGAATATGAGTGGAGGAGAATTTTTTACTATGTTTTTACTATGTAAATGTCCTACTATGTAAAAAAAAATGTGTTGAATATATGTTTGATTCTCAACATATATTCAGCAAATATTGATTTACCTAAAGGTCTAGTCAAATTGCACTACCCATCTATGTGTTCAGCATTTGATCACACAGCATCCAGTGATCAGGAGTGCAGAGGTCAAAGTCATGACAGCAAGAAAGGAAGACGAAGATTTATGGAAATGGTACAAAATTTGATTTCTTTTTAAATTTGTCTTAATATTTAGGGAAAATTAAAATGAAACACTGTCTTTGTTGATGTTCATTATTTTTTAACTGATATTGTCAATTGATTTTCACCTGTATCTTATTCTAACCTAAGCTGTAAAGCAAATCCAGGTGATAAACGACAATAGAAACACAAGAACCAAACTTACTGTTTTAGTCACTGCTTATGAAATACACCTCTAAAAATTTGAAAATGCAGTTGATTTACATTGGGGACGAAGAAAACCCAGCACAGTTATTTTTCAACATAGTGCCCTCTCATACACTAAGTCTAACAGTAATGGAGAATACAGGTCCCTTCTTATTAGAGGCTGGCATCTTGGATCTCCAGAAAGTGTCCCACAGCAGCAATGATGTCATCATCACTGTCAAAATGGCGACCACTGAGTTCCTTCTTCATCTTGTGTGTGTGTGTGTCTCAGTGAGGTGAAGTGGGGGTCAAAATGACCCGACCATCATATGAAATGTGTGGGGACATTGTGGCATGTTTACTCAATTATTTTTTCTTTTTTTCTTTTACCTGTTCGGGTCCATTTGACCCGAACACCACATAGAGGTCAATATAGCTAATCATGTTTGCACAGGTTACATTAAGGGTGTTTGGAGAATTTATTGTTCACTTTGATTCCATTCAATAAAATGTTGAGCTTAGTTCTATTATTCTTGTCTTTACCTGTGCTGATCATAGACCCTGTCCTTAGAACTGAGAAATCAACATGAGCAACATCAGAGGACGCCCAGTGAAAATGCTGATGATCCTGCTGGGGTCAGTATGTTGAAATCATGCCACAGATGGATCACACATAATCCTAAACAGACTCAGTTCTATCTGTTCCTATTTTACGTTTGAATTGAATTCAGCTTTATTTATCCCTGCAATTGTTTAGCTCTCCACTCAGGTCAACAAATACACACACAATGAAAAGGAAAAAAAATCAACAATCAAAGGCTATGAGCATAAAAATATACAGAATACATTAACAACTAAATATATGTATCCAGAAATGTCTAAAACACACAAGGTAATAAAATTGTGCAAAAGTAATAATTGCCCATGAACAAAAAGACCAATTTTTAGGTTTTATTTCACACTATTATATGTTTCTGATGAATCTCTCTTACATTTTAGTGTCATTGGTTTGAGTTACGCTGCCATTCAGAGACCTGACTATGATGATACACCCAACCCGGAGTTCCTCAACCCGTCCTGGATGGCCAGTATCCCTGATGATCGTCTGCTGTCTGAGATCACCATGCCTGGGACACACAACGCCATGGCCCTGTACAGCGGTGTGTATGCTGAATGCCAGACCTGGAGCTTGGCCTCAGCCAAGTTCAGCGAGACCTATGACATCTACGGTGCCGTGGTGGACCACATACATCGCTATGCTCACTGGGACCTGCTGTGGCACAGCCGGCTCGTGCCAACCATGGGAGAGGCCCGAGGGAAGCTCATCATCCTGCAAGACTTTCCAGGGCCAGACTCGGGGATGCGCTATGGATCCATGGACATAGCTGACAACTGGAGGGTATGAAAAGTTATGATTCTTAAAATATTTTCAGAATTGACTTAAATTGCCTATTTATTTATTTATTTTTGAATAATGCTCTTTATTGAATTTTCATATGATAGATCTGAATTATCTAATCTCAGAAGAGAGAAGTGACTCAATACATTTAGAAATATTGTGTTGGTCCAGATCTTTTGCAAGATCTAAGTAGCTGGAGATGATTATAAAATGCTTTTGGGTGATTTAAAATTTGCTGTTCCCTGCAGGTTCCCACACTTCTGCACGTGAAAGAAAAGTGGCAGAGCGAACACCTGGAGGCTGCACCTGCAGGAAACATGGCCCAGACCTTTCTCACCTACAGACAGACCTGAACCAGCGCCTTGGAATCATATGCATGGACTTCCCTGCTGCTCCCATTATTCAAATGATCATTGATTTCCAGCTAAAAGAGGTCACAAACAGAAGACAAGCCTTTAACCCACTTTCTAGCAAGGCAAGTTTGAAATATAAAATTTCTTCTCTGAGAAAGAAGATGAACAAACATTTTAATATTAATGTCTGAGCCAAAGCAAGCATGTTAACGGAGCAGTAGACTGATCAATGACTGTACAATCAAGGATGCCAAATACAGCAGTTGTAGCTTGGATGCAATAGCGAGGTATAACCTTTCAGTTCTACTGTTATGAATATATGATTTAAATTATACCTCAGATTAAACTTGTCATTGTGTCAGTCACCAAAGATACTGGAAACAAAATAAAAGTCACATGAAAATAAATCAGAAATGGCATTGGGAAGAATTAGTGCAGTTATAAACTGCTGTAGTAACTGATTTATATTGTATTGTAATTGCTTTGTTCACACATCTTGTGAATATACGTCACTGATCAGGTCGTTTGGTAAATGGTGGTAAATAATTTTCCTTTCTAGCTGGAAGAATGTGTGCCAGTCAAACATCTGATACTGAGGTTTGTAGACTTTGCAGGGAGGGGTCACCTCCAGGTTTTGTGGCTCTGTGTCTTTTTGAATAGCTATCACGAGTTGTGCTTGAGCCAAGGCGGAGGTAAGCAGTCCCAGGGATATGAATACAAGCAGACAAAACATCTAACCTAAACTGAGCAATAATCAGATGAATGTTTAAAACTCAGCTTCCTGTCATGAAACCTTATTTCATCCTTCATATTTCTTCAAATGTCATTAAAATTGCCACTTTTCACAAACAGGGTAGAGCTGGTAATATAAATTGCTTAATGTAAAAAGCCAATATATTATTGTTTTGTATTGTATTGTTGTATTTTATATTTAGATTTTAATTACATTAATCAGGTTATTTCATAATGTCTGAGTTATTTGTTTACACCTTATTTTGGATGCATTTTCCCAAAATTCATCTTGACATATCCTATTCAAACTCAATATATGGTATCTTTGGAAACTTTAGGATCTCCATTAGAATTTAAAATAATGCTCTGGAGATTTGAACAAATTTTGGCTGCACAGCATGAGGTTGTACAGACTGGAACCACTGGCAGGTCAAGAATTAATGACTTTGTTACTGTCTTATGATGACTTCCTCTGTGCCATCAAAAGAATGGAATCTCATGTTTTGATGTCAAATTTTCACAAGCTCAAGTTTATTGTTTATCTGGTGTCATGAAAGCAGTTTCTTTTTCACTGGGATTTGGGCATATTCAACAGATGTATGAAGAGCTGTTTTTTCTAAAAGAGGTGGGTTTGTGTGTTCTGTGCAGATCCTATTCATACATCTTGAATTCAGAGCTATGCCCCCCGACTTGTAAAGTGTAACTTTTTAATGTATAAATTGTTGGCTTTGTTGGCTTCACTCTTGTCCCTCATCGTATATGGCGGTGAGGGGGACTCTGCGGGCTGCAGAGCAACACACTGTATGAAACTGGCCCAGTGCACGTTTTAGTGTTCATCTGGATGTGAAGAGCTAGGATGTTTAGGCTACTGCATTTTAGAAGGGTATAACAGGGCGAGCAATCTTCTGGAAAAACAAGCCTTTTGGAACTGAAACAGTCTTTAAAGTACCTTCTCTAATTATGTAGCAACAGGTCCAGGATCATTACAGGGATATTTTATCAATTACTGATTTTTGGTGAGAGTATATTATTCTAAGATTTTATTCTTGGAAAAGCATGAAACTTTAAAAAAGCTGATTAATATAACATAATCTACCTGTGATTGGTAGGCAATTATCTAATCATTATAACTCTAAGTCCAATTATAGTTTTTTGTTCCCATTGACAATAGTTTATTGTTTATCTGGTGTCATGAAAGCAGTTTCTTTTTCACTGGGATTTGGGCATATTCAACAGATGTATGAAGAGCTGGTTTTTCTAGAAGAGGTGGGTTTGTATGTTCTGTGTGGATCTTATTCATACATCTTGAATTCAGAGCTATGCCCCCTGACTTGTAAAGTGTACCTTTTAATGTATAAATTGTTGGCTTTAATGTACCGTAGATAAAATAATTTCACAAATGCACTGCCTAATCAACTAACAATTTATATATTTATATATATATATATATATATAATTGAAGAGATTGTATAAAACATCAGCATTTATTTGTATGTAACACAAAGCAGCCTAAACATACAGTGGTCTCTTTGAAACAAAAAATAACACGTTGATACAATAACGAAATGCTGCAATGCAAATAACAGGTGCAGCTCTAGTGCACATATGCAAACATGGCTTTGGTTTCATACATACAGTATATATATTGATATTATAATGTAATTTGTCTTTTTATTGGTCCACAGCTGAGAGTACAGATAGTGTTCCCTGTCTTGTTGCCTTCAAACTCAGAGGATGTCCTCTCTCTGTTGGTCCATGTTCAGGCTGTTCTGTCTCTGCACTGACTGAGCACTTCCTGCATCTTTTCCTGGATCTCCTTCACCCTCTTATCCCACTTCTCTCGGACTGCATCTTCATCGTCCTTTGTAACAGTTGTGTAGCCCCCGAGTGCGATGAAGCCCATGTAGAACAGGTGGGCGATGTAAGAACAGCGGTGCTCCATGATTTCACGGTCTCCATCGCAGTTTTCCAGGTAGACCTTCAGCAGGGGTTTTCCAAACAACGAGCCCGTACCAAGCACACCGCGATAGTACACATCCAGGCTTATGTCACTCTTGTTTGTCTCGTATACGGTCTGAAAGGTCTTCATGTAGTGCTCGGTTTGGTCTGGATCCTTTTTCATCTTCCTCACCATTTCATTGAAAGCATCGTACTGGTGCTTGATGTGCTCCTCATACTCCTCATACATACCAAAGATTTCATTCACCTCACTGATGTGGATCTGCCTCAGACATTGTTGATTCTTTTGGGAGATGCTCTTTAGCTTGGTGTGGATTTTCTGGAAGTTCTTGTCTAGAGCGTAGACTTTCTCATCTGTCAGGCCCGTTCGAGCCACCCTGATCAGGGGGGAGACGAAGCCAAAGGTGGGGTGAATGGAGGAGGCAAAGGAGGCCAACTTCTCCAAGCAAAACAACAACTTATCTGCATTTTCCTTCATCTGTTCAAGATCAGCCATCATTGGTGCTTTTCTTCTGCCACTTAAAGGTCCACACAAAGTGAGTCTGGATGCTGGAGACATTAAAAAAACGGTACAATATGTTATGTAAAACTGGATCCATACTCATGCATGGTACCTCAGCATCTGACCACAACCTTTCTGGATATAGTAAACAAGAGCATTAACACAAAACCAGGTCAGAGTCAAATATTGCTTCATGCTGCATTATCCTAAAAATTAAGTTCTTGGCTAACTCTGAGGTCGCTGGGCCTGCAACCCACATGTCAGCTGCTGCACATACACCATATAGCTAACAGTGTCATCTTACACTCTAATGTTACTACCAACAAGTTGACCATTGTGAGGGCTTATGTTGTTATGTTGTCTGAAGTGATATACAGACATTCAACATGTGAGCAGAGGAGGAAACAAGGGCTGGAAGTGAAGAATATTTTCATTATTGATCAAACTTACCATTATTTTCTTGATAAATCAAAAAATAGTCCAAACAATAGTAAAATATCTCCATCACAATTTCCTGAACCCCAAGTTTACCTTTATTTAAAATTACTTGTTTTGATTTACCAGTTCTTTGAAACCCAACATATTTAGTTAAATATCATAAATGATAAGGGGACAGCAGCAGATATAGAGCAAATGAAAGTATTTTGTGACAATGTATTATAAAATAATGTTGTTGCACTTTTATAATCAAGTGCAGTATTACAGATGAGCATATCCATAATCTGTTAGTTTCTGAGACCACAGACCCAAATCCAACTGCAATTATTTTTTTTTATATTAATCATCTGTCTCAATCCTGTTCTGCTGGAAAAATAAGTCTGGGACACCAGTGGATGTGCCTTTGTTCGTAGTAACACAAGACAGAGTAGGAATAAACAAATGGTTACAGGTTGTGACCTTTGATTTATCATCTTTAACAGTTCAGCTAACCTCCAGCAGCTATTTGGCACCTTTAACTTTAACTCAAGATGTGCTTCTGTTTTGTTTTTGAGCTTGCTTCTCTAATTTCCTGTTTCTGTCCACACACTCACATATGAATCCATAATCATTCACTTGCTTCACTTTCATCATTCCCAGCTGACTCAGCTATCACCCAGAATTCAAACATCCTTCACATTAGCAAATACAAAGCACTGTGGCAGCAGATGTTTACTCACCAGAGATTAAATTGTTGGTATCTCTCAGTCTACTGAAGCCATCTGACTCTTCTTTCCACTATTTTATTCCCTAGAGGAAAAAAGGGACAGCCCCCTCCTGCCAAATAAGGGAGTAAAATCGAGGAAGTGACTTGTGCATGCCCTGTACTGATTGGATGAGGGCAGTTCTTCCAGCTGCATCACAACTCCAACCAGAGGCTGCAACACAGACACTAAATGACAGGGAATTCTTTTCATTGTGTTGTTTTAATTGTGGTTTTCACACCTTCCAAATTAGTGTCACTGACCAGATACCACAGAAATGTATTGTATATTTATATATAAGATATTTATATTTATAATAATATATAAAATGTTTTGTTTGAAGTGGTTGGCCTTCAGTAACATTGCTGTAATGGATTTCAGCCTGAGAAAAGAGAGAAACTGTATCACATTGATCATTTTTCAGTGCCTGGTTCGCAAGAAAACATATGTCTGTACAGCACCTGAAGTGCAAGCTCACCTGTATGATCTTGTTTCACACCTTTCTGATAAGCAACAGACTCAGGATGCTCTAGCTGGATGACGTGATATCTTTTCTTGTTATGTGAGGACTTACTAATATAATTGCAGAGCTAAGCTGTTCTGAAGATACAATGTACTCTTCCTCCTTTTAGGTACTTAATATTCTCAGTACTGGGTGTTTCTGTTATTTTTTTCACTTCCTATAATTTAATTAAAACTCTTTTTTACACACAATATGTGTGTAGACCACTGTATATTCTTTTTCTTTTTCTCAATTGGAATTCTTTCTTTTTTTCGTATCTAATCAATATTGGGTTTATTTAAGGCTTTTCACAAACTGGTAAGAAACACTGTGGGAAATCATCCAACTGCAGTCAGTGCACATGGAGCCTTCATTGCTGTAAGAAATAATTTCAAAGGCCGAATTCTCAAGGTAAGCACATTCCATATACTTAATCCTCTTCCTTGACTTTCTTTGATGCATGAAAACACAGATACAGTGTGTTTCTCAATCAGGTGAATCACCCCCCCCCCCGCATACCCGCCGCATACCCCCCCATCCTCACACACAAACACACTCTGCTCACACATGTATGCATGTGAGCAGACAGCCCACCTCTTCTGGTATATCAGGAATTCTCATGAAACCCACGTAAGAGAATGTTACACAGGAATTAGAAACACCTTCGGTATTTTTTTTATCTTTCAGTATCACAGAGACTGCCATCAGAGAACAAAGATTAAGAATGTCACCAACATTTCCTTGTTTTCACCTGGACTTACCTGGCCTGATTATTTATTAAAATAGAACTACCCTTCAGCACACCACCGAATCTATCAAAATGGACATGTTCATTATCAGTCTTCAGGTGTGTCAAACATTTTTATGGAACTGAACAAAAAAGTTAGTCCCCACTTGTATTGTAAAGAGCAAAATGATACAGGTCCCCAGATAAATGTGAATTGTGAATTTTTGGTTGGTTTTGCTTTTGCAGTGATAGTGATTCCTGTTATGGCTATGGAGAGACAATAGTGCCTTTAGAGAGTATTCCACTGTTTGCAAGTAGAATTACAAGTACACTTGGCTTTGAATAGGATAAGCCCAAATTATCCAAATGTAAAATGAATGTTTTTTTTTATATAGGAATTCTGTTATTCTTCATGTAAACACCCATACCACCGAATCTATCAAAATGGACATGTTCATTATCAGTCTTCAGATGTGTCAAACATTTTTATGGAGCTGAACAAAAAAGTTAGTCCCCACTTGTATAGAACAAAATGATACAGGTCCCCAGTTAAATGGTATGAAAGGACACATTCCTGCATGTATGTATACATTAGGACAGAAAAAGACGTGGTCACTACCATGTGTGAATTGTGAATGGTTGGTTTTGCTTTTGCCATGGTAGTGTTTCCTGTTATGTCTCTGCAAACACTACAATGTCTTTAGAGAGTATTCCATTGTTTGCAAATAGAAATACAACTACACGTGGCTTTGAGTAGGATAAGCCCAAATTATCCAAATGAAAAACATTTTTTTTTAATATAGGTATTGTCTTATTCTTCATGCAAACACCCATACCACTGAATCTATCAAAATTGACATGTTCATTATCAGTCTTATCAGTCATTATTGTCTAAAGACAACACTTTAGTTACCTCAGGGTTAGAATCTGTGAAGCACATGGGGCCTGATCAGGTCACTACTTCAGAGGACTTTTTTCTTTTGTAACTTTTCTTTTAAAAAAAATCTTTCAGAAAATAATTTAATAGAACCAGCAATAAAGTAATAGTAATATGTCAAGTATTCATAAAAAAGGCAGTGAATAGGATAAGCCCAGGTTTGTGCACCTGAACCTTTTTGCAACTGCTGTAGCCAAACTTATCCAAATGAAAATGAATGGTCCTAATACATGACGCAGATGCCCCCTAAGCATGCATGGTCATGAAAAGTATCACTGTAGTATGACATCATATTTGAGAAGACACAAATATGTACATTTCTGCTGAAACTCAGCAGAAATGGACATAGAGGTGGATTAAAACATGACCGTGACTAATTCTAATTCTAACTTTTAGACACTGCCAAAATCATATTAGTTTGTCGTAACCTTTCCAGAGCCAGCAGCATCCTCTAGGAAAGGTCAGATGTAAATTCTTTACTTTTGTCTGCATGGATTTTCATATTTATATATTTTTATATAGGGATGGTGTTATTCTTCATGCAAACACGCATACCAATGACATCTGATCATTATTAATGTTGATACAAAAATTCTCTCTCTGTGTTGGTGCAGCATTATCAAAATGGATTGATATTTTTCAACAAATGGCAGGCATTCAGAGCCAATACCAATCACCTGTAAGGTTGGAAGCAGCAAGAATGTGACAGAGACAGGCTGTGGCTGTAATCCAAAGGACTGCAATCAAAATGAAAGATTTAAACACAAGCCATTGTCCTGGTTTTTGAGACACAAATATCCAACTTCATGAGACTAAAGACAGGTAGTGTAAAGTGAGACATTGAAGCTACAATGTGCAGCAATATCCCCACATTTATGTCAACATGTCAGACATGGTCCTTAAAGCTATTGGTGTTGAATAGGTACTTTCCTATGAACATTCAGCCAGGGTAAATTACAGTTTCCTTCACTTGAACATCTTTGCAACTTGTTTAGCAAGCTTGAAGCCCATTGTGGCCTAACGACCATCGTCAGCTTACTGCAAACCAGCAGCATCCTCTAGGACAGGTCGGCTGTAAATTATTAGAACCAGCAATAAAGTAGTAGTAGTATTAATATTTCAAGTATTTATAAAAATGTTTTCATCCATGACAAAAATGGAGATAGTTAGTAAAGAATAGTAGAGTAAGAAGAAGAGATTTGTGTTCCTAAAGTTTAACTGTGGGATTTATCCTATAGCTAATTTATGCCTTGTAAGTCTGAAAATCTAATGAATCATCATAATTTTCATTAATTCATGGTGAGTAACAGTGTGACCTTAATACGTGTGTCAGAAATTGAGATAATCCAAGGAAAAAACACCATCGAAAAGGCAAAAGACTCAAAAATCCCATGGCAGTAATCCCCAAAAACAAAAGATTGATCGGCCAGAGATTACTTGCAGTGATCTGATGGATTCATCTACTCCCAACAAAGAGGAACGGTCTATGTATATGATGGTAAGAATTTCAATTAAATAAACAGAGTTGGTGAAACATGCCTATGATAAGCTAGTATCAAATTTCACAATATTGTTATTATTTGCAAAGTAACTAACAAGCTATACTATGCGTTTCATTACAGGCCATGGAGCAACAGGTTTCCCTTGAAATGCCAGATGAACAAGAACCACAAGTAGCAGAAGCAAAAGAACAAGTAGTAGAAAAGAAAGTAATCTGGAGAAAACCACCTTCAAAAACCCCAAAGGCAATGGCTCACATTGTCAATGATGAAAACCTTCAAGAACCTGATATCCAAGTCAAAATGTCATCAAACAATGGACATCAGTGAATCTATGACAAGAATTACTGCCTTTTCTGTGAGAAACCTTTTGTAAAAATCTCGAGATATCTGAAGCAGAAGCACTCTGATAAACCTAAAATGGCTAAGGCACTTGCACACAGGCGAGGATCGGACATCCACAACAGCCTTTTGAGCAAACTTAGAAACATGGGAAATTACCATCATAACTGTTCAGTCCTGTCCTCTGGAAAAGGACAAATCATGTCAAAACCAAAAAGGCAAGCAACCCATGTTGCTTCGTTGGTTACAGGATATGTTCCACAGGCTTTTAAGGTTGCAGTTATCAAACCTTTACTTAAAAAGCCTTCTCTGGACTCTGACATTTTGGCAAACTATAGACCTATATCCAATCTCCCCTTTAATTCTAAAATTCTTGAAAAGGCTGTTGCAACTCAGTTGTGTGACCATCTACATAGGAACGGTTTGTTTGAAGTTTTTCAGTCAGGATTTAGAGTTCATCATAGCACAGAGACAGCACTGGTGAAAGTTACCAACGACCTTCTTATAGCATCAGATAATGGACTCGTCTCTATACTTGTCCTGCTAGATCTTAGTGCTGCATTTGACACCATTGATCATAGTATCCTATTGGATAGATTGGAACATGTTATTGGGATTAAAGGAACAGCACTAGGCTGGTTTAAATCATATCTATCAGATAGATACCAGTTTGTTCATGTTAATGATGATCCCTCCATATATACCAGAGTAAGTCATGGAGTTCCACAGGGTTCTGTGCTTGGACCGATACTGTTCACCTTATACATGCTTCCCCTAGGCAATATTATCAGGAAGCATGGAATAAATTTCCATTGCTATGCGGATGATACCCAGCTATATTTATCTATGAAACCAGACGAAACAGATCAGTTAACCATACTTCAGGCATGTCTTAAAGACATAAAGGCCTGGATGACCTGTAACTTTCTTCTTCTGAATTCAGACAAAACTGAGGTTATTTTGTTTGCTCCCAAACACCTCAGAAACAGTTTATCTAATCATATAGTTACTCTGGATGGCATTAATTTAGCCTCCAGTACGACTGTGAGGAACCTTGGAGTTATTTTTGATCAGGATCTGTCCTTTAACTCACATATAAAACAAGTCTCTAGGACCGCCTTCTTTCACCTGCGCAATATCAGTAAGATTAGGAACATTCTGTCGCAGAGTGATGCTGAAAAATTAGTCCATGCTTTTGTTACTTCTAGGCTGGACTACTGTAATTCCCTATTATCAGGATGTCCAGTTAACTCTCTAAAGAGCATCCAGCTGATCCAAAATGCTGCAGCGAGAGTACTGACTGGAATTAGCAAGAGAGATCACATTACTCCTGTACTAACTTCTCTTCATTGGCTTCCTGTAAAATCCAGAATTGATTTTAAAATCCTTCTCCTTACATATAAGGCCCTCAATGGCCAGGCTCCTTCATATCTCAAAGAGCTGATAGTACCATATCATCCTAACAGATTGCTTCGTTCCCAGAATGCAGGTTTGCTTATGGTTCCCAAAATCTCTAAAAGTAGAATGGGAGGCCGAGCCTTTAGCTATCAGGCCCCTCTCCTATGGAACCAACTGCCAGTTTGGGTTCGGGAAGCAGACACCCTCTCTAATTTTAAAACAAAGCTTAAAACCTTCTTGTTTGATAAAGCTTATAATTAGTTGTAGTTACAGTCCTAGTTATTTATTAAACTTATAGTTAGTCACAATTATCTCTATAGACACTGTTACAGTTAAGGATATAGCCCTTAGTAGGGCTGGCTCAGGCAACTGAATCATCCCCTAGTTATGCTGCTATAGGCCTAGGCTGCTGGGGGACATCCCATGATTTACTGCGCACTTCTTCTTCTTTCTCTTTCTCTCCTCAGACCCACTCTCAAATTTATTAGCCTTTATTACATGTCATTAACTCTGTGTCCTCTCTGTCCCGTAGTCCTGTGCTTGTTTCTCTCTGGTCTCTCTTTCTCTGTACCTTTCTGCAGGTACCTCTGGCTCCGGAGCTGCTTGTCCTATGGTCCTGGCTCCACCCACCTGCTGCTGTTTATTGTTTACAATGATCTATTTCTAACATGTTTAATGTTCCATTCTGCTACAGATAAATATTTGATTAATATTCTTTGCAAACTGTAATGTAAATAATTACCAGTCATGACAGCTTTTTGCCTCCGTGCTCTGTTTCATAATTCTAATCTGCTGAGCACACATTATCCAATAACTGTTCACTAACTGTAATGTAAATACTGACCCACACTGTCTGTATTATGCTGCATGTCTTTCTCCCCCTCTCCTCCATTCCTAGCTGTCCTATCTTCCTCCTTTTCCTCCTTTCACCCAGCCCGGCCATCGGCAGGACGGTCCCCCATCTGAGCCAGGTTCTGCTCAAGGTTTCTTCCTGTTAAAAGGGAGTTTTCCTTGCCACTGTCGCCTTAAGTGCTTGCTCTGGGGTCAGGCTTTGGGTCTCTGTAAAGCGCTTTGAGACAATTTTGACTGTGGAAGGCGCTATATAAATAAAATTGAATTGAATTGAATTGAATGTATCATCAGCAAGAGACTATATGCCTTGCAAGTTTTGCTTTGCTATGTATGTCAAAACAGAACTTTGGAGACATCACAAGCGATGCAAACTACAAGTAAAAGATGATCGTCCAGTGAAAAGAAGAATTCAGGCAAGTTCTTCCGTGTTGTTGCCAATGAACATGACGGTCTCCACTGGACTCAAAACAATTCTGGAGGACATGGCATATGACGCTGTTACTCATTTGGCGAAATCTGACATACTGATAATCGCAGAGGGAAAGAGAATGTTCCTCAAAAATTGAGAAGTGAAACAACATCGGGCAGACATCAGGAATAAGATGAGAGAACTTGCTAGACTTGTTCTGGCTGCAAGAACAATTAACACAGACATTGCCTTTTTGAAGGACATGATAAACTGCCTGAATACTGGGCGCTTGCAATATGAAATATCAGTGATATGTGTCTGAATACTGGGAGCATGCATTATGGAGCATCAGTATAAGGGTCACAACACTCTGGTAACTGTTTATTATGTGGAAAGCCATTTCCGTCGTTGGAGTGCAGCAAAATGAAGAGAGAAACCCTCAGTTTAGGAGTGTATGTGTGGGCCTAAAAGCACTTCAAATAAACTTTTTTTAAAGTTAATTCAGCATTTTTGGACTGATTTCTCTTCAGGGTTGTGAAGCCTTGTTGCATTTTTACAAAAGCATAGTAGCATATTTGTAAATAAATAAATAATATGATATATTTATTTTATAAAATAAAATAAAATAAAAAGCTAATATATAATATTGTTTCATTTAGTTTTTCAAAAGAATATGAATATGAATTTTCCCTTTTTCATGCATGAGTTTGAATGTTGCTCCATGATGCACTTGTGTCATCATGAGCCATATAACAGGTACAGTGCAAGTGTGGACCTTTTTGAGAACCTTGGGGATACAATGACATAAATAAATTGAAACTATTTTTTTAGGTCTAGTAAAAATCGGATGAACTTAAAATAACTAATCTTAACACTGTCTTTTTCATTTTATATCTTTGTATCCTGGTTACTTTGACTATTTTAAAATGTCTTTAAACTCCTTGAATTCCATCTCAGTCTAGACTGAGCAGACAAAGTTCCAATGACCAATGTCATTCGGAACAGTGCAAGTGTGGACATTTTTTGAGAATATTGGGGATACAATTACATAAATAAACTGATTGAAACAATATTTTTTTTAGGTCTAGTAAAATGGGAAGAACTTAAAATAGCTAATCTTAACACTATTTTTCATTTATGTCTTTGTATCCTGGTTAATTTGACTATTTTAAAATGTCTTTAAACTCCTTGAATTTCATCTCAGTATAGACTGAGCACACACACAAAAAAAAAAAAAATCCTGCGATTTTGAAATGTAGTCAGACCAGTATTTTGGGAACAAGAAATTAAGCATAGTCTGTTTTTGTTGGTTTTTTTTTTCCTTTTTGTTTGTTTTTTTGCGATTCATTTAAACCAAAACAGTTTCTTACTGCTGAAATTTTTATTTCAATTTTTCCCCCTCCTTTTTAGATTCTAAAACATTAATTTATATTCTGCATTCTAGGTAACCCTTTAGAGTAACCCTTTAACCCAGTGAAATCTAAGACGATTGAAGCTGAGCTTGAGTTCTGTGAAAAGCGACGTGTGTGTAATGGGTTGGTGAAATTCATTGTTCAAACCAGTAGGGGCACTCATGAGTAGGTACTTAAACACTCACAAATCAACAGTGGACCTCTTGGAAAAAAATTAATAAACCTTACCAGAGCATGTTTTTAGGCTGATTTAAGGCGTGTCCAAGAGGGGACCTACAAAATGTCCCCTGTTAGTTTTCAAGTCCACTGTTGGTGAATGTGTGACAACAACCAAGTCCAGACTTAGCTAGGTTGATAAGTGCACACGTGCACACACACAGACACACCTTGTTTAGATGTAACAGAGCCCACAGCAATTCTGAAGAATGACACAATCAGAAAATACATTTGGCCTTTGAGGAATTTAATTGTGTGCCTGCTCCAAATGCTATGCTAGGTCTATGTGGAGCAGCTTGTGTGATACATTGTGTTTCTGTTTGTTTTCTATGAAACTGTGAATATTATTAGCTGACTGGATGAATAGAACACAAGAGAGACTTGTTTGTGCAGATAGATGAGACCTTAATGTGTCTACTAACCCTTATTTTAAGATGCACACACACACACACACACTTTGTTCTGCAAGTGGTTATAGTTTATGTCAGAGCAGCATCAGGTAAAAAAATGCAGAATGATCAATACAGATCCTGATTTGCTGTAAGTCCTATATTCTCCATGATGGTGTGTGTGTGCACTTACCAACCTAGCTAAGTCTGGACTTCGGTGTCGTCACACATTCACCAACAGTGGACCAGAAAACTAACAGGCTCTGGTAAGGTTTATTAATTTTTTTCCAAGAGGTCCACTGTTGGTGTGTGAGTGTTTAAGTACCTACTCATGAGTGCCCCTACTGGTTTGAACAATGAATTTCACCAACCCATTACACACGTCGCTTTTCACACTCCTCAAGCTCAGCTTCAATGGTCTTAGATTTCACTGTAAAGTGTTAAAGGGTTACACTAAAGGGTTACCTAGAATACAGAATATAAATTAATGTTTTAGAATCTTAAAAGGAGGGGAAAAAATTTGAAATAAGAATTTCAGCAATAAGACGCTGTTTTAGTTTAAATGAATCACCAAGAAAAAAAAAAACAGACTATGCTTAATTTTTTGTTCCCAAAATACTGGTCTAACTACATTTCACAATAGCAGGATTTTTTTTTTTTAATCTTTGTGTACTCAGTCTAAGCTGAGATGGAATTCAAGGAAAGACATTTTAAAATAGTCAAATTAACCAGGATACAGACATAAAATGAAAAAGACAGTGTTAAGATTAGTTATTTTAAGTTCATCTGATTTTTACTAGACCTAAAAAAATAGTTTCAATCAATTTATTTATGTAATTGTATCCCCAAGGTTCTCAAAAAGGTCCACACTTGCACTGTACCGAATGACATTGGTCCCCTGTTTTATGGCTCATAATGACACACGTGCATCATGGAGCAACATTCAAACTCATGCATGAAAAAAGAGAAATTAATATTTCTTTTATGTTCATATTTTTTTTGAAAAACTAAATGAAATAAATTCATATATTAGCTTTAATTATATATTATATATTATAAATATATATTACTTACAAATATGCTACTATGCTTTTGTAAAAACGCATCAAGGCTTCACAACCCTGAATAGAAATCAGTCCAAAAATGCTGAATTAACTTTTAAAAAAGTTTATTTAAAGTGCTTTTAGGCCCACACATACACTCCTAAACTGAGGGTTTCTCTCTTCATTTTGCTGCACTCCAACGACGGAAATGGCTTTCCACATAATAAACAGTTACCAGAGTGTTGTAGCCTTTATACTGATGCTCCTTTTACATGAATTACCAGTGTTACGAAACTAACACTGAGGTTCCATAATGCAAGCTCCCAGTATTCAGACACATATCACTGATATTTCATATTGCAAGCTCCCTTGTTCTTGCCGCCAGAACAAGTCTCGCAGGGGGCATCTGCGTCATGTCTTAGGATCATTCATTTTCATTTGGATAATTTTGGCTACAACAGTTGCAAAAAGGTTCAGGAGCACAAACCTGGCCTTATCCTATTCAATGCCTTTTTATGAATACTTGACATATTACTACTACTTTATTGCTGGTTCTATTAAATTATTTTCTGAAAGAATTTTTAAAAAAAGAAAAGTTACAAAAGAAAAAGTCCTCTACACTGAAGTAGTGACATGACCAGACCCCATGTGCTTCACAGATCCTAACTCTGAGGTAACTCAAAGTGTTGTCTCTGAGAAGTGAGAGCCTTGGAGTGGGTGAGGAGTGTAAATAAGATCCAGGCAATCTATGACAACGTCTGTCTGTCTGTCTGCAGAGTGGGGGGTGGTTTCCAAGAAGCTGACAATGGTCATTAGGTCACAATGGGCTTCAAGCTGGCTAAACAAGTTGCAAAAATGTTCAAGTGAAGCAAACTGTAATTTACCCTGGCTGAATGTTCATAGGAAAGTGCCTATTCCACAGCAACAGCTTTAAGGACCATGTCTGACATGTTGACATAAATGTGGTGATATTGCTGCACATTGTAGTTTCAATGTCTCACTTTACACTACCTGTCTTTAGTCTCATGAAGTGAGTTGTATATTTGTGTCTCAAAAACCAGGACAATGGCTTGTGTTTAAATCTTTCATTTTGATTGCAGTCCTTTGGATTACAGCCACAGCCTGCCTCTGTGACATTCTTGCTCCTTCCAACCTTACAGGTGATTGGTATTGGCTCTGAATGCCTGCCATTTGTTGAAAAATATCAATCCATTTTGATAATGCTGCACCAACACAGAGAGAGAATTTTTGTATCAACATTAATAATGATCAGATGTCATTGGTATGGGTGTTTGCATGAAGCATAACACCATCCCTATATAAAAATCCATGCAGACAAAAGTAAAGAATTTACATCTGACCTGTCCTAGAGGATGCTGCTGGCTCTGGAAAGGTTACTACAAGCTAATATGACTTTGGCAGTGTCTAAAAGTTAGAATTAGAATTAGTCACAGTCATGTTTTAATCCACCTCTATGTCCATTTCTGCTGAGTTTCAGCAGAAATGTACATATTTGTGTCTTCTCAACTATGATGTCATACTACAGTGATACTTTCCATGACCATGCATGCTTAGGGGGCATCTGTGTCATGTCTTAGGACCATTCATTTTCATTTGGATAATTTTGGCTAAAGCAGTTGCAAAAAGGTTCAGGAGCACAAATCTGGGCTTATCCTATTCAATGCCTTTTTTATGAATACTTGACATATTACTACTACTTTATTGCTGGTTCTATTAAATTATTTTCTGAAAGAATTTTAAAGAAAAGTTACAAAAGAAAAAGTCCTCTACACTGAAGTAGTGACATGACCAGACCCCATGTGCTTCACAGATCCTAACTCTGAGGTAACTTAAAGTGTTGTCTTTGGAAAGTGAGAGACTTGGAGTGGAAGAGGGGTGTAAATCAGATCCAGGCAATCTATGACAACTTGTGTCTGTCCCTGTCTGTTTGCAGAGAGGGGGATGGTTTCCAGTAAACTGACGATGGTCGTTAGGCCACAATGGGCTACAAGCTTGCTAAACAAGTTGCAAAGATGTTCAAGTGAAGGAAACTGTAACACACTTGAAGACTGATAATGAACATGTCCATTTTGATAGATTCGGTGGTATGGGTGTTTGCATGAAGAATAACATAATTCCTATATAAAAAAAAAACAAACCAACTGCCAGTTTGGGTTCGGGAAGCAGACACCCTCTCTAATTTTAAAACCAAGCTTAAAACCTTCTTGTTTGATAAAGCTTATAATTAGTTGTAGTTACAGTCCTAGTTATTTATTAAACTTATAGTTAGTCACAATTATCTCTATAGACACTGTTACAGTTAAGGATATAGCCCTTAGTAGGGCTGGCTCAGGCAACTGAATCATCCCCTAGTTATGCTGCTATAGGCCTAGGCTGCTGGGGGACATCCCATGATTTACTGCGCACTTCTTCTTCTTTCTCTTTCTCTCCTCAGACCCACTCTCAAATTTATTAGTCTTTATTACATGTCATTAAGTCTGTGTCCTCTCTGTCCCGTAGTCCTGTGTTTGTTTCTCTCTGGTCTCTCTTTCTCTGTACCTTACTGCAGGTACCTCTGGCTCCGGAGCTGCTTGTCCTATGGTCCTGGCTCCACCCACCTGCTGCTGTTTATTGTTTACAATGATCTATTTCTAACATGTTTAATGTTCCATTCTGCTACAGATAAATATTTGATTAATATTCTTTGCAAACTGCAATGTAAATAATTACCAGTCATGACAGCTTTTTGCCTCCGTGCTCTGTTTCATAATTCTAATCTGCTGAGCACACATTATCAAATAACTGTTCACTAACTGTAATGTAAATACTGACCCACATTGTCTGTATTATGCTGCATGTCTTTCTCCCCCTCTCCTCCATTCCTAGCTGTCCTATCTTCCTCCTTTTCCTCCTTTCACCCAGCCCGGCCATCGGCAGGACGGTCCCCCATCTGAGCCAGGTTCTGCTCAAGGTTTCTTCCTGTTAAAAGGGAGTTTTCCTTGCCACTGTCGCCTTAAGTGCTTGCTCTGGGGTCAGGCTCTGGGTCTTTGTAAAGCGCTTTGAGACAATTTTGATTGTGGAAGGCGCTATATAAATAAAATTGAATTGAATTGAAATTGAATTGAATTCACTTTTCATTTGGATAATTTGGGCTTATCCTATTCAAAGCCAAGTGTACTTGTAATTCTACTTGCAAACAGTGGAATACTCTCTAGAGCCACTATAGTCTCTGCAAAGACATAACAAGAATCACTATCACTGCAAAAGCAAAACCAACCAAAAAATTCACAATTCACACATTTCTGTGACAGTGACCACGTCTTTTCCTGTCCTAATGTATATATACATGCAGGAATGTGTGTGTCGTTTCACACCATTTAACTGGGGATCTGTATCATTTTGCTCTTTACAAGTGGGGACTAACTTTTTTGTTCAGTTCCATAAAAATGTTTGACAAACCTGAAGACTGATAATGAACATGTCCATTTTGATAGATTCCATTTTGATAGATATGGGTGTTTGCATGAAGAATAACACAATTCCTATAAACATTAATTTTTCATTTGGATAATTTGGGCTTATCCTATTCAAAGCCAGTTGTACTTGTATTTCTAGTTACAAACAATGGAATACTCTCTAAAGGTACTGTAGTCTCTGCAGAGACAGAACAGGAATCACTATCACTGCAAAAGCAAAACCAACCAAACGTTAACAATTGTTGCATTAGACACCACGTACAGTGAGCTCTCGCTCACTGTTATTGTTACTGTATGTCTCTCGAACCAAAGCGTTCTCTCTCTCTCTATAATCATTAAACTTCTTTGTGTCACTATTTTGAAGCATAAATTGCGAGTCAGACTCAGATTTAGAAGCTGTTACATGAAATAAAGTGAGCACACACACACAGGTAGATTATCAGAGTTTAGCCTGTGAATCCACCTGGATAGTCTCAGTTTCAGAGACATTTCAGGCTGTCTGTGGAGGTTTGACTGATCTTAGTGTCTGATTTGCATGACGTGGGTTTTTTTTCCCAGAACGCCTGATCCTGTGTGAATCCGTGCTTACTTTATATACTGACACTGAATAGGCCTTCATATCCGCAATGACATGGCTGTTGAAATGGCAGGTAGCAGTTCACATCTAACCCTCACTGCCGACATCATTCCTGTGATCAAGTTAGACTCTACTATATTCACAAATAACTCACTGAACTCTGGGTAGCCCTTATTATACATACAGTGTCAAGCTTGAAAATGGTTAAAGCCTTTATATTTTGTTACTGTAATTTGTAGAGATGATTTATTTCAATGGAATATTATGAAATATATTGGATATATTGGAATAAATTTAGCTTATTTCTTGTTTTTATACATAGTGGAGTTTGAATGTCACTCCATCCTATTCAAGAAGGAACTTGTGTGTCATTACATGAAGGGACTAGAAAATTAATTTATGTTGTTTTGAACTTTGTTCCGTAAAAATACAATTGCTGGTATATTTGCAAATCAAACTTGATCTTTAGAAAGTCAGTGTCTATTTTAAAATGTTCATTTTGAAAGAAACAAAGAAAGTCTTTGCAGTAAGCCAACACTCATTAAGTGAATGAATAGATACACTGTAGTCTATGGAGGTCCACTCTTTGATAGGTAGACATCGCCAAGTCCCCTCTTAGCTTTTTCTTTAAAAAAAATAAAAATTCACATTTGAAGTAATATTATGGTAAAAGACCTTAAAACTAAGTGTAGCATTTTAGTTTTGTATTTTTAAAATGACCAGAAACACCAATCACCATTTAGTAAGTGTTCAATGACAGATCCCTGTTCACCAGGTTCACATGTGTGTGTGTGTGTGTGTGTCTGTCTGTCTGTCTGTCTGTCTGTGTGTGTCTGTGTTTGTCCTTTGATGCCTTTGATGTATCAACATTCTACAGCCTGATGTCACAGGCTGCAGTAAGTGGACACAGCCAGAGACAAGTTCAGAAGTCAAAAACAAAAGTCATAAACAGTTGGACTGGACAGGACTTGCTCATGATTTAGGAAGAAAGAAGCACTCAGATATTTCTGCACAATTATTGACAAGAAAGGGAGGAGCTACTGCTGTTACAAGGACAAGAGGAAACCACAGGAAAGTCCAGATCATCTCCAAGGTTTTCAGTAAGTCAGTACATGTTAGTAGTTCATGTCAGTGTTTAGTTTAGTTCATTTTGTGAAAAGTTTTGTTCAGATAATTTGTTTGTTAACTTGATGTTCAGCCCAAAAGTGTTTGGGCACACACACACAAAGTAGCTGTTTTAAATATTTCTATCTTACCTGGAAAAAGGAGAACAGGGTAGAGCCTGGTTTGTACTTGGATGAGAGACCGCCTGGGAATACCAGGTGCTGTAAGCCTTTTATCTCCATCTTCGATTCAGATGTCCCTAAAAGAAAAATATACTACAAAGGAAGGTTAAATGCAATTCATGTCGGCATAAAATGAAGCTGAAGGTATGGAGAGACTGTGTGGACCAATTTCAGAAAGATTTTTTTTATGAATATGTAACAAATCATCAGTTAAACATGAATAAACAAATGGTACAGTGGATTTTTTAACACATCTACACTATTTCACTAATAATTAACAAATAAGGCTGATCATATTGAAAATTAGACGATGATGAATAAATCATGTACAATGTTGACAGCATTTTTAATGTCTAAATCATCTATACGTTGCACAACTTTAGTTATAAATTGTTTTCTAATCATTTACAAATATATATAAATTGTTTATTCATGACTAGTTCAATATCTAATAGTTTATAAATGTCTTGTAACTTGAGTAATAAACCATTTAATAATCATTTACAAATATGTGTTTGTTGTGTTTGTGTTTTGTTCATGATTAGTTAACTATCTACTAATAGCTTATACATTTCTTATGAATGATCGTTATTTTAAGGTGTTACAATTCACTGTTGTGGAGGATGTTGGTTTTTTAAGGGTTTGTGGCAAAGCTGGACCCCACAAACACTCTACCAACAAGGAAGGCTCTGAAGGACATGGTGATTGCTAAGTATGAGGAGGAAAAGGAGGAGGCCAAAGCTGAGATCCAGGGTGTTGAGACTGTGAGCCTCACATCAGATATGTGGACCTCCATCAACATGGACACATATCTAGCTGTCACCTGCCATTTTGTCAATAAAAATGACTAGCTGTCCACTCTTCTTCTGGGGGCCAAGCTATTTCTGAAAACTCACACAGCAGCCCACATTGCTGCCGAAATTACATCACTGATGGCAGAGCAGGGCCTAGTAAAAAGGATTCGATGCATTGTGACTGATTCTGCAAGCAATATGAATGCTGCAGCCAACACTTTGAACTTGAGGCAATGTAAATGCATCGTGCACTGCCTAAATCTAGTGGTCAAGAACTCCATTGAAGCAGCTCCTGGCCTTGATGAAATTAGAGCCCTGAGCAGGAGGATCATGACTTATTTTAGGACAAGCACAACTGCAAAAGAGAGACTGAGCCAAATGCAGCAGCAACTGCGGCCGCAATGCAAAGGAACTTAAATTGGAGGTGGACACACGCTGGAATAGCACCCTGGACATGTTACAACGCCTCTATGAGGAAAGAGATGCAGTGGCAGCAGCTTTAGCATCACTCAACACAGACCTGACACCTCTGAGCAACCAGCAATTTGAAAACACAGGAGAATGCATCAAGGTATGTATTCGAAAACCTGAGAAAAAACTGATCACTGAATGCAGACTGTCTATGTAATTTATTGCATCCGTTGCAACTGAAACTGAACATTAAGATCAAGGTTCCCACACAGTTTGTGCATTTAGACAATATCTATATTCCTGTCGTTTCAGCTGCTGGCTGCATTCCAGGTGGCAACTGAAGAGAAGAGAGTGTCCACATCAAAGGACATCCCCCCTCTACCGTGTGCTGCGACATACAACCGAACAACTCCATCCACAACTCACCACCCCCATGGCACAACACCTGGCACATAACCTTATCAGATGCTTGGGAGAGAGATTGCATGATAAGGAAAAAGAGAGTTCACTGGCAGTCGCTACACTGTTGGATCCACGCTTCAAAACATTTGGATTCACCAGTCCAAGAGTGGCAGCTGGTGTCAAAGAGCGTCTGATATCAGAATGAACAAAAGTTATCAACATACACAACGCCCAGCAGCAGCAGCCTCCACAGGTATTTCTTCTTTATACGTTTATGAATCAGGAATGACTAATGACATTTCTGGTGATGATGATCTTCAATATTTTTTAGGAGTTGACCTGCGGAGACTGTTGGATCAGGACACTAACAGAGCCAGGCAAATGCCAGGTGCCACAGCTAATGCAATGGTGGAAGTGAACCGGTACCCATCTGATCCTCCCCTGGAAAGAACTGAGGATCCCCTCACATACTGGGTCACCCACTAAACTGTATCACGTAGCCAAGCATTTTCTGTGCACCTCAGCCTCATCTGTGCTGTGAGAACGGGTTTTTTCCAAGGCTGGAGAAATAGTTTGTAAAAGAAGAAACCGATTGCGTCCAAAAACTGTAGAAAAATAAACAGTTACACAAGCACACCCACTGCCCTGTTTTTCAAGCACAAACTCTTTACCCACATATACATAAACCTCTTTACCAACGAAGGTAACAGTACCATGTGAAAATTTCATCAGTCTGTATTTGTAGAACATATCTAATATCATGAATGTGCCAGCACCATTTCAGTGTTCAAAATATAAGTGAAGATTATGTAGGGTTACAATCAGCCATGCCAAATAACAAACATGGTTTAATCCACTTGAAACCACATTATCATCTGGTGCAGTCAAACAGAAAAGTGCTATTAATCCAGCTCCATGATAATCAGACTCTGAGTCAGATGTGTGTGTTTTGGTTTGGAAAAATCACATGATTTATGACATACGAACTACTTTACTGCTTCATTCGGTATCGAACCCTGTCATTGATTTAGTTGTCTTGCAACAATGCAGCGTGGGTTCGATTCCCGTCAGAGCTGCATGTTATTTAGCTCATGAATTAGACATTTGGAATGAGATCACATTTGCCATCTGGGGACTGAACACCCAGTATTCAACATCTTTTAAGCTATGGACTATTTAGACTTGTATCAGGATAGCTTACGATTCATAACACAAAATATCAGGCCAAGTATATTGCTGTTTCCTACAACAATTGGACGTGTCAAATAATATAGCAGCCTATGTATTTTATATATTTAATATTTATATTTTATTGTGTCAGCTTGAAACCATACAAACATGTAGTGTAGTCAAACAAGCATGTGCATGGACAATCAAATCCCAAAAAATCCATGAACCAATAAATGACACATCTTCATTACACTTCATTTTATTGACCACTAGATGTCCTACGTGAGCACTGTGTCATTGAAGCCTCGGGTAATGAACCGTTTTTTTTAATCATATGTCGAAGCCTCAACAATGCCTCGATCAGCCATCACTGCCTGCTGCAGGAAGTTGTTAAAAGGACAGGAAAGAGAGAGAAAAACCAAAGCTTATATCAGAGTGTGAAAGTACAAACATGATGTGAATCTGTTTGCAGCTGCTTGTGTTTTCTTCTCTGACATGTTAATTTTTTTTAGAACAGCCTGCGACAGACAGACAGACAGACAGACAGACAGACAGACATCATTCACCATGTCAAACTCCTTCCATTTCATAGTGATTGGTTTAACTGTTCTTCAAGGGAAGTTCAGTGACTTGGAAATTCTCTTGTATCCAGCCACTGATTTCTGCTTTTCAATCCCATTTTCTCAGAGACACTCAGTGTTGTTCTGTCTTCATGGTGGAGAGTTTCTCTGCTCACTCACCAAAAGCTGGATCCTCCAGATGCAGGTGTATTTATACTACAATCACCTGAAAGCCCTTGGCTGCACACAGGTGATCTCCATTTATCTAATTATGTGACTTTTCAAACCAACTGATGATTTAGATGTGTCCTGAGTGTTTTGTGTTTTACATTAATAATGAATTCAGATCACATTATTGAGATCTGTTTAACTTTGTCATTAAAGGGACTTTTTCTGTTTGGAGTGTCAAAAGAAATTAAATTAAATTCCCTTTGATTCAATGTTATGTTGTTGTACAACATCAAAGGGAATTTAATTTCCAAGCAGGTGAAACACCTGCACTTTAAATCAACAGCTACACAATGACATAAACATTTAACAGAAAAGTATTAATCTATTTAGATACGAAATGATAGATTTTAGTGACACTTTCCAAAGTAAGTGAGTTGTTCTCTCTCACACACTCCTCTCTCTGTTCTGGTCTCTTAAATAAAGCTTGATAAGCAGTGGCAGTTATTTCTATGGTAATTCACCAAAGAAACACACACATCACACATACTTAGGTCATGAAAGCTGGAAATTTCTGGCCATGAACAGGGCTCAGTAAACTAGACTTTATGTGTGGTTCAGTGTAGCTGCCTGACAAACTCTCCACTTGTTAAATGAAGTGATTCAGTTACACTGACATTAAACAGCTGTGAGCTTCAGCCAGTGGGATGTGAAGAGGAAGCAGCAGATGAAACACTGCTCTTAAGGTGAGTGACATACAGTGGCTACAGGAAGTATTCAGACCCCTTCAGTTTTTGCAGACTTCACTGTTGTAGATTTAATTTTAAATAGATAAAATCAGCATTTTGTTAATCAGTCAGTATAGATTGAAAATGGGCCTGATTCACATTTGGTTAATTATCTATTTGAAATTTATTTGATTTTGTAATTTAGCAATAGGATGAAAAAATACAGCACAGAAACTTCTCTCTTCACCATCTTTTAGTGGAGAACGTGGTACAAAGTCATGTTAGGAGCCGACAGTCTCTCCCTCCTTCCTCATGTTTCTGGGAGAACCTCCCTAGTGTTTCTTGTTTGTTCCCTGTTTGTCTGTGTTCTTGTCTGTGTGTGTGTGTGTGTGTGTGTAGGCCTGGGTGTGGTTGACTTACTTTGGGTTTCCTGCCAGAGTTTGGGGACAAACAGGAAACACTAGGGAGGTTCTCCCAGAAACAAGAGTACACAAGAGTACACAATAGTACACTCAGGCACACACACACGCACACACACACGCACACAGACACACAGACACAGACCCACTCAGGCACACACAGACAAATACAAACACAGACACACACAGACAGACTGACCCACACACACACAGTCAATTTACAGAGGCACACAGACACACACACAGACACACACACAGACCCACTCAGGCACACACAGACAAACACAAACACAGACAGACTGACACACACACACACAATAGTGTCAATACTGGGTTGTGCGAAGCACAACATTACTAGCAGTGCAATGCACCACTCTCGTGATTTCCCAAAGGGAAATTGTCTAGTTTATTATTACTTTAGTCAGTTTCAGGTTATTTCAGTGACCATTGTGGGTTTTTCTTTCATTAAAAGAGGGGTACCAACAATTTTGTCCACATCTGTATGTGTAGTTTTTTGCAGCCTGGTTTAAGAAAATCCCATTTTACATACCCTGGCAAAATTTGTGAAATATTGTCCATTTTTCAGAAAATATGTTTGATCATGCAAAAGCTTTTCTTTCATTCAGAGTTCGTGGTCAGGCAAAGCTATTTATTATCACATAATTATATTTGCTCTTTTTAAATCAAAGAGACAAGTTGAAACACCCAAATGTCCCTGATCAAAAGTATACATATCCTTGAAGTTTTGGCCTGATACTATGCACACAAGTTGACACAAACAGCTTTAAATGGCTTTTAAGGGTCACTGTCAACACCTGTCACCTGTTTGGCTGTAATTAGTGTGTGTGTATAAAAAGTCAGTGAGTCTATGGACTCCTGACTTTGCTGGATTCTGAACCATGGGGAAAGCAAAAGAACTATGAAAAGACCTACAAGAGAAGGTATTTGAACTTTAGAAAGCAGGAAAATGAAAGAAAAGATGCATATTCTGCAAACCCCCCCCTTGGCAGGGCTGACCACAACATTGTTCACCTACAGCCTGTGTACAAACCTATAGTACACAGGCTGCCTGTGGAGCCCCGTGTGGTGAAGAGGTGGACCACTGAGAGCGAGGAGGCTCTGAGGGACTGCTTCAACACCACTGTGTGGGCTTAGCTTGTTGACCCCCACGGGGAGGACCTCAACGCCATTACTGACACCATAACAGACTATATAAAGTTCTGCTGTGAAAACACTGTGCCCTCCAAAAGGGTACGGTGTTTCACAAACAACAAACCATGGATTACCCCTGACATTAAAGCTCTACTGAAGGAGAAGAAGAGAGCCTTCAGGTCAGGGGACAAGGAGGAGCTCAAGGCTACACAGAAAGAGCTGAGAAGGAAGATCAGGGAGGGCAAGGCCAGGTACAAGAGGAAGATGGAGGAGCAGCTGAAGCAGCAAAACATCAGTGGGGTGTGGAGGAGCCTAAAGACCATCTCAGGCTTCAAAACACCCCACTCCCAGGCTGAGGGGGGCCTGCAGTGGGTGAACGACTTGAACCAGCACTTCAACCAGTTTGACCAGCCACCCACTACTCCCCCCACGCAGCTGCGCCACACCTCGTCAACTGGACAATGCCCCACGCATGCAGCCCTTCACATCTCCAGCTCAACTGGACAATGCCCCACTCCTACAGCCCCTCACACCTCTTGCTCACACCTCACTATTTCCCCACCACCCCATGGACTCAGTAACCCCCCCAGCCCACCCCTGTCCTTCACACCTGCCCAGGTGAGGAGAGAGCTGAGGAGGATCAAAACACGAAATGCAGCTGGACCAGACAGCATCAGCTCCAGGCTCCTGAAATCCTGTGCAGAGGAACTGTGTGGGATTATGGGGCAAGTCTTCAACCTGAGCTTGAAGCTGAGGATGGTACCACAGCTATGGAAGACCTCCTGTGTGGTACCAGTGCCCAAAACACCACATGCTAGGGATCCTAGCAGCTTCAGGCCAGTGGCTCTCACATCACACCTAATGAAGACACTGGAGAGACTGGTCCTGGGCCACCTCCGGGCTGAGGTGAGCTCATGACGATGATGCAGAGTACAGAGGAGTGACGCAGGACTTTGTGGACTGGTGTCGGCCAAACCACCTCCTCATCAACACAGGGAACATCCAGGGAATGGACATTGAGAAAGTGGACTCTTATAAGTACCTGGGTGTTCACCTAAACCACAAACTTGACTGGTCTAACAACACAGACGCACTGTACAGGAAAGGGCAGAGCAGGCTCTACCTCCTGAGGAGACTGCGGTCTTTTGGTGTGCAGGGGACACTCCTAAAGACCTTCTGTGACTCTGTGGTGGCTTCAGCCATCCTGTACGGTGTAGTCTGCTGGAGCAGCAGCATAACTGAGAAGGAGAGGAAGAAGCTGGACAAAGTCATCAGGAAGTCCAGCTCTGTCCTGGGCTGTCCTCTGGACTCAGTGCGTGAGGTTGGAGACAGAAGGGTCCTAGCAAAACTGTCATCTATGCTGGACCACGAGTCCCACCCCCTGCAGGACGTCCTGTCAGCTCTGCAGAGCAGCTTCAGTGACAGACTGCTCCACCCTCGGTGTGTGAAGGAGAAATTTAAAGATCTTTCCTTCCTGCTGCTATCAGACTCTATAACGAGCATTGACACACAAACTTTATAACAATTCCAGGCAACTATCAGTGCAATATCAATATCAGTGTGCAATAATTCAATTATTAGTGCAATATCAATGTGCAACATTTATTTCCATCTCATAATTATGTCCATCTCATATTTATGTATGTACATACTGCAGATACCTTGCTTAGTTTAGTTCTTAGTTATTCTGTTATCGGAATAGTGCTTATTTAATCTTGTTCCGGCCATATTGGCCTCTTACTTATATTTACTTACTGTGCCCCTGCTGTTGCTAAATGCAATTTCCCCACTGAGGGACTAATAAAGAATTTTCTTATCTTATCTTAAACATGTATAACAAAGCAATATGGCTGTCACACTGTACTTTTTGATGTAGTTTGCCTGGTTTTTCTCAAAGCTGCAGGAAGCTGGAATCTGTACAGAAGAAGTGGAATAAGCAGAATAAGACGTATGGTGAATAATAATATAGGTCTTGTCAGGCTCTGCACTAAGAAAAAAATAATGTGGAAATTAGCTGCAATTCTCCATCACACCACATGATGGAGCTGATTAATCTGATTCATCACTTTGGGTTCAGCATCTGTAAATGAATTAAAAAAACAAAGTCCAGGTGGAGGGTGGAGGAGGTGGAGGAGTCTCAGTGTGTCTGCAGAGACTGTGTAGAAGGACAGAGCAGCAGCAGAGCAGTCCAGATACACTGATGATTCTCTTTCAGATCCAGAGGAACACACAGGGATGATGGTGGACTTGACAGTGGAGCTGTTCTCAGAGCAGTTCAGACTGCAGCACTGAGCGTCTTCTCCACTTCTTCTGGTTCCTCTGTCAGTCACCTCTCCACTCTACCTCCCAGTAACATGGACCAATCAGAGCCTCTCTACACACAAGCTGCTGCTGCTTCAACCTCTCTGGATCATCAGGACACAGCTCGTCCTCTCTCAACACACACACCGTCCTCTTCACTCTCTCCTTTAGAAAAATCGCTCCTTCCATCTGTTGAGAGAAGAAGACAGACAACAGAGGAGATAAATCAGTGTTTACAGAGACTCACTTCATCAGCTGTCAGTCACTGATGCAGCACATCCAGTATAAAGAGCAGCAGGGACTTCAGTCCTGTTCAGAGCAGAAGTGGAGCAGCTGTGTAGTGTAGCAGCTTCCTCTCAGCTCTCATGTTAACGTATTGGAGTGAAGACACTGAGCTGGAAGCTCACACACCTGCAGAGACTTTTAGCATCAAGTCTGTTTCCTCTGAACATTTCACTCAAGTCCACAGTGGAAATAAACTGCTGAGTCATGAAGCTTCATTACTGCACAAACAGTTTAGTGATGGATTCACTGCTGTTACATGTCAACTCATGTTCCATTTAAAGAAAGAGTCTCTGTGTGTTGATGAACATCTGATCTGCTTCTGAAATATCAGCTGACAAATAAACATGGAGGCTGTCACTGAAAGTATCTGACAGATGGACAGATATACAGATGTGATCACTGGACTTCAGCAGAGGTTCTGCTCTGTATCAGACCACATGCTGACAAAATGTCATGATGCTTCTCTGAAATCAGAGCCAGTGATTTGCAGGCTGCAGTCAGACTGATCTCAGAGCTGTGACAAAGATCAAACTCATCAATTCTTTAGTGTTGAAATGAGACAACAAACAGTTTCAGATCAGATTTGATGCTACGACACTTTGATGAATGAGGATCACTGTCTTTACACATCTTGTGAGGCTGTCAGCTGTAATCCAGCTCTACTTCCTGTAGACATGAACACAACAACAACAGTCATCTTCACGTCACCTCAAACACACAATCACAATCAGGCTTGTGTCTGATCTGATTGGCTGACTGCTGTCTGTCTCTCTGTTTTTCTGTCCAATCCTGAAGCCTGTCACCATTCTCCTCTCACAGCTTCAATGAGGAAAGCAGCCACTGAGAAGGTTGGAGGTTTACAGGAGACACATCTTTGCTTTGATACGAACTGTGTTTAGGACAATACTGATGAAAGCAGCATGGACTGACTCCAACCCTCTACTGACCTCACAGTCTTCAGTCTACAGTGTGGACTCTTCACAAGATCAGACAGATCCTTCACTCCTGAATCCTGAAGCTTGTTTCCCCACATTTCCAGGTGTCTCAGATGGGAGGGGTTGGACTTCAGAGCCGAGGCCAGAGAAGCACAGCTGATCTCTGACAAACTGCAGGAAGTCAATCTGAATAAAGAATAAATCATGTGGATAAAAATCATTTCTAATCCAATCAGATATGTCCCAGTCAATGAGCTTTCACTAACATGAGTAGAGGGACTTTGTCCTTCTCTTATTGTGGATCATCATAATGTCAGCCTTCTACACACATCATCCAAATGTCACCACAACATTCATACAACTATTCATGTCAACACAGATTCATAACATGCTGCTGACCTCAGTCAAGTCTGGAATTAGAAGATAAAGATCAAATCAGACATGTTGGACTAAAAACTGAAATGTTCAGTCCTGATCCAGGAAAAATATCTTGCTTGGTCCTGGTCTCTGTCCTGCAGATCAGCTCAGGAAATCCACAACTAAACATATGTTCAACTGAACAACAACTATTTGATCCCAAATTACAGATGGATTGAATGGAAATGCTCAGCTGCAAAGTCACATACACACAATTTAACACAACTACCACTACTAATAACAACAGCAACAACAACGTCAACAATAATAATAATACATGTTTTTCAATTGATTAGTACAAATATTAGTTCTGAGGATCTTCTGCATATTGTTGTGTTAAAAATGGACTTTGAACAACTCACACTGGACATTTTCTACACTTCATTTAGAAAACATTAGTCTGCTGACTGTGACAAATACGAGTGTTTGAGTTCTGAAGGTTTCATTGAAGTCAACAGACATTATTCATGACAACTGGATCTGGTGGTTTTGAGTCTTTGGAAGTTCTGTGACTAATCAAGATTTTTATCCAGTTTTAAACCACTTTATATTCCTCAGGTTTTAGACTGCTGGTTTTACAAATCTGTTTAAATTAGGTCAAAAGATTTTGGTCAGCTGCTTTTTCATTTACAAACTTGCTTTACTGTATGAATTTTACTCAATATGTTGCACAGCCTGCCCATAACAAAGGCCACATTTTAGATCTATGTATTACCCACAGCCTGTCTGCTAATATTTCTTCAGTTGTGGATTTAGGCTTATCTGATCACTTCTGTGTCTTTTTTACTGTTCCTAATTGATAACTGACAACAGGAACAACCCCAAAATCCTCTTCTCAACCATGGATCCTGCCTTTATGAAGGCTGGCAGTCTAACAGCTTCAAATGTGAAGACTTTAGAGTCCACTTAAAATAATTATAATAGACTCTATCAGATGAAAATGATCTCAGTGTAAGCATCCAAATTCAATCACCACAGAACCTTTGTATGAGGAAACACTGGAGAAATTGGTCCTGGTTGATGCTGAGATGTTTGGTAAAGTCATTTCTCAATTAAAACCATCAACCTGCCCCTTAGATCCCATACCTACATCCTTTTTTACAACCTTTTATAGCTTTTTTAGTGAAGACTTACTTAACAGTGCTAATGATTCTCTTCAGATGGGTGTCTTCCCTGCTGCTCTTAAGACGGCCAGAGTCAAATCCCTTCTGAGGACAAACAATTTAGATCCCTCCATACTTAAAAACCACAGACCAGAATCCAATCTACCATTTTAAAGTAACATTTTAGAAAAGCTTGTTTTTAATCAGTTGATTGGTTTTATAAACTCTCACAGTATTTTTGAAATATACCAATTTGTCTTTCGGACCAATCATAGTACTTGTCACGACTGAGCAAAGACTGAACCCCAAAGTACAACTCCAGGGAGCAGAATCAAAAATAAAGACTTTATTTAACAAATTAGCAAATAATAAATCACCCAAACGGGGAAAAAGGCAAGGAAACAAAATACCAAACGAAGAACACAAAATCACTCTTAGCGAGGATAAATAACTAACTCAAACAAGACCAGAAAGGTAAGGCAGCAAAGGCAAAAGATCAAATAAACAAAGTACAAAATAACACAAGACCCGACGAGAAGAACACTGATGAGAATAATACGCTGGTTCATTTGACGAGAGACAAGACGAACTGGCACAGAACAAAGGGAGACACAGACAATATATAGACACAAGTTAATGGGAAACAGGTGGAAACAATCAAACTGGCGGGAAACATGAAGGAAGGGCAAGCAACCTGAAACAAGAGGACATAAAATTTCAAAATCAAACCGGAAACCACAAGACAACGTAGACGCAAGACAAAAACATAACATTATATACTATGACAGTACTGAGACTGCACTAGTAAAGATTGTAAATGACCTCAGGTGATATATGGATATGAAAAAAAAAAAACAAAAACAAACAAAAATACGTGTTAATATCACTTAAGTGAAGCTTTTGACTTAAGGTCACAACATTCTTTTAGATAGACTTCACATCCTGACTGGCCTCTCTGGCACTGTCTTTATTTGGTTCAAGTCTTATCTTACTGACAAAGAATTTTATGTTAGCATGGGCGAATGTTCTTCTAAAAGCTATAAATTAAATTGTGGTGTTCCCCAAGGTTCAATTTTAGGTCCTTCCATTTTTAACCTTTACATGCTGCCACTTGGAAATGTCATCAGGAGGCACTACATCAGCTTCCATTGCTATGCTGATGATACACAGCTTTACATTGCTGTGTCTCCTGATGACCCAGGGCCAATCCAGGCTCTTTTTAACCCCTTAACACTCCGGCCAAATTTGCCCAAAACACCTGTCAAAAACATGCCCAAATTAAATTCAAAGCTGTTCTTGAGCCCTTAGGAGGACATTCAAAAGTTTGGTCTCTTTGTGAAGGTAACACTCTAAAGTTTTTATTTCAGCAGTCTGATGTACTGTAGGTGTAACTGGTATCGAGTAAGAGAATATTAAACAGAAAAAAAAATTTTTTTTTTCCTCGCCTGAATTTGTTTTGTAAAAATGCATCTTTCTAATAACCTGGGCTTGTAGGTTAGGACTAGATGACAGCATATTTCTGTAGACGGAAGTCCTACCCATTCCATGTTAAAATTTCATAGTAATTGTACAAAAAATTGACTGTTCTGCACAGGTTTTTCAGTGGGTATGTCCAGGCGTTCTCAAGAGCTATCCAAAATGGCCACTTTGGATAGCTCTTGGGCACGCCAGGTGCCAAGTGTGTAACTCCTGAATGCTTCAACATACAGACATCAATGACGGCTCTAATGAAAGGTGACACTTAGAGGAATCATATTCCATATTGATTCCTCCAATATATTAATATTCATATTCATATTCACAATTAGTAGTACAAAAGTCGTTATGGAAGAGAGAACACATTGAATGCTCATTATTCTATTGAAACTAAACGTGCATTATAAGAAATTAGTCAGAATAAGTGCTATGGTCAGAAATCAACACCTTTATGTGAATGAATCACATACTATTCACAGCAAACTGTTTACATATTTACAATTTCACCTTCCTAAGTTTGGCTGCCTGGTTAGCTCAGTTGGTAGAACATGAGACTCAATATCTCAGGACCGTGGGTTTGAGCCCCACTCTGGACGGCACCACCTCCACCTCCCCAGGTGGTGAGTCCACGTTACAATTTCGGTGTGGACTGGGCAGTCGCAACCTGGGCCTGGACCCAGATAAGCGGCAGATGATGACATCATCACGTTATTCTCAGCATGCCATGCAGTAAAGTAAGAGTTGACTGGTCAAACTGTGTGCTCTTGATTGTTGGGAACAAAAACCTACAGCCACATGGCCCTTTGTGAAACAGTTTGGACACCTCTGAGGTAGACGCTCTCTCCTGTTAAGGATGTGTCGGTCGCGACCGCAATGGCTCTTTGAAGTGAACGACGGGAGCCGCAGCCGCTTCGTTTTTTCGTTCACGTGATTGGTCAACTACCTGACGTGAGGCGTGTCCGCACTGAGCCGGGAGGGGCAGGGGGGGTTTGGGGTGGTTGGGGAGCGGTAGCAGGGGTTACAGACATAGGAGAGAAAGAGAGAGAGAACAGCCCCTAAAGAGACAACACGCTGAGAAGGTGACAAAATGAGTGACCGCAGGAAAATTAATTAATTTACACGTAATTTTACATTATTTTTTTAATAATTTAATTTAAGCAACAAAAAACATCTGCGGAGCCCCTGGGGAGCTGAAAGAACCGGCACTTTTTAGTGAGCTGAGCCATAAGAAAATACTACTGTTTTTACGCACGTACGCACGACTAGCTGACATCCAGTATATTTGTTTACGCACGGTCTTGTAGCCCCTCCTCCTTCCCCAACCACAACATGTGACACTTCCCCGTGACTGGAATTTCATTGGCTACACGGCCATTAGATCAGATTCAGCGTAAGATATGATAGGCGGAAACGACAAGCGTAAGAGTGGGCGGTGCACTTTAACGTGTTAGAGTCGCTCATTGGCTATTTCTGGCTGTGGGGGGGCCATAGATCTTCCTGGATGGTCAAATGAGGTGTCAATCAAAAGCAGAGGGCAGGGACTACAAACTAAGCTCCATGGGATCAACTTTCAAAACAAAACAGAGGCGACAAAACGTAGAAACGAAGGAGTAATAGTGCGCTGTGTTTTTCAGTCGGAACAATCCGATTGCAACTTTTGATCATTTATGCACCTAAAGAAATGTTTTTGACCGCATTTTTCAACTCGACGTGATTCTTTAGCCTTTTCCTGACAAAACAAGACCATTTTTGTTGTTGTTGCGCTGCGTGTTGAACCGCAGGGCGACTAGTAAAAAAATAAAAACAATGAGCGACGACAGTTATTACTTTGATGTTTTTTAGAAGATGGTTTAGTTCTACCTAAAGTCGTTGTTTTATCTTGTCAAGGTTTATATCGCTGCAGTAGTTATGTAGGTACAAAAAAACACAGACATGTCTGAGAAATAGCATGACGGCCCGCCTGATTGAGTTCTACAACTCAATCAGGACAAAAACTCTGGCACTAAACGCCTGTAAACAAGTGAAAAACCAAGGAGTCATCTTCGACTCAGATCTTAGTTTTGAGCCTCACATTGAAAATGTAATTAAAACTGCTTTTTAGCATCTGAAGAACATTGCCAGAGCGCATCCATTTCTCTCTCAAGTCAGTGCAGAGACATTGCTGCAGGCTCTTATCATCTGCAGAACTGATTACTGCAACGCTCTGCTTTCTGGTCTCCCTAAGAAGAACATATCTCAGTTACAGCTGCTTCAAAATTCAGCAGCACATGTATTGACAAAGACCAGACAGAGAGCACACATTACACTGATTTTAAAGTCTCTGCACTGGCTTCCTGTCTGCTTCAGAACTGATTTTAAGATTCCTTTATTGGTTTATAAAGCTCTTAATGGTCTTGGTCCAACCTATTTATCAGATTTGCTTTTAACCTATGAGCCCTCTAGAACCCTCTGGTCTTCTGGTAGTGGCTTTTTAATTAAACCTAAAGTCAGAACAAAAACCTATGGAGAAGCCCCCTTTTATTACTATGGTCTCTGGAACAGCCTCCCTAAAGACCTGAGGGCAGCAGAGAACTCTGATACTTTTAGAAGCAAACTCAAGACCTACCTCTTTAATCTGGCTTTTAATTGAAGTTTATTTATTTATTTGTCTGGTTATCCAAACATTTTTTGTCTGTTTATTTATTTATTTATTTATTCAGTTAGTTAGTTTGTTTGTTTTCCGGGATTTCTGTATTTACTCCTTCAAATTTTCTCTTTTAAATTTTTGTGATCATTTTTCAAACTTCACTTTGATTTCTTTTAAATTGTTCACTTTATTTTATTATCATTTTGATTGTTCCTGTTATTTATGTATTTGTTTTATATTATTTAGCTATTTTGATTATTTATCCTGCCTCCAGTTTTTTCTCATTGCAAAGCCTTGAGATTTATCATAGTGTTTCCTCAGTTCCTGTTTTATTGAAACCTTTACTTAACTGTGGTTATTGATGGATTTTGGGTGTGTGTCTGTGTGGGGTGGAGGGACTAACACTGTGTACAGAACTTTGTGCTGCAATGTATTTGTATGAAAAGTGCTATAAAAATAACGTCTGATTGATTGAACTGACTGAAATGAAGTGAAACTGAAGGAATAATTCTTGTGAAAAGTCACAATATGGAAAAACAACTATTTCAAATCTCAATCATTCATTCAAAATGAATGGATTCAAGTTCTGGATGAAGACAAACCAGGTTCAGTTGTGGATTAAATATCTAAGACAGAGGTGTCCAAACTGTTCCACAAAGGGCCATGTGGCTGCAGGTTTTTGTTCCAACCAAGCAGCAGCACACCAGATTTCACTCATTTAATCAACTGATCTCAGTCTTCAGACAGCTGATTGGTCAAACTGTGGGCACTTGATTGGTTGGAACAAAGATGTGTGTGGAACAGTTTGGACACCTCTGATCTAAGATCTACAACAGTAACAGACAGTGAACTGACCTCAGAGTCTGCAGTCTACAGTGTGGACTCTCCAGAAAACCACACAGCAGCTTCACTCCTGAATCCTGCAGGTTGTTGTTGTCACTCAGGTCCAGGTGTCTCAGATGGGAGGGGTTGGACTTCAGAGCTGAGGCCAGAGAAGCACAGCTGATCTCTGACAAACTGCAGGAAGTCAATCTGAATAAAGAATAAATCATGTGGATAAAAATCATTTCTAATCCAATCAGATATGTCCTAATCAATGAGCTTTCACTAACATGAGTAGAGGGACTTTGTCCTTCTCTTATTGTGGATCATCATCATGTCAGCCTTCTACACACATCATCCAAATGTCACCACAACATTCATACAACTATTCATGTCAACACAGATTCATAACATGCTGCTGAGCTCAGTCAAGTCTGGAATTAGAAGATAAAGATCAAATCAGACATGTTGGACTAAAAACTGACTTTGATTCACCACTGAAATGGATCAAACTTCAAATGTTCAGTCCTGATCCAGGAAAAATTGCTTGGTGACATGACTCAAATAGAAAAGAAAAGCTAGAAATAATTTACAATTGATAATGTCAGACCAAGGTTATAATGTAGATAAGTACAATAATTATTTTATAAGCCCTGGTAAGGCCCCCATTTTCCTTCATGTTCCCTTTGTATGAATGGTGTTTTATTGTGTTTTAATGCAATTGTATCATAAAGTGCTTTTTTTTATTATTGTTTCGGAGCAACGTCTCTGCTCGTTGTATGACGAACCTGAGTGCCTTGGAGTTGGTACAGTTGGTTATAACCATTTCCTTGGGCGAAATTCCCAAGGTGGCGTTGTCTGGCTTCTTAAGTTGCTATTAGTTGGGTGTTGTAGTGATCTACACCATCCACTATCTGCTACCACCTCCCCATCTTGCCACACAAGGTAAGTCCATGAGGGGGAAAACGCAAGGCAAAGGAACACAAACACAGGGACTTGACACTGGACGTTCAAAGATGCAGACTCGGATACAGAGACTCGGGTATGGACACAGACAAACTGACGAGGACAAGAAAGAGACTTAAATACACAAGGTAACGGGAAACAGGTGAAACCAATTAGGGCAGGGCAGACAATCACCAATGGCGGGAAAAAAGACAAAGACAGGAAGTAGGACAAGACAAGATAATCAAGGGCTCTGATTTCAAAATAAAAAAAGGAACTATACACAAAACAAAGTAAACACGACTGAAAAGGTCCCAATGTCCACAAAAGACGTCTAAACATAACAAAAAGGGTTCAGAAAACAGCCCCCTCAGGGGCTAGTCATGACACACACAGACACACAACAGCACAATAACACACACAGGTGAAAAACAGCGCAATGCACCACTCTCGCAGGGGAAATATCTAGTTATTTTTAAGTTTTTGACTTAATTAGCAACAAATTATTATGAGAGTGTGATGCATGTTAAAAAAAAGTAACAGTGAATTAACTCTTTCAGCTTCCAAAGCAGGAAGGAGAAAAGCAGTTAACTTCTTATAGGCTCAGTCTGACTGAGATGTTCATTTATAATTATATGAAAGTGTGTGGACAGTTTTTCTAACAAACATCAGAGGGTTTAGTTTTAATCAACAATTCTCATCACAAAGTCTCCTCATGTTATTCTGAGCTGCAGTGATGCAATAAGAGTAAAAGCATCAACAGTGTCAGGAATTCTGTCAGATTAAAGAATCTTTGTTCACTTCAAATGAAATGAGATAATGAGAAAATGATTCAACTCATCAAGAAAAAAAAATATCTGTTGCTCTTTATTTTTTTGCCACTTTGTTATAAACACTTTTTTTCCACTTGGGATCCTGTAGGAATGATGATTCTATTTTTTCCCAGTGACCTGATTGGTCAATATTCAGGCTGTTGACAGGTTTTGATCTGATCCTCTGAAGTTTACCTGCTCCACAACAGGTTAGCTGTGCAGCATAAGTTACCATGGCGACGTAACATATTAACAAGTGAACCACCTTGGTAATTCTGAAAACCCAGAGTTAAACCTGAAGTTACCGGGCTAATCCCAAATCCTGATTCACAGTACAGGTCTCTGATCAGCTCAGGAAATCTAGAACTAAACCCATGTTAAAGTGAAGAGAAAGTATTTTAATCCCAAAGATGCTGATTTAATAAAGTTTGTACTTAGATGATAAATATCAGCTCAGATGAGGACGAATAAAATCCTCTTCATTAAAGTTTTTACATGACTTTCTGCTTTATGAACTTTGTAGCTGAATAGGTTTTTGTAATTAAATGTGAGGGTTGGGTTAGGCTTAGAGGCCTGGCTGGTTTAGGTTTGTAACTCCACCCACTAATGGGTAGGAATAGATATGCCCGTCTTTAAAAGCCCAGATGAGGGTGCAGCACTTCCTCTTTGTCTGAGGCCTCCTGTGAGCAGTGTTTTGGTGTGTGCAGGTGAGGGAAAGTTGGATTTGAAGAGAGAGACAAAGGGAAAAGGTGATTTGTTTTGTTAATAGAGGTATTTTCTGATTCCACAGATCTGTGCAGTCCTGTGAGCCTGTAGGCTGTTGATGCCATGCTCAAGAGGTCGGCCGTGGTTGAACTAAACTCAGCTCTTTCTCTGTGTTCTATAGCAATGTGTGTTTCCATCTGACAGGAAGACTGAGGGTTGCACCTTGTTGAGTCTTATCCACTGAACCAGACAGAGCCAGGGGATTCTGTAGTAGGCCCCCACATGTCCTTAAGTATGAAAGCTATTTAAAGGCAGTGTAGTGGGGCTGTCTCCCCTAAAGTACTAATACACATTTTTAATAGTTGTTGTCTCCTCTTTCAGGCCCAGATCCAGACTGCTGCTTTGCCTGAGTGGTTCTTTTATTGGCTGGTTTATTTACTTCACATTTTGTTTTTACAGGGACTGATGTTATGATTCTGCTGCACTGACATTAGTTCCCATGAACTCATTATTGAGTTTTTAATTATCTGTCCATGTAAGTCCTTTCTTGTTCATTTTATCTGAACCAACTTTTTTTTAATTGTTTTTATTTTTAGGTAGAGGTCCAGCCTGTGGGGAGCAGTTTGCAGGGTACACACTCTGCATGCTGTGTGCTAATATAAATGGTGGTGGTCACATGGTTGTGTCTTGAATTTTCTCATGTGCAGTTCAGTGTTTGTAGACTTGCAGTGTTTGAAGTGTCTTCTAGTGGGACCAGCACCAGGTGAGCACATGGTGTGAGTATAAGCAGGTTGTGATAGAATCTCCCCACAGTGAGTACTCTACCCTTGTTTTAAACTTTTATTGTTGTATTTAGTTGGTGCTATCTAGGTTATTTCAATATTGTAGAATAAAAGCTATCATTTGTACTTACCTGAGTGCTTTTATTCTTTCAGGCCTGTGAGTTCTCAACACTTCCAGTCCGAGTTATCAAGGATCAAGAATCAAGGAACTTTTATTGTCACACCAGTACATTTACATGTTATGGTACGAAATTAGTACTCAGGTCCCAGTTTAAGCCATCAAGAGTAAGATGTAAGAGCGAAAAATATCAATATAAATGTAAACATAAAGGCAAATATAAACATATAAACATTTAAATAAAAATAAGATAAGGAAGCCCAGATTAGCATGTGCATAAATACGTATGTGCAAGTAGGAGGTGGTGGAAGTACAAAGAAAAGTATTGCACTTAGTGATGTGTTGTAAGTGCAGGTCTGTCAGTGAGTAAGGAGGGGAAGGGGGGGGGGGGGGGGGGGGGTGGTGTCTTCAGGGCAGGGCTAGAGTTCAGCCTTACAGCTTCAGGGAAGAACGGATTCTCCTCAGCCGCATGCCTGAGGGGAGGGGTTGGAAGAGACTGTGTGCAGGATGGTTGGAGTCCTTCATGATGCGGAGGGCCCTCCCTCTGCATCGTGCTGTGTAGAGGTCTGAGATGGTGGTCAGGCTGTTCCCCACAGTCCTCTGTGCAGCCTTTACCACCCTCTGCAGAGCCTTCCTCTCAGCAGCACTGCAGCTGCCATGCCACACAGTGATGCAGGTGCAGAGGACGCTCTCCACCACACAGTGGTAGAAGCTCCTCAGGACTGAGCCCCCAAGTCCAGCTCGCCGCAGCTTCCTGAGGAAGTAGAGGCTCTGGTGGGCCTCTTTGGCCAGATGAGATGTGTTGGTGTTCCAGGTGAGGTCCTCGGTGATGTGCACACCCAGGTACCTGAAGCTGGACACCACCTCCACAGCTGCTCCTCCGATGTGCAGGGGGGGAGAGGGTGCCTGCAGAGATTGTTGTTTTCGCACCACCGCTCCCGATGTTCCATCTCCTCTCTGTACTCGGACTCATCGTTGTTCATGACAGCTGGGGTGTCTCACCAAGCAGTCATATGTCAGCAGGGTGAACAGGAGGGGGCTCAGCACACAGCCCTGCGGCGAGCCAGTGCTGAGGGGGATGGAGGAGGAGATGGTGTTGTGGATTCTGACAGTCTGTGTTCTGTTGGTCAGAAAGTCTCGGACCCAGTTCCCCAGTGTGGGACTGAGACCGAGGAAGGAGAGCTTCTGTACCAGGGTCTGTGGGATGATGGTATTGAAGGCAGATGAGAAGTCCAGGAAGAGCAGACGGACGTACGAGTTCCTGCTCTCCAGGTGGGTGAGGTTTGTGTGGACCACTAATGAGATGGCGTCATCAGTGGAGCAGTTCTTCCTGTAGGTGTACTGGTGGGGGTCCACAGAGACATCGATGGAGTCTTTGATGTGGCTCATGACCAGCCTCTCAAAGCACTTCATGACTACAGGGGTCAGAGCTATGGGTTGGTAGTCATTGAGGCCTGTCACTGTGGAGCACTTGGGGACAGGGACAATTGTCGCAGTCTTTAAGCAGGTGGGGACAGATGCCAGTGACAGTGAGGTGTTAAAAATGCCCTGGAATGTTGTCGGGGCCTGCAGCTTTGCGGGCCTCATGTAAGGGTTCTTCTCACTTCGGCTGTGGTCACACAGCCTGGAGTCCTGGAGCACAGAGGCTGCATCGCTGGGCCACACAGTGACAGTCTTCTTTGTTGGCCTGATCCGTCTCAGCAGGGGGCGGTAAGCTGGCGCAAGCAGGATGGAGATGTGGTCGGAGAAGCCAAGAGGGGGGTGGGGGAGAGCTCTGTATGTATCCTGAATGTTAGTGTACACACAGTCCAGAATGTTGTCTCCACGTGTGGGGATGGTGACATGCTGGTAAAATCTTGGCAAAGTGTCCGTCAGTTTCACGTGGTTAAAATCTCCCGCAACCACGTAAAACACCTCTGCTTCTTTAGCATTAGCACCCGGCGGGATGTAAACAATGGTGACAAACACCACGGTGAACTCCCGTGGCAGATAGTGCAGCTGACATTTCAGTCATAAATTCTATCGCCTCAGAGCAGTAACTTTTTACCAGTCCACAGTTTGTACACCAACCTTCATTCATGTACACACAGAGTCCTCCTCCCCGTGTTTTCCCTGACCGGTGGTCATGGTCCGCCCGGAAAAGCTGTAGTCCGTCGATCTGGAAGACTGAGTCCGGCATGTTGTGATTTAGCCAGGTTTCCGTTAGAGAACAGCACAGTTCCTCACCTCCGTGGAAACACTCAGCCTCAGGCGTAACAGATCCACTTTGTTGTCCAAGGAGCGGACGTCAGCCAGAAAGAGAGTTGGAATCGGCGGCCTGCTGGCCTTCAGCTGGTCTAGCACGCCTGCTTGTTTTCCTCTCTTTTGTTTTTGGGAGCATCGCTTCCTCTTGCCGGCTGCTCCCCGTACTCTGCTGCGCCACCCCGTTGTCCTCAGGAGCCCCTGTCTTCCGAGTGCGGATTTCAGCCTCGGTGGGATTGTAATAACCGAACTATCTCTACTGACCATAAGTTTGGTAGAGCTGTACCTTACACATGAATTTAGCACTAAACTAGTGCTAAAAGCGGCCTTGAAGTTGGAAAAATAAGGCTTAATCCTGGGAGCTTGAGAAGCCGCTGTGTTTAATCTAGGTTTAAATAAAGTTAATATTTGTTTGAATGCACGTCTGCTGCTCTTCCTTTTTGAACTTTTTAGTTATTTGTGTCACCACTCAGTATCAGAAAGTTATATTACTTTGAGGTTTATAATCTTAACTCCTCAGACCTCTCTACACTCTGAGTTGGGTCACATAAAGTAAAGTGAAATGAAGTGAAACTGAAGGAATAATTCTTAGTCTGAGATAAGAAAAAGTCACAATATGGAACGACAGCTATTTCAAATCTCATTCATTCATTCAAGATGAATGGATTCAAGTTCTGGATGAAGATAAACCAGGTTCAGTAGTTGTGCTGTCTTTAGATTAAAAATAATGTCGAAGTGCATAAGTGTGAAAATGTAAAAGATATATTTTTTCTTTAGTTCAGGTAATTTGTGTTGGAGTGAGTGTTCGGGTTCCTTATTTGGGTTTTGAAAATGGCATCAGAGTGAGCGCTCCTCTCGACAATATGATAACTAGCATCTTGGACGCTCAGCTATGCTACGAGAGAGCAGTTAAGGCAGGGACGGGGTGTCGCGGTTTAAAAGTTTATGGACGTTTGCGCACGCTTCGGCCTGTGACCGCTACAGTCTGTAAGTGTTATTGTGTGTAGTTTTAAGTTGTATGTTTAGCGTGTTATGCTTGTAGCATTTTATTTTAGCGGCTTTACTTTGCAAAATGTGTACTGTTTTTTGTTATGTTTTGTGCGGATATTAATTTGCGTTATTTATTCTGTTGTATTTCAGTTTTACAAAAAATAAATGACGGTGTGTGTCCTAAAACAAGAAAAGTCGCACTCGTCGTTTGATGTTATCTGGCTGTCTAGCCTAGCAAGATTACACTTGGTGAGGGCAGCACAGTAGTGAATTAAAGATATAAGATCTACAATAGTAACAGACAGTGAACTGACCTCAGAGTCTGCAGTCTACAGTGTGGAGTCTCCAGAAAACCACACAGCAGCTTCACTCCTGAATCCTGCAGGTAGTTCTTCTTCAGGTCCAGGTGTCTCAGATGGGAGGGGTTGGACTTCAGAGCTGAGGCCAGAGAAGCACAGCTGATCTCTGACAAACTGCAGGACGTCAATCTGAATAAAGAATAAATCATGTGGGTAAAAATAATTTCTAATCCAATCAGATATGTCCCAGTCAATGAGCTTTCACTAACACAAGTAGAGGGACTTTGTCCTTCTCTTATTGTGGATCATCATAATGTCAGCCTTCTACACACATCATCCAAATGTCACCACAACATTCATTCAACTATTCATGTCAACACAGATTCATAACATGCTGCTGACCTCAGTCAAGTCTGGAATTAGAAGATAAAGATCAAATCAGACTTGTTGGACTAAAAACTGACTTTGATTCACGAAATGGATCAAACTTCAAATGTTCAGGCAGAGAGAGACTGCTATACCTGCACTTGCACTCATGGTTGCCATGGGGACGGGCTTTTCCCTCCGCTGGGGCAGCTCACAGCTGCTCTGAAGGGCTCATTTTTGGCAGATTCAGTCCAGCCTAACTACTGTTACTTATTCAAAAACCAAACATGATATCGCCAAACAAACTTCACCGTCAAAGCCACGAGACCCTAAGGAACACAGTGATGTATTTTTGATGTGTTTTTTTTGTCCTAGTGTCAAAAATGTAGATATTACAGGGAGTTTAAAAAAGGGTATTTTCTGCTTTCTCTTCTCGATTTACATTGGAGTCAATGAAGCAGTTGAGAGCTACTCTTGTCACTAAAAGGCAGACTATTCAAAAACTGTAAACCCTACAGATAAAGTAAACACATTGTGAGAAAGAGGACAAGTGTGACTACAAAGTTGGAAATTTTCACTGTTGTAGAGTAAAATTTATGGCTGTAGTCGTTGTGTAAAGAAAACATTTCTGAGAGTTTTTTTTAAAAGCCTCTACACTCTAAGCTCCCACTCTAGGCTCGAACATTCCAAAATACACACTCATTGTAAACCCTGAATTTTTCCAAAGTCACTCATGATGGTTAAAGGGTCATCGTTCAAAAACGACACACCTTTGGAAAAAGTTGAACACACCCAGAATACACAAGACTTGTGTCTACATTTTAAAGTTTGAATGGTGTTTCTAGGTGAAAGTACACCAGGGCAGTAGAGGTTTGAAAAAGGTGGAAAATTCATTGAAAAATTCATTGAAGATTTGCAACTTTTTTGAGCTCATCCCATTCATTCTCTATGGGAAATTTTTCACGAATTACTTCACGAAACTTGAATATTCTTAAGAGAAAAAATACAAGCACACTGCATCTGATCAAGCCGCACGTTTTGATGTATCATTTGTTTGTGTGCTCTCAACGGTGTGGGACGAGTTATAAACTGAAAATTGACATAGAAGAAGAAGTAGCGGGAAAAAGCAGAGCAGAACAATAGTGTGCAATGCGAAGCACAGCAGACTATTGACACAGACACACACAGTCACAGACACTCATACAGACACACAATTGTGTCAATACTGACAGACACAGACACTAACACTGTCACAGGGAGGTCAGAACCGAGGCAACCATGAATACGAGGGAAGAGAGGACCCAAGTGCAATAAGTAACTTAAAGTCTTATAAACAAAAATCACTGGAAGGGTCCAGGGCCAGGGAACAAAACTCAAACAACCAAAAATCATCCACGCTTGAGAAAAACACTCAGGAACAAAACTACTAAACAAAAAAACAAAAATTCTTCCTTGAAACAAAGGAAACCAAGTGTAGCAGAATGAGATGTGCCATCTTTCCTCCCAATGTGAGTGTGCGCAGTGTTGTTCACCTCAGTCCTCATTGGCCTATCGCCACGAGGGCATTCTATACAAGGGTGCTGTGGCCATTCTGACCCTCTCTTGGCTCTGAGGCCCACTTCCTGGTCACCCGTTTCCTTCCTCCTTGTCGTTGCTGGTGCAGACGCCGAACTGCAGGCCCTCCACCGACGTGCACGGTTCATATGTTCATTCCCACTGCTGTAAGTTAGCCATGGGTTGCTGCTAGCCTTCACTGCTGCCGTGTGGACACTACTTCTCTTCCTCAGGTGATCACACGTAGCCTAATCGGTATGTACGCCTCAGTGCGTTTGATCCATGTAACCTGCATGCGCCATGTACAGTGATGGAAAAAAGTTTTGGGACACCCCATGCATTTGTGATATATTGCATTAACAATCACTCCTGTTTCCAAGTGCAATTTGTTTTTGTACAGTCACAGCCACAAAACCAAACTAATCCTAAAATCAGCCATTAAAAACTTCAAATTGATTAGCTCCATAAAAAGAGTATTTGGTACCACTGACCCACTCCCACTAATGAAGATCATCCTTTTTATTGAAGACAATTTTAGTTAGGGTGCTTTGTGTCTATATAAAGCCAGCACATCTGAAAGGTCTTCAGATCAAAAATGGCTAAAACAAGGAACTTAACACAAGAAACACGCCTAAAGAAAAAGATTCTCAGCCAGGAAGGGTACAGCTGCCGCCAGATAGCCAGAAAGTGCAGATGCAGTCCTTCGGCAGTTGGATACACACTGCAGAAATATAGACAGCTTGGAAGACAAACCAAGATCTGGGTGTCCAAGAGTGTCTTCAGCGAGAAATGACCGCATCCTGATCTGCATGTGCAGGGAAAACCGCCGAATGACATCATGTAAGCTTCAGCAACAGTGGTCAAACCAAACTGGTGTCCGGTGTTACTGTGCGTGGCCGACTCCTACATCATGGTTTAAGGTCCTGCAAGGCTGTTAAGAAGCCCCTGATCAATGAGAGGCAGAGGCTAGCTCAGCGCCGCTGGGCCCAAGCACACACAGACTGGACAGCCAGGAACTGGAAGAAGATTCTGTGGTCGAATGAGTCCAGTTTCCAGCTTAACGCTCCTCGTGCTAATGTGAGGGTACACAGAAGGCCAGGTGAGGCATCATCTCCAGCATGTACAGTACCTACTGTCAAGCATGGTGGAGGCAGTGTCATGGTTTGGGGATGTATGAGTGCTTCTGGTGTTGGTCACCTCACTGTCTGTGCTGGCACAATGAACTCTGCTAAGTATTGTGCCATTCTCCAAACCCACATGCTCCCTTCTGCACATGCACTGTTCCGTTGAGGTCGAAACTGGATGTTTCAGCAAGATAATGCCCCTTGCCATGCATCCATGTCAAGTAGAACTTGGCTGCAAAAGCACAATATCCAGGTCTTAGAGTGGCCAGCTCAACGGACATGAGCCCCATTGAAAATCTTTGGTGGATTATCAAAAGGTCTGTTTCAATGTGGAAACCAAAGAATTCGGGAAAAAAAACAGTAATTCAAGAAGAATGGGAGAAAATTACCCCTCAACAGTGTGAAAGGCTCATGGAGAACATGCCAGCCAGGATTAAAGCGCTACTGCGTGCTAATGGCAGGAATACTAAATATTCATGTGATGGTTTATTTTTTGTTCAGTTTTGAACAATTCTTTGCTATTTGTTAACTTTGATACCGACAATGTTGAGAACTGACATGTTGACACCATCAAGAATTTAGTTTTGCTATTTTTTTCACTCTGGCGTTGCTGCCATCAGGTGGACAACGCAATCACCCCTACCAATGAGAGTATTGACTGGGCAGTTTTGTTTGGCTTGGGCCTGGACTTTTAAAAATTGTAAATGTATTGTGGGGTTGCTCTTTATTTAATACCCCCATTCCTCTTGTTGTATTTAGTTAATATGCGTTTTGGGGTATGCTTTTGATCATTTAGTTTTCTTTATAGCTTTTGTTTCCATTCATTTAGGTTATTTGGTTTATTAAATATTCTGTTTAGCCAGGTTCTGTGCTAGGTTTATTTGTTTTCTTTTTTTTTTCTTACTTTTCCTTGTTTAATTTTTGATATTCTGTTGTTTAATTAGTCCTGGTGTTCAGTTGTATTTTGTTTTTTTTTCTGTTTCATGAATGTTTGTTTCTTTTGCCCATAGAAGAGCAATTTTATGTTATGTATAGTAATTGATATTCTTAGTTGATTGGGTTAATTTGCAGCCATCCATACTATAAACATTGGTTTATTCTTTCTTTTTTTTTGGTTATTATTTGTTTATTGGTTGTTTTCCTTGAGTGAGTGTGACCCCACTAATTTTATTCCCTTGCCCCCTTTTCAGTGGCTGAGAGCCGAAGGTGGTGGTTTCCCCCTCCTTCTGGTGTCCTGTGCCTCCCCTGGTCCTGGTTTCCCTTTACTGTGCGTGGGTATGTGTGGCTGGGGTGATTTTTTTTGTCTATTACTTGGGATCCCTCTCCTCGAGCTGGCCCCCCAGTGAGCTACAGCCCTGGTAAGGCCCCCATTTTCATTCATGTTCCCTTTGTATGAATGGTGTTTTGTTGTGTTTTAATGCAATTGTATAATAAAGTGTGTTTTGTTTTTTTTTATTATTATTGTTTCGGAACAACGTCTCTGCTCGTTGTATGACGAACCTGAGTGCCTTGGAGTTGGTACAGTTGGTTATAATTTATATTTCCTTGGGGGAAATTCCCAAGGTGGCATTATCTGGCTTCTTAGGTTGCTCTTAGTTGGGTGTTGTAGTGACCTACACCATCCACTATCTGTTACCACTCCCCCATCTCGCTACACAAGGTGTCCATGAGGGGGAAAACGCAAGGCAAAGGAACACAAGTAGGACAAGACAAGATAATCAAGGGCTCTGATTTCAAAATAAAAAAGGAACTATACACAAAACAAATTAAACAAGACTGAAAAGGTCCCAATGTCCACAAAAGACGTCTAAACATAACAAAAAGGGTTCAGAAAACAGCCCCCTCAGGGGCTAGTCATGACACACACAGACACACAACAGCACAATAACACACAGGTGAAAAAAAGCACAGTACACCACTCTCATGATTTCCTGCAGGGGAAATATCTGGTTATTTTTAGTTTCTGACTTAATTAGCAACAAATTATTATGAGAGTGTGATGCATGTTAAAAAAAGTAACAGTGAATTAACTCTTTCAGCTTCCAAAGCAGGAAGGAGAAAAGCAGTTCACTTCTTATAGGCTCAGTCTGACTGAGATGTTCATTTATAATTATATGAAAGTGTGTGGACAGTTTTTCTAACAAACATCAGAGGGTTTAGTTTTAATCAACAATTCTCATCACAAAGTCTCCTCATGTTATTCTGAGCTGCAGTGATGCAATAAGAGTAAAAGCATCAACAGTGTCAGGAATTCTGTCAGATTAAAGAATCTTTGTTCACTTCAAATCAAACTAGAATATTTATTATGTTGTTATTTAGTGATAAACTCTCCTGTTTGTTTTAAAACCAGAGTGAACACATGAAAAACCTCCAACAGAAAAATGATTCAACTCTAGAAAAAAAATATCTGTTGCTCTTTATTTTTTTGTCACTTTGTTATAAACACTTTTGTCCCATTTGGGATCCTGTAGGAATGATGATTCCATTTTTTCAAGTGAACTGATTGGTCAATATTCAGGCTGTTGACAGGTTTTGATCTGATCCTCTGAAGTTTACCTGCTCCAGAGCAGGTTAGCTGTGCAGCATAAGTTACCATGGCGATATAACCTGTTCAAGAGTGAACCACCTTGGTAATTCTGAAAACCCAGAGTTAAACCTGAAGTTACCGGGCTAATCCCAAATCCTGATTCACAGTACAGGTCTCTGATCAGCTCAGGAAATCTAGAACTAAAACCATGTTAAAGTGAAGAGAAAGTATTTTAATCCCAAAGTTTGTACTTAGATGATAAATATCAGCTCAGATGAGGGCGAATAAAATCCTCTTCATTGTGCAAGTTTTTACATGACCTTCTGCTTTATGAACTTTGTAGCTGAATAGGTTTTTGTAATTAAATGTGAGGGTTGAGTTAGGCTTAGAGGTCTGGCTGGTTTAGGTTTGTAACTCCACCCACTAATGGGTAGGAATAGATATGCCCGTCTATAAAAGCCCAGGTGAGGGTGCAGCACTTTCTCTTTGTCTGAGGCCTCCTGTGAGCAGTGCTTTGGTGTGTGCAGGTGAGGGAAAGTTGGATTTGAAGAGAGAGACAAAGGGAAAAGGTTACTTGTTTTGTTAATAGAGGTATTTTCTGATTCCACAGATCTGTGCAGTCCTGTGAGCCTGTAGGCTGTTGATGCCATGCTCAAGAGGTCGGCCGTGGTTGAACTAAACTCAGCTCTTTCTCTGTGTGCTATAGCAATGTGTGTTTCCATCTGACAGGAAGACTGAGGGTTGCACCTTGTTGAGTCTTATCCACTGAACCAGACAGAGCCAGGGGATTCTGTAGTAGGCCCCCACATGTCCTTAAATATGAAACTTATTTAAAGGCAGTGTAGTGGGGCTGTCTCCCCTAAAGTATTAATACACATATTTAATAGTTGTTGTCACCTCTTTCAGGCCCAGATCCAGACTGTTGCTTTGCCTGAGTGGTTCTTTTATTGGCTGGCTTTATTTACTTCACATTTTGTTTTTAAAGAGACTGATCTAATGATTCTGCTGCACAGACATTAGTTGCCTGTGAACTCATTATTGAGTTTTTAATTATCTGTCCATATAAGTCCTTTCTTGTTCATTTTATCTGAACCAACTGATTCTAATTGTTTTTATTTTTAGGTAGAGGTCCAGCCTGTGGGGAGTAGTTTGCAGGGTACACACTCTGCATGCTGTTTGGTACTATAAATGGTGGTGGTCACATAGTCTTGAATTTTCTCCTGTGCAGTGCAGTGTTTAAAGTCTTACAGTGTTTGAAGTGTCTTCTTGTGGGACCAGCACCAGGTGAGCACATGGTGTGAGTATAAGCAGGTTGTGATAGAATCTCCCCACAGTGAGGACTCTACCCTTGTTTTAAACTTTTATTGTTGTATTCAGTTGGTGCTATCTAGGTTATTTCAATATTGTAGAATAAAGTCTATCATTTGTACTTACCTGAGTGCTTTTATTCTTTCAGGCCTGTTTGTACTCAACACTTCCTGTCTTAATTATCTAGGTTTAAATAAAGTTAATATTTGTTTGAATGCATGTCTGCTGCTCTTCCTTTTTGAACTTTTCAGTTATTTGTCACCACTCAGTATCAGTAAGTTATATTACTTTGAGGTTTATAATCTTAACTCCTCAGACCTCTCTACACTCTGAGCTGGGTCACATAAAGTGAAATGAAGTGAATCTGAAGGAATAATTCTTAGTCTGAGATAAGAAAAAGTCACAATATGGAAAAATAACTATTTCAAATCTCAAGCATTCATTCATTCAAGACGAATGGATTCATTAGTACCAGATGAAAATAAACCAAGTTCAGATGTGAATTAAAGATATAAGATCTACAACAGTAACAGACAGTGAACTGACCCCAGAGTCTGCAGTCTACAGTGTGGACTCTCCAGAAAACCACACAGCAGCTTCACTCCTGAATCCTGCAGCTTGTTGTAGCTCAGGTTCAGGTTTCTCGGATGGGAGGGGTTGGACTTCAGAGCTGAGGCCAGAGAAGCACAGCTGATCTCTGACAAACTGCAGCACCTCAATCTGAATAAAGAATAAATCATGTGGATAAAAATCATTTCTAATCCAATCAGATATGTCCTAATCAATGAGCTTTCACTAACATGAGTAGAGGGACTTTGTCCTTCTCTTATTGTGGATCATCATAATGTCAGCCTTCTACACACATCATCCAAATGTCACCACAACATTCATACAACTATTCATGTCAACACAGATTCATAACATGCTGCTGAGCTCAGTCAAGTCTGGAATTAGAAGATAAAGATCAAATCAGACATGTTGGACTAAAAACTGACTTTGATTCACCACTGAAATGGATCAAACTTCAAATGTTCAGTCCTGATCCAGGAAAAATGTCTCAGGAAATCCACAACTAAACACATATTCAACTGAACAACAACTATTTGATCCCAAATTACAGATGGATTTAACGGAAAACTTTGGAAACTGCTCAGCAGGAACATCACATACATACAATTTAATACTAAAACCATGCAAAATAATAATAATAATACACTTTATTTGTTGGTGTCTTTCCAAACACCCAGTGACACTTTAGAATACAACAAGATTTGCAGTGAATGGACTGAAACATGTCAAACCAACAGTGTGATTCTTTAAGTCTTTGCTCCTTAACACATTTAACAAGCCAATTAGACTAAATGAGATTCTATTATCACTTTGATTGTTCCTGTTATTTATATATTTTATATTATCTTGCTATTTTGATTATTTATCCTGCCTCCAGTGTTTTCTCATTGCAAAGCCTTGAGGTTTATGATAGTGTTTCCTCAGTTCCTGGTTTTATTGAAACTTTTACTTAACTGTGGTTACTGATGGATTTTGGGTGTGTGTCTGTGTGGAGTGGGGGGACTAACACTGTGTACAGCACTTTGTGCTACAATGTATTTGTATGAAAAGAGCTATAAAAATAACATCTGATTGATTGAACTGACTGAAATGTCAGTAAGTAAAAGTAAAACTGAAGGAATAATTCTTAGTCTGAGATAAGAAAAAGTCACAATATGGAACAACAACTATTTCAAATCTCGTTCATTCATTTATTCAAAATGAATAGATTCAAGTTCTGGATTAAGATAAACCAGGTTCAGTTGTGGATTAAAGATCTAAGATCTACAACAGTAACAGACAGTGAACTGACCTCAGAGTCTCCAGTCTACAGTGTGGACTCTCCAGAAAACCACACAGCAGCTTCACTCCTGAATCCTGCAGCTTGTTATTACTCAGGTCCAGGTGTCTCAGACGAGAGGACTGGGAGCTGAGAACTGAGGACAGAGCTTCACAGCTTCTCTCTGAGAGGTTACAGCTGCTCAGTCTGAAGAGGAAACAATGAAGAAAAAGTCAAATAACATTTGTGTTGAAAGGACAATCAAAGGAACAAAACTCTCAGTTTGCTCTGCAGCTCACAGCAAACTAACTGACCTGCATTTGAAAACTGGGCCAAACATCAAACACAGATTTGTTGAGTGAAGCAGAAATATCAGCTCTTTATCCACCTGCTAACCAATGAGGAGTTTCTACATTGATGATTATCTTTCATTGGCTCTGATTCAAATCCTTTCTATTTTATTCTCAACAAGTTGGAGACATGAGAGTTAAATATGACACAATCAGTAATAAACAGACATGTACAGTCAAGGCCGTAAGTATTTGGACAGTTAGACATGTTATGTTCTTCAGGCTCTCAGCACATTCACTTTAAAATATAATAATGGATACTACAGTCAATGACTGAGTTTGTTTCACTTCATGTGTATTTGTCCAGTTACTTTTGAACCACTAAAAGGGCTGAATCTCCCACACAGTTCTTTCTATACTGATGTCAACCTGCTCAAATTAAAGCTGAGACTTGGCTCTTTAACGTAGGATCCATTATTTTAATTCAGATTCAATGTGATGAAGCTCAGAGCTCAGAGATGATGATAAGGAATTAAAGACGAGAGGAATTTATTTTCCCTCCTGCTGAATAAAATAGCAGAGTCTTTATATAATGATGAATAAATCCAACTATCTATACACTTACAGAGCTTTGTTAGAGGCTTTGACAACTGGCAGCAGCTTCAGAAGAGCCTCCTCTGAAGCAGAGTATTTCTTCAGCTCAAACACGTCCAGATCTTTTTCTGATGACAGTAAGATGAAGACCAGAGCTGACCATTGAGCAGGAGACAGTTTATCAGTGGAGAGACGTCCTGAACTCAGGGACTGTTGGATCTTCTTCACTAGAGAACGATCATTCAGTTCATTCAGACAGTGGAACAGGTTGATGCTTTGCTCTGCAGAGGGAGTCTTTTCAATCTTCTTCTTGATGTACTGGACTGTTTGCTGGTTGGTCTGTGAGCCACTTCCTGTCTGTGTCAGCAGACCTCGCAGGAGAGTCTGATTGGTCTGAAGTGAAAGACCAAGGAGGAAGCGGAGGAACAAGTCCAGGTGTCCATTTGGACTCTGTAAGGCCTTGTCCACAGCCCTCTGGTAGAGCTGTGTTGGATCAGGTTTGTCTCTGAACAGTTTAGACCTGTTGGAGGTTGATTGTTCTTCTGACAGCAGATTGACTCCAGAGTTGATGAAGGTCAGATGGACATGAAGAGCAGCCAGAAACTCCTGAAGATTCAGATGGACGAAGCAGAACACCTTGTCCTGGTACAGTCCTCTCTCCTCTTTAAAGACCTGTGTGAACACTCCTGAGTACACTGAGGCTGCTCTGATATCGATGCCACACTCTGTCAGGTCTGATTCATAGAAGATCAGGTTTCCTTTCTGCAGCTGCTCAAAAGCCAGTTTTCCCAGAGACTCAATCATCTTCCTGGTCTCTGGACTCCAGTGTGGATCTGTCTCAGCTCCTCCATCATACTTAACATTCTTCAGTTTGGACTGAACCACCAGGAAGTGGATGTACATCTCAGTCAGGGTCTTGGGCAGCCCTCCTCCCTCTCTGGTTTCCAACACATCCTCCAGAACTGTAGCAGTGATCCAGCAGAAGACCGGGATGTGGCACATGATGTGGAGGCTTCGTGAAGTCTTGATGTGGGAGATGATCCTTCTGGCCTGCTCCTCCTCTCTGAACCTCTTCCTGAAGTACTCCTCCTTCTGTGGGTCAGTGAACCCTCTGACCTCTGTCACCATGTCAACACACTCAGGAGGGATCTGATTGGCTGCTGCAGGTCGTGTGGTTATCCAGAGGCGAGCAGAGGGAAGCAATTTCCCCCTGATGAGGTTTGTCAGCAGCACATCCACTGAGGTGGACTCTGTAACATCAGTCAGGATCTCAGTGTTGTGGAAGTCCAGAGGAAGTCGACACTCATCCAGACCGTCAAAGATGAACAGAACCTGGACCTCTTCAAACCTGCAGAGTCCTGCTTCTTTGGTTTCAGTAAAGAACTGATGAACAAGTTCCACCAAGCTGAACTTTTTCTCTTTCAGCACATTCAGCTCTCTGAACGTGAATGGAAATGTGAAGTGTATGTCCTGGTTGGCTTTGTCTTCAGCCCAGTCCAGAGTCAACTTCTGTGTTAAGACAGTTTTCCCAATGCCAGCCACTCCCTTTGCCATCACTGTTCTGATTGGTCCATCTCTTCCAGGTGAGGCTTTAAAGATGTCTTCTTGTCTGATGCTTGTTTCTGGTCTGGCTGGTTTCCTGGATGCTGTTTCAATCTGTCTGACCTCATGTTCATCATTGACCTCTCCAGTCCCTCCCTCTGTGATGTAGAGCTCTGTGTAGATCTGATTCAGAAGGGTTGGGTTTCCTGCTTTAGAGATCCCCTCAAACACACACTGGAACTTCTTCTTCAGAGTAGATTTAAGTTTACGTTGACAAACTGGAGCAACATGTCCTGAATGAACAAACAAGAAACAACATCAATGACTGATTCATAAAGAAAACATGACATGTTCATCCCCCTAAAGACCACACATGAACATATTTTCCTCCATGTCTTGAGACGTTAGTAAATGTCCCATTTGTCCATCATGTTGAATCTTTAGAGAAATCCTCTTACTGCTGTGCAGACAGTCAGCCAGCTCCTCCTGCTTCATTCTCCTCAGGAAGTTCACTGTGATCTTCACAAAAGCCTCTCTGCTGCTCCTCCTCTGCTCTTCATCCTCACCGCCCAACACCTCCTCATCCTCCCTCTGACTCTCTGAGCATTCTGGGTAATCTGGACTCACAACCTTCTGGATCTTCTTCAGCTCCTTCTTCACAAAAGTGACAATGTTCTCCTCCAGCAGCTGGAACAGAAAACTATATGAATGACACAATCAAAGTAAAACCATGGAGCCAAACATCAGATCCATGTTGGACACACTGACAATCCACTGCTCTAAAAAGTGCAGCATGGAGATTATTGTCAACACAACAGATGTCAAAGTAGTTGTTGTCCATGTACAGACCATAAATATGGAGTCCAGGTGTGTTTGATGCTGCTGGGCAGACTGAGCACTGGGAACCTCTGAGCTCTCCTGGTCCACTCTGTGGAGGAATCATGAAGAATTAGCTCACATCATGTTTGCAGCATCTGTGAGCGTTTTATGCTTTGTACACAAACAACAGCTGCTTTTATGTTCTGTGGTGACTGTCCTGATTAAAGCAAACACTACTGTGCTGTGACATTCTCAATGAGAGGAAACAAGCAATCACTTCTGTACCTCATGACCTAGAGTCATCACAACAAGTCCACCTTTTAAATGATGAGTTTTAAGGACTCACACTGGGTTTGACAGAAGTCTCACCTCTGCTACAGGACACTAACACAAACACTGGAACTGGATAGGTGCTGAGTTACAGGGAGTTTTAGTTCTGATCTGAATGACACATATAAGAACATAAGAAGTGCTTTTCTTGAACAGAGAAACATCAACTTTGCCACTAAAGCCTGTGTTTCAGCCTGATCATGTTCATATACTGTGTCATTCATGAAGCCTGGAGACAAAACACAATCACTTCATCTTTCATAGAAGACCAGTTATACAGGACAGCTGTCTGATACATTTTAAACTCAGCTGCAGCTCACTTCTTTGCAGCAGAGGGAGGCTGTCTTTGAAAATTAATGAGGCCACGCTTTGACCTGTCACTCTTCATGGACACACAGCTGGGCTCAGGTACTGGGAAGTCTGGTCTCTGATGGTTCCTGGTCGACACAGAGATTAGGAACATCAGGGACATGGAGACAGGGACAAGATATCTATTATTCATACAGTGTTCTCATGATAAAGAAGAAAACATGTAGTCAGCTGCAGCTCACTTCTTTGCAGCAGAGGGAGGCTGTCCTTTGAAATTAATGAGGCCACGCTTTGACCTGTCACTCTTCATGGACACACAGCTGGGCTCAGGTCCAGAGAAGTTTGGTCTCTGATGGTTCCTGGTCGACACAGAGATTAGGAACATCAGGGACATGGAGACAGGGACAAGATATCTATTATTCATACAGTGTTCTCATGATAAAGAAGAAAACATGTAGTCAGCTGCAGCTCACTTCTTTGCAGCAGAGGGAGGCTGTCCTTTGAAATTAATGAGGCCACGCTTTGACCTGTCACTCTTCATGGACACACAGCTGGGCTCAGGTCCATATTCAGGTCCAGGTCCAGCAGAGTCTGGTGTGTGCTGCTGCTCTGGCCTTGAACACAACACACACAGAGCTTTGAGTGTGAATAATGATGGTGCAGTGATGTGAGTGCTGAGCTCTGACATGGAGAAGAGTCATGGACAGTTAGAGATCCTCATCTCACCTCTGAGCTTTGGTCTGGATCTCATGGTCCCCACACAGACCGGTTTTAGGGGGAGGGGCTCCCTCCTCTCTGTCCTCACACTGATTCATGATGCTGAATTCACATCCACATCAGCTCACACACACTTTCTACCTTCATCTGGAGAGAAAACACAAATCATTCATCTGTACATCAACTGAAATCCTCCTCAGGTTCAGGTTCATGTTACTTTATTTGTACCTGTAGGTAGATTTGTTTTGCAGTCAGATGATCAGATGATGACGTCCTTTTAACACATATACAAAGAACACAAAGAAATATATCACAAAACCAACACAGCTGACTGTGGAAGATCTAAAAGTGCTTAAGGCTCCACCAATCAGGACATCAAAGAGAAAGAAGGGTCAATAAAGAATAACTCTGGTAAAAGGTAAAATAATAAAAACCTCTGGACTAAAACCAAAGTTAAGAGAAGTTAAAAAAGACAAAGAAGTTAAAAACTTAATAAAAATAAATTAAAAACCCACATAATAAATAAATATGAAATAAATCCATAAGTAAGTATGTGCAATGTATCACTGCAGCTTGTTCAACTCTGTGACAGCAGCAGGAACAAAGCTGTTCTTATATCACTGGGTTTTACATCTTGGGACGATAAACCTCCACCCGGAGGGAAGAAGCTGAAAGTGGCAGTGCAAAGGGTGGAGTCCTCATTTAAAATGGAGGAAGCTGTCCTCTGTACCTGTCTGCTGTACAGGGACGCTGGGCTTGGCTGGGACTCACCAAGCAGACGACTAGACCACTTCTATTTGGTCTGAGGACTTCCTCTGTTTTAAAGTTGTCTGACTGAACCATGACACTAAAGAAAATGATAAAATGGATTCTATAAAAGAGAGAGAACATGCTCATTATGGTTCAGTCAATGTGAAAATGTACTAGTTTCCTTAAACAGTGTAAACGTTTCTCAGCCTTTTTACAAACCACTTCACAGTTTTCTTCAAAAGTCAATTTACTGTCAATGATAGTCCCAAGATATTTGTAAGACTGCACATACTCAATGGTCTGACCTTTAATTACAGTGACTTGGTTCCTGTGGGGTTTCCTCCTAAAATCAATGAGCATATCTTTGGTTGTTGTAGCATTTAGCTGCAGGTAGGATTCCTCACACCACTGAACTAAATCATCAATGACTGGTCCATGGCTGCTCTCACCATCCTGGAGGAGACTAACAATAACTGAGTCATCAGCACTTTATGATGCTTCTGCTGTCATGTCTGCTCTGACACATGTTTGTGTATAAAATCAACAATAGTGGTGACAACACACACCCTTGAGGAGAAACAGTGGAAGAACACCTTTGGTCAGACAATGTACTGTTGACCCTCACTCTCTGTGTCCTGTTGGTTAAAACATCCAGAATCCAACCCACCAGATTATTATTTAAATCAAACTGTTGTAGGAGCCTTTCAATTCAAATGTGAGGTTGGATTGTATTAAAAGCAGAAGACAAGTCCACAAATAAAAGCCTGGTGTGTGTCCCATTAAAATCCAGATGTTTAAAAAGCATGTTGAGCAGAGTCACTGTAGCATCCTCCACTCCTCTGTGAGGCCTGTATGCAAACTGCAGAGGATCCAGTGCATGTTCAGTTTGCTTCAGGACCTCAGATCTGACCAGTTTCTCTAAGGTTTTCATTCAAATTGAAGTCAGAGAGACTGCTCTATAATCATTCAGTGTTTTGGGACCACAGCATCTTTCCAGAGCTTAGGGACATGTTGTGTCTGTAAGGACTTATTAAAACTATATTGAAACACAGGACTCAGTTCATGTGCACAGGACGTCACTAAACGCCCTCATATATTATTGGGGCTGTGACCTTTGTTCACTTTTACCACACAGAACGTCTTTTTGACATCACACAGATCAATGTTAAAGGGCATAGTGTCTTTAACTTTATGTTTCAGTTGCTGGGTTTTTGTGCTAAAATCAAAGGAATCAAAACAAAAATAAAAACAATTCAGGGCATTATCCAGCTCTGTGTCTGAGTTCCAACCATCTAAAAAGACATGAGTACTGCGCTCTGTGCTCTGAAGGCCTGCAGTAGTTTTCATGCTGAACCAAGTTTGTTTGCTGCCATCTTGTTTTCCAGTTCTGATTTGTAATCCTGCTTTGACTGATTTGGTAAATCATGGTTTGTTGTTGGGAAATATTTTAACACACTTACAGGGAATGATCATGTCCCTGCAAAAGACCATGTATGAGCATGTTATGTCCACCAATGAGTCCAAATCATCCCCACAGGACTGTGTGAAAACATCCCAGTCTGTGCAGTTAAAACATCCCTGGAGACAGAGACCGACTCATCTGTCCAGACCTTTATGTCCCTGATCTTTTCTCCATCATTTGTCCTGTAAAAATATCAGCTGCTCCTCCACTGATTGGCTCTTCTTTCCTCTTTCATATCTTTCACACAGGATTCAGAGACGACCATTTCCATTCACTGACACACAGATGGACTGAGATCCACTGATTTTATCTGACAATCTGTTTGTCTGCAGTGTTTCTGTAGAAAATGACTTGATGAAACAAGCTGCAGGTGATTATTCCACACAAAACAACTGAGACTCAGTTCATTTCTCCTCAATATTATTCCAGGGGCCCTTTTAGTTGGGGCCCCTGACACTTTCCTGCCTTTTCTAATAGTAAAGTCTGAACTATATGAAGCAGCAACAACAAACCAAAACCAAACCAAACAGCAGAGACACAGATAGACATCAATAAAAACAGCAAATATGTCCTGACAGACAGTTTTTCTGTTTGTACTGTGACCAGCCACAGAGATATAATCACCTATCAGAGCCGCTGAGATGCTTTATTGTGAGAGTATTTATGGATTTGGGTCTTTATCATCTAATTGATCAGGTAGAGTTTGTCCTGATAGGACCAGGAGGCCTCTGACTCTGTGGATGGAGTGTTAACTGTCTCTCTGAAAAACCCTGTCAGTCCCTCTGAGCTCAGTCCCGTAGAGTTCATCTAATGACAGAGAAAGTCAGAGCTGTTCTCCAGCCGCTGTCCGGCCGAGCTCAGACCGCATTTAGCGGCTCAGACTGCGGGAGAGCAGCGGCTCAGGTCCGCCTCCTCCACAGGCTGATTCAGGCAGGAAAAGCTGCCTTCAGTCAGCAGTAAGTGGAGCCACAGACTAACAAAGGCTCCGTGTTCAGCTACTGACCATCAGCTCACTCTGCTTCTACTCTGACTCCACCGCTTCTACTGCAAATATCCACACAACATGGCGGATAATAACGGTCCTCTTCCTGCCTCATCCCGACTTTACAGTGACAACTCAGCGTCTACACAACTAAACACCACAACGCAGTATAAAAAAAACACAACATCCAAATCCGTACATCAGATAATCCAGGTAACTACAAGAAGTGTTGACGAGAAAAACATTAGAAGTGACATTTACCTTCAGACAGAGAAAATCATCTGCACCACAAACTTCGGTAAAAGTGAAAGCAAACTTTCAGCAACCATCGTGTCATGACGCGCTCCTGTCTATGCGTCACGTGTCGACGTCCACTGACCAGGAGCGACTCCAAGCCACCAACTCCCTCTTGTGGTGAAACTACAACATTACAATGCCTGTACTATTTATATTGGGCCACACTACTTAGTTAAAAATAAATGAACAGCTGAGCAAACTAAACTATTAACAAGCAGTAAATATGAAGACAATGGTTCCACTCTGCTACAGATACATGTTGAATTCATATTCTATGCCGACTGTAATGTAAATAATTACCAATCATGACAGCTTTTTGCTTCTGTGCTCTGTTTCTGTAATCTGCTGAGCACACAGTATCCACTAACTGTTCTGTAATCTGATAGCTGGCTCTCTAACATTGTTCACTGCCAACTCTACAACACTCGTCCTCCTTTTCCTCCTTTCACCCAGCCCGGCCATCAGCAGGAGGGTCCCCCATCTGAGCCAGGTTCTGCTCAAGGTTTCTTCCTGTTAAAAGGGAGTTTTTTCTTGCCACGTCGTCTTAAGTGCTTGCTCTGGGGTCAGGCTCTGGGTCTCTGTAAAGCACTTTGAGATTATTTTGATTGTGGAAGGAGCTATTTGAATGGTTGTAAGTTAGTCCAGAGCTCATCTATGATCATCATTTTTTATTGGATATATCCTGTGTCACCTTTGTTGCTATTTTACACAGTGCACAGTCTCCATTAAATTCTTTTACAGCGTATTTCCTGATAATCAATGTTAGAATTTTTTACAGTTCATCTCCTATTTATCATTTTACAGTGATCTTTTTAGTTGTCACATTTTTTACAGTATGACTATGACCAGTCCTCATCTTCCTTCTGATGTCATCAATACTGATTGGTACATATTGATCCTAATAATCAGTGTGAGTCCTGTTGGACACTTGTCAGTGTGACCACTGGAGGGCAGTAAACTCTCTGATTATCTGTCCATCAGTCAGACATCAGTGTTTATAGCAGTGTAATAATATGTGTGTTCACATACAGAGAGTCATTATCAGACTGATGAACATTAGAGCTAAAATAAGTCAGTAAATGTGGAATAATGTCAGTGTGAACATCAGTATCATTGTCAGTGCTGTGTGTGCAGAGTTGTAGTTACTGATAGTGACCGCTGGAGGGCAGAAAACTCCTGTTCAGTCAACACTAAAAACTGTGACCGGCAACCTTTTTTTTATCAAAAGAGCCACTTTGTGCCCCCCCCCCCCCCCCCCCCCCCCCCGAGCCGCAAAAAATTACAGAGTTTATAAACTTCTAAAAGTTTTAATCTTTATTTAAATTTTAACAGTTGGAATCACTGAATACAACAAACAAGCCCACTTTAATATATAATATGTTTAATAGTAGTAACCCATGCGTTCTCCCGTCCTCTTCGGGTTTGTTGGCAGCCAGCCAGTGATCAATGGACGCACCTTAAAATACAAAAAAAAGTATAGTAGAGTATTTTTATTGAAAACAATAGCTTATTAAATTATGTTGTTCTTACCTGTTTAGTGGGATTTCTGTGTCTGCATTTCCCTGCAGATCTTCCCTATGTCGGCCCTGTAAGATGTGACTTTCATCTTCACGCAGGACTGTAGAGTCTCGCTGGTGAAGCGGGAGCGGTATTTGGACTTTATAATGTTCATGCTTGAGAAAACTTGCTCGCATAAGTAAGTTGAGCCAAAGATGGATAGGACTCCAAATGCACACCTTTTCATGTTGATATAGGTGTCAGGAATGGCATTCCATGTTGCAAAAATAAGTTTGTCGGGTTGGCGTAGTTTTTCCATATCACTCCATTTGTGCTCTTTAGCGAGAGTAGCCCTCTGACGGGCGACTTCTTCAAGATCCGCTGACAGGGATTTGAACTTGTTAACCCACAAAACTTTATCCGCAATATCGGCCAGTTCAATTTCTAGATCAGGCTTACTTACTCCTGTGAATGCGGATGTGTTCAGCAGGGATGGGTCGCTGTTCAGCGGTGCGACAGGGAAAGAGAGAGTCTGTTTCTCCTTTCTGAACTCACTGAATCTTTCTCCAAACGCCAGCAAGTAAAGGCGACGGCTGCTGACGTTTATCTGACATATATTTTAAGTGACAAATTATAAAAAAAAAAATAAATAAAAAAACTTTATTTAGATGGTATCAACTAAAACCCCAGGGGAATTGTGCAACAAAATGAACACATAATGACGATAATAAAAGAAAAAAAGAAAAAAAAGAAAAAAAAACATTCCATGTTTATTTGTCACGGCCATCGGGAGCCACTACAAGGAGGCTGAAGAGCCGCAGGTTGCCGACCCCTGGGTTATAAAGTCACTTTGAGAGAGCCTGTCACCAAGTGGGGGCATTGGAGCATTGTGTGCCCCCCATTACACCCCTACACCTCCCACAATGACTTTTCAAGTAAAAGAAGAAAATGAGATACATTAACAGTCTGTGTGTTCACTGCAGAATGTGAAAAACCTTATTTTGCTTGTAATTGAGATGAAGTAAACATCTGTTGAGTATTTTAACATGAAATTGTTTGATTGTGTTGAATTAAAAACCCAAAAATGCAGCGGGTCCACCAGACCCACGAACACTGGCTGAGTAACACCACACAAGGGTTAATTGAAGGAACTATGACAACTTGTGTCCTCTGTCCTATACTGACACTGATGCAGTCCTCATCTGCTTTGACATCAGCAGAAAAGAGACATGAGACAGTGCTCTTAAGAAGGTGAGTGTTAGGAAGCAGTGATGTGTCGGTGGTGAAAGAAACAACTCTTAGAGCAGGATCTTTGACGTGAACGATCGGAGCTGACTCCTGCCTGGAAGCCCAAGCTACCAGGAGATGGGGATTTGTTTTTGTACTTAAAATTTATTTTTTATTGCACTCTGTTCCATGTTGAGTATAATAAGCCATATAAATAATAAACTTTTGATATAATGCATGTTTTGTACATTAGTAATTCATTTTACACATAATTTTATGTTATTTTAATAATAAATTACTAAAAGCAACACAAAAAAAAATCTAAGGTGCCATTTGGGAGCCGAAAGAGTGAGCCGAGCCATAAGAACCGGCTCTCTTAAAAGATCCGTAATTCCCATTACTGTTGTCCATGTCCAAATATTAAGCTGCAAAATTCAATAATGTTCAGTTGCTTGACAACAGAAACATAAAAATGTGTAAGTGGTAACAGTTGGTCTAATGATTGTAGTGATATTTCAGTATTTCAGCAGATTTAGCCACAGAAGAAGCAGCAGGATTAGTTCTAATGGCTTCATAACAGAGGTAAAGAGCTTCAGCAGAGTCTAGTGGAAATATTCAGTTCTGTTTTTTCATCCATCACTGTGCTCACTTTTTCTCTGAAGTTTCCACAGACAGTTGAACCTGTTCGGCTCATTGGAGTCTTATCTTCACCTAAACAGGGAGACTCAACTATCCTGAGCATCTAAACCTCGTAGACGGTCAGATTATCTGACGAAGAGTAGAGAGACTACATGTTAGAACATGGGATAGCTGAACCAGTGCTCTGCTGCGTCTGCCCATATCTGATGGTAGATAAGACTGATGGTCAGATAGATAGATAGATAGATGTCAGCTGGCTGCAGTGTCATGTACTGTTTTGGTTTCCAGGTACAGTAAGGTCACATTTCCTGATGCTGCAACTGGTCAGAAACCCTGATGAACCTCATTCCACTGAGCTTCTCTTGATCTTTGATTGACTTTTTGGTGTTAATCAGTCTTTAAAGGAGGTGAGAGGAAGGTCAAGTTACTTTCAGTTATTTGTTTCCATTCCATTTCATTCATTTCCAGGTCCCATTTTCTTCTTCTGTATCTTGAACAGGTGAGGAATCCCCTGAAGATGAGTTCATGCAGCTCCCACTCTGTCTGTGAGAAGCAGTGTTGGAGCTGGCCTGAGGATGCACTCGCTCAGCTCTCAGACTGCTTCTCACAGATACACACTGAACACACAGAAGCTGTACTGAACTACATCAGGTTCTGTGTGGAAAATGTGACAACAAAAAGACTCGTCCAGGACTTCTCCAATCAGAAAGCCAGAATGAACAGCCACATCCGGTCATTCCTCAGAGTCCCTGACTCCGCCTAAGGTAAGGTGATAGCGCCACAAGAGCTCTTTTACTCTTCATTCTCTAAGTTTTTTTCTTCCAAAAACTTCTAAGTATTCAAGTCTTCTGCTGAGAAAAAATTCACAAAGTCAATCAAATACAGGAGATCAGAGAAGTTGAATCCAGAAAGCTTTAGTCCTCAAAAACAGAATTCAAAAGCGTGAGTTTCTTCTGCAGAAAAAACTGACTTTTACCATCTGTGCATCACTCATTACATTGTAAATTGTAGGTGTGTTTCAGACCAAGGGGCATGGCTGACCTTGCCCCTTTTTCCCTTTCATTAGTTATTTTTGGGATGATTCTACTTGTATCTAAAATTTAGCCCTTCCCATCATGTATGAAAAATGTACATCACGTGGCCTTTACACATGACCAGTGGCAGACTGTTGACCAGGTTCTGGGACAGGTCTGGACGTAACTGGCCATGTCCCTTTCTATTTGCCTTTGTTTGGTTGGTGTGTTTTTACTTGTTTTAAATTCTACGTCAGATTTTTTTTTCCTGGTATTTTTCAGGCCTGAACTCTAATGGAGTCTCTTCTTGTCTCACATGTACCACAATTTCCACACTAATCCTTTTTCTAAGGTTGTATACTCAGACAAACACATGGATGTGAACATCTCCTTTGTAATACAGCAGTTACAGACAGAGCAGCACACAAGACAGCAACAGGTGCTGGATATGTAAATACTAATGGAAGCACCCTCCTTGAGGAATTACACAGATGGGTGAAGCATAGATGGGTGAGGATGAGTGAGACATAGATAGATTAACACATTGCACAAAACCTGACTCCATGTTTCCCCCGTTTCCTGATGTTTATATCACAAAATCGGTGCAGTGTCAAACACTGGTTCATAATACATGGAAGGCACAATCACCTACAGGTAAATGAACTTGATACATAAACTTGCTTCATGTCTAAGCAGATTTTTTGAATTTGGATATGTGGATAGATGTCTGTTACCCTTCCTGTCTAATTTAGATGAAGTTTTGCTATTTCTCACTTTAACCATTAATATTTATTTCATTTCTTTTTCAGTCTATTTACACAAAATGATCTAATCACTCAAGGGGCCTTACACTTAGGCCAGTTGTGTGTGTGCCAACTGTGGCATTGAGGCAGGGCTCCAATTCCTTAAAGATGGAGCAATATTTCTCACGGGAGTAAGGTTGGAGGATTGAGATTTGGTCCTTGCTTTGTGGAGTTTTCTTTTTCTCCTTTTTCTTTTCTTTCTTTTATTTGTGGGTTTTCTCCCATAGGGTTTCACACAATCAGCTAGAGGTCCAGTGTCAGTCCACTGTTGGTGGAGTCAGAGACACAGACCATCAACAGGAGAACCTGGAGCTCCAGGAGTCATTAAGATCAGAGTGTAATAGTATCTGAGACTTTACTGTAAATATTACATACAAACATTACGGCACAACTCGGTACGACACAAAACACAATATAATCTGCTGATGGTAGTAGAAGGTTTCTCTCATCTTCTGAAACACTAAGTCAGGATCAGCTGTGTGGTGAAGGAGAGATATGGCTTCCATGCATTCATCTCTGATTGGCTGATTCATGTCTGATTAGTGTTTAGTACGGATAGAGTAATTATAGTGGGCGACTTTAATATTCATGTTGATACCCACAATGACAGCCTTAAGACTGCTTTCTATTCAGTATTAGACTCAATTGGCTTTTTACAAAATGTTAACAAACCAACTCACTGTTTTAATCACACCCTTGATCTTGTACTAACCTATGGCATAGAAGCTGAATATTTGACAGTATTCCCTCAGAACCCTGTTTTATCTGATCATTCTTTAGTAACATTTGAATTTACAATAATGAACTGCACAGCATCTGAGAAAAAAATTAACTACTGTAGATTTCTGTCTGATAATGCTGTTATCAAATATAAGGAAGCTATTCCATCTTTATTATCTCCGCTGCCATGTGCCAGTTTTACAGAGGGCAATGGCCTAAACGTTACTCCAGCAGATATAGACTATCTAGTTGATAGTACTGCTGCTTCATTGCATTCAACCCTTGACTCTGTTGCCCCTTTGAAAAAGAAGGTCAGTAATCAGAGGAAGCTAGCTCCACGGTACAAATCACAAATGGTTATCCACTAATTTAGAGGAATTCCACCTAGCCTGGAAAGATAGCTTTATAATGTATAAAAAAGCCCTTCGTAAGGCAAGAACTGCCTATTACTCATCATTAATAGAGGAAAACAAGAACAACCCTAGGTTTCTTTTCAGCACTGTAGCCAGGCTGACAAAGAGCCATAGCTCTGTTGTACCATCCATCCCTCTAGCTCTCACTAGTAATGACTTTATGAGCTTCTTTAGCAACAAAATAGTAGACATTAGAGACAGAATCCATCTCATCCTGCCTACAACTGTTAATGATGTAGGTATGTCTAGAACAGCATCTTTAGAAATGTCTGCCAGTCCTGATTTGTCGTTAGACTGTTTCTCTCCCATAGATCTAGCTGAATTGACTTCAGTAGTTTCTAAATCTAAATCATCAACATGTCTTTTGGATCCTATCCCGACCAGACTTCTTAAAGATGTGTTGCCTTTGATTGGCACTCACATATTAGATCAGATAAATCTCTCGTTGGTTACAGGATATGTTCCACAGGCTTTTAAGGTTGCAGTTATCAAACCTTTACTTAAAAAGCCTTCTCTGGACTCTGACATTTTGGCAAACTATAGACCTATATCCAATCTCCCCTTTAATTCTAAAATTCTTGAAAAGGCTGTTGCATCTCAGTTGTGTGATCATCTACATAGGAACGGTTTGTTTGAAGTTTTTCAGTCAGGATTTAGAGTTCATCATAGCACAGAGACAGCACTGGTGAAAGTTACCAACGACCTTCTTATAGCATCAGATAATGGACTCGTCTCTATACTTGTCCTGCTAGATCTTAGTGCTGCATTTGACACCATTGATCATAGTATCCTATTGGAAAGATTGGTTTAAATCATATCTATCAGATAGATACCAGTTTGTTCATGTTAATGATGATCCCTCCATATATACCAGAGTAAGTCATGGAGTTCCACAGGGTTCTGTTCTTCGACCGATACTGTTCACCTTATACATGCTTCCCCTAGGCAATATTATCAGGAAGCATGGAATAAATTTCCATTGCTATGCGGATGATACCCAGCTATATTTATCTATGAAACCAGACGAAACAGATCAGTTAGCCATACTTCAGGCATGTCTTAAAGACATAAAGGCCTGGATGACCAGTAACTTTCTTCTTCTGAATTCAGACAACTGAGGTTATTTTGTTTGGTCCCAAACACCTCAGAAACAGTTTATCTAACCATATAGTTACTCTGGATGGCATTAATTTAGCCTCCAGTACGACTGTGGGGAACCTTGGAGTTATTTTTGATCAGGATTTTTCCTTTAACTCACATATAAAACAAGTCTCTAGGACCGCCTTCTTTCACCTGCGCAATATCAGTAAGATTAGGAACATCCTGTCGCAGAGTGATGCTGAAAAATTAGTCCATGCTTTTGTTACTTCTAGGCTGGACTACTGTAATTCCCTATTATCAGGATGTCCAGTTAACTCTCTAAAGAGCATCCAGCTGATCCAAAATGCTGCAGCGAGAGTACTGACTGGAATTAGCAAGAGAGATCATATTACTCCTGTACTAACTTCTCTTCATTGGCTTCCTGTAAAATCCAGAATTGATTTTAAAATCCTTCTCCTTACATATAAGGCCCTCAATGGCCAGGCTCCTTCATATCTCAAAGAGCTGATAGTACCATATCATCCTAACAGATTGCTTCGTTCCCAGAATGCAGGTTTGCTTATGGTTCCCAAAATCTCTAAAAGTAGAATGGGAGGCCGAGCCTTTAGCTATCAGGCCCCTCTCCTATGGAACCAACTGCCAGTTTGGGTTGGGGAAGCAGACACCCTCTCTAATTTTAAAACGAAGCTTAAAACCTTCTTGTTTGATAAAGCTTATAATTAGTTGTAGTTACAGTCCTAGTTATTTATTAAACTTATAGTTAGTCACAATTATCTCTATAGACACTGTTACAGTTAAGGATATAGCCCTTAGTAGGGCTGGCTCAGGCAACTGAATCATCCCCTAGTTATGCTGCTATAGGCCTAGGCTGCTGGGGGACATCCCATGATTTACTGCGCACTTCTTCTTCTTTCTCTTTCTCTCCTCAGACCCACTCTCAAATTTATTAGCCTTTATTACATGTCATTAACTCTGTATCCTCTCTGTCCCATAGTCCTGTGTTTGTTTCTCTCTGGTCTCTCTTTCTCTGTACCTTTCTGCAGGTATCTCTGGCTTCGGAGCTGCATGTCCTATGGTCCTGGCTCCACCCACCTGCTGCTGTTTATTGTTTACAATGATCCATTTCTAACATGTTTAATGTTCCACTCTGCTACAGATAAATATTGGATTAATATTCTTTGCAAACTGTAATGTAAATAATTACCAGTCATGACAGCTTTTTGCCTCCGTGCTCTGTTTCATAATTCTAATCTGCTGAGCACACATTATCCAATAACTGTTCACTAACTGTAATGTAAATACTGACCCACATTGTCTGTATTATGCTGCATGTCTTTCTCCCCCTCTCCTCCATTCCTAGCTGTCCTATCTTCCTCCTTTTCCTCCTTTCACCCAGCCCGGCCATCGGCAGGAGGGTCCCCCATCTGAGCCAGGTTCTGCTCAAGGTTTCTTCCTGTTAAAAGGGAGTTTTCCTTGCCACTGTCGCCTTAAGTGCTTGCTCTGGGGTCAGGCTCTGGGTCTCTGTAAAGCGCTTTGAGACAATTTTGATTGTGGAAGGTGCTATATAAATAAAATTGAATTGAATTGAATTGAATTGATCATCATATGTTCTGGATGATGTGGGACCTCCTTTTAGCTCCACTCTACTCTGGGATGAAGAGGTGGTTCTGGATTTTCGTTGCACAGTCTTCATGCGCCACTCAAGAAAGAGTTAGGGCCTTTGTTGCTTTGAATATCATAGAAGTGATCCTGAAAGAAAAAAAGAACAAATACTGTATGTTGCTTATCTGCAAACAAGGGAGTTTAAATCTACATATCATTTTTTGGAGTATGGGTCTTTCAAAGATGGGAAAAGTGAACAATCCCAAGGGCATGGAACTCTTTTGTTGCTTTACTAACAGCTCTACTGCAAGAGGGAAAAAATCTCTTACCATTTTTTCAAATATTTTTTTATATACATATTTTTTTTATAAAAGGATACAGGATTAAGTTGAAGTCTCTTACCCTTCTTTTCCATGCATGTGAGCGACAATAATATTAACCAGTAACTGTGTGGTGGAATATTTCAAACTTCCAGTCTCTTCATACTCTTTAATCACAGTCATCTCTGCTGGTTTTGAAGTAAGAGTTTGCTCCACATTCTAAAAAAGAAAACATTATAAACATTTACAACTACACTTAGATCTATGTTGTAAGCAAATACATGTATCTAATACCTGTACATATTACTTACATTTTTTAGGAATTATTTCTAATAAACAATGATTAAAATCTAGTTGTATACAAGTTGCAAGGACACTGTCCATCAAAGGCTGGCATCCAGAATCACTTGTGTCTCTGCTTAAAGTGCTTGAGACTGACATTGTATCTGTCAGACTTGGAGAGGAGGAGCCTTCACACCTTTGCTGCAGGACACTTAGATCTGAAGATCACACACACACACAAGTATAAGGCAAATAAAATCTAAAGTTCAACACATTAAAACTATATCACAGACCTGGCTGGATATTACCTGTCTCAAGACAAAACATTACCATTACCTATAACTCTGCTTACCACAAGTAGTGAGGGTCACATATTCTGTCAGGTCTGAACGATCAGCCAGGTTCATAGATGCTTCAGTAGATGGGAGGTCTGAAATGCAGACAACACATACAGTTTAATATGAACTGATTAAATACTGTACTTTGGAATTCTTATCATCCACTTCTCACAATCACATATTTTTGTCTGTGTCAAGATACAAATCTCTCAAAATATGAATGTTTAAATGTCCTACCATCATCACTGTAGATGAAAAACACAGATCTTTGAAACATCCTCATCCACCTCTGCTCCCTGTTGATCTGTGACTTTCAGTGTTGTAGTCTCTGGGATAAGAAACTTCTGCTGGACTAAACCATAACAACTCCACGTTACAACATGTTTACATCTTTATTCATTTAATACTAAACATCTGACTGACCTGCACTGAGAAAATCTGAGAAGCAAGCCTCTTCCAGTTTAATGTACTTCTTCTTCCCTCCATGTTGTACTTTGATCAACATGTTGGTTTGACATAAAGGAAGAAAATGTCATATGTCTGAGAATAACATGTTCAAGTTAAAGTTTATCCCAACTACACACTGTTAAAAAACACGTTTCTCACCGCTGTTCAAAACAGCAAGGCTACAGTTTATAAGCTCAACTGTTAGCATGCTAGCCAAAACTAACTTTTCAGCTGCATCTGCGCCGTTGAGCCGGAAATTATACTCTTAAAACACCGACATGCGGTTGCATTGTTGGATGGTTATTTCCAAAACAGTATTAATTACCTTCATTAATTTGTGAAGCTTATCAAACAGTTTGTCATTACTGTCATACAGACACATCACACGCCACAGACAGTATGGCCGACATTAACGTTTGAGTGAAAGCTAACAGCTCCACAATGGCAGCTAAGGACAGTTAGCTAACTAATGCTGCGGGAGCTACTTGCTCTAAATAATGGAGTAAAAGCAATGGGGTTACGTTCAACATCAAGTTCGCAGTCATTAGCGGTACTATGTAAGTAGATAAAGTGAGAACAATGACAAAATATCACACGTTTAAAGTACTTTCTGATAAAAATCATGCTCTTACCAGCCTTGTGACGACGTTCCTTGTGCTGCTCATGCCGCGATAAAATGCGTCGTGAACTCCAGGGACAGAGTTAAAACCAGATCCTGAACACCAGGGAATAAACTCCAAAATTCAACTCGGCCTGGGTGTACACCTTAACACAAACTGTAGTCAGAGTTATACAATAAACTCCAGAAATGTAACTCTTTCACACTTTTTTGCCTGACTCCAGATTTTAGTACTTTGTGAATTTGCTGTGTGTTAGTACATGTAGTTGTGTACAGTTCAGCTGCTGCTGTCCTTGGTGCTGAATTCACCAACCCAGCTGAATGGTCCTGAGTGCTTATTGTTGTAATTCATTTGGTATTTTGGAGAAGATTGAATATCATTAGTATGGGTTATGTTTTGGTTAGAGTTAGGCTTTCAGTTATGATGTGTCCTCATAACTATATTAAGACAACAATGTGTGTGTGTGTGTGTGTGTATGTGTGTGTGTGTGTGTGTGTGTGTGTGAGAGAGAGAGAGAGAGAGAGAGAGAGTGTTTGTCCTTTGATGCCTTTGATGTATCAACATTCTACAGTCTGATGTCACAGGCTGCAGTAAGTGGACACACAGCCAGAGACAAGTTCAGAAGTCAAACAGGAGCAGAAACAGTTGGACTGGACAGGACTTGCTCATGATTTAGGAAGAAAGAAGCACTCAGATATTTCTGCACAATTATTGACAAGGAAGGGAGGAGCTACTGCTGTTACAAGGACAAGAGGAAACCACAGGAAAGTCCAGATCACCTCCAAGGTTTTCAGTAAGTCAAAACCTTTTTAGTTGATGTCAGTGTTTCAGTTCAGTGGGATGTGTTTGTTAAATTGACATGATGTCTAATCACACAAGAACTTCAGCCCAAAGGTTTCAGTACATGTTCAGTTTATTTATGCTGATTGTATCTGTGAGATTTTCATATTGTCAACGTAGCTTTCCATTTTTGTCTTCAAAGCATTATGGTTTGTGTTAAAGGAAAGGTGCCTATTTTTTCAAGTTTATCTTTTAAACTTCAAATGTTCAAAAACATTCACATGCTTTTATGTAAATTGAAATCATTTGTGGTTCAAAAGTTCAAAAGAAGCAAACATGAGGCTTCAGCAGTCTGACTTATATAGTTGAAACAGGCGTCCTCCAAGTCTTTTTTTCATTTATGTTGGAGATCAACCACCAGTGCTTTGCATGTGGAACAGTAGTTTGCCTGCAGCCACAGATCCAGACTCTGCAGCTCTGGAGGTGGAAGTAACTGCAGAGACGAGAAAGCACAACACCATGAGAAAAGAAGCCAAGTTAGTAACATACATTAATGGGATATGAATGTGTACAGATGGAGAGGGAGAGGAGGAGAGAGGAAATCAGTGCATCATGGGAAGTCTTCCAGCAGTGTAGACCTATAGCAGCATAACTAGTGGCTCATTCAGGAAAGCCTTACTCAGCTCTGACTATAAGGTTCATCAAAAGGGAAAGTTTGAAGCCTCCTCTTAAACATGGAGAGGGCGTCTGCCTCCAAGAGCCAAACTAGTAGATGGTTCCACAGTAAAGGAGCCTGATATCTGAGGGCTCTGCCTCCCATTCTCTCTATTGGAGACTTTAGGAACCACAAGTAAACCTGCATTCTGGGAACACAATGTTCCAGGGTAGTAGGGGATGGCTGCACTGCTGCTGTGACCCGGCTTGGTAACACAGCCGGCCATTGCCAACTCTTAACATTCTCCTCTCCTTAGCTGTGTCTTCAGTAGCTAAACTTGTGTATCTATGCTGAAGATTAGAGAGAAAGCTCTGTTCTAAAACGTCTCTCTGTTTTCAGCTCTCAGGACTTTTGCAGCTTCTACCTCAGTCTCTACAGTTTGGAGTTTAGTCTCACTCCTGTGCTCTTGTTTGTACTTTGGGATATCAGCCTTATGTCACTGTTTACTGATCAGTTACAGCCATATCAGAGCTGTGTTATGTTACTGATAATGCTAACCAAACTTTTCCTGCTTAACTGGGAAAAAGTTGTAGGAATAACAATATGTTCCCTTTTGAAACTAAAACGAAAGTTTTGCATTCATGGTGATATATATACTGACAACTAACTTAGTTATTACTAATCCTTGTAACTTATTTGGAAACTTTTCTGTACATACATAGGGTCATGGGTAAATCTTTGGTCTAAGGTAGAAGGAGTTAATTTTAGAAAACCTAGGACATTTACTTTCAAAAGAGTCTCTTCCTACATCTGCTCACTTTAGTCCAGTGGTTGTGGAGCATAAAGATAATTGTAGAGGACGGCGTCTTGGACGTCCTGGCTGTGAGTGAAATGTTGTGTCTCTGTATTCTTGTATTTGCATCAAGTACATGTCAGGTTTAATCTTCAGTGACCTCAGCAGAGGTCACTGTGTCTTTAGATGGCAGGTGTCAATTTAAGATCTCACCCATTTACCTCGACTTTTTTCTGCTGGTTTTCTGCCACCACAAGTGTAAATGCAGTGATGTAACCACGAAGTCCATTGCAAATTGATCTTATTCTTTGTGCATCTTGTGTGTCTTGCCTTTGAATTATAATAAGGTGCAAAACATCCATCATATGATGTTATATTATAAAGCTGCGTTTTGAGAAACAAACTCATAAAACAAAATCCATCAACAGCCTCACATCTGTTGTTGTGAAAGAGAAAATTCCTTCTCAGTGAAATAACATATTTGAATGAAAACCACTTTGGGATAAAATCAAAGTGAAGTTCTGTGTTACACCCACCATCATGTCTCCTCTATTACTGCATTTAAGCTCCTTAAGGGGAGAAGAAAACTTCAAAGTCCACCTGTAGCATTTCAACACCTGACAGCAGCAAAGCTGGAGCCTTTTTTCATCTGTCTGATGATTTAACAAACTATCGCAGTCTGAACATGTCATGTGATGCATCTAATGCAGGTAATACTACTATTACTGTTACTACTACTAATGATAACAGTCTCAACATACACGTATATAATGATACTCTTAGAGTAAACATAATGTGCTCTCTCTCCCTTCTCTCTCTCTGAGTGGATGGAGCGTTGCAAAGTGTTAGTGTGAGTGACTCTTGTTGTTTCGTGTTGTGTTTTTCTATCTTTTTTCTTTCCTTCTTTCTTTCTTCTTTGTTTTAGCTGATTGTAGATCAGTTGCAGGGTTTGGTAGTGTAGCTACCTGCCTGGCTGGGCAGGATGCCAGCTGTGGAGATGGGCGCCGAGTTTGAGAAGTTAACATGCCGGCATGCAATCAAACTCGTGCACGGTGGAGGACGCGAGTCTGGCGGTTGGTGAGGTGATGGGGTACGGCAGCGTGAAGTCTGCCTCCAGCAGGAATGGTGCAGTTGTTATTTGGGGTTGGACAGCATTGCCAAAGTTAGTGAGTTGGTTGAAACTGGAATAGTTATCCAGGACACATTTACTCTTGTGCCTCCGCTGGTTAATCCAGCCAAAAACATTATTATTTCCAACATCCCCCCATTCATTGAAGACGAGACACTGTCCAAAGAATGATCACGTCTTGGTCAGCTTGTTTCCCAGATTAAAATAGTTAGTTTGGGCTGTAAGTCTCCACTGTTAAAGCATGTTGTGTGTCATCGCAGGCAGGTGTTCATGATCCTGAAAGATAACCCTGGGGATCTGAATCTCTTCCTGACTTTTAGGGTGGATGGTTTTAACTACATGGTGTTTGCAACATCAGCAACAGTGACAGTCAGAGGAGTGATATGTTATGTGATAGCTTGTCATTGTGTGAGGAGCAAACTGATGAGGAGGATATGTCTGATGAAGAGTTCTTGAAATTTTAAAATGTTCTATTGAGTAGAATGGCACTGTCACACCGACACAGGAGGATCAGCAGAGTCTGTATCCTCCTGCTGACATCAGAAAATTCCTGCAGGGAACTAAAGGCGGCAGGTGTGTGAAGGTGGAAGATCATTTCCCAGATCTGAAACTTTTTACTGAGTCAGCGAGGCCCTTGACAAAAAAATCTGGACATTTAGGTGGGGCAACTGTGGCGGAGCACATTAAGAGTGCGGCTTTGGACTTTGGACCAGCCTGAGATCGGAGGGTCGAGGGTCGTGGCGGAAAAAAATGTTAAAGCACTTTGGTGTTCACTCTGCCACTCTATTCACTCTGTAAGTTGTCTCATTAGCACTCTGGACTCTGAATCCAGCGCTCCGAGTTCAAATCTCGGTGGGACCTGGTTGCTCTTTGTATTTTTGGGGCAGCCGTGGCGCAGTACATTAAGAGTGCAGCTTTGTACTTTGGCCTATGATCAGAGGGTTGGGGGTTCGAGCCCTCGATCAAGCGCAAAAAATGGATACGGTGGTGGTGAAGGAGACGTGTCTCCCCTGCCTCTGCGACAATGGCTGTGGTGCCACTGAGCAAGGCACTGATCCACACCAGCTTCCCGGGCGCCTTACTAGGCAGCCCCCTGCCCCAGCGTCTCTAGTACATGTGCACGCTTGTGTGTGTTTCGTTCACTTGGTGTGGGTAAAATACAGAGAGTAATTTGCCCAGGAGGGATCAATAAAGTCATTAAAATTAAATTAAAAATTTTAAAAAGAGATACTGACAGATCAGGAAATGTCTCGACTTAAAAAAACTGATACTGAAAGCCAAGACTCAAGTAACCACTGCTGGCATCTAAACACACTCTGTTCCTGTCTCTGTTTCTTCTTCTCTGTTTAGTTTCTTTTAGCTCTGCAGTCTCCATGTGTGACTTCACAGTGGGCACTCGTAAACTTAACGGGGCAAGAGATAGACTTAAAAGAGCTGCTCTTTTTAAGCTGATGGAGCTAAAGAAAGTTGATGTTCTGATGATCCAGGAAACCCACAGTAACCTGGAGAATGAAGTTGACTGGAGGCAGACAGGCGTATTTGAGCCATAAGTCCAGTTGTAGCGGGGGGTGGGGATTGTTTTCTCCAGAAGTTTCAGTCCTTCCTCCTCTATAGCTGAGGAAATCATCAAAGGCTGTTTAATGAAAATCACAGCTCAGTATGAAAACGTGACTTTAGTTTTTGTTAATATCTATGCACCAACACATGGGGTGGACAGAGTGTTGGTGCTGAATGAACTGTGTGACAGACTGAGGGAGGTGATGGCTTCTGTCATACACACTGACTTAATGTGTACCTGGCAGGCTGATAAATGATAACATCACTCTAATTGGAGATGTCTTTGAGGTTTCTGGCTCACTGGGTGAAGATACTGGGCTGATCTCCATAGATCAGGAAAGAGCTTTTGACCGGGGAACACCAGTATATGTGGCAAACTTTAGCTGCTTTTGGGTTGAGTTCAGGTTTTATTGCCATGATCCAGGTTTCTTACGGTGACATTGCGAGTGTGAAAATGAATGGGGGCCTTAGTGCTCCTTTCTATGTTCAGAGAGGGGTCAGACAGGGATGTCCTCTGTCTGGGATGTTGTACAGTCTGGCCATAGAGCCTCTTCTTCACAAACTAAGACATGACCTGGTGTTCATTTTCCTGGCTGTGATATCCCTGTGTCATTGTCAGCATATGCTGATGACATCATGCTGCTTTTAGGCTCCATTTTTTTTTACAAAGGCTGCTCACTGGACCTGCAGACCTGGTGTGGAGGGCTATGTCCCAATGCATCCTGAGACAGTTGGGTGGGATGGGATTGGATTTGTCTCTGTTTTCAATGGACTCTAAGAAGTTGTGTACCTCATCCCTACCTGCATTTTATAAAAGTGTTTTTTCTGTGTGGAATTTGGTGAACAGGAGGCAGGAGCGAGGAAATTCTCTGCACTGGCTCCTACAAGAAGCAGTACTGTTTTTGGACTGTCCAGTATGGGGTGAACACACTTTTTCTAGGCTTTTCCAATCTGCAGACCTGTACATTCTGGGTGAGGTAGTGGAGCTGGCTGGACCTCAGTTGGAAAAGCCTGCTGGTGTGGCTGCATCCCTTGGGGTGAAATCTGTGCGAGTCATCAATAAGCTTCTTGGGCTCTGGAGAGAGAAGCTGATGGGACAGGAACTCACTCTTATAAAGGATTTTTCTGTTGGTACGGTACTACCTAATGAGGCTGACTCTTTTCCTAACATCAGACTGCTTCCAGATTTAGAAATTGATCAAGTATGTTACTTGAGCCAATCAATCCTGCAGGTGTTTCCTTGTTGGGCACCTCAGGAAAGATTTTATACAGACTGATGGTAAAGACTCTAAATAGAGACAAACTGAGTGGGCGCATCCACATTCCTTGGAAGACTCATCTGAACTCCATCCCAGATGTCAGGCCAACATGGAACTCTCTGTATAAACCTCCATTGGCAAAGAAACATGCAGACTTACATCTGTGTAGGTTCTCATTCATCCAAGTCATTGTGTCCTAAGGGTTGATTGAAGGCAACTGGACTTCTTATTTGGAAGCTTGAATGAAATCAAGTTGCTTTCAATCAACCCTTAGGACTGGACTTCTTATTTGAAGCTTGATTTGATTCAAGTGAGGTTTTGCATGCAGGACTATGTAGTGGAGTATTCTCACAGTGGCATTAGGCTACTTTTACTGAAGTAAGGCATCTCAATACTTTGTACACCACTGGTTACAAGATGTTTGTCTTTATTTATATTTAGAAATGGATTCCCGAAAGGGACATGTTCCTCCCGGCCACCTGGACCAGGCCACCCAGGCCCACCGCAGTGGAAGCCCCACTGAGCGTGCACGGTCCCGTTCTCGCAGACGCACACCCAGGCCCCCGGCATGCTTGGACACCCCATCCAGGCTCCCATTGTGGATGGCCATCCCGCCCAGGCCCCTGGCGTTCCCAGCTCTTCTGGGTCTTCCACCCAGGCTCCTGATGTGCCTGCTGGCTACAGAGCGGTGGATGCCTCCCTCACAGCCAGAAAATGTAAGCAGTGTTTCTGACTTTAATTTACACTGCAGTTATTACATTGTCTGCCTTTAAAGGATAGAAAAATCTATTTAAATAATGTCATCTATCTATTAAGTTGTTGCTACCTTGTTCCCCTTTAATAGATGTAACATATTGTCATAAAAATGAGCCATTTTCATTAACTAACTTGTCTTCTTTTATTCCCGTTTTCTTCCCATAGATACAGTTTGGATCATGGGTGACAGCTATGTCAGACGTGCTGCCCAGAAAGCTGCAGCGACCATGGGGAGTGACCTCAGCGTGCCAGGTGTCCGCATCTGCTGGTTCGGCTGGGGTGGACTGCGGTGGAAAGGCCTCCTTCCTGTCTTTTCACATTCCCTCCGAGGAAGAACAGCACCTGACATTCTCATCATCCACTGTGGTGGCAACGACATGGGAGATGTGAGGAGTGTCAAGCTGGTAAACATGAGGAAGGAAGATGTTCATCATCTTCGCCAACAACACCCTGGCACCTTCATCATGTTTTCAGCTTTGACACCAAGGTGTCAGTGGACAAATCCAGGAGATTTGTTAGCAGTGTAATGGCTACATTTGTGCACTTTGAATGGTGCCATGATAGAGCACCCTCTCATTAAGCATGACAGTCCAGGGCTATATTTAAAAGACAGAGTTCATTTGACACAAGTAAAATGACATCTTTTTAAGTACTTTGGCCAGTAGCCTTAAAGACCACCTCCAAAGGCAGTGAGTTTCTTACACTGCTTTTGAATGTGGCCCTTATGACAAAATTTTTTAGGCCTAAATATATCCCTCCGACTGTCATGTCTAATGTAATGTAAAATTAACAGAAACCAACATATGTAGCCACAACACTGTTTCCACTTCTGCTCTTCCTCATCCCTTTCCTTTGCAGTCCACCTCACCACCTCATGGATTCTGCTGCTCTCTGGGCACCACGTTGGGCATAGATTTTGCTGCTCCCCGAGGCCATGAACATCTGAGCCATACACCTCTCAGCTCTGAAGCCACATCTGACTGTTTTTACCTTAATTTAAAAGTTTATTACTGATTATAATTCCAAATACTGTACACCTGCTTGTTTTGTTTGTTGAAATAGAAAATTGACTATAATTGAAATTATTGTCATGTTAGCCCATATTCAAATAAATTATTTTCACAGTTGCACTCCTTTTGTCTTCTACACTTATCAAAAATGTTGAAAGTGTCGGTATAAAGGACTATCTCTAAACACGATTAACTGATTTTAATAAGGTTTTTTTTAATAGATAGACGGTAAGATGCATGCTAAACCTCCAATTCTAAGAAAGTCCCCAAAAACACAATTTCTGAGTAATATCCCCACCATGTATGAAAAATCAGTCAAAAAGTAGTCATAAATTCACAAGTATATACAACATGTTATTAACTTTCATCACCAAAATATTACTACATTACATTTGTTAACTGATCAATGGCTGTTTGTACTGTGCTTTACTCTTGGTTGATTTAGTCTGACCCAGTTTATAAAAGACAAGGAATGGGAACATGTAACACGAGACAAACGTAACTTAGGAGTATAGGCACGGGACAAAAGGATAAAAGGGATAAAAATATATATAAAAATTACATATAATAGGGGATAACATCATAAGTCAAAGAACATCGCATCCCTGAACTGCATTTAAGAACAAACAAGCAAACAGGCACACAAACAAGCCAAAGACATAGCTCACATCACATTACTTTATCCCAAATCATGTCGACTGTCCCATAGGATCACCATAACAATTTGATCTGCCTTAATGAAAACAAAATTCCACCATAAACTTCTCATAATTTTAAATTAAATTTTCTGTAAATACATTTCCCAAATACTGATTTAAGCTAAACTTTCTTAAATAGCACATCTAAAAATATAATCCAAATAACAATGGATGTAACATGTTTTTACATAAAACCTATGTAAATTATAAATCATAAAATGATTTATGAACTTTTTTTTAAATCAATATTTTCGTGTATATATATATATATATAATAAAATGCTGAACAATTATTTGAGTTTTTCTTATGATGATTTTGTGTTTTTTAATAACAATCTGCAAAACTTTGCTCAAATTTAGCACAATTACCGAAACTATCCACACAAACATTGACCAGGGAGGTTGCATATGTATTTCAGTCGTGTTACAATATTTCAAAGCTCATTATCGTCTTAGGCCCCGTTCATGCAAGCTATAAGAGATAAAGAAATCTGTGCTATACTGACACGGACAAGCTTATGACAAGTTATTTAACAGATCTATATCTTCTTAGGCCCCATGCAGGCTCTAGTCTAGGAGATAAAGAAATGGTTTTATACTGACACAGACAGGCCCATGTCAAGTATGACATTAAACAAGTGGTTTCAGGTCAGCTCAATGTCTAAACGCTCTTTCTGTTTCAGATAATACTTAGGCTCCATTCATGCAGGCTCTAAGATAATTTTCAACAGTTGATAAAGCTAACATTACAACTGATTTGAGACAACACATGTACTTCCTTAGAATGCATACACAGAAAGTTACTTTGGCCCCGTTCATGCAGGCTCAGTTAGGCTCACAGTTTTCTTCAGTCCAACTCGGGCAAGTCTGTCCACTACAAAAACGATGCAAATTGGCCACATTCTGACATGCATGTATAACAAGATACTGTACACAAATGAAAATATTTATTTGTCATTATTTACATATTTACATTACATAATATACATATGTACAAAGTAAATGCATATTCGCAAATACATATTTACAAATATATACATGATTATATATACACACACATACATATACACATACAATATATATATATACACACGCACGCACACACACACCCCCACGTAAATAAACACACGCATACACACAGAAATGGCCAGCCATCTTTTTCTTCCTCTTAATCTCCATAAAAATGGATTAATTTAGTGAGTTTTTTGCGGACTACCTTGCCCTCTTTTATTTTCTCTGTTTCTCGCCTTGCTATATGATTCGAGCAAATTTTGCAGAACCATGTAGAAGCCATCTTCACCAGCACATGGACATGGTTAGCTTCAACACACGTCAAACATGTGGCTGTGCAGCTGTGGGAAGAGATTCTTGTCGGAACAATCAGCAAGAACCTGGGTGACAATCGCTGCTGTTGTTCCTCTTCCTTGTGGAGGCTTTCCTGTGTTGGCTTTTAAAAGATGCTGGAAACATCTTTCTGTGGTTTGACAGATTGTTGTGATGCCTGTTGATGGTTTCAGTGGGCCACCTCTGTCCTTCAAAGCCAGGAATCGATGCACCGACTCATCACTGGTCAGGGCTTGGGAGCAAGGCATGCAAGTAATCCTCTCTTTCATCTCTTTCATCTTTCACAACAAAACTGCTTTGAGATTGCTGCTTCCTTGTACTCTGACAGACTGTCAATGTCTGGAAGGTCAGGGAGGGTGTCATCTTTGGGCACAAGCACTTCCATGGGCTCCACATCCACCCTGCATGAAATGTTAACGGTCGCAGGTGCTGAGTCGAAGATGGTTGTGTTGTCACGAAGGTGTGAGCTGCCTGTGCCCTTTTTCAGCTGGTGCCTTACAAGGAGGCGCTTGTATGCTGCTCGAAACTGCCTTACATTGGGGTTGTTGTCCACGTGCTCTGATTGCAGAGAAGAACAGCTCTAGGTGATCCTAGCTAAGTTTGTAGGAAAGAAGGTAACGGCATGGGGCCCCTGGCTTTTCAACTAGGTCCTCATAGATGCCAATCACACTTCTGCCACAAGCAATGAAACCGTAGATGGGCGTCTTCTTCTAAGTGGAATGCACATGTACAAGTCTGTTGTCTTTTCCTCTAAATTTGAGCCCGAGGAGAAGTGACTCATTCTTTTCCAAAATATCCTTCTTTAGTTGATGGTTTTATGGGTGCTTTGAATCCTTTTCCAAAAGGGTTGCGACTGTTTAGGTCAGGGACAGTGATACACCTGGATGTGTTTCATCCAAAATAAAAATACTACCTTCTTCAACTAATACTGTATGTCAGCTTACAGGGAGTCTGAAGGCTGTAGTCACATCAAGTCATGATATGAATGGTCACTAACACTCAAACTGTGCTGGAACAGTGAAAAAACTGTTTTCCACTTTACTGCACAGCAAATGAAGTTGTTGATCTGAGCTTCTACTAAAGCACTGCCAACTCACTGATAACTACAATCAATATTCCTACAACTTTTTCCCAGCTAAGCAGGAAAAGTTTGGTTTGCATTATCAGTAACATAACACAGCTCTGATATGGCTGTAATTGATCAGTAAACAGTGACATAAGGCTGATATCCCAAAGTACAAACAAGAGCACAGGAGTGAGACTAAACTCCAAACTGTAGAGACTGAGGTAGAAGCTGCAAAAGTCCTGAGAGCTGAAAACAGAGAGACGTTTTAGAACAGAGCTTTCTCTCTAATCTTCAGCATAGATACACAAGTTTAGCTACTGAAGACACAGCTAAGGAGAGGAGAATGTTAAGAGTTGGCAATGGCCGGCTGTGTTACCAAGCCGGGTCACAGCAGCAGTGCAGCCATCCCCTACTACCCTGGAACATTGTGTTCCCAGAATGCAGGTTTACTTGTGGTTCCTAAAGTCTCCAATAGAGAGAATGGGAGGCAGAGCCCTCAGATATCAGGCTCCTCTCCTGTGGAACCATCTAGTTTGGGTCTTGGAGGCAGACGCCCTCTCCATGTTTAAGAGGAGGCTTCAAACTTTCCCTTTTGATGAACCTTATAGTCAGAGCTGAGTAAGGCTTTCCTGAATGAGCCACTAGTTATGCTGCTATAGGTCTACACTGCTGGAAGACTTCCCATGATGCACTGATTTCCTCTCTCCTCCTCTCCCTCTCCATCTGTACACATTCATATCCCATTAATGTATGTTACTAACTTGGCTTCTTCTCTCTCCCATGGTGTTGTGCTTTCTCGTCTCTGCAGTTACTTCCACCTCCAGAGCTGCAGAGTCTGGATCTGTGGCTGCAGGCAAACTACTGTTCCACATGCAAAGCACTGGTGGTTGATCTTCAACATAAATGATAAAAAGACTTGGAGGACGCCTGTTTCAACTATATAAGTCAGACTGCTGAAGCCTCATGTTTGCTTCTTTTGAACTTTTGAACCACAAATGATTTCAATTTACATAAAAGCATGTGAATGTTTTTGAACATTTGAAGTTTAAAAGATAAACTTGAAAAAATAGGCACCTTTCCTTTAACACAAACCATAATGCTTTGAAGACAAAAATGGAAAGCTACGTTGACAATATGAAAATCTCACAGATACAATCAGCATAAATAAACTGAACATGTACTGAAACCTTTGGGCTGAAGTTCTTGTGTGATTAGACATCATGTCAATTTAACAAACACATCCCACTGAACTGAAACACTGACATCAACTAAAAAGGTTTTGACTTACTGAAAACCTTGGAGGTGATCTGGACTTTCCTGTGGTTTCCTCTTGTCCTTGTAAGAGCAGTAGCTCCTCCCTTCATTGTCAATAATTGTGCAGAAATATCTGAGTGCTTCTTTCTTCCTAAATCATGAGCAAGTCCTGTGCAGTCCAACTGTTTCTGCTCCTGTTTGACTTCTGAACTTGTCTCTGGCTGTGTGTCCACTTACTGCAGCCTGTGACATCAGACTGTAGAATGTTGATACATCAAAGGCATCAAAGGACAAACACTCTCTCTCTCTCTCTCTCTCTCTCTCTCTCTCTCTCACACACACACACACACACATACACACACACACACACACACATTGTTGTCTTAATATAGTTATGAGGACACATCATAACTGAAAGCCTAACTCTAACCAAAACATAACCCATACAAATGATATTCAATCTTCTCAAAAATACCAAATGAATTACAACAATAAGCACTCAGGACCATTCAGCTGGGTTGGTGAATTCAGCACCAAGGACAGCAGCAGCTGAACTGTACACAACTACATGTACTAACACACAGCAAATTCAGAAAGTTCTAAAATCTGGAGTCAGGCAAAAAAGTGTGAAAGAGTTACATTTCTGAAGTTTATTTTATAACTTTGACTACAGTTTGTGTTAAGGTGTACACCCAGGCCCAGTTGAATTTTGGAGTTTATTCCCTGGTGTTCAGGATCTGGTTTTAACTCTGTCCCTGGAGTTCATGACGCATTTTATCGCGGCATGAGCAGCACAAGGAACGTCGTCACAAGGCTGGTAAGAGCATGATTTTTATCAGAAAGTACTTTAAATGTGTGATATTTTGTCATTGTTCTCACTTTATCTACTTACATAGTACCGCTAATGACTGCGAACTTGATGTTGAACGTAACCCCATTGCTTTTACTCCATTATTTAGAGCAAGTAGCTCCCGCAGCATTAGTTAGCTAACTGTCCTTAGCTGCCATTGTGGAGCTGTTAGCTTTCACTCAAACGGACAACCGGAAGGAGGGCCGACCCCCTACCATTTGTTGGGCCAGCTCACACCATCAGCGTAGCAGACACGTGGAGGATCCTGAAGAGGGTCAACCCACGGAAAGCAGCAGGCCCAGACAACATCCCGGGACGTGTGCTGAGAGACTGCGCTGGTGAGCTGGCTGAGGTCCTGACTGACATCTTTAACATCTCGCTCAGTCAGGCCACCGTTCCCACATGCTTTAAAACATCCACCATAGTACCGGTGGCAAAGAAACCAGTCGTCTCCTGCCTGAATGACTACCGCCCCGTCTCACTAACACCGATTGTGATGAAGTGCTTTGAACGACTTGTCAAACCACACATCACAGCCAGCCACCCTGCATCATTCGACCCCCTCCAGTTTGCATACCGACCCAACCGTTCCACAGAGGATGCAATATCCACCACCCTGCACTCAGTCATCACTCATTTGGACCACAAAAACACCTACGCCAGAATCCTGTACATTGATTTCAGCTCAGCGTTTAACACCATCATCCCACAGACACTAGTGGAGAAACTCCTGCTACTCGGCCTGAACACCGCCACATGTCTCTGGATCCAGGACTTCCTGACCGAGAGACCACAGTCTGTTCGGGTTGGGAAAAACATCTCCAAATCCATAACGCTGAGCACTGGTTCTCCCCAAGGGTGTGTACTCAGTCCACTACTGTTTACACTGCTGACACACGACTGTGCAGCGAGAAATGAGGGGAACCTGATCACAAAGTTTGCAGATGACACCACAGTGGTGGGACTCATCAGGGCAAACGATGAATCAATGTACAGGGAGGAAGTAGATCACCTGGTGGACTGGTGTAGACTGAATAACCTGGTGCTGAACGTAGATAAGACCAAGGAAATGATCATTGACTTCCGGCGGACTCAGCCTGAGCACGTTCCGCTCAGCATCAGGGGCCACCCCGTGGAGAGAGTAGAGAACATCAGATTCCTAGGAGTGCAGATCTCACAGGACCTGTGCTGGAAGAAGAACACCTCAGCGATAACAAAGTGGGCCCAGCAGAGACTGCACTTCCTGAGGAGGCTGAAAAAAGCCTCTCTCCCCACCTGCATCCTCAGGACCTTTTACAGAGGCGTGGTGGAGAACGTCCTGACAAACTGCATGTCCACTTGGTACTCCAGCTGCAGTATGGTGGACAGGAAAGCCTTACAGAGAATAGTCAGGGGGGCAGAGAAGATTATTGGAGTTTCTCTTCCCTCTGTCCAAGATCTCTTCCAGAGCCGCTGCAGGAGCAGAGCTCTGTGCATAGTTAAGGACTCCTCACACCCTCTCCACAGATTTGTTGAACTGCTACCTTCAGTATAAAAGATACCGGAGCATAAAAGGCAGAACCTCCAGACTCATTAACAGCTTCCTACCACAAGCTGTTAGACCAGACGTGTCCAAACTGTTCCACAAAGGGCCGCTGTGGCTGCAGGTTTTTGTTCCAACCAAGCAGCAGCACACCAGACTTGAGTCATTTAATCAACTGATCTCAGTCTTCAGACAGTTGATTGGTCAAACTGTGTGCTCTTCATTGGTTGGGACAAAAACCTGCAGCCACAGCGGCCCTTTGTGGAACAGTTTGGACACCCCTGTGTTAGACTACTGAACAGCTGAAATTTTCTTATTTTCTATTGTTACTTTTTTGACATCACAATTTTGCACAACGGGCATATCGCAATATGTTGGGGGGGGGGGGGGGGTTGAGTGTTTTCATTTCTTTGACTTCTTTAGTACTTATTTAGTATTTATTATTACTATTTTATTATTATTACTATTTACTATTATTTTACTTTTACGTTACTCTATGTTGACCTTCACTCTCCGGGCCCCAGGAAACGCTGTCTCATTTTGTCTGCACTGCAGTTGTATGTACAGCAAAGTGACAATAAAGCCTGATTTGATTTGATTTTGATTTGATTTGATGTGTCTGTATGACGGTAATGACAAACTGTTTGATAAGCTTCACAAATTAATGACGACGCGCATCTTGAAGGTAATGAATACTGTTTTGGAAATAACCATCCAACAATGCAACCGCATGTTGGTGTTTTAAGAGAATAATTTCCGGCTCAACGGCGCAGACGCAGCTGAAAAGTCAGTTTTGGCTAGCATGCTAACAGTTGAGCTTCTAAACTGTAGCCTTGCTGTTTTGAACAGCGGTGAGAAACGTGTATTTTAACAGTGTGTAGTTGGGATAAACTTTAACTTGAACATGTTATTCTCAGACATATGACATTTTCTTCCTTTATGTCAAACCAACATGTTGATCAAAGTACAACATGGAGGGAAGAAGAAGGACATTAAACTGGAAGAGGCTTGCTTCTCAGATTTTCTCAGTGCAGGTCAGTCAGATGTTTAGTATTAAATGAATAAAGATGTAAACATGTTGTAACGTGGAGTTGTTATGGTTTAGTCCAGCAGAAGTTTCTTATCCCAGAGACTACAACACTGAAAGTCACAGATCAACAGGGAGCAGAGGTGGATGAGGATGTTTCAAAGATCTGTGTTTCTTCATCTACAGTGATGATGGTAGGACATTTAAAAATTCATATTTTGAGAGACTTGTATCTTGACACAGACAAAAATATGTGATTGTGAGAAGTGGATGATAAGAATTCCAAAGTACAGTATTTAATCAGTTCATATTAAGCTGTATGTGTTGTCTGCATTTCAGACCTCCCATCTACTGAAGCATCTATGAACCTGGCTGATCGTTCAGACCTGACAGAATATGTGACCCTCACTACTTGTGGTAAGCAGAGTTATAGGTAATGGTAATGTTTTGTCTTGAGACAGGTAATATCCAGCCAGGTATGTGATATAGTTTTAATGTGCTGGACTTTAGATTTTATTTGCCTTATACTTGTGTGTGTGATCTTCAGATCTAAGTGTCCTGCAGCAAGGGTGTGAAGGCTCCTCCTCTCCAAGTCTGACAGATACACTGTCAGTCTCAAGCACTTTAAGCAGAGACACAAGTGATTCTGGATGCCAGCCTTTGATGGACAGTGTCCTTTCAGAAAATGTAATTGTTTACCAACTTGTATACAACTAGATTTTAATCATTATTTATTAGACATAATTCCTAAAAAATGCAAGTAATATGTACAGGTATTAGATAAATGTATTTGCTTACAACATAGATCTAAGTGTAGTTGTAAATATGTTTATAATGTTTTCTTTTTTAGAATGTGGAGCAAACTCTTACTTCAAAACCAGCAGAGATGACTGTGATTAAAGAGTATGAAGAGACTGGAAGTTTGAAATATTCCACCACACAGTTACTGGTTAATATTATTGTCGCTCACATGCATGGAAAAGAAGAGTAAGAGGCTTCAACTTAATCCTGTATCCTTTTATAAAAACAGACAAAAATGGTAACAGATTTTTTCCCACTTGCAGGAGAGCTGTTAGTAAAGCAACAAAAGAGTTTCATGCCCTTGGGATTGTTTCACTTTTCCCATCTTTGAAAGACCCATACTCCAAAAATGATATGTAAGTTTAACTCCCTTGTTTGCAGATAAGCAACATACAGTATTTGTTCTTGAGACAGCTTTTTTCTTTCAGGAACTTCTATGATATTCAAAGCAACAAGGCCCTAACCCTTTCTTGAGTGGCACATGAAGACAAATCCAAAACCACCTCTTCATCCCAGAGTAGAGTGGAGCTAAAAGGAGGTCCCACATCATCCAGAACATATGATGATCAGCCAATCAGAGATGAATGCATGGAAGCCATATCTCTCCTTCACCACACAACTGATCCTGACTTAGTGTTTCAGAGGATGAGAGAAACCTTCTACTACTGTCAGCAGATTCTTCATGACCCACAGCGGTCAGCTGATGTATTACACACGTTTCCACGTTTCTTGGATGTCATGGGACTGGTTTGTATTAAATATATGTTTTTCAAATAAAAATATTGGCTTATTTTAAACATTTGAAAATGTTTTTCTCTTTTTATTTAGATTTTGCAAGACTTCTCACTGATGTTTGGAGCAGAGGTTGCTTCAAGGTTCCTTGAAAAATGGAACAGCAGTTTTAAAGATAAAGTTATCAAGGAGGCAGGAACCTGAAAGAGACGTCTCTCTTAAAACAACAACTGAAAGCTGCTCTGAATGAAGGATCTGACACTGCTGATGAAGCAGGTACAGTTATCATCAGAATAGTAATGCAGTTATGTGAGTCGTCCAACAGTCGTCAGTTTATTGTGTTTTTATTGATTTATTTTACAAAAGCATCTCTGAGTCTAAATAGGCCACTTAAGTCTGCAGTTAAGATTCAGTGTGAGGGCTGAACATTGCTTTGCTCTGCAGCACAGATTTATAATGACTGGGCCATTAATAGTTGTTATATGTGTATATGTTTAAGATCATAGTAAAACCATTAGAACAATGCACAGAGCAATATCATAAACACACTACTTAATATATATAATGAGTGTAAAAGTACTTTTCACTCTGTCCTCAGAGTGGGACAGCAACGTGGCTTCTCTTCTGGTGCTGCTTCATCTTCTCATTCCACATCCAGCTGGAAGAAAGCGTCCCACAAAGATCAGCGTCGGAGAGGCAACGGATCATCTGGTAAAATTTCAGAAGGTTTGTCAAAACTTCCAAATACTGTAGATGTTGCTGAGTTTTAGAAACACATTTTTGTCAACATATTTCTCTTGTTTCAGTCATCCCAAAGCCTTGAGGATCATCTCCTGACCACTGAAGGAACCCATCAGCCATAGCTTCTTTCCACAGAAACTTCAAAGACCCAGGTTTTCACCTTTTATATTGTCTTGGACAAAAAGCTTCTGTCATGTCAGTCATGTACATCCTTTGGTGCTTTTGATGAGCTGTTCAAGTCACATTTTGTTTTCGGTGTGAAGTATGATGACGCTCTCTCCAGCCTGTACACATTTTTGCAGACAGAGTAAAAGAGCTCAGAGCAAAGCTGTTAAACAAACCATAAGTAGCTTATTTAGCCAAAATGTTGAGATGTTTCCTCTGTAATTCATCCTTTGGTTCATTGTTGCTTTTGTTCAGGCACCTCAAATGAATTCATGCCATGTATCCAGTAGGGCTGCAACTAACGATTATTTTGATTATCGATTAATCTGTCGATTATTTTTTCGATTAATCGATTATTAATCGGATAAAATGGGGAAAAAGCAACATTTGATTTCCAGCATTTTATTTAATTAACCAAACTGTCTTTGTTCAAAAGATGTTTCCAACTCACATAAAAAAACATACAAACATACAAAAATTAATGTATGTTAAATATATGTTACATTGAGTACAAAAAATAAAACTAATTTTGTAGCAGCTGAATCAATGTAAAGAAAAACAAAGATGGTGAACAGTTTGAGTAACTAATGAAAAACAAAGACCATCTGTTTCTATACAGTGCAGAGAGCATTGGAATGGTTCTTTATGGTTCATTTCTTCATCAGTCTGGTGAAATAAGTCCTTGAGGGAAGAGTGTAACCAGGGCTGAAGGTGTTTATCATTTTTCTGAATCCTTCACCACCTCCACCATTGATAGTGGCCTCATGTCTGTAACCGGCATATTCAGGATACCATCAGTGAGAACAGCTGATTGCTGTCGTGTGCAGATCTTCCTCAAAACATAGTTACCAATGCTGGGCTGTTTTTTTTTTTTTTTACTTAGGGTGAGAGAGAAAGTAGTATGAGTATGCACAGAAGCACAGTAAGTAAAACATACAATATCTTTTTAAGTTAACTACTGATCTAAAATGCAGACAAAGCAAAATGAAATTAAATAAATAGACATTAGGTAATGCTGCCATGTACTGAGAATAAAAGGGAAATGCAATTAAGATATATTTGACCAGATACTGCTATGAAGAAATGAATGATTCACGTTAAACTGTATTGGAATAATTGCATAAAATAATCCAAAAAACTTAGAACGTAATGTTATCCACCTGTGTCTCTCAGACTTAATCTCAGCTATTATCGGTTTCCGGCAGGTTTGTGTCCGTTTTTCAGGACAATTTAAAAACAAACCTCTGTCCGTTTTCTCTAATTCTGTTGATGGATACAAGATAAATGAACTTACTCCGAAATCATCGTGAATCTCCTTCATCCACGGCTCCAACATGCTTCCTCCTCAGGTGCTCACGCAGTGGTGTTGTGCTGCCGTGCCAGCGCTGTTCTTTGAAGGCGTTAATGTAAAGTGCTCCCATGCTTTTGACGACTTGGGTCGTACATTTTTCTCTCTGCTGACGTTATAGCCTTCACCGCTGTGACTGCCTCCGCCATTTTTCGAACGCTTCTTCCAGGTGAGCTACACAAGGCGCGGCATTGGTTCGCTTCTCTTGCCCCTTCTTCTTCTTCTTCTTCTTCTTGTTTTACGGCGGTCGGCATCCAGCTTACGGGTGCTTTACTGCCCCCACATTAGGGGGTAGCTGCTGCACTTATGTGTATGAAAACAACTAATCGATTATTAAATTAGTTGCCAACTATTTTAATAATCGATTTTAATCGATTTAATCTATTAGTTGTTGCAGCCCTAATTCAAATACATTTTTACACAGACCCTGACCTGACCCATTTCCTCTCACATTCTCTACTCTGACCAAACTCTGCATTTTCACACACTAAAAACAAACACCATGAAGGGGAGGAGCCACTCCATGTTTAAAATCAAATCGTGTTTGTCCTTTGATGCCTTTGATGTATCAACATTCTACAGTCTGATGTCACAGGCTGCAGTAAGTGGACACACAGCCAGAGACAAGTTCAGAAGTCAAACAGGAGCAGAAACAGTTGGACTGGACAGTACATGTCAGTACATGTTAGTAGTTCATGTCAGAGTGTAGAAGTTAATTTTTTTTAAATGAAACTGTGAATATTATTAGCTGACTGGATGAATAGAACACAAGAGAGATTTGTTTGTGCAGATAGATGAGACCTTAATGTGTCGACTAACCCTTATTTTAAGATGCACACACACACTTTGTTCTGCAAGTAGTTATAGTTTATGTCAGAGCAGCATCAGGTAAAACAATGAAGAATGATCAATACAGATTCTGATTTGCTGTAAGTCCTATATTCTCCATGATGGTGTGTGTGTGTGTGTGTGATGGGAAAAGAAGGATGAAGGAAAAGTTCTCACTGCAGCAGCTGTAGAATTTTATTATTATAACCACAATTACACCACAAGAGCCAGTTTGACTCTGTCATTTACAGGCTCTGTGTTTCCAGTTCACCATTCACCACATAATGATGTACTTTATTTCTTCATGATGACTCTTGAAAGTTTTTGAAGAGAGAGGAGAAAATTTCTTCTGTCATTTTTCCCTTTTTTTTTCTCACAAAACAAGTTTTAAAGATTTTCATGATTCAAAGAAAAACACATTTTCTTTGTGGTCGGAGAAAATGAGGAACTGTTCCATCATTTATCCAGAAGTTTCTATAGTAATGTGATCATTATTCTGTGACTGTGACAGGAGGAGTTCAGTGAATTGATGTGACTTCACACACCTTCACAACTCGAGTCAGCATCAGACGGACACACGCACAATAAACATCCACGGTAGCTGGAATTTCCCTCTCAGCTCCGGTGTTTCCTAGTGGAAAACGCCAGGACATGAAATCCAAAGAGGAAAGCGACGGCGGGGATCCACACGGTGTGTATCCAGAAGTAAAGCATGGTGTCCTTTAATCAGCTGCAAAAGCTCCGCGCTCTTCCCGACGAAGCTCCGTGTCCAGCGGTTCATTTCCAGAAGAGAAAGCGCTGCAGATGAAGCCGAGCGGAGGAAGAAATCCCAGCGTGAACGCTGCTGATGAACACAAGAGCTGGAGACTCTGTCTCTGCTTCTTCTGCTGCTTTCACACGGACATTAGCGACACCTACCGGAACTTTTATCCAGAGAGGAAGAGACTGTGTCTGTGTGTGAGTCCTCTGTCTCTGTCTGTGTGTGTGCTCAGTATGTTGCTACTAAAGCAGCGTTTCATGGTTCAGGACTGACAGCAGGACTAATCTGGACAAGTCCAACTCATTTCATTCAGCACCACAACCATGATTTGTCACATGGAGTGAAGTGAAGCCAGTGAAGAGGAGGGGAATGGGAGGAGGAAGCAACACAAAGTGTTTGCTGGTCTCTGATGGGATCTTAGCCAGCAGTTTGTCTCTGTGTTATTCTGTCTCTGCACCGTTAAACATTCATACTCAGATGGACAGTCACAGTGGACACTGTCTAATGTCCAGAGGGAAAAAAAAGTTATTTTTTCACATATTAAAGCTGTGTGATGTTCACTGACCATGTGTAGTTTAAATACATGTGTACAAGTTTATTTTCCTTAAGGCAGAAGATGAGCTGATTAACGCAGGAAACAACATGAGTCAGACTCAAGTATCTGCCTTTATAATTCTAAAAACATGAGCTGAGGACAAAAGGTGAAGACGACAGCTCATATGGAAAATTAGCACATTTTCCACTTTTGATATATGATGGTATTATAAAAATATATATGTCTTTTCAGTCTAAAATCCTTCTAGTGTATCTACAGGAGCTGATTAGTCCCATATATACAGTGGTGTTCCAGTATATGTCAGAGGTCAAAGTGAAGACAGTCTAGTTGGTCTCATTGGATAAAGCCAGTTATCTGTGTGCAAACAAGTGTGACAGCAGATTTATTCCACTTAGTTCTGTCAGAGCCACTGAAGCTGTTTCTTTACTTTTTATTCTTCCCTCCAGCTGCAGTGAGAACATCTACAGAAGAAACATTATTATTATTATTTACTGTCCAACACAGTAAAGTGTAAATGATTGACATTTACTCAACACAACGTTTTATTTCCACTGTCACAGGATAGAAAGAACAAAGAACTTCACTAAGAGCCTTGTTTCATAATTCATTTCCAGCCCACAGTGTTTCTGTCCTCCAGCAAACCTTTGGATGTCAGTGTGTCAAGCTAATGTTGGTGAATCTGAGGCTGTGTTGACTGAGAGAAGAAGCTGTTAGATCTTTGAGACCCTGAGGACTCACTCTGGACTGATTTGATAGATGCTCCACAAATAAAAGACACATAATGATGCTTCAACTTACTGCATAACTCTGAACCTCCAAGATCTGCAAGACAGAAAAAATAATGTGGAAATTAGCTGCAATTCTCCATCACACCACATGATGGAACTGATTAATCTGACTCATCACTCTGGGTTCAGCATCTGTCAATGAATAAAATAAAACCAAATAAAGTCCAGGTGGAGGGTGGAGGAGGTGGAGGAGTCTTAGTGTGTCTGCAGAGACTGTGTAGAAGGACAGAGCAGCAGCAGAGCAGTCCAGATACACTGATGATTCTCTTTCAGATCCAGAGGAACACACAGGGATGATGGTGGACTTGACAGTGGAGCTGTTCTCAGAGCAGTTCAGACTGCAGCACTGAGAGTCTTCTCCACTTCTTCTGGTTCCTCTGTCAGTCACTGCTGAATGAAGCTCTCCTCTCCACTCTACCTCCCAGTAACATGGACCAATCAGAGCCTCTCTACACACAAGCTGCTGCTGCTTCAACCTCTCTGGATCATCAGGACACAGCTCGTCCTCTCTCAACACACACACCGTCCTCTTCACTCTCTCCTTTAGAAAGATCACTACCTCCATCTGTTGAGAGACAAAGACAGACAACAGAGGTGATAAATCAGTGTTTACAGAGACTCACTTCATCAGCTGTCAGTCACTGATGCAGCACATCCAGTATAAAGAGCAGCAGGGACTTCAGTCCTGTTCAGAGCAGAAGTGGAGCAGCTGTGTAGTGTAGCAGCTTCCTCTCAGCTCTCATGTTAACGTATTGGAGTGAAGACACTGAGCTGGAAGCTCACACACCTGCAGAGACTTTTAGCATCAAGTCTGTTTACTCTGAACATTTCACTCATTCCACAGTGGAAATAAACTGCTGAGTCATGAAGCTTCATTACTGCACAAACAGTTTAGTGATGGATTCACTGCTGTTACATGTCAACTCATGTTCCATTTAAAGAAAGAGTCTCTGTGTGTTGATGAACATCTGATCTGCTTCTGAAATATCAGCTGACAAATAAACATGGAGGCTGTCACTGAAAGTATCTGACAGATGGACAGATATACAGATGTGATCACTGGACTTCAGCAGAGGTTCTGCTCTGTATCAGACCACATGCTGACAAAATGTCATGATGCTTCTCTGAAATCAGAGCCAGTGATTTGCAGGCTGCAGTCAGACTGAACTCAGAGCTGTGACAAAGATCAAACTCATCAATTCTTTAGTGTTGAAATGAGAGAACAAACAGTCTCAGATTAGATGTGATGGAAGGACAGTTGGACCAATGAGGACAACTGTCTCTACACATCCTGTGAGGCTGTCAGCTGTGATCCAGCTTTATTTCCTGTTGACATGAACACAACAACAACAGATCACAATTAGCTTGTGGCTGCTGTGATTGGCTGACTGTCCTCTGCGTCTCTGTCTTTCTGTCCCATCCTGAGGCCTGTCCCCGTTCTCCTCTCACAGCTTCAATGAGGAAAGCAGCCACTGAGAAGGTTGGAGGTTTACAGGAGACACTGGATCTTTGCTTTGATACGAACTGTGTTTAGTACAATACAGCTGAAAGCAGCATGGACTGACTCCAACTCTCTACTGACCTCAGAGTCTCCAGTCCACAGTCTGGACTCTGCACAAGATCAGACAGATCCTTCAGGTCTGAATCCTGCAGGTCGTTTCCCCACAGGTCCAGCTCTCTCAGATGGGAGGGGTTGGACTTCAGAGCTGAGACCAGAGAAGCACAGCTGATCTCTGACAAACTGCAGAGACTCAAACTGAATAAAGAATAAAAGATGTGAGTTTAGGAGACAAAGTTCCTGCTTGAAAGCGTTGAGTGTTTCATCATCTGTTCAGAGCTGAAGAAGGTTGAGAATGTACAAGTTTGGAAAATGGAAACTCCAAACACCTGAACCAACAGGATGCAGCTTAAAAACAGTCAGATACTAAAAGTCAAACACAGCTCTCATTAATATTAATGACAACATGCTGCTGCTTCAATAAAGACATACTGACTTCAGCTCTTAAACTCTTCCAGCTCCACCAGTGGCTCCATCTATACAAACTCATGTTGTTGACATTTGTTTCAGATTCTACTAAAGATCCTAAAGTTTTGACAGAGAACAAACATGTCAGGCTGAAGTTTGGAGGAAAGGCAACAAATGATTGAGACAAAATGGAAAAGATTTTCACTTCATGTAACGGTGACGACATTTAACAAACATGCTGAGTTTGTTCTGAATACAGCTCTGGAAAAAATTAAGAGACCACTGCAAAATGATCAGTTTCTCCATTGTTACTATTTATAGGTATGTGTTTGAGTAAAAAGAAGATTTTTGTTTTATTCTATAAACTACTGACAACATTTCCCCCAAATTCCAAATAAAAATATAATTTACAGCATTTATATGCAGAAAATGACAAATGGTCAAAATAACAAAAAAGATGCAGTGTTCTCAAACCTCACATAATGCAAAGAAAACAAGTTCATATTCATTTTTAAACAACACAATACTAATGTTTTAAGTTAGGAAGAGTTCAGAAATCAATATTTGGTGGAATAATCCCGATTTTCAATCACATCTTTCAAGCATCTTGCCATGCTCTCCACCAGTCTTTCACGTTGCTGTTGTGTGACTTTATGCCACTCCTGATGCAAACATTCAAGCAGCTCAGGTATATTTGATGGCTTGTGACCATCCATCCCCCTCTTGATCACATTCCAGAGGTTTTCAGTTGGGTTCAGGTCTGGAGATTGGGCTGGCCATGACAGGGTCTTGATTTGGCGGTCCTTCATCCACACCTTGATTGACCAAGCTGTGTGGCATGGAGCATTGTCCAGCTGGAACAAACAATCCTCAGAGTTGGGGAACATTGTCAGAGCAGAAGGAAGCAAGTTTTCTTCCAAGATAACCTTGTACGTGGCTTGATTCATGCGTCCTTCGCAAAGACAAATCTGCCCGATTACAGCCTTGCTGAAGCACATCACCCATCCTCCACCAAATTTCACAGTGGGTGCGAGACACTGTGGCTTGTAGGCCTCTCCAGGTCTCTGTCTAACCATTAGATGACCAGGTATTGGGCAAAGCTGAAGACTGGACTCATCAGAGAAGATGACCTTACTCCAGTCCTCTATGGTCCAATAGCTTCTCATTGATGAAGGGCTTATTTCTAGCTTTACACGACTTGAGCCTTCTTTTTGTAGGTTACTTGATGTCATCCTACGGTTGCTGAGTGACATTGGAATGAGTTGACGGTCATCCTGGTAAGTAGAGAGTCATTTCGCCCTCTGCCAGTCTGTAGCTTTGTTGTCCCCAGTATCTGCTGCTTGACCTTGTTCTTATGAACAGCCATCTTAGAAATTTAAAGGATGGAAGCAACCTGACGCTCACTGTATCCCTCTGCCAGTAAAGCCAGAATTTTCCTCTTTTTTCTCTCTTTTCCTCAAACAAAACTTTTCTTTTCAACTGTTTTGACATGGTCAGTAGTTATTTTATTGATTGCTATTACTTTTGAGGTACTACCAGCACTGTTTGTGCCATCCATCCAGTCCTATTGTAAGAGCATAGTGATGACCACAGCAGTGGTTTTTATACTTTTCCTCATTAAATAGGATTTGGTTCAGGTGATCACCTAATCAGTACCTCATTAAGTAGACTGAGGTGTGCTTGTGTTGGAATTCAACATACACAGGAATGGAATGGCTGTCATACCTGTAGAGATATTGATTTCAGAAGAATTTGCAGTGGTCTCTCAATTTTTTCCAGAGCTGTATCTGAGTCACTTTGACTTTAGTCTCATCACTTTCTAGTCGTGTTGGAAGAAGAAAATACTGAATATATATTTGTTGATGTGAGTGTGGAAAAAACTTGGATGTGATTTAAAGAGTGAAGCTTTTTTCTTGTTAAATGAAGCTTTGAAATCTGTAGCTCAACATTGCTCTGCCACAGTCAGTGGACTAAACCACAGAAGAAGAAAACAGACTTTACCATGAAGATCCTCAGTGTGGATCAGTATAATATCAGTGTGATGTCTGCACTTTACTGTCAGCACAACTTTCACATCATATTCATCTCAGCACACAAGTAAACAATGGAGTCTGACCTCAGAGTCTCCAGTCCACAGTCTGGACTCTGCAGAAAACCACACAGATCCTTCACTCCTGAATCCTGCAGGTTGTTTCCTGTCAAGTCCAGGTGTCTCAGGTGTCTCAGATGGGAGGGGTTGGACTTCAGAGCTGAGGCCAGAGAAGCACAGCTGATCTTTGACAACCTGCAGTCACTCAACCTGAATAAAGAATAAAAGATATGAGTTTAGGAGACAAAGTTCCTGCTTGAAAGCGTTGAGTGTTTCATCATCTGTTCAGAGCTGAAGAAGGTTGAGAATGTACAAGTTTGGAAAATGGAAACTCCAAACACCTGAACCAACAGGATGCAGCTTAAAAACAGTCAGATACTAAAAGTCAAACACAGCTCTCATTAACTTCAGTCACTATAAACATCACAGATCATAAAGCAAAGAGTGAAGAAACATTTCTTTCTGTCTCTCAGTCTGACCCCAGAGTCTCCAGTCTACAGTCTGGACTCTGCAGAAAACCACACAGATCCTTCACTCCTGAATCCTGCAGGTTGTTTCCACTCAGGTCCAGGTGTCTCAGATGGGAGGGGTTGGACTTCAGAGCTGAGGCCAGAGAAGCACAGCTGATCTTTGACAAACTGCAGCCCCTCAACCTGAATAAAGAATAAAAGATGTGAGTTTAGGAGACAAAGTTCCTGCTTGAAAGCGTTGAGTGTTTCATCATCTGTTCAGAGCTGAAGAAGGTTGAGAATGTACAAGTTTGGAAAATGGAAACTCCAAACACCTGAACCAACAGGATGCAGCTTAAAAACAGTCTGAATACAGCTCTGGAAAAAATGAAGAGACCACTGCAAAATGATCAGTTTCTCTGTTGTTACTATTTATAGGTATGTGTTTGAGTAAAAAGAACATTTTTGTTTTATTCTATAAACTACTGACAACATTTCTCCCAAATTCCAAATAAAAATATTATCATTTAGAGCATTTATTTGCAGAAAATGACAAATGGTCAAAATAACAAAAAAGATGCAGTGTTCTCAAACTTCACATAATGCAAAGAAAACAAGTTCATATTCATTTTTAAACAACACAATACTAATGTTTTAAGTTAGGAAGAGTTCAGAAATCAATATTTGGTGGAATAATCCCGATTTTCAATCACATCTTTCAAGCATCTTGCCATGCTCTCCACCAGTCTTTCACGTTGCTGTTGTGTGACTTTATGCCACTCCTGATGCAAACATTCAAGCAGCTCAGGTATATTTGATGGCTTGTGACCATCCATCCTCTTCTTGATCACATTCCAGAGGTTTTCAGTTGGGTTCAGGTCTGGAGATTGGGCTGGCCATGACAGGGTCTTGGTTTGGTGGTCCTTCATCCACACCTTGATTGACCAAGCTGTGTGACATGGAGCATTGTCCAGGTGGAAAAAACAATCCTTAGAGTTGGGGAACATTGTCAGAGCAGAAGGAAGCAAGTTTTCTTCCAAGATAACCTTGTACGTAGCTTGATTCATGCGTCCTTCGCAAAGACGAATCTGCCCGATTACAGCCTTGCTGAAGCACATCACCCATCCTCCACCAAATTTCACAGTGGGTGCGAGACACTGTGGCTTGTAGGCCTCTCCAGGTCTCTGTCTAACCATTAGATGACCAGGTATTGGGCAAAGCTGAAAATTGGACTCATCAGCGAGGATGACCTTACTCCAGTCCTCTATGGTCCAATCCTTATGGTCTTTTGCAAACTTCAGCCTGGCTCTTCTTTGCTTCTCATTGATGAAGGGCTTATTTCTAGCTTTACACGACTTGAGCCTTCTTTTTGTAGGTTACTTGATGTCATCCTACGGTTGCTGAGTGACATTGGAATGAGTTGACGGTCATCCTGGTCAGTAGAGAGTCATTTCGCCCTCTGCCAGTCTGTAGCTTTGTTGTCCCCAGTGTCTGCTGCTTGACCTTGTCCTTATGAACAGCCATCTTAGAAATTTAAAGGATGGAAGCAACCTGACGCTCACTGTATCCCTCTGCCAGTAAAGCCAGAATTTTCCTCTTCTTTCTCTCTTTTCCTCAAACAAAACTTTTCTTTTCAACTGTTTTAACATGGTCAATAGTTTTTTTTTTGATTGCTATTACTTTTGAGGTACTACCAGCACTGTTTGTGCCATCCATCCAGTCCTATTGCAAGAGCATAGTGATGACCACAGCAGTGGTTTTTATACTTTTCCTCATTAAATAGGATTTGGTTCAGGTGATCACCTAATCAGTACCTCATTAAGTAGACTGAGGTGTGCTTGTGTTGGAATTCAACATACACAGGAATGGAATGGCTGTCATACCTGTAGAGATATTGATTTCAGAAGAATTTGCAGTGGTCTCTCAATTTTTTCCAGAGCTGTATCTGAGTCACTTTGACTTTAGTCTCATCACTTTCTAGTCGTGTTGGAAGAAGAAAATACTGAATATATATTTGTTGATGTGAGTGTGGAAAAAACTTGGATGTGATTTAAAGAGTGAAGCTTTTTTCTTGTTAAATGAAGCTTTGAAATCTGTAGCTCAACATTGCTCTGCCACAGTCAGTGGACTAAACCACAGAAGAAGAAAACAGACTTTACCATGAAGATCCTCAGTGTGGATCAGTATAATATCAGTGTGATGTCTGCACTTTACTGTCAGCACAACTTTCACATCATATTCATCTCAGCACACAAGTAAACAATGGAGTCTGACCTCAGAGTCTCCAGTCCACAGTCTGGACTCTGCAGAAAACCACACAGATCCTTCACTCCTGAATCCTGCAGGTTGTTTCCTGTCAAGTCCAGGTGTCTCAGGTGTCTCAGATGGGAGGGGTTGGACTTCAGAGCTGAGGCCAGAGAAGCACAGCTGATCTTTGACAACCTGCAGTCACTCAACCTGAATAAAGAATAAAAGATATGAGTTTAGGAGACAAAGATCCTGCTTGAAAGCGTTGAGTGTTTCATCATCTGTTCAGAGCTGAAGAAGGTTGAGAATGTACAAGTTTGGAAAATGGAAACTCCAAACACCTGAACCAACAGGATGCAGCTTAAAAACAGTCAGATACTAAAAGTCAAACACAGCTCTCATTAACTTCAGTCACTATAAACATCACAGATCATAAAGCAAAGAGTGAAGAAACATTTCTTTCTGTCTCTCAGTCTGACCTCAGAGTCTCCAGTCCACAGTCTGGACTCTGCAGAAAACCACACAGATCCTTCAGGTCTGAATCCTGCAGGTTGTTTTCACTCAGGTCCAGGTGTCTCAGATGGGAGGGGTTGGACTTCAGAGCTGAGGCCAGAGAAGCACAGCTGATCTTTGACAAACTGCAGTCACTCAACCTGAATAAAGAATAAAAGATGTGAGTTTAGGAGACAAAGTTCCTGCTTGAAAGCGTTGAGTGTTTCATCATCTGTTCAGAGCTGAAGAAGGTTGAGAATGTACAAGTTTGGAAAATGGAAACTCCAAACACCTGAACCAACAGGATGCAGCTTAAAAACAGTCAGATACTAAAAGTCAAACACAGCTCTCATTAATATTAATGACAACATGCTGCTGCTTCAATAAAGACATAGTGACTTCAGCTCTTAAACTCTTCCAGCTCCACCAGTGGCTCCATCTATACAAACTCATGTTGTTGACATTTGTTTCAGATTCTACTAAAGGTCCTAAAGTTTTGACAGAGAACAAACATGTCAGGCTGAAGTTTGGAGGAAAGGCAACAAATGATTGAGACAAAATGGAAAAGATTTTCACTTCATGTAACGGTGACGACATTTAACAAACATGCTGAGTTTGTTCTGAATATCTGAGTCACTTTGACTTTAGTCTCATCACTTTCTAGTCGTGTTGGAAGAAGAAAATACTGAATATATATTTGTTGATGTGAGTGTGGAAAAAACTTGGATGTGATTTAAAGAGTGAAGCTTTTTTCTTGTTAAATGAAGCTTTGAAATCTGTAGCTCAACATTGCTCTGCCACAGTCAGTGGACTAAACCACAGAAGAAGAAAACAGACTTTACCATGAAGATCCTCAGTGTGGATCAGTATAATATCAGTGTGATGTCTGCACTTTACTGTCAGCACAACTTTCACATCATATTCATCTCAGCACACAAGTAAACAATGGAGTCTGACCTCAGAGTCTCCAGTCCACAGTCTGGACTCTGCAGAAAACCACACAGATCCTTCACTCCTGAATCCTGCAGGTTGTTTCCTGTCAAGTCCAGGTGTCTCAGGTGTCTCAGATGGGAGGGGTTGGACTTCAGAGCTGAGGCCAGAGAAGCACAGCTGATCTCTGACAACCTGCAGTCACTCAACCTGAATAAAGAATAAAAGATGTGAGTTTAGGAGACAAAGTTCCTGCTTGAAAGCGTTGAGTGTTTCATCATCTGTTCAGAGCTGAAGAAGGTTGAGAATGTACAAGTTTGGAAAATGGAAACTCCAAACACCTGAACCAACAGGATGCAGCTTAAAAACAGTCAGATACTAAAAGTCAAACACAGCTCTCATTAACTTCAGTCACTATAAACATCACAGATCATAAAGCAAAGAGTGAAGAAACATTTCTTTCTGTCTTAATGTGGAATATTTGCTTTGTATGTGAAGAAATATAAAAGTCAACTGAAGGTGAAGATGAAATTGTTCCAAAGTAAAGAGTCAATTAGCAAGTGTTGGATTTTGAATCTTCATTCAATGACTTTGAAATATGAAGCTGAACAAGATGCTCAGTGTGGATCAGCATCAAATCTCTGAGCTCAAATCTCCTTCAAAAAGTCCCACATTCACACTCAGGTTTAACAGTTTGGAAGAAAGTTTTCAAAGTGTTCACTAAGGTTTCAAATGAAATCTTTCATATTGTGTGAAATAATAGTTTGAGCCTTTGATGTTTTGAGTGTGACTGAAGTTTGTGTTGAGAGTTTGAGAAGCTGCAGACATTCAGCACATGTGCAGTGTGTTGAATGAGACATTTCATCACATTCCAGTCATGTGTCTTTGGTCCAAAGCAAGTTCAGCTTCATCCAACACTCTCTGCTCACACATTTGAATCTGCTGTTCCAGCAATGCACACATTCACACATTGGGACACTGCTGACGTGCTGACGTGGTGGTAACGTACTGTGTCACTTCCTGTTTGCTGCTTCTGCACTGTGGTGTTACGAGTGTTAGCCTAGCTTACTAATCAACTCTTACTTTGTCGTGTTCTGTGGTCAATCTCTGAATTCCTGTACACGTATATTGCTTCAGTTAAACATCTGTGGTGCACGTGTCCCTCGGGATTTAACACTACACTCTAATCACTCTATCTCTGGTCCGCTAGCTTAGCTGTTAGCAATGGCTTCTCTTTCTCCTGCTGTCTCTCCTCTCTCTTGCACGGTGTGTGAGATGTTCAGTTACTCCTCTGCCTCCTTTAGCGATAATGGTATGTGTAATAAATGTAGCATTTTTGTAGCATTGGAGGCGAGACTGAGGGAAGTAGAGGCTCGGCTCCGCACCATAGATAATCGCCCCGCAGCAGCGCTAGCTAGTCAGTCCCCTGTAGCTGATGCGGACCAGCCTAAATTAGCTACAGCTAGCCGTCCTACGTTAGCTCCTGTCAGCCGTTCCCCGGCAGCTCCCGAGCAGCCAGGAAGCCAGGGCGGCTGGGTGGCAGTCTGAAGGAAACATAGCCTGAAACAACGGCCCGTGGTTCACCATCAACCGCTTCATGTTTCAAACTGATTTTCCCCAATCAGCGACACACCCGCTGAGGAAAAAACTCTGGTTATTGGCAGCTCCATTTTGCGAAATGTGAAGTTAGAGACTCCAGCGACCGTAGTTAAATGCATTCCTGGGGCCAGAGCGGGCGACGTTGAATCGTATTTAAAACTGCTGGCTAAGGATAAACGTAGATTTGGTAAGATCGTTATTCACGTCGGCGGTAATGACACCCGATTACGCCAATCGGAGGTCACTAAAATTAATGTGGAGTCGGTGTGTAACTTTGCCAAAACAATGTCGGACTCCGTAGTGTTCTCTGGACCCCTGCCCGATTTGACCAGTGATGACATGTTTAGCCGTATGTCTTCATTCCGTCGCTGGCTGTCTAGGTGGTGTCCAGCAAACGACGTGGCCTTCATAGACAACTAGAAAAGTTTTTGGGGAAAACCTGGTCTGATTAGGAGAGACGGCATCCATCCCACTTTGGATGGTGCAGCTCTCATATCTAGAAATATGACAGATTTCATTAGAAAACCAAAGTCATGACAACCCAGAGTTGAGACCAGGAGGCAGAGTTGCAGTCCTACACGCTTCTCTGCAGTTTCTCTAGAGCTGTCACCCACCCATGATTCTCATGATTCTTATTATTCCTACCATTCTAACGATTCCCTTTACCCTATAGAGACTGTCTGCTCCCCGTCAACAAAAAGTGCATAAATTAAAAAGTGCAAAAGGTGTTATTCATAAAAACCTCAAAAAAATTTATACTACAAAAGCATCTGAACCTAAAAACACCACAATCAGATGTGGGCTATTAAACATTAGATCTCTCTTGTCTAAATCTCTGTTAGTGAATGATTTGATAATGGATCGGCAGATTGATTTATTCTGTCTGACTGAGACCTGGCTGCAGGAGGAAGAGTATGTCAGTCTAAATGAGTCAACCCCTGCTAGTCATATTAATTATCACATTCCTCGAGGCACAGGCCGAGGAGGAGGAGTGGCAGCAATCTACCACTCAAGTTTATTAATTAATCCTAGACCTAAGCCGAAATATAGTACATTTGAAAGCCTTATCCTCAGCCTCTCACATCCAAATTGGAAGACAGATAAACCAGTACTATTTGCTGTGGTGTATCGTCCACCTGCTGCTTACTCAGAGTTTTTGTCTGAATTCACTGAATTTTTATCTGATTAAGTGCTTTGTACAGACAAAGCAATTATAGTGGGCCACTTTAATATTCATGTTGATACCCACAATGACAGCCTTAAGACTGCTTTCTATTCAGTATTAGACTCAATTGGCTTTTTGCAAAATGTTAACAAACCAACTCACTGTTTCAATCACACCCTTGATCTTGTACTAACCTATGGCATAGAAGCTGAATATTTGACAGTATTCCCTCAGAACCCTGTTTTATCTGATCATTCTTTAGTAACATTTGAATTTACAATAATGAACTGCACAGCATCTGAGAAAAAAATTAACTACTGTAGATTTCTGTCTGATAATGCTGTTATCAAATATAAGGAAGCTATTCCATCTTTATTATCTCCGCTGCCATGTGCCAGTTTTACAGAGGGCAATGGCCTAAACGTTACTCCAGCAGATATAGACTATCTAGTTGATAATACTGCTGCTTCATTGCGTTCAACCCTTGACTCTGTTGCCCCTTTGAAAAAGAAGGTCAGTAATCAGAGGAAGCTAGCTCCATGGTACAATTCACAAATACGTACTTTAAAGCAGATATCACGAAAGCTGGAAAGGAAATGGTTATCCACTAATTTAGAGGAATTCCGCCTAGCCTGGAAAGATAGCTTTATAATGTATAAAAAAGCCCTCCGTAAGGCAAGAACTGCCTATTACTCATCATTAATAGAGGAAAACAAGAACAACCCTAGGTTTCTTTTCAGCACTGTAGCCAGGCTGACAAAGAGCCATAGCTCTATTGTACCATCCATCCCTCTAGCTCTCACTAGTAATGACTTTATGAGCTTCTTTAGCAACAAAATAGTAGACATTAGAGACAGAATCCATCTCATCCTGCCTACAACTGTTAATGATGTAGGTATGTCTAGAACAGCATCTTTAGAAACATCTTCCAGTCCTGATTTGTCGTTAGACCGTTTCTCTCCCATAGATCTAGCTGAATTGACTTCAATAGTTTCTAAATCTAAATCATCAACATGTCTTTTGGATCCTATCCCGACCAGACTTCTTAAAGATGTGTTGCCTTTGATTGGCACTCACATATTAGATCAGATAAATCTCTCGTTGGTTACAGGATATGTTCCACAGGCTTTTAAGGTTGCAGTTATCAAACCTTTACTTAAAAAGCCTTCTCTGGACTCTGACATTTTGGCAAACTATAGACCTATATCCAATCTCCCCTTTACTTCTAAAATTCTTGAAAAGGCTGTTGCATCTCAGTTGTGTGATCATCTACATAGGAACGGTTTGTTTGAAGTTTTTCAGTCAGGATTTAGAGTTCATCATAGCACAGAGACAGCACTGGTGAAAGTTACCAACGACCTTCTTATAGCATCAGATAATGGACTCGTCTCTATACTTGTCCTGCTAGATCTTAGTGCTGCATTTGACACCATTGATCATAATATCCTATTGGAAAGATTGGAACATGTTATTGGGATTAAAGGAACAGCACTAGGCTGGTTTAAATCATATCTATCAGATAGATACCAGTTTGTTCATGTTAATGATGATCCCTACATATATACCAGAGTAAGTCATGGAGTTCCACAGGGTTCTGTGCTTGGACCGATACTGTTCACCTTATACATGCTTCCCCTAGGCAATATTATCAGGAAGCATGGAATAAATTTCCATTGCTATGCGGATGATACCCAGCTATATTTATCTAAGAAACCAGACGAAACAGATCAGTTAGCCATACTTCAGGCATGTCTTAAAGACATAAAGGCCTGGATGACCTGTAACTTTCTTCTTCTGAATTCAGACAAAACTGAGGTTATTTTGTTTGGTCCCAAACACCTCAGAAACAGTTTATCTAATCATATAGTTACTCTGGATGGCATTAATTTAGCCTCCAGTACGACTGTGAGGAACCTTGGAGTTATTTTTGATCAGGATCTGTCCTTTAACTCACATATAAAACAAGTCTCTAGGACCGCCTTCTTTCACCTGCGCAATATCAGTAAGATTAGGAACATTCTGTCGCAGAGTGATGCTGAAAAATTAGTCCATGCTTTTGTTACTTCTAGGCTGGACTACTGTAATTCCCTATTATCAGGATGTCCAGTTAACTCTCTAAAAAGCATCCAGCTGATCCAAAATGCTGCAGCGAAAGTACTGACTGGAATTAGCAAGAGAGATCATATTACTCCTGTACTAACTTCTCTTCATTGGCTTCCTGTAAAATCCAGAATTGATTTTAAAATCCTTCTCCTTACATATAAGGCCCTCAATGGCCAGGCTCCTTCATATCTCAAAGAGCTGATAGTACCATATCATCCTAACAGACTGCTTCGTTCCCAGAATGCAGGTTTGCTTATGGTTCCCAAAATCTCTAAAAGTAGAATGGGAGGCCGAGCCTTTAGCTATCAGGCCCCTCTCCTATGGAACCAACTGCCAGTTTGGGTTGGGGAAGCAGACACCCTCTCTAATTTTAAAACGAAGCTTAAAACCTTCTTGTTTGATAAAGCTTATAATTAGTTGTAGTTACAGTCCTAGTTATTTATTAAACTTATAGTTAGTCACAATTATCTCTATAGACACTGTTACAGTTAAGGATATAGCCCTTAGTAGAGCTGGCTCAGGCAACTGAATCATCCCCTAGTTATGCTGCTATAGGCCTAGGCTGCTGGGGGACATCCCATGATGTACTGCGCACTTCTTCTTCTTCTTCTCTTTCTCTCCTCAGACCCACTCTCAAATTTATTAGCCTTTATTACATGTCATTAACTCTGTGTCCTCTCTGTCCCGTAGTCCTGTGTTTGTTTCTCTCTGGTCTCTCTTTTTCTGTACCTTTCTGCAGGTACCTCTGGCTCCGGAGCTGCATGTCCTATGGTCCTGGCTCCACCCACCTGCTGCTGTTTATTGTTTACAATGATCTATTTCTAACATGTTTAATGTTCCATTCTGCTACAGATAAATATTTGATTAATATTCTTTGCAAACTGCAATGTAAATAATTACCAGTCATGACAGCTTTTTGCCTCCGTGCTCTGTTTCATAATTCTAATCTGCTGAGCACACATTATCAAATAACTGTTCACTAACTGTAATGTAAATACTGACCCACATTGTCTGTATTATGCTGCATGTCTTTCTCCCCCTCTCCTCCATTCCTAGCTGTCCTATCTTCCTCCTTTTCCTCCTTTCACCCAGCCCGGCCATCAGCAGGAGGGTCCCCCATCTGAGCCAGATTCTGCTCAAGGTTTCTTCCTGTTAAAAGGGAGTTTTCCTTGCCACTGTCGCCTTAAGTGCTTGCTCTGGGGTCAGGCTCTGGGTCTCTGTAAAGCGCTTTGAGACAATTTTGATTGTGGAAGGAGCTATATAAATAAAATTGAATTGAAAATTGAATTGAAATTGCATTCTGGGATTCCTGGCCCCACCTTCCTGGTGGCTGTCAGCTTAGGGGGGTCTGTGTCCCTGTGACAAAGACACAGTGGGACGTTGACACCCAGTGGGCTCAGTGATTGGTCGGCTGTGTGGAGCTGAGAAAGGAGCCAGGGTTTGAACTTCTCTCTCTGCTCTGTTTTCATTGGTTCCACAAATATTTGTGTCCCTGTTCAGCTCAGCAGCTGAGTGTAGCTCTATGAATGTCTTCAGGAGACACTGTGTGAAAATGTCCTCTCCGTATTTAAACCATGGTCACGTGTCCTCTCTGTGACAGCAGGCTTTTCACTGTGTCTGTGAGTGAGGCCATTGGGAGCAGCTATGAACACTTGTGCCTTCAGACCTGCTCACACGTGTTGTACAGATCAGTTCTTGTCAAACATCCTGATCTCAATGAGACTTTGTGAATAACACAAGCTCAACTCAGTCAAACTGCTGACACTGTCAATGTGGACTGTAAGAGTCAGAATCCAAATCATTTTCAAAGCTTTAAAAATCACTTTGAAAATCAGAGTCAGCACTTTCACAACTTCCTTTCAACCATTTCACACTTTGAATGTTAGAAATTCTGAAGGAGATTTGACCTAATAAATACTGAATAAAGCACAACTTTCACATCATATTCATCTCAGCACACAAGTAAACAATGGAGTCTGACCTCAGAGTCTCCAGTCCACAGTCTGGACTCTGCAGAAAACCACACAGATCTTTCAATCCTGAATCCTGCAGGTTGTTTTCACTCAGGTCCAGCTCTCTCAGATGGGAGGGGTTGGACTTCAGAGCTGAGGCCAGAGAAGCACAGCTGATCTCTGACAACCTGCAGCCCCTCAACCTGAATAAAGAATAAAAGATGTGAGTTTAGGAGACAAAGTTCCTGCTTGAAAGCGTTGAGTGTTTCATCATCTGTTCAGAGCTGAAGAAGGTTGAGAATGTACAAGTTTGGAAAATGGAAACTCCAAACACCTGAACCAACAGGATGCAGCTTAAAAACAGTCAGATACTAAAAGTCAAACACAGCTCTCATTAACTTCAGTCACTATAAACATCACAGATCATAAAGCAAAGAGTGAAGAAACATTTCTTTCTGTCTCTCAGTCTGACCCCAGAGTCTCCAGTCCACAGTCTGGACTCTGCAGAAAACCACACAGATCCTTCAGGTCTGAATCCTGCAGGTTGTTGTTACTCAGGTCCAGGTGTCTCAGATGGGAGGGGTTGGACTTCAGAGCTGAGGCCAGAGAAGCACAGCTGATCTCTGACAACCTGCAGCCCCTCAACCTGAATAAAGAATAAAAGATGTTAGTTTAGGAGACAAAGTTCCTGCTTGAAAGTGTTGAGTGTTTCATCATCTGTTCAGAGCTGAAGAAGGTTGAGAATGTACAAGTTTGGAAAATGGAAACTCCAAACACCTGAACCAACAGGATGCAGCTTAAAAACAGTCAGATACTAAAAGTCAAACACAGCTCTCATTAATATTAATGACAACATGCTGCTGCTTCAATAAAGGCATAGTGACTTCAGCTCTTAAACTCTTCCAGCTCCACCAGTGGCTCCATCTATACAAACTGATGTTGTTGACATTTGTTTCAGATTCTACTAAAGATCCTAAAGTTTTGACAGAGAACAAACATGTCAGGCTGAAGTTTGGAGGAAAGTCAACAAATGATTGAGACAAAATGGAAAAAATTTTCACTTCATGTAACGGTGACGACATTTAACAAACATGCTGAGTTTGTTCTGAATATCTGAGTCACTTTGACTTTAGTCTCATCACTTTCTAGTCGTTTTGGAAGAAGAAAATACTGAATATATATTTGTTGATGTGAGTGTGGAAAAAACTTGGATGTGATTTAAAGAGTGAAGCTTTTTTCTTGTTAAATGAAGCTTTGGAATCTGTAGCTCAACATTGCTCTGCCACAGTCAGTGGACTAAACCACAGAAGAAGAAAACAGACTTTACCATGAAGATCCTCAGTGTGGATCAGTATAATATCAGTGTGATGTCTGCACTTTACTGTCAGCACAACTTTCACATCATATTCATCTCAGCACACAAGTAAACAATGGAGTCTGACCTCAGAGTCTCCAGTCCACAGTCTGGACTCTGCAGAAAACCACACAGATCCTTCACTCCTGAATCCTGCAGGTTGTTTCCTGTCAAGTCCAGGTGTCTCAGGTGTCTCAGATGGGAGGGGTTGGACTTCAGAGCTGAGGCCAGAGAAGCACAGCTGATCTCTGACAACCTGCAGTGACTCAACCTGAATAAAGAATAAAAGATGTGAGTTTAGGAGACAAAGTTCCTGCTTGAAAGCGTTGAGTGTTTCATCATCTGTTCAGAGCTGAAGAAGGTTGAGAATGTACAAGTTTGGAAAATGGAAACTCCAAACACCTGAACCAACAGGATGCAGCTTAAAAATAGTCAGATACTAAAAGTCAAACACAGCTCTCATTAACTTCAGTCACTATAAACATCACAGATCATAAAGCAAAGAGTGAAGAAACATTTCTTTCTGTCTTAATGTGGAATATTTGCTTTGTATGTGAAGAAATATAAAAGTCAACTGAAGGTGAAGATGAAATTGTTCCAAAGTAAAAAGTCAATTAGCAAGTGTTGGATTTTGAATCTTCATTCAATGACTTTGAAATATGAAGCTGAACAAGATGCTCAGTGTGGATCAGCATCAAATCTCTGAGCTCAAATCTCCTTCAAAAAGTCCCACATTCACACTCAGGTTTAACAGTTTGGAAGAAAGTTTTCAAAGTGTTCACTAAGGTTTCAAATGAAATCTTTCATATTGTGTGAAATAATAGTTTGAGCCTTTGATGTTTTGAGTGTGACTGAAGTTTGTGTTGAGAGTTTGAGAAGCTGCAGACATTCAGCACATGTGCAGCGTGTTGAATGAGACATTTCATCACATTCCAGTCATGTGTCTTTGGTCCAAAGCAAGTTCAGCTTCATCCAACACTCTCTGCTCACACATTTGAATCTGCTGTTCCAGCAATGCACACATTCACACATTGGGACACTGCTGACGTGCTGACGTGGTGGTAACGTACTGTGTCACTTCCTGTTTGCTGCTTCTGCACTGTGGTGTTACGAGTGTTATCCTAGCTTACTAATCAACTCTTACTTTGTCGTGTTCTGTGGTCAATCTTCCTGTACACGTATATTGCTTCAGTTAAACATCTGTGGTGCACGTGTCCCTCGGGATTTAACACTACACTCTAATCACTCTATCTCTGGTCCGCTAGCTTAGCTGTTAGCAATGGCTTCTCTTTCTCCTGCTGTCTCTCCTCTCTCTTGCACGGTGTGTGAAATGTTCAGTTACTCCTCTGCCTCCTTTAGCGATAATGGTATGTGTAATAAATGTAGCATTTTTGTAGCATTGGAGGCGAGACTTAGGGATGTAGAGGCTCGGCTCCGCACCATAGATAATCGCCCCGCAGCAGCGCTAGCTAGTCAGTCCCCTGTAGCTGATGCGGACCAGCCTAAATTAGCTACAGCTAGCCGTCCTACGTTAGCTCCTGTCAGCCGTTCCCCAGGGGGGCTGGGTGGCAGTCCGAAGGAAACATAGCCTGCAACGGCCCGTGGTTCACCATCAACCGCTTCATGTTTCAAACAGATTTTCCCCAATCAGCGACACACCCGCTGAGGAAAAAATTCTGGTTATTGGCAGCTCCATTTTGCGAAATGTGAAGTTAGAGACTCCAGCGACCATAGTTAAATGCATTCCTGGGGCCAGAGCGGGCGACGTTGAATCGTATTTAAAACTGCTGGCTAAGGATAAACGTAGATTTGGTAAGATCGTTATTCACGTCGGCGGTAATGACACCCGATTACGCCAATCGGAGGTCACTAAAATTAATGTGGAGTCGGTGTGTAACTTTGCCAAAACAATGTCGGACTCCGTAGTGTTCTCTGGACCCCTGCCCGATTTGACCAGTGATGACATGTTTAGCCGTATGTCTTCATTCCGTCGCTGGCTGTCTAGGTGGTGTCCAGCAAACGACGTGGCCTTCATTTATAACTGGAAAAGTTTTTGGGGAAAACCTGGTCTGATTAGGAGAGACGGCATCCATCCCACTTTGGATGGTGCAGCTCTCATATCTAGAAATATGACAGATTTCATTAGAAAACCAAAGTCATGACAACCCAGAGTTGAGACCAGGAGGCAGAGTTGCAGTCCTACACGCTTCTCTGCAGTTTCTCTAGAGCTGTCACCCACCCATGATTCTCATGATTCTTATTATTCCTACCATTCTAACGATTCCCTTTACCCTATAGAGACTGTGTCTGCTCCCCGTCAACAAAAAGTGCATAAATTAAAAAGTGCAAAAGGTGTTATTCATAAAAACCTCAAAAAAATTTATACTACAAAAGCATCTGAACCTAAAAACACCACAATCAGATGTGGGCTATTAAACATTAGATCTCTCTTGTCTAAATCTCTGTTAGTGAATGATTTGATAATGGATCAGCAGATTGATTTATTCTGTCTGACTGAGACCTGGCTGCAGGAGGAAGAGTATGTCAGTCTAAATGAGTCAACCCCTGCTAGTCATATTAATTATCACATTCCTCGAGGCACAGGCCGAGGAGGAGGAGTGGCAGCAATCTACCACTCAAGTTTATTAATTAATCCTAGACCTAAGCTGAAATATAGCACATTTGAAAGCCTTATCCTCAGCCTCTCACATCCAAATTGGAAGACAGATAAACCAGTACTATTTGCTGTGGTGTATCGTCCACCTGCTGCTTACTCAGAGTTTTTGTCTGAATTCACTGAATTTTTATCTGATTAAGTGCTTTGTACAGACAAAGCAATTATAGTGGGCCACTTTAATATTCATGTTGATACCCACAATGACAGCCTTAAGACTGCTTTCTATTCAGTATTAGACTCAACTGGCTTTTTGCAAAATGTTAACAAACCAACTCACTGTTTCAATCACACCCTTGATCTTGTACTAACCTATGGCATAGAAGCTGAATATTTGACAGTATTCCCTCAGAACCCTGTTTTATCTGATCATTCTTTAGTAACATTTGAATTTACAATAATGAACTGCACAGCATCTGAGAAAAAAATTAACTACTGTAGATTTCTGTCTGATAATGCTGTTATCAAATATAAGGAAGCTATTCCATCTTTATTATCTCCGCTGCCATGTGCCAGTTTTACAGAGGGCAATGGCCTAAACGTTACTCCAGCAGATATAGACTATCTAGTTGATAATACTGCTGCTTCATTGCGTTCAACCCTTGACTCTGTTGCCCCTTTGAAAAAGAAGGTCAGTAATCAGAGGAAGCTAGCTCCATGGTACAATTCACAAATACGTACTTTAAAGCAGATATCACGAAAGCTGGAAAGGAAATGGTTATCCACTAATTTAGAGGAATTCCGCCTAGCCTGGAAAGATAGCTTTATAATGTATAAAAAAGCCCTCCGTAAGGCAAGAACTGCCTATTACTCATCATTAATAGAGGAAAACAAGAACAACCCTAGGTTTCTTTTCAGCACTGTAGCCAGGCTGACAAAGAGCCATAGCTCTGTTGTACCATCCATCCCTCTAGCTCTCACTAGTAATGACTTTATGAGCTTCTTTAGCAACAAAATAGTAGACATTAGAGACAGAATCCATCTCATCCTGCCTACAACTGTTAATGATGTAGGTATGTCTAGAACAGCATCTTTAGAAACATCTTCCAGTCCTGATTTGTCGTTAGACCGTTTCTCTCCCATAGATCTAGCTGAATTGACTTCAATAGTTTCTAAATCTAAATCATCAACATGTCGTTTGGATCCTATCCCGACCAGACTTCTTAAAGAGGTGTTGCCTTTGATTGGCACTCACATATTAGATCAGATAAATCTCTCGTTGGTTACAGGATATGTTCCACAGGCTTTTAAGGTTGCAGTTATCAAACCTTTACTTAACAAGCCTTCTCTGGACTCTGACATTTTGACAAACTATAGACCTATATCCAATCTCCCCTTTACTTCAAAAATTCTTGAAAAGGCTGTTGCATCTCAGTTGTGTGACCATCTACATAGGAACGGTTTGTTTGAAGTTTTTCAGTCAGGATTTAGAGTTCATCATAGCACAGAGACAGCACTGGTGAAAGTTACCAACGACCTTCTTATAGCATCAGATAATGGACTCGTCTCTATACTTGTCCTGCTAGATCTTAGTGCTGCATTTGACACCATTGATCATAATATCCTATTGGAAAGATTGGAACATGTTATTGGGATTAAAGGAACAGCACTAGGCTGGTTTAAATCATATCTATCAGATAGATACCAGTTTGTTCATGTTAATGATGATCCCTCCATATATACCAGAGTAAGTCATGGAGTTCCACAGGGTTCTGTGCTTGGACCGATACTGTTCACCATATACATGCTTCCCCTAGGCAATATTATCAGGAAGCATGGAATAAATTTCCATTGCTATGCGGATGATACCCAGCTATATTTATCTAAGAAACCAGACGAAACAGATCAGTTAGCCATACTTCAGGCATGTATTAGAGACATAAAGGCCTGGATGACCTGTAACTTTCTTCTTCTGAATTCAGACAAAACTGAGGTTATTTTGTTTGGTCCCAAACACCTCAGAAACAGTTTATCTAATCATATAGTTACTCTGGATGGCATTAATTTAGCCTCCAGTACGACTGTGAGGAACCTTGGAGTTATTTTTGATCAGGATCTGTCCTTTAACTCACATATAAAACAAGTCTCTAGGACCGCCTTCTTTCACCTGCACAATATCAGTAAGATTAGGAACATTCTGTCGCAGAGTGATGCTGAAAAATTAGTCCATGCTTTTGTTACTTCTAGGCTGGACTACTGTAATTCCCAATTATCAGGATGTCCAGTTAACTCTCTAAAAAGCATCCAGCTGATCCAAAATGCTGCAGCAAGAGTACTGACTGGAATTAGCAAGAGAGATCATATTACTCCTGTACTAACTTCTCTTCATTGGCTTCCTGTAAAATCCAGAATTGATTTTAAAATCCTTCTCCTTACATATAAGGCCCTCAATGGCCAGGCTCCTTCATATCTCAAAGAGCTGATAGTACCATATCATCCTAACAGACTGCTTCGTTCCCAGAATGCAGGTTTGCTTATGGTTCCCAAAATCTCTAAAAGTAGAATGGGAGGCCGAGCCTTTAGCTATCAGGCCCCTCTCCTATGGAACCAACTGCCAGTTTGGGTTGGGGAAGCAGACACCCTCTCTAATTTTAAAACGAAGCTTAAAACCTTCTTGTTTGATAAAGCTTATAATTAGTTGTAGTTACAGTCCTAGTTAGTTATTTATTAAACTTATAGTTAGTCACAATTATCTCTATAGACACTGTTACAGTTAAGGATATAGCCCTTAGTAGGGCTGGCTCAGGCAACTGAATCATCCCCTAGTTATGCTGCTATAGGCCTAGGCTGCTGGGGGACATCCCATGATGTACTGCGCACTTCTTCTTCTTTCTCTTTCTCTCCTCAGACCCACTCTCAAATTTATTAGCCTTTATTACATGTCATTAACTCTGTGTCCTCTCTGTCCCGTAGTCCTGTGTTTGTTTCTCTCTGGTCTCTCTTTCTCTGTACCTTTCTGCAGGTACCTCTGGCTCCGGAGCTGCATGTCCTATGGTCCTGGCTCCACCCACCTGCTGCTGTTTATTGTTTACAATGATCTATTTCTAACATTTTTAATGTTTTACGTTTGTTTAATGTTTAACGTTTTAATGTTCCATTCTGCTACAGATAAATATTTGATTAATATTCTTTGCAAACTGCAATGTAAATAATTACCAGTCATGACAGCTTTTTGCCTCCGTGCTCTGTTTCATAATTCTAATCTGCTGAGCACACATTATCAAATAACTGTTTACTAACTGTAATGCAAATACTGACCCACATTGTCTGTATTATGCTGCATGTCTTTCTCCCCCTCTCCTCCATTCCTAGCTGTCCTGTCTTCCTCCTTTTCCTCCTTTCACCCAGCCCGGCCATCAGCAGGAGGGTCCCCCATCTGAGCCAGGTTCTGCTCAAGGTTTCTTCCTGTTAAAAGGGAGTTTTCCTTGCCACTGTCGCCTTAAGTGCTTGCTCTGAGGTCAGGCTCTGGGTCTCTGTAAAGCGCTTTGAGACAATTTTGATTGTGGAAGGAGCTATATAAATAAAATTGAATTGAAAATTGAATTGAAATTGCATTCTGGGATTCCTGGCCCCACCTTCCTGGTGGCTGTCAGCTTAGGGGGGTCTGTGTCCCTGTGACAAAGACACAGTGGGACGTTGACACCCAGTGGGCTCAGTGATTGGTCGGCTGTGTGGAGCTGAGAAAGGAGCCAGGGTTTGAACTTCTCTCTCTGCTCTGTTTTCATTGGTTCCACAAATATTTGTGTCCCTGTTCAGCTCAGCAGCTGAGTGTAGCTCTATGAATGTCTTCAGGAGACACTGTGTGAAAATGTCCTCTCCGTATTTAAACCATGGTCACGTGTCCTCTCTGTGACAGCAGGCTTTTCACTGTGCCTGTGAGTGAGGCCATTGGGAGCAGCTATGAACACAAGGAGATTTGACCTAATAAATACTGAATAAAGCACAACTTTCACATCATATTCATCTCAGCACACAAGTAAACAATGGAGTCTGACCTCAGAGTCTCCAGTCCACAGTCTGGACTCTGCAGAAAACCACACAGATGCTTCACTCCTGAATCCTGCAGGTTGTTTTCACTCAGCTCCAGGTGTCTCAGATGGGAGGGGTTGGACTTCAGAGCTGAGGCCAGAGAAGCACAGCTGATCTTTGACAACCTGCAGAAACTCAACCTGAATAAAGAATAAAAGATGTGAGTTTAGGAGACAAAGTTCCTGCTTGAAAGCGTTGAGTGTTTCATCATCTGTTCAGAGCTGAAGAAGGTTGACAATGTACAAGTTTGGAAAATGGAAACTCCAAACACCTGAACCAACAGGATGCAGCTTAAAAACAGTCAGATACTAAAAGTCAAACACAGCTCTCATTAACTTCAGTCACTATAAACATCACAGATCATAAAGCAAAGAGTGAAGAAACATTTCTTTCTGTCTTAATGTGGAATATTTGCTTTGTATGTGAAGAAATATAAAAGTCAACTGAAGGTGAAGATGAAATTGTTCCAAAGTAAAGAGTCAATTAGCAAGTGTTGGATTTTGAATCTTCATTCAATGAGTTTGAAATATGAAGCTGAACAAGATGCTCAGTGTGGATCAGCATCAAATCTCTGAGCTCAAATCTCCTTCAAAAAGTCCCACATTCACACTCAGGTTTAACAGTTTGGAAGAAAGTTTTCAAAGTGTTCACTAAGGTTTCAAATCAAATCTTTCATATTGTGTGAAATCATAGTTTGAGCCTTTGATGTTTTGAGTGTGACTGAAGTTTGTGTTGAGAGTTTGAGAAGCTGCAGACATTCAGCACATGTGCAGTGTGTTGAATGAGACATTTCATCACATTCCAGTCATGTGTCTTTGGTCCAAAGCAAGTTCAGCTTCATCCAACACTCTCTGCTCACACATTTGAATCTGCTGTTCCAGCATTGCATTCTGGGATTCCTGGCCCCACCTTCCTGGTGGCTGTCAGCGTCCCACAGTTTGTGTCCCTGTGACAAAGACACAGTGGGACGTTGACACCCAGTGGGCTCAGTGATTGGTCGGCTGTGTGGAGCTGAGAAAGGAGCCAGGGTTTGAACTTCTCTCTCTGCTCTGTTTTCATTGGTTCCACAAATATTTGTGTCCCTGTTCAGCTCAGCAGCTGAGTGTAGCTCTATGAATGTCTTCAGGAGACACTGTGTGAAAATGTCCTCTCCGTATTTAAACCATGGTCACGTGTCCTCTCTGTGACAGCAGGCTTTTCACTGTGCCTGTGAGTGAGGCCATTGGGAGCAGCTATGAACGCTTGTGCCTTCAGACCTGCTCACACGTGTTGTACAGATCAGTTCTTGTCAAACATCCTGATCTCAATGAGACTTTGTGAATAACACAAGCTCAACTCAGTCAAACTGCTGACACTGTCAATGTGGACTGTAAGAGTCAGAATCCAAATCATTTCCAAAGCTTTAAAAATCACTTTGAAAATCAGAGTCAGCACTTTCACAACTTCCTTTCAACCATTTCACACTTTGAATGTTAGAAATTCTGAAGGAGATTTGACCTAATAAATACTGAATAAAGCACAACTTTCACATCATATTCATCTCAGCACACAAGTAAACAATGGAGTCTGACCTCAGAGTCTCCAGTCCACAGTCTGGACTCTGCAGAAAACCACACAGATCCTTCACTCCTGAATCCTGCAGGTCGTTTGCACTCAGGTCCAGGTGTCTCAGATGGGAGGGGTTGGACTTCAGAGCTGAGGCCAGAGAAGCACAGCTGATCTCTGACAAACTGCAGCCCCTCAACCTGAATAAAGAATAAAAGATGTGAGTTTAGGAGACAAAGTTCCTGCTTGAAAGCGTTGAGTGTTTCATCATCTGTTCAGAGCTGAAGAAGGTTGAGAATGTACAAGTTTGGAAAATGGAAACTCCAAACACCTGAACCAACAGGATGCAGCTTAAAAACAGTCAAACACAGCTCTCATTAATATTAATGACAACATGCTGCTGCTTCAATAAAGACATAGTGACTTCAGCTCTTAAACTCTTGCAGCTCCACCAGTGGCTCCATCTATACAAACTCATGTTGTTGACATTTCTTTCAGATTCTACTAAAGATCCTAAAGTTTTGACAGAGAACAAACATGTCAGGCTGAAGTTTGGAGGAAAGGCAACAAATGATTGAGACAAAATGGAAAAGATTTTCACTTCATGTAACGGTGACGACATTTAACAAACATGCTGAGTTTGTTCTGAATATCTGAGTCACTTTGACTTTAGTCTCATCACTTTCTAGTCGTGTTGGAAGAAGAAAATACTGAATATATATTTGTTGATGTGAGTGTGGAAAAAACTTGGATGTGATTTAAAGAGTGAAGCTTTTTTCTTGTTCAATGAAGCTTTGAAATGTGTAGCTCAACATTGCTCTGCCACAGTCAGTGGACTAAACCACAGAAGAAGAAAACAGACTTTACCATGAAGATCCTCAGTGTGGATCAGTATAATATCAGTGTGATGTCTGCACTTTACTGTCAGCACAACTTTCACATCATATTCATCTCAGCACACAAGTAAACAATGGAGTCTGACCTCAGAGTCTCCAGTCCACAGTCTGGACTCTGCAGAAAACCACACAGATCCTTCACTCCTGAATCCTGCAGGCTGTTTTCACTCAGGTCCAGGTGTCTCAGATGGGAGGGGTTGGACTTCAGAGCTGAGGCCAGAGAAGCACAGCTGATCTCTGACAACCTGCAGCCCCTCAACCTGAATAAAGAATAAAAGATGTGAGTTTAGGAGACAAAGTTCCTGCTTGAAAGCGTTGAGTGTTTCATCATCTGTTCAGAGCTGAAGAAGGTTGAGAATGTACAAGTTTGGAAAATGGAAACTCCAAACACCTGAACCAACAGGATGCAGCTTAAAAACAGTCAGATACTAAAAGTCAAACACAGCTCTCATTAATATTAATGACAACATGCTGCTGCTTCAATAAAGACATAGTGACTTCAGCTCTTAAACTCTTGCAGCTCCACCAGTGGCTCCATCTATACAAACTCATGTTGTTGACATTTGTTTCAGATTCTACTAAAGATCCTAAAGTTTTGACAGAGAACAAACATGTCAGGCTGAAGTTTGGAGGAAAGTCAACAAATGATTGAGACAAAATGGAAAAGATTTTCACTTCATGTAACGGTGACGACATTTAACAAACATGCTGAGTTTGTTCTGAATATCTGAGTCACTTTGACTTTAGTCTCATCACTTTCTAGTCGTGTTGGAAGAAGAAAATACTGAATATATATTTGTTGATGTGAGTGTGGAAAAAACTTGGATGTGATTTAAAGAGTGAAACTTTTTTCTTGTTAAATGAAGCTTTGAAATCTGTAGCTCAACATTGCTCTGCCACAGTCAGTGGACTAAACCACAGAAGAAGAAAACAGACTTTACCATGAAGATCCTCAGTGTGGATCAGTATAATATCAGTGTGATGTCTGCACTTTACTGTCAGCACAACTTTCACATCACATTCATCTCAGCACACAAGTAAACAATGGAGTCTGACCTCAGAGTCTCCAGTCCACAGTCTGGACTCTGCAGAAAACCACACAGATGATTCAGTCCTGAATCCCGCAGCTTGTTTTCACTCAGGTCCAGCTCTCTCAGATGGGAGGGGTTGGACTTCAGAGCTGAGGCCAGAGAAGCACAGCTGATCTCTGACAACCTGCAGTCACTCAAACTGAATAAAGAATAAAAGATGTGAGTTTAGGAGACAAAGTTCCTGCTTGAAAGCGTTGAGTGTTTCATCATCTGTTCAGAGCTGAAGAAGGTTGAGAATGTACAAGTTTGGAAAATGGAAACTCCAAACACCTGAACCAACAGGATGCAGCTTAAAAACAGTCAGATACTAAAAGTCAAACACAGCTCTCATTAATATTAATGACAACATGCTGTTGTTTCAATAAAGACATAGTGACTTCAGCTCTTAAACTCTTCCAGCTCCACCAGTGGCTCCATCTATACAAACTCATGTTGTTGACATTTGTTTCAGATTCTACTAAAGATCCTAAAGTTTTGACAGAGAACAAACATGTCAGGCTGAAGTTTGGAGGAAAGGCAACAAATGATTGAGACAAAATGGAAAAGATTTTCAATTCATGTAACGGTGACGACATTTAACAAACATGCTGAGTTTGTTCTGAATATCTGAGTCACTTTGACTTTAGTCTCATCACTTTCTAGTCGTGTTGGAAGAAGAAAATACTGAATATATATTTGTTGATGTGAGTGTGGAAAAAACTTGGATGTGATTTAAAGAGTGAAGCTTTTTTCTTGTTAAATGAAGCTTTGAAATCTGTAGCTCAACATTGCTCTGCCACAGTCAGTGGACTAAACCACAGAAGAAGAAAACAGACTTTACCATGAAGATCCTCAGTGTGGATCAGTATAATATCAGTGTGATGTCTGCACTTTACTGTCAGCACAACTTTCACATCACATTCATCTCAGCACACAAGTAAACAATGGAGTCTGACCTCAGAGTCTCCAGTCCACAGTCTGGACTCTGCAGAAAACCACACAGATGATTCAGTCCTGAATCCCGCAGCTTGTTTTCACTCAGGTCCAGGTGTCTCAGATGGGAGGGGTTGGACTTCAGAGCTGAGGCCAGAGAAGCACAGCTGATCTCTGACAACCTGCAGTGACTCAACCTGAATAAAGAATAAAAGATGTGAGTTTAGGAGACAAAGTTCCTGCTTGAAAGCGTTGAGTGTTTCATCATCTGTTCAGAGCTGAAGAAGGTTGAGAATGTACAAGTTTGGAAAATGGAAACTCCAAACACCTGAACCAACAGGATGCAGCTTAAAAACAGTCAGATACTAAAAGTCAAACACAGCTCTCATTAATATTAATGACAACATGCTGTTGTTTCAATAAAGACATAGTGACTTCAGCTCTTAAACTCTTCCAGCTCCACCAGTGGCTCCATCTATACAAACTCATGTTGTTGACATTTGTTTCAGATTCTACTAAAGATCCTAAAGTTTTGACAGAGAACAAACATGTCAGGCTGAAGTTTGGAGGAAAGGCAACAAATGATTGAGACAAAATGGAAAAGATTTTCAATTCATGTAACGGTGACGACATTTAACAAACATGCTGAGTTTGTTCTGAATATCTGAGTCACTTTGACTTTAGTCTCATCACTTTCTAGTCGTGTTGGAAGAAGAAAATACTGAATATATATTTGTTGATGTGAGTGTGGAAAAAACTTGGATGTGATTTAAAGAGTGAAGCTTTTTTCTTGTTAAATGAAGCTTTGAAATCTGTAGCTCAACATTGCTCTGCCACAGTCAGTGGACTAAACCACAGAAGAAGAAAACAGACTTTACCATGAAGATCCTCAGTGTGGATCAGTATAATATCAGTGTGATGTCTGCACTTTACTGTCAGCACAACTTTCACATCATATTCATCTCAGCACACAAGTAAACAATGGAGTCTGACCTCAGAGTCTCCAGTCCACAGTCTGGACTCTGCAGAAAACCACACAGATCCTTCAGTCCTGAATCCCTCAGGTTGTTTTCACTCAGGTCCAGGTCTCTCAGATGGGAGGGGTTGGACTTCAGAGCTGAGGCCAGAGAAGCACAGCTGATCTCTGACAACCTGCAGGAACTCAAACTGAATAAAGAATAAAAGATGTGAGTTTAGGAGACAAAGTTCCTGCTTGAAAGCGTTGAGTGTTTCATCATCTGTTCAGAGCTGAAGAAGGTTGAGAATGTACAAGTTTGGAAAATGGAAACTCCAAACACCTGAACCAACAGGATGCAGCTTAAAAACAGTCAGATACTAAAAGTCAAACACAGCTCTCATTAACTTCAGTCACTATAAACATCACAGATCATAAAGCAAAGAGTGAAGAAACATTTCTTTCTGTCTTAATGTGGAATATTTGCTTTGTATGTGAAGAAATATAAAAGTCAACTGAAGGTGAAGATGAAATTGTTCCAAAGTAAAGAGTCAATTAGCAAGTGTTGGATTTTGAATCTTCATTCAATGAGTTTGAAATATGAAGCTGAACAAGATGCTCAGTGTGGATCAGCATCAAATCTCTGAGCTCAAATCTCCTTCAAAAAGTCCCACATTCACACTCAGGTTTAACAGTTTGGAAGAAAGTTTTCAAAGTGTTCACTAAGGTTTCAAATCAAATCTTTCATATTGTGTGAAATCATAGTTTGAGCCTTTGATGTTTTGAGTGTGACTGAAGTTTGTGTTGAGAGTTTGAGAAGCTGCAGACATTCAGCACATGTGCAGTGTGTTGAATGAGACATTTCATCACATTCCAGTCATGTGTCTTTGGTCCAAAGCAAGTTCAGCTTCATCCAACACTCTCTGCTCACACATTTGAATCTGCTGTTCCAGCATTGCATTCTGGGATTCCTGGCCCCACCTTCCTGGTGGCTGTCAGCGTCCCACAGTTTGTGTCCCTGTGACAAAGACACAGTGGGACGTTGACACCCAGTGGGCTCAGTGATTGGTCGGCTGTGTGGAGCTGAGAAAGGAGCCAGGGTTTGAACTTCTCTCTCTGCTCTGTTTTCATTGGTTCCACAAATATTTGTGTCCCTGTTCAGCTCAGCAGCTGAGTGTAGCTCTATGAATGTCTTCAGGAGACACTGTGTGAAAATGTCCTCTCCGTATTTAAACCATGGTGACGTGTCCTCTCTGTGACAGCAGGCTTTTCACTGTGCCTGTGAGTGAGGCCATTGGGAGCAGCTATGAACACTTGTACCTTCAGACCTGCTCACACGTGTTGTACAGATCAGTTCTTGTCAAACATCCTGATCTCAATGAGACTTTGTGAATAACACAAGCTCAACTCAGTCAAACTGCTGACACTGTCAATGTGGACTGTAAGAGTCAGAATCCAAATCATTTTCAAAGCTTTAAAAATCACTTTGAAAATCAGAGTCAGCACTTTCACAACTTCCTTTCAAGCATTTCACACTTTGAATGTTAGAAATTCTGAAGGAGATTTGACCTAATAAATACTGAATAAAGCACAACTTTCACATCATATTCATCTCAGCACACAAGTAAACAATGGAGTCTGACCTCAGAGTCTCCAGTCCACAGTCTGGACTCTGCAGAAAACCACACAGATCCTTCAGGTCTGAATCCTGCAGGTTGTTGTCACTCAGGTCCAGGTGTCTCAGATGGGAGGGGTTGGACTTCAGAGCTGAGGCCAGAGAAGCACAGCTGATCTCTGACAACCTGCAGTGACTCAAACTGAATAAAGAATAAAAGACGTGAGTTTAGGAGACAAAGTTCCTGCTTGAAAGCGTTGAGTGTTTCATCATCTGTTCAGAGCTGAAGAAGGTTGAGAATGTACAAGTTTGGAAAATGGAAACTCCAAACACCTGAACCAACAGGATGCAGCTTAAAAACAGTCAGATACTAAAAGTCAAACACAGCTCTCATTAATATTAATGACAACATGCTGCTGCTTCAATAAAGACATAGTGACTTCAGCTCTTAAACTCTTCCAGCTCCACCAGTGGCTCCATCTATACAAACTCATGTTGTTGACATTTGTTTCAGATTCTACTAAAGATCCTAAAGTTTTGACAGAGAACAAACATGTCAGGCTGAAGTTTGGAGGAAAGGCAACAAATGATTGAGACAAAATGGAAAAGATTTTCACTTCATGTAACGGTGACAACATTTAACAAACATGCTGAGTTTGTTCTGAATATCTGAGTCACTTTGACTTTAGTCTCATCACTTTCTAGTCGTGTTGGAAGAAGAAAATACTGAATATATATTTGTTGATGTGAGTGTGGAAAAAACTTGGATGTGATTTAAAGAGTGAAGCTTTTTTCTTGTTAAATGAAGCTTTGAAATCTGTAGCTCACATTGCTCTGCCACAGTCAGTGGACTAAACCACAGAAGAAGAAAACAGACTTTACCATGAAGATCCTCAGTGTGGATCAGTATAATATCAGTGTGATGTCTGCACTTTACTGTCAGCACAACTTTCACATCATATTCATCTCAGCACACAAGTAAACAATGGAGTCTGACCTCAGAGTCTCCAGTCCACAGTCTGGACTCTGCAGAAAACCACACAGATCTTTCAATCCTGAATCCTGCAGGTTGTTTTCACTCAGGTCCAGCTCTCTCAGATGGGAGGGGTTGGACTTCAGAGCTGAGGCCAGAGAAGCACAGCTGATCTCTGACAACCTGCAGTGACTCAACCTGAATAAAGAATAAAAGATGTGAGTTTAGGAGACAAAGTTCCTGCTTGAAAGCGTTGAGTGTTTCATCATCTGTTCAGAGCTGAAGAAGGTTGAGAATGTACAAGTTTGGAAAATGGAAACTCCAAACACCTGAACCAACAGGATGCAGCTTAAAAACAGTCAGATACTAAAAGTCAAACACAGCTCTCATTAATATTAATGACAACATGCTGTTGTTTCAATAAAGACATAGTGACTTCAGCTCTTAAACTCTTCCAGCTCCACCAGTGGCTCCATCTATACAAACTCATGTTGTTGACATTTGTTTCAGATTCTACTAAAGATCCTAAAGTTTTGACAGAGAACAAACATGTCAGGCTGAAGTTTGGAGGAAAGGCAACAAATGATTGAGACAAAATGGAAAAGATTTTCACTTCATGTAACGGTGACGACATTTAACAAACATGCTGAGTTTGCTCTGAATATCTGAGTCACTTTGACTTTAGTCTCATCACTTTCTAGTCGTGTTGGAAGAAGAAAATACTGAATATATATTTGTTGATGTGAGTGTGGAAAAAACTTGGATGTGATTTAAAGAGTGAAGCTTTTTTCTTGTTCAATGAAGCTTTGAAATCTGTAGCTCAACATTGCTCTGCCACAGTCAGTGGACTAAACCACAGAAGAAGAAAACAGACTTTACCATGAAGATCCTCAGTGTGGATCAGTATAATATCAGTGTGATGTCTGCACTTTACTGTCAGCACAACTTTCACATCATATTCATCTCAGCACACAAGTAAACAATGGAGTCTGACCTCAGAGTCTCCAGTCCACAGTCTGGACTCTGCAGAAAACCACACAGATCCTTCACTCCTGAATCCTGCAGGTTGTTTTCACTCAGGTCCAGGTGTCTCAGATGGGAGGGGTTGGACTTCAGAGCTGAGGCCAGAGAAGCACAGCTGATCTCTGACAACCTGCAGTCACTCAACCTGAATAAAGAATAAAAGATGTGAGTTTAGGAGACAAAGTTCCTGCTTGAAAGCGTTGAGTGTTTCATCATCTGTTCAGAGCTGAAGAAGGTTGAGAATGTACAAGTTTGGAAAATGGAAACTCCAAACACCTGAACCAACAGGATGCAGCTTAAAAACAGTCAGATACTAAAAGTCAAACACAGCTCTCATTAACTTCAGTCACTATAAACATCACAGATCATAAAGCAAAGAGTGAAGAAACATTTCTTTCTGTCTCTCAGTCTGACCTCAGAGTCTCCAGTCTACAGTGTGGACTCTCCAGAAAACCACACAGCAGCTTCACTCCTGAATCCTGCAGCTTGTTGTTGTCACTCAGGTCCAGGTGTCTCAGATGGGAGGGGTTGGACTTCAGAGCTGAGGCCAGAGAAGCACAGCTGATCTCTGACAAACTGCAGGAACTCAATCTGAATAAAGAATAAATCATGTGGATAAAAATCATTTCTAATCCAATCAGATATGTCCTAATCAATGAGCTTTCACTAACATGAGTAGAGGGACTTTGTCCTTCTCTTATTGTGGATCATCATAATGTCAGCCTTCTACACACATCATCCAAATGTCACCACAACATTCATACAACTATTCATGTCAACACAGATTCATAACATGCTGCTGAGCTCAGTCAAGTCTGGAATTAGAAGATAAAGATCAAATCAGACATGTTGGACTAAAATCCTCTTCATCATTGAAGGTTTTACATGACCTTCTTCTTCCTGAGCTCCGTGTCATTAAACAACATTAAAGGACAAATTCACATTTCTTGACTTCAACCAACAGTCACACATTGATTTAAAGAGTCTTTGGTGGCAGTCGTCCTTCCTGTGGTCCACACTGACTGTGAAGTGGTCTCCTCCTAACACAACTACACTGTAAGAAATGACTTCATGAGTTCAGCTGTAGCTGAATGAAGCTGAAGGTGTGTGTTTCCTGATTCTACTCTCCTCTACACCAGGAGAGAAAACACCTGGTTCTGACTTATTTAACACAAAATATGGAAAGACTTTAAAGGAGCAGTGTGGAGGATTTAGGGGGATCTATTGGCAGAAATGGAAGATAATATTCATAATTATGTTTCAAGTGGAGTTTAATCATCTGAAAAGTGAATTTGTAAAAACAAAAAGACTCAATATAACATGAATAAATGAACAAATGAATGTAAAATGTAACAGTTACTAATAAACAGAAAAACTTAACAGCAATAATCACAACCAACTGAAAAATCTACATTTGACAAACACAACATTTAAAACATCTCCAGAAAAACACACAGCTGACCTAAAAATTATAAAACTATTATGAGAATAATGAGAATAATTTCATACTGTGTATATTTGAAAAAACCAAACTACTAATCTACACTGACTGATAATGTTAAAGATCATGTCTGGACTTACACAGCCTTTCTGCAGTTCCACACAGCTGGGATCAGTCTCCGTCGTCCCTCCTCTGATGTGTTGTACTTCTTCAGGTCCAACTCATCCAGAACCTCCTCTGACATCTGCAGAACGTAGGCCAGAGCTGAACAGTGGATCTCAGAGAGTCTCTTCTCTGATCTGTTCTCTGACTTCAGGAACTCTTGGATCTCCTGATGTACTGAACGGTCCTTCATCTCCATCAGACAGAGGAAGATGTTGATGCTTCTGTCAGGAGAGATATCATATCTGTTCATCTCCTTCAGGTTGTTGATGGCTCTCTGGATGATTTCTGGTCTGTTCTCTGTCTGACCCAGAAGGCCTCCAAAGAGTCTCTGGTTGGACTCCAGAGACAGGCCATGAAGGAAGCGAACAAACAGGTCCAGGTGGCCATTTTTACTTTGGAGGGATTTCTCCATTGCATCACTGAGGAGGACATCGAGTGATGGGTAGCTGCTATTGTTATTTCCAAAATACTTAAAAGTTTTCCCATTAAAAGACTCTGGCTTTGAGTCCCAGTGTTTGTAGTCTTGTCCCAGGAAAGTCCTCAGCTCACTTGTCTTCCTCTCTGTGTAACAGTGGAACATGTAGACTGCAGCCAGAAACTCCTGAATGCTCAGATGAACAAAGCAGTAGACCGTTTTCTGAAAGATCACACTCTCTCTTTTAAAGATCTCTGTACAAACTCCTGAGTAAACCGAGGCCTCTGTGACATCAAGACCACACTGCTCCAGGTCTTCTTGGTAGAACATGATGTTTCCTTTCTCCAGATGTTCAAACGCCAGCCTCCCCAGCTTCAGAAGAACTTCCCTGTCAGCCCCCGTCAGCTCCTGTGGACTTGTCTCATGTCCCTCATCATACTTGTGCTTCTTCCTCTTTGTCTGAACCAGCAGGAAGTGTGAGTACAGGTCAGTCAGGGTCTTGGGCAGCTCTCCTCTCTGCTCTGTGGTCAACATGTGCTCCAGAACTGTAGCAGAGATCCAGCAGAAGACCGGGATCTGACACATGATGTGGAGGCTTCGTGAAGTCTTGATGTGGGAGATGATCCTTCTGGCCTGCTCCTCCTCTCTGAACCTCTTCCTGAAGTACTCCTCCTTCTGTGGGTCAGTGAATCCTCTGACCTCTGTCACCATGTCAACACACTCAGGAGGGATCTGATTGGCTGCTGCAGGTCGTGTGGTTATCCAGAGGCGAGCAGAGGGAAGCAGTTTCCCCCTGATGAGGTTTGTCAGCAGCACATTCACTGAGGTGGACTCTGTAACATCAGTCAGGATCTCAGTGTTGTGGAAGTCCAGAGGAAGTCGACACTCATCCAGACCGTCAAAGATGAACAGAACCTGGACCTCTTCAAACCTGCAGAGTCCTGCTTCTTTGGTTTCAGTAAAGAAGTGATGAACAAGTTCCACCAAGCTGAACTTTTTCTCTTTCAGCACATTCAGCTCTCTGAACGTGAATGGAAATGTGAAGTGTATGTCCTGGTTGGCTTTGTCTTCAGCCCAGTCCAGAGTCAACTTCTGTGTTAAGACTGTTTTCCCAATGCCAGCCACTCCCTTTGTCATCACTGTTCTGATTGGTCCATCTCTTCCGGGTGAGGCTTTAAAGATGTCTTCTTGTCTGATGCTTGTTTCTGGTCTGGCTGGTTTCCTGGATGCTGTTTCAATCTGTCTGACCTCATGTTCATCATTGACCTCTCCAGTCCCTCCCTCTGTGATGTAGAGCTCTGTGTAGATCTGATTCAGAAGGGTTGGGTTTCCTGCTTTAGAGATCCCCTCAAACACACACTGGAACTTCTTCTTCAGAGCAGATTTAAGTTTACGTTGACAAACTGCAGCAACATGTCCTGAATGAACAAACAAGAAACAACATCAATGACTGATTCATAAAGAAAATATGACATGTTCATCCCCCTAAAGAACACACATGAACATGTTTCCCTCCATGTCTTGAGACGTTAGTAAATGTCCCATTTGTCCATCATGTTGAATCTTTAGAGAAATCCTCTTACTGCTGTGCAGACAGTCAGCCAGCTCCTCCTGCTTCATTCTCCTCAGGAAGTTCACTGTGATCTTCACAAAAGCCTCTCTGCTGCTCCTCCTCTGCTCTTCATCCTCACCGTCCAGCACCTCCTCATCCTCCCTCTGACTCTCTGAGCATTCTGGGTAATCTGGACTCACAACCTTCTGGATCTTCTTCAGCTCCTTCTTCACAAAAGTGACAATGTTCTCCTCCAGCAGCTGGAACAGAAAACTATATGAATGACACAATCAAAGTAAAACCATGGAGCCAAACATCAGATCCATGTTGGACACACTGACAATCCACTGCTCTAAAAAGTGCAGCATGGACATTATTGTCAACACAACAGATGTCAAAGTAGTTGTTGTCCATGTACAGACCATAAATATGGAGTCCAGGTGTGTTTGATGCTGCTGGGCAGACTGAGCACTGGGAACCTCTGAGCTCTCCTGGTCCACTCTGTGGAGGAATCATGAAGAATTAGCTCACATTATGTTTGCAGCATCTGTGAGCGTTTTATGCTTTGTACACAAACAACAGCTGCTTTTATGTTCTGTGGTGACTGTCCTGATTAAAGCAAACACTACTGTGCTGTGACATTCTCAATGAGAGGAAACAAGCAATCAGTTCTGTACCTCATGACCTAGAGTCATCACAACAAGTCCACCTTTTAAATGATGAGTTTTAAGGACTCACACTGGGTTTGACAGAAGTCTCCCTTCTGCTACAGGACACTAATACAAACACTGGAACTGGATAGGTGCTGAGTTACAGGGAGTTTTAGTTCTGATCTGAATGACACATATAAGAACATAAGAAGTGTTTTTCTTGAAAAGAGAAACATTAACTTTGCCACTAAAGCCTGTGTTTCAGCCTGATCATGTTCATATACTGTGTCATTCATGAAGCCTGGAGACAAAACACAATCACTTCATCTTTCATAGAAGACCAGTTATACAGGACAGCTGTCTGATACATTTTAAACTCAGCTGCAGCTCACTTCTTTGCAGCAGAGGGAGGCTGTCCTTTGAAATTAATGGGTTTATGCTTTGACATGTCACTCTTCATGGACACACAGCTGGGCTCAAGTACAGGGAAGTCTGGTCTCTGATGGATCCTGGTGGACACAGAGATTAGGACCATCAGGGACATGGGGACAGGGACAACATATCTATTATTCATACAGTGTTCTCTTAGTAAAGAAGAAAACATGTAGTCAGCTGCAGCTCACTTCTTTGCAGCAGAGGGAGGCTGTCCTTTGAAATATAGGGGCTCTTCCTTTGACATGTCACTCTTCATGGACACACAGCTGGGCTCAGGTCCATGTTCAGGTCCAGATCCAGCAGAGTCTGGTGTGTGCTGCTGCTCTGGCCTTCAACACAACACACACAGAGCTTTGAGTGTGAATAATGATGGTGCAGTGATGTGAGTGCTGAGCTCTGACATGGAGAAGAGTCATGGACAGTTAGAGATCCTCATCTCACCTCTGAACTTTTGGTCTGGATCTCATGGTCCCCACACAGACTTTTTTAGGGGGAGGGGCTCCCTCCTCTCTGTCCTCACACTGATTCATGATGCTGAATTCACATCCACATCAGCTCACACACACTTTCTACCTTCATCTGGAGAGAAAACACAAATCATTCATCTGCACATCAACTGAAATCATCCTCAGGTTCAGGTTCATGTTACTTTATTTGTACCTGTAGGTGGATTTGTTTTGCAGTCAGATGATCAGATGATGGCATCCTTTTGACAAATATACACAGAACACAAAGAAATGTAACACAAAACCAACACAGCTGACTGTGGAAGTGCTAAAAGTGCTTAAGGCTCCACCAATCAGGACATCAAAGAGAAAGAAGGGTCAATAAAGAATAACTCTGGTAAAAGGTAAAATAATAAAAACCTCTGGACTAAAACCAAAGTTAAGAGAAGTTAAAAAAGACAAAGAAGTTAAAAACTTAATAAAAATAAATTAAAAACCCACATAATAAATAAATATGAAATAAATCCATAAGTAAGTATGTGCAATGTATCGCTGCAGCTTGTTCAACTCTGTGACAGCAGCAGGAACAAAGCTGTTCTTATATCACTGGGTTTTACATCTTGGGACGATAAACCTCCGCCTGGAGGGAAGAAGCTGAAAGTGGCAGTGCAAAGGGTGGAGTCATCATTTAAAATGGAGGTAGCTGTCCTCTGTACCTGTCTGCTGTACAGGGACACTGGGCTTGGCTGGGACTCACCAAGCAGACGACTAGACCACTTAACTATTTGGTCTGAGGACTTCCTCTGTTTTAAAGTTGTCTGACTGAACCATGACACTAAAGAAAATGATAAAATGGATTCTATAAAAGAGAGAGAACATGCTCATTATGGTTCAGTCAATGTGAAAATGTACTAGTTTCCTTAAACAGTGTAAACGTTTCTGAGCCTTTTTACAAACCACTAAACAATTTTCTTCAAAAGTCAATTTGCTGTCAATGATAGTCCCAAGATATTTGTAAGACTGCACATACTCAGTGGTCTGACCTTTAATTACAGTGACTTGGTGCCTGTGGGGTTTCCTCCTAAAATCAATGAGCATATCTTTGGTTGTTGTAGCATTTAGCTGCAGGTAGGATTCCTCACACCACTGAACTAAATCATCAATGACTGGTCCATGGCTGCTCTCACTGTCCTGGAGGAGACTAACAATAACTGAGTCATCAGCACTTTATGATGCTTCTGCTGTCATGTCTGCTCTGACACATGTTTGTGTATAAAATCAACAATAGTGGTGACAACACACACCCTTGAGGAGAAACAGTGGAAGAACACCTTCAGACAATGTACTGTTGACCCTCACTCTCTGTGTCCTGTTGGTTAAAACATCCAGAATCCAACCCACCAGATTATTATTTATATCAAACTGTTGTAGAAGTCTTTCAATCCAGTGCATGTTCAGTTTGCTTCAGGACCTCAGATCTGACCAGTTTCTCTAAAGTCACCGCGACTGGTCTTTAAGTTTATATTTCAGTTGCTGAGTTTCTGTGCTAAAATCAAAGGAATCAAAACAACTATAAAAACAATTCAGAGCATTATCCAGCTCTGTGTCCGACATATAACCATCTAAAAGACACGAGTACTGAGCTCTGTGCTATGAAGGCCTGCAGTAGTTTTCATGCTTGCCCAGGCTGAACCAAGTTTGTTTGCTGACATCAATGACTGGTCCATGGTTTGTTCTTAGGAAATATTTAAACACGCTTACAGGGAATGATCATATCATTGCAAAAGACCATGTATGAGAATGTTATGTCCACCAATGAGTCCAAATCAAACGCCGGCCTCACACTCATAAATGGCCATTTTTCAGAGCTTGATGAGTGAGTAGGATTGTTCTGAATGTTTAATTGTTAAATGTTAAGTGTTTAATTGTTAAGAAGTTCTAGCATATAAACCATTTTATGTTAAATGTTTTAATACATACTAAGATGTACTGTGCTGTGCACTTAAGGGTTGAAGCTGAAATCACTTCTGTTATGTCAAATGCTGAAGTCAGAGGCTCATACATAGTCTTTTGCAACAAACCATGATTTACCAAATCAGTCAAAGCAGGGTTAGAAAGCAGAACTGGAAAACAAGATGTCAGCAAACAAACTTGGTTCAGTCTGGGCAAGCATGAAAACTACTGCAGGCCTTCAGAGCACAGAGCTCAGTACTTGTGTCTTTTTAGATGGTTGTAAGTCAGACACAGAGCTGGATAATGCTCTGAATTGTTTTTATTGTTGTTTTGATTCCTTTGATTTTAGCACAGAAACTCAGCAACTGAAACATAAACTTAAAGACCAGTCGCGGTGACTTCAATTTGAATGAAAACTTTAGAGAAACTGGTCAGATCTGAGGTCCTGAAGGAAACTGAACATGCACTGAGCTGTGGAACTCTGCAACTCCTCCAGAGGTGCCATGCACTGCAAATTATTTAGTTCTTACCAAGATAAAAAAAAAACAACAACTTAGATTTAGAAGTGTTAGATAATTCATCTTTTTATTTAGTTAATTTCTTATTTTAAGTGTTCAACTTTACCCTATAATTTTAAATCAAACAGAATCTTATCTTTTTTGTCATTAATAGGGTTGTGGTTTGTTGTTGGGAAATATTTTAACACGCTTACAGGGAATGATCATATCTCTGCAAAAGACCATGTATGAGCATGTTATATCCACCAATGAGTCCAAATCATCCCCACAGGACTGTGTGAAAACATCCTAGTCTGTGCAGTTAAAACATCCCGGAGGCAGAGTACCGTCTCATCTGTCCAGACCTTTATGTCCCTGATCTTTTTCTTCTCCCTCTTTAAAACAGTTTTATATGTGGGCAGCAAATACACACAGCTGTGATCAGAGGAGCCCAAAGGAGGGAGAGGAAGAGATTTATAGACCCCCTGTATCGACCCATAGCACAGGTCCAGTGTCTTTTCCTGCCTGGTTGGACAGGAGACATACTGGTAAAAGTTTTGTAATGTCTTATTCAGACTAATGTGGTTAAAATCCTTTCATATCTTTCACACACGATTCAGAGACGACCATTTCCATTCACTGACACACAGATGGACTGAGATCCACTGATTTTATCTGACAATCTGTTTGTCTGCAGTGTTTCTGTAGAAAATGACTTGATGAAACAAGCTGCAGGTGATTATTCCACACAAGACAACTGAGACTCAGTTAATTTCTCCCCAATATTATTCCAGGGGCCCTTTTAGTTGGGGCACCTCGCACTTTCCTGTCTTTTCTAATAGTAAAGTCTGAACTATATGAAGCAGCAACAACAAACCAAAACCAAACCAAACAGCAGAGACACAGATAGACATCAATAAAAACAGCAAATATGTCCTGACAGACAGTTTTTCTGTTTGTACTGTGACCAGCCACAGAGATATAATCACCTATCAGAGCTGCTGAGATGCTTTATTGTGAGAGTATTTATGGATTTGGGTCTTTATCATCTAATTCATCAGGTAGAGTTTGTCCTGATAGGACCAGGAGGCCTCTGACTCTGTGGATGGAGTGTTAACTGTCTCTCTGAAAAACCCTGTCAGTCCCTCTGAGCTCAGTCCCGTAGAGTTCATCTAATGACAGAGAAAGTCAGAGCTGTTCTCCAGCCGCTGTCCGGCCGAGCTCAGACCGCATTTAGCGGCTCAGACTGCGGGAGAGCAGCGGCTCAGGTCCGCCTCCTCCACAGGCTGATTCAGGCAGGAAAAGCTGCCTTCAGTCAGCAGTAAGTGGAGCCACAGACTAACAAAGGCTCCGTGTTCAGCTACTGACCATCAGCTCACTCTGCTTCTACTCTGACTCCACCGCTTCTACTGTGAATATCCACTCAACACTGCGGATAACGAATGTATGAAGAGCCACATGCCGCTGCGTCTCTGCGCGCCGCCATGTATGAATAACGGCCCTCCTCGTGCCTCAACCCGACTTTCCAGTGACAACTCAGAGTCTACACAACTAAATACCACAACGCGGTATAAAAAAAACGGAACAACATCCACAAAACTCTAACATCAGATAATTCTACAGGAAGTGCTGAAACATTAAACATTAAAAGTGCGGACATTTACCTTCAGATAGAGAAAATCATCTGCGCCATAAACTTCGGTAAAAGTGAAAGTAAACTTTCAGCAATCGTGGAGGAAAGTGATGGGAATTCCGACTCTTTTCAGAGAGCCGATTCTTATGGCACGGCTCACTAAAAAGAGTCGCTCTTCCGGCTCCCAAATGGCTCTTTGAATGTATAACGTAAAATGATGTGAAAAATGAATTACTAATGTACAAAACATACATCATACTTTTACAGAGGCCATTGCCCTCTGTAAAACTGGCACATGGCAACAGAGATAATAAAGATGGAATAACTTCCTTATATTTGGTAACAGCATTATTAGACAAATATCTACAGTAGTTAATTTTTTTCTCAGATGCTGTGCAGTTCATTATTGTAAATTCAAATGTTACTAAAGAATGATCAGATAAAACAGGGTTCTGAGGGAATACTGTCAAATATTCAGCTTCTATGCCATAGGTCAGTACAAGATCAAGGGTGTGATTAAAACAGTGAGTTGGTTTGTTAACATTTTGAAAGAAGCAAATTGAGTCTAATACTGAATAGAAAGCAGTCTTAAGGCTGTCATTGTCGGTATCAACATGAATATTAAAGTCGCCCACTATAATTGCTTTATCCGTACTAAGCACTAAATCAGATAAAAATTCAGTGAATTCAGACAAAAACTCAGAGTAAGCAGCAGGTGGACGATACACCACAGCAAATAGTACTGGTTTTTCTGTCTTCCAGTTTGGATGTGAGAGGCTGAGGATAAGGCTTTCAAATGTGCCATCTTGGCTTAGGTCTAGGATTAATTAATAAACTTGAGTGGTAGATTGCTGCCACTCCTCCTCCTCGGCCTGTGCCTCGAGGAATGTGATAATTAATATGACTAGCAGGGGTTGACTCATTTAGACTGACATACTCTTCCTCCTGCAGCCAGGTCTCAGTCAGACAGAATAAATCAATCTGCTGATCCATTATCAAATCATTCACTAACAGAGATTTAGACAAGAGAGATCTAATGTTTAATAGCCCACATCTGATTGTGGTGTTTTTAGGTTCAGACAGTTATATAGTATTAATTTTTTTGAGGTTTTTATGAATAACACCTCTTGCATTTTTTGGTTTATACACTTTTTGTTGATGGGGAGCAGACACAGTCTCTATAGGATAAAGGGAATTTTTGGGATGGTAAGAATGATAGGAATCATGGGATCCCTCAGTGAGGAGAGTGTAACTCTAAAATTTAGTTAATTTCAATATAAACTCTTCTCCAGTGTTCACACCTAACACTCAAAATGTGTTGTTTTTTTTTTTTTTACACTTTTTAGAGTTCAAATTTATTCATTATTATATTATTTTGTTTTATGGGTAAATAATGACCAAACACCATCCTGCTATTTTTTAGCTCTTTTATTTGTGCAAATATATTTAAAAGTTCAATACATGACACTTTGAATTAATTGTGTAACTTAGAATAGAATAGAATAGAGTTTTATTTGCCATTTGCACAGATACACTGCAGTACATGTGCATTGGAATTCTTATGCATCCCTCCCCAGAGTCAAGCTTAAGGTTTAAATAATACATTAAAATAAGAAATAAAATAACCAAGAAATAAATAATACAAAAGAGGAGCAAGATAGTGCACTTAAAATACTGGAAGATTCTTAAGAAAATTAAGAAAATTAGGTGCCTAATATAGGCACACTGTCACTTCCTGTATGTGATGTTTCACATGGTGATCTTAACAGGCATATTGCACATGGTGATATTACAAATATTTTTGAATATTTTTGAATTGTTTCACATGGTGAATATAAGGACATATTTCACATACTTGAGGCAGACTACTACTCACTTTACAGTTCAAGTATAAAACAGTAAGAGAACTCATTCAATTCAGATTAGAAATCAGATTATGCAACCTGCTTGACAAATTCCTCTAAGTTTTCAATTGTATAAAGAACTACAGTATTTGGTTCACCACTCCCCAAAAGCTTGGCTATAACTGAAGCACACACGTCTTTGTTGTGAGTAGAACCTGAAGGAGCTGCTTCAGTATTTTGGAAATGAGATGAAGTATTTCATCAGTTACAGACTGACAATTGTTTACTGTCTCTGTGTCGTTGTTGAAAGGGATCTGGTTAGACACACTTGTGTCATCAATGGAGCTGTGTATCTTAATGAGATGTCTCCTGAATCCACAATAACTAGAGAGAGTTTTACCTGGATACATGGCATGAATTCATTTGAGGTTCCTGAACAAAAGCAACACTGAACCAAAGGATGAATTGCAGAGGAAACATCTCAACATTTTGGCTAAATAAGCTACTTATGGTTTGTTTAACAGCTTTGCTCTGAGCTCTTTTACTCTGTCTGCAAAAATGTGTACAGGCTGGAGAGAGCGTCATCATACTTCACACTGAAAACAAAATGTGACTTGAACAGCTCATCAAAAGCACCAAAGGATGTACATGACTGACATGACAGAAGCTTTTTGTCCAAGACAATATAAAAGGAGAAAACCTGGGTCTTTGAAGTTTCTGTGGAAAGAAGATATGGCTGATGGGTTCCTTCAGTGGTCAGGAGATGATCCTCAAGGCTTTGGGATGACTGAAACAAGAGAAATATGTTTACAAAAATGTGTTTATAAAACTCAGCAACATCTACAGTATTTGGAAGTTTTGACAAACCTTCTGAAATTTTACCAGATGATCCGTTGTCTCTCCGACGCTGATCTTTGTGGGACACTTTCTTCCAGCTGGTTGTGGAGTGAGAAGATGAAGCAGCACCAGAAGAGAAGCCATGTTGCTGTCCCACTCTGAGGACAGAGTGAAAAGTACTTTTACACTCATTATATATATTAAGTAGTGTGTTTATGATATTGCTCTGTGCATTGTTCTAATGGTTTTACTATGATCTTAAACATATACACATATAACAACATCTATAAAGATGGCGGCGCACAGTGATGCAGCGGCTTCTCGAGCTCCCAGGATTAAGCCTTACTTTTCCCACTTCGAGGCCGTTTTTAGCACTAGTTTAGCTCTAAATTCACGTGTAAGGTACAGCTCTACGGAACTAAAGGTAATCAGAGATAGTTCGGTTACCACAATCCCACCGACGCTGAAATCCGCACTCGGAAGACAGGGGCTTCTGAGGACGACGGAGTGGCGCAGCAGGGTACAGGGAGCAGCCAGCAAGAGGAAGCAATGCTCCCGAAAACAAAAGAGAGGAAAGCGAGCAGGCGCGCAATTCCGGCTGAAGGCCAGCAGGCCGCCGATTCCAACTCTCTTTCTGGCCAACGTCCGCTCCCTGAACAACAAAGAGGATCTGTTACGCCTGAGGCTGAGTGTTTCCACGGAGATGAGGAACTGTGCTGTTTTCTGCCTCACGGAAACCTGGCTAAACCACAACATGCCGGACTCAGCCTTCCAGATCAACGGACTACAGCTTTTCCGGGCGGACCGTGACCACCAGTTAGGGAAAACACGGGGAGGAGGACTCTGTGTGTACGTGAATGAAGGTTGGTGTACAAACTGTGGACTGGTAAAAAGTTACTGCTCTGAGGCGATAGAACTTAAGACAGTGAAATGTCGGCCGTCTGCCACGGGAGTTCACCGCGGTGTTCGTCACCATTGTTTACATCCCGCCGGGTGCTAATGCTAATGCTAACGAAGCATTACAGGAGCTACAAGACACCATTAGCTCGTTCCAAAACAGGCACCCGGAGGCGTTTTACGTGGTTGCGGGAGACTTTAACCACGTGAAACTGACGGACACTTTGCCCAGATTTTACCAGCATGTCACCATCCCCACATGCGGAGATAACATTCTGGACTGTGTGTACACTAACATTCAGGATGCATACAGAGCTCTCCCCCGCCCCCCTCTTGGCCTCTCCAACCACATCTCCATCCTGCTTGCGCCAGCTTACCGCCCCCTGCTGAGACGGATCAGGCCAACGAAGAAGACTGTCACTGTGTGGCCCAGCGATGCAGCCTCTGTGCTACAGGACTGCTTTCAATGCACAGACTGGCAGGTCTTCAGGGAGGCAGCCACATATGAGGGAGAGGTGGACCTCGAGGAATACACCTCCTCCGTCCTCGGCTTCATCTCTAAGTGTGCTGATGATGTCGCCACCACCAGGACAGTAACCTGCTTCTCAAACCAGAAACCCTGGCTGAATGCTGAGGTCAGAGCTCTGCTGAAAGCTAGGGATGCTGCGTTCAGGGCAGGTGAGGCATCAGCGCTGAGAGTGGCGAGGAAAGAACTGACAGCGGGCATCTCGAGGGCCAAAGCCACATATGCTCAGAAAATTCAGGGTCACTTCACCTCCAACGATCCCCGGAGCATGTGGAAGGGCATCAAGTGCAGCACAAATTTACTAAACTAAACAGGTTCTATGCCCGCTTCGAGGATCCTGATCCCCCCCCCTCCTGCACCAGACTCACACCACCACCTGGTGACACACCCCTCAGAGTGACCACAGCTGACGTGAGGAGAACCCTGATAGGAATTAACCCCCGCAAAGCTGCAGGCCCCGACAACATCCCAGGGTGGGTTCTGAGGGACTGTGCTTATCAGCTGTCTGAGGTGCTGACGGACATTTTCAACACCTCACTGTCACTGGCATCTGTCCCCTCCTGCTTAAAGACTGCCACAATTGTCCCCGTCCCTAAGTGCTCCACAGTGACAGGCCTCAATGACTACCGACCCATAGCTCTGACCCCGGTAGTCATGAAGTGCTTTGAGAGGCTGGTCATGGGCCACATCAAAAACTCCATCGATGTCACTGTGGACCCCCACCAGTACGCCTACAGGAAGAACCACTCCACTGATGACGCCATCTCATCAGTGGTCCACACAACCCTCACCCACCTGGAGAGCAGGAACTCATATGTCCGTCTGCTCTTCCTGGACTTCTCATCAGCCTTTAATACCATCATCCCACAGACCCTGGTACAGAAGCTCTCCCTCCTCGGTCTGAGTCCCACACTGGGGAACTGGGTCCTGGACTTTCTGACTAACAGAACACAGACTGTCAGAATCCACAACACCATCTCCTCCTCCATCACCCTGAGCACTGGCTCGCCACAGGGCTGTGTGCTGAGCCCCCTCCTGTTCACCCTGCTGACATATGACTGCTCGGCGAGACACCCCAGCTGTCATATAGTGAAGTTCGCGGACGACACAGCAGTAGTGGGACGCATCACTGACAACGATGAGTCAGAGTACAGAGAGGAGGTGGAACATCTGGAGCAGTGGTGCAGAAACAACAACCTCTGCATCAATGTGAAAAAGACCAAGGAGATGGTGGTGGATTTCAGAAGAGACAGGCGCCCTCTCCCCCCCCTGCACATCGGAGGAGCAGCTGTGGAGGTGGTCTCCAGCTTCAGGTACCTGGGTGTACACATCACCGAGGACCTCACCTGGAACACCAACACATCTCATCTGGTCAGGAAGGCCCACCAGCGCCTCTACTTCCTCAGGAAGCTGCGGCGAGCTGGACTTGGAGGCTCAGTCCTGAGGAGCTTCTACCACTGTGCGGTGGAGAGTGTCCTCTGCACCCGCATCACTGTGTGGTGATGCACACTCCCCCCCCCCCCCTCCACCACCACCACCACCACACACACTGACAGCCTTGCACTACAACACTGTCCCACTAAGTACAATACCTGGCCATTATAGGGCAACATGTAATACACGGACACTTGCACTACCACTACTTCCTACTTGCACGAGTATTTATTTATTTAATTTTTTTTTTTTTTTGCACATGCTAACTTTGGCCTCCTTACCTTACCTTATCTATTTTTATCTTATTTAACTGTTAGTTGTTAAATTTCACAATGTTTATATTCTCTGTTTATATTTCTCTAATGTTTATGGCTTAAAACTGGGACCTGAGTACCAATTTCGTACCATAACATGCAAATGTCCTGGTATGACAATAAAGTTCCTTGATCCTTAATGGCCCAGTCATTATAAATCTGTGCTGGAGAGCAAAGCAATGTTCAGCCCTCACACTGCATCTTAACTGCAGACTTAAGTGGCCTATTTAGACTCAGAGATGCTTTTGTAAAATAAATCAATAAAAACACAATAAACTGACGACTGTTGGACGACTCACATAACTGCATTACTATTCTGATGATAACTGTACCTGCTTCATCAGCAGTGTCAGATCCTTCATTCAGAGCAGCTTTCAGTTGTTGTTTTAAGAGAGACGTCTCTTTCAGGTTCCTGCCTCCTTGATAACTTTATCTTTAAAACTGCTGTTCCATTTTTCAAGGAACCTTGAAGCAACCTCTGCTCCAAACATCAGTGAGAAGTGCATTCATTCATGCATTCATCTCTGATTGGCTGATCATCATATGTTCTGGATGATGTGGAACCTCCTTTTAGCTCCACTCTACTCTGGGATGAAGAGGTGCTTTTGGATTTGTCTTCATGCGACACTCAAGAAAGGGTTAGGGCCTTTGTTGCTTTGAATATCATAGAAGTGATCCTGAAAGAAAAAAAGGTGTCTCAAGGAATTAGGAATTATGTCTAATAAATAATTATTACAATCTAGTTGTATACAAGTTGGAAAACAATTACATTTTTTGCCACTGACACTGTCCATCAAAGGCTGGCATCCAGAATCACTTGTGTCTCTGCTTAAAGTGCTTGAGACTGACAGTGTATCTGTCAGACTTGGAGAGGAGGAGCCTTCACACCCTTGCTGCAGGACACTTAGATCTGAAGATCACACACACACACAAGTATAAGGCAAATAAAATCTAAAGTCCAGCACATTAAAACTATATCACAGACCTGGCTGGATATTACCTGTCTCAAGACAAAACATTAGCATTACCTATAACTCTGCTTACCACAAGTAATGAGGGTCACATATTCTGTCAGGTCTGAACGATCAGCCAGGTTCATAGATGCTTCAGTAGATGGGAGGTCTGAAATGCAGACAACACATACAGCTTAATATGAACTGATTAAATACTGTACTTTGGAATTCTTATCATCCACTTCTCACAATCACATATTTTTGTGTGTCAAGATACAAATCTCTCAAAATATAAGTGCAGCAAAATATGAATTTTTAAATGTCCTACCATCATCACTGTAGATGAAGAAACACAGATCTTTGAAACATCCTCATCCACCTCTGCTCCCTGTTGATCTGTGACTTTCAGAGTTGTAGTCTCTGGGATAAGAAACTTCTGCTGGACTATACCATAACAACTCCACGTTACAACATGTTTCCATCTTTATTCATTTAATACTAAACATCTGACTGACCTGCACTGAGAAAATCTGAGAAGCAAGCCTCTTCCAGTTTAATGTACTTCTTCTTCCCTCCATGTTGTACTTTGATCAACATGTTGGTTTGACATAAAGGAAGAAAATGTCATATGTCTGAGAATAACATGTTCAAGTTAAAGTTTATCCCAACTACACACCGTTAAAATACACGTTTCTCACCGCTGTTCAAAACAGCAAGGCTACAGTTTATAAGCTCAACTGTTAGCATGCTAGCCAAAACTGACTTTTCAGCTGCGTCTGCGCCGCTGAGCCGGAAATTATTCTCTTAAAACAGCGACATGCGGTTGCATTGTTGGATGGTTATTTCCAAAACAGTATTAATTACCTTCAAGATGCGCGTCGTCATTAATTTGTGAAGCTTATCAAACAGTTTGTCATTACCGTCATACAGACACATCACACGCCACAGACAGTATGGCCGACATTAACGTTTGAGTGAAAGCTAACAGCTCCACAATGGCAGCTAAGGACAGTTAGCTAACTAATGCTGCGGGAGCTACTTGCTCTAAATAATGGAGTAAAAGCAATGGGGTTACGTTCAACATCAAGTTCGCAGTCATTAGCGGTACTATGTAAGTAGATAAAGTGAGAACAATGACAAAATGTCACGCATTTAAAGTACTTTCTGATAAAAATCATGCTCTTACCAGCCTTGTGACGACGTTCCTTGTGCTGCTCATGCCGCGATAAAATGCATCGTGAACTCCAGGGACAGAGTTAAAACCAGATCCTGAACACCAGGAAATAAACTCCAAAATTCAACTCGGCCTGGGTGTACACCTTAACACAAACTGTAGTCAGAGTTATAAAATAAACTCCAGAAATGTAACTCTTTCACACTTTTTTGCCTGACTCCAGATTTTAGTACTTTGTGAATTTGCTGTGTGTTAGTACATGTAGTTGTGTACAGTTCAGCTGCTGCTGTCCTTGGTGCTGAATTCACCAACCCAGCTGAATGCTCCTGAGTGCTTATTGTTGTAATTCATTTGGTATTTTTGAGAAGATTGAATATCATTAGTATGGGTTATGTTTTGGTTAGAGTTAGGCTTTCAGTTATGATGGTTAAGGTTAGGTTAGGTTAAGGGGCAAGGGAATGACCTATGGCAACATGTATCCTCACAACTATATTAAGACGAGAATGTGTGTGTGTGTGTGTGTGTGTGTGTGAGAGAGAGAGAGAGAGTGTTTGTCCTTTGATGCCTTTGATGTATCAACATTCTACAGCCTGATGTCAGAGGCTGCAGTAAGTGGACACACAGCCAGAGACAAGTTCAGAAGTCAAACAGGAGCAGAAACAGTTGGACTGGACAGGACTTGCTCATGATTTAGGAAGAAAGAAGCACTCAGATATTTCTGCACAATTATTGACAAGGAAGGGAGGAGCTACTGCTGTTACAAGGACAAGAGGAAACTACAGGAAAGTCCAGATCAGCTCCAAGGTTTTCAGTAAGTCAAACTTTTTTTAGTTGATGTCAGTGTTTCAGTTCAGTGGGATGTGTTTGTTGTGTTCTTTATTTATGCTGATTGTATCTGTGAGATTTTTGTACTGTCAACTTAGGTTTCCCTTTTTGGGTTCAGAGCATTATGGTTTGTGTTAAAGGAAAAGTGCCTATTGTTCTAGTTTGTCTTTTAAACTTCAAATGTTCAAAAACATTCACATGCTTTTATGTAAATGTAAATCATTTGTGGTTGTTGCTTTGGATCCTCCTAAATGATGGAGCATAAAATCCACAGTCCATGTCCTGTGTAAAAGGGACGTCCAAAGTTCAAAAGAAGCAAACATGAGGCTTCAGCAGTCTGACTTATATAGTTGAAACAGGCGTCCTCCAAGTCTTTTTATCATTTATGTTGAAGATCAACCACCAGTGCTTTGCATGTGGAACAGTAGTTTGCCTGCAGCCACAGATCCAGACTCTGCAGCTCTGGAGGTGGAAGTAACTGCAGAGACGAGAAAGCACAACACCATGAGAAAAGAAGCCAAGTTAGTAACATACATTAATGGGATATGAATGTGTACAGATGGAGAGGGAGAGGAGGAGAGAGGAAATCAGTGCATCATGGGAAGTCTTCCAGCAGTGTAGACCTATAGCAGCATAACTAGTGGCTCATTCAGGAAAGCCTTACTCAGCTCTGACTATAAGGTTCATCAAAAGGGAAAGTTTGAAGCCTCCTCTTAAACATGGAGAGGGCGTCTGCCTCCAAGACCCAAACTAGTAGATGGTTCCACAGTAGAGGAGCCTGATATCTGAGGGCTCTGCCTCCCATTCTCTCTATTGGAGACTTTAGGAACCACAAGTAAACCTGCATTCTGGGAACACAATGTTCCAGGGTAGTAGGGGATGGCTGCACTGCTGCTGTGACCCGGCTTGGTAACACAGCCGGCCATTGCCAACTCTTAACATTCTCCTCTCCTTAGCTGTGTCTTCAGTAGCTAAACTTGTGTATCTATGCTGAAGATTAGAGAGAAAGCTCTGTTCTAAAACTTCTCTCTGTTTTCAGCTCTCAGGACTTTTGCAGCTTCTACCTCAGTCTCTACAGTTTGGAGTTTAGTCTCACTCCTGTGCTCTTGTTTGTACTTTGGGATATCAGCCTTATGTCACTGTTTACTGACACTGTTGGTGGTTGGCATCTTCAGACTCTCTGAAAGCTGACATACAGTATTAGTTGAAGAAGGTAGTATTTTTATTTTGGATGAAACACATCCAGGTGTATCACTGTCCCTGTATAATGTGCTGACTTCAAGTTCATTGTGCAGAAGTGACTGTTACATGTCCAGGCTCCACAGTATACCATGGACCTTCTGCACCCCCACACCATGAGCTGATCTCTTAGGTCAGGACTTTCTAAATGTACCTCAGACATGTTTTAAGACTCAGGAAGATTGTGCTTTCCAGTTTGCAGCCTCTAAACTTTGGAATAATCTCCCAGTAAGTCTGAGGTGTGTGGACTCTGTGGACTCTTTCACAAAGCAGATACAAATCCATCTGTTCAGACAGGTTTTTAGGTAATGTAGTATTTTATGTTTACACTTGTGTTCTATATCTGCTCCTCTCTTGTATTTTATCTGCTGTTCTTATTGTTTTATTTATTTGTTTCTCTCTCTTTGACTGTGAAGCAGTGTGTGACTAGATTAGAGCCTTTGTGGAGGCAGAGTGATGAGTCTGTGCTTTAAATGACAACTGGGATTGTGGCCAAAAACTTCTTACCTAAAAATACAAAACGCTGCTTCATCTTTGATAGACTTGATAATGAGCTCATGATGAAACTAATCTCACTTAAGGTCTCAATCATTGTTCTCCTTCAAATCTTATACCAACAGCCTGTAAAAGAAACAGTGTTCTCCTGTTGGCTTTTTAATTAGCTGTTGAATTGAATGTTTTATCAGTGATATGATTGTCAGTTGTTAATGTGAATCACAGTATGTTGCCTCTTAAATACAGTCACAGCAGTGTTTGTCCTTCAGAGCTGTGCAGAGGCTGAACTGGGCTGTGTCTCTTTTGTCAGAGTCAGGTGTAAAGGTGCTGTCATGAGTGTTTGTCTGCTGACTGCTGGTAGAAATGAGTGTAAAGTGTCTTTCTGTCTCCTGTCAGTCCATAATAAGTCCTCCATCAAGGACTCCAGGACTGGTTTCAGAGGGTTCTTCATCTCTCTCTGCTCTCTGTGCTTTGCACCACCTACATTCCAACTTTGAGAAGAGTTTTTGTCCATCAGATCATTGTTTTTTCATTAATACAGTAATGTGCTCTTTCCTCACACTCTGGTTTTCCTGTGACTTTGCAGTAGACATTATTTTCTGTGTTCACCTCTTTATTGAAAGTGAGGAGTGATATTCACTATCTCTCCATTGCCACAGACAGTTTTAGTTGTTGTTTCTGCAACAGATCAGCTGCTGCACAGAGAATCATTTTGACTCATGTTTCTTTTAGATCAACTTATCTTGTGCTGTTAGACCTTAAATCCACAGAGTCCTGCTGTATGTTGGTCTCTTCTCTGCATCACACTGAGATAACAGTTACACCTGTCACCTGAATCAAGTAGGAAGCTGATGGTGAAAGTTAAAGCTGACACTATATCATCATGTTCTGGGAGTAGAAGCTGTAAAATAACCAGGCTGGATGGAAGGAGGAAGCATTTTTTTCCTCCAACATTATTTCATCATTATTTTCAGTTACTGGTATTTTCTCAGTCTGGGTCCAGAAACAAAACTTTCTTTGTTTACTACAATGACTTTAAGGTGATTCTTCATCTGTTTGTAAGTTTGTGTTTTAATTGTATTTCTTTTATTTCTCTCTCTTCAGTTGTGGGGCTCCTGTCTCCTGATCTCCTTCATCCTGGATCTTCTTCTTCAGATCCTAAAACAATGACTTATTTTTATGCTGGTGTGAGAGTTTACATGCAAGTGTGTTTGTTACCTGTGAATCACATTGTGGTTAAGTTTGTGTTTGGGAGATTTCCTCCATGTGTTTATGGAAACAGATGAAGGTCATTCCATTATCTGATGATCTCTACCTGTTAAACCATCCAAAGCAGCTCTGCAGTGTTTCCATCTGTGTTCATGTTGCTGTTTGAGGGTTAAGACTTGGTTTCAGGGATAGAATTGGGTTTTGGTTAGAGTTAGGGTAAGGACTAGGGAATGCATTATGTCAGCAAGTGTCCTCACAAATAAATAAGTAAAAGTATGTGTGCGTGTGTGTGTGTGTGTGAGAGAGAGAGAGTGTGTGTGTCCTTTGATGCCTTTGATGTATCAACATTCTACAGTCTGATGTCACAGGCTGCAGTAAGTGGACACACAGCCAGAGACAAGTTCAGAAGTCAAACAGGAGCAGAAACAGTTGGACTGGACAGGACTTGCTCATGATTTAGGAAGAAAGAAGCACTCAGATATTTCTGCACAATTATTGACAAGGAAGGGAGGAGCTACTGCTGTTACAAGGACAAGAGGAAACCACAGGAAAGTCCAGATCAGCTCCAAGGTTTTCAGTAAGTCAATACATGTTAGTAGTTCATGTCAGTGTCTAGTTTAGAAGTTAATGTTTTGAAATGTTTTGTCCAAATAATATGTTTGTGAAACTGTGACGGCAAGTAATCATACCCATAAGCCCAGTGGTTTGATTGTGTGCTTATCATTCATGGACTATATTGTTTTGTTTTTTTTTTAAATGCTGATCATGACTGTGAGATATTCTCATGGTTTCTCAACTTCTTAACTTTGTTTTGGTGTGATGCACTGTAGTTTGTGTTAAAGGAAAGGATTTCTAGGAAGTCTGTACTGTCTGCAACAAGATCCTTTCTAAAGAAATTCTAATGGAAATGATGGAGTTGGACGTCACAGCACAAAGTGGAGTGTGCTGTGTGTTATTTTAGGAAGTTACGTCAATGTACTGTAGGTCAGGTCTGTGATGTATTATGATACTTGATGGAGGACTTCACTTTAAGTGCTGTGAACAGGAAACAGTTTGATGTGTTGGTAAAATCTTCTTATTTCCAATGTGTGAATCACTTTCATCATCTCTCAAGATTTGGCCCAAAAACAAAGAAGCAGAGTTTAAGACTCAGGAGAAATAATCTCCCAGTCCAATGTAAACTAACCAGCACACACTGTTTCCACTTCTACAATCATCTACTTATTATTGTGCTTTAAAGTTTCAGCCTTCTAACATTTACCTATCACTGAGTCCACTTGTGTCTTATACTGAACACTAGGTTCAAATCTCCTTTTGGCTTTGAGCCTTGATTTTTAGTTCATTTCCAGTGCAATACAATTATGTCCTGTAGTAAATCTGCAGAATGAGTCGTAGGACTTAAAGCTGGATCAGCTGTTGCATGAAGCGTTTCAGGCTGTGTTCATGTTCACTCTCTTTGGTTAAGGGACAGTAAAACAATCAGTGATTTCCTCACTGTGGAGTAAATTTAGGCTGCTGAGAATTCTTCCTGCCTTGAAAACCTTAGTCCTGAAACTGGAATCTAAAATATGTTGATGTGTTTGAGGTGGCATGTGATGCATTTGGATGAGTGTTCATTTGCTGTGTTTTGAGTGTAGGAGGAAAACTGTTGATGACTGTGAGGACAGAATAAGTTTGGAAGTTTAACTCTGCCACTTTAGACTCTCAGCTCTGATTCTTGTTTTCTGCTCCATGCAGCTCATCTACAGGACTGTATTAAGTCCTATTTGTTGAAGGATCTTAATTATTAAGCAGTGAAACTATTTCATATGAGGAAATGGTACATTCATTCTTTGAAATGTTTCCTTTCTTCTGTTTCCTTGTCTTTTGATGATGGTCACTAAGCTCCAAATCTTGTAGCTGTTCAGAATTCAGCCTCAGTCAGTGTGAGAGAGCTGATATGTTTAAAGGTTCATAGACTGAAAAGGTTCTGAGAAGTTCTCTTGAAAAATGGATCCTAAATTTAACTCTAACAAACTGCACAGTCCTGAAGCACTAATGAAATATTTGATTGGTGTGTTGGAGTAAAGTGAGACACACACACACACACACATCTTGTTTAGATGTAACAGAGCCCACAGACATTCTGAAGAATGACACAATCAGAAAATACATTTGGCCTTTGAGGAATTTAATTGTGTGCCTGCTCCAAATGCTATGCTAGGTCTATGTGGAGCAGCTTGTGTGATACATTATGTTTCTGTTTGTTTTCTATGAGACTGTGAATATTATTAGCTGACTGGATGAATAGAACACAAGAGAGATTTGTTTGTTAGAGCAGCATCAGGTAAAACAATGAAGAATGATCCTGATTTGTTGTAAGTCCTATATTCTCTATGATGGTGTGTGTGTGTGTGTGTGTGTGTGAGAGAGAGAGAGAGAGAGAGAGAGAGGTGTTTATGGAACTGACAAAATCATCTTGACACCTTGAAAAGAAGGATGAAGGAAAAGTTCTTACTGCAGCAGCTGTAGAATTTTATTATTATGACCACAATTACACCACAAGAGCCAGTTTGACTGTCATTTCTAGGCTCTGTGTTTCCAGTTCACCATTCACCACACAATGATGTACTTTATTTCTTCATGATGACTCTTGAAAGTTTTTGAAGAGAGAGGAGAAAATTTATTCTGTCATTTTTCCCTTTTTTTTCTCACAAAACTCGTTTTAAAGATTTTCATGATTCAAAGAAAAACACATTTTCTTTGTGGTCGGAGAAAATGAGGAACTGTTCCATCATTTATCCAGAAGTTTCTATAGTAATGTGATCATTATTCTGTGACTGTGACAGGAGGAGTTCAGTGAATTGATGTGACTCGTCTGTGCTCTTTCACTGCTCATTTTAATGAAGTATATATTCCCTCTCTGTATTATGATATTGGATTGTAACTCAGCTTTACCACAACACTGTCATTGTACACCTGTATGTTTTGTCCACCGTGTTGATCCATCTGTCAGCTGTACCATCAGCCTCTGTGTCACACACTGCTACTGTACATGAAGACTGCTGTCAGCTCGGCTCAGCTCCACTCATCACTAACTTCATTTAGAGCAAACAGAGCTCTGCTGTAACAGGAAGCAGCAGAAAGTCAGAGGCTTCGCCGTGAGGAGCGCAGACCTCTCTGTCATGTCAGGTGTTTTCAGGAAGGGACGTCACTTCACAGACCTTCACAACTTGAGTCAGCATCAGACGGACACACGCACAATAAACATCCACGGTAGCTGGAATTTCCCTCTCAGCTCCGGTGTTTCCTAGTGGAAAACGCCAGGACATGAAATGAAAAGAATGAAACGATCCTTTGCCTTGAAATCCAAAGAGGAAAGCGACGGCGGGGATCCACACGGTGTGTATCCAGAAGTAAAGCATGGTGTCCTTTAATCAGCTGCAAAAGCTCCGCGCTCTTCCCGACGAAGCTCCGTGTCCAGCGGTTCATTTCCAGAAGAGAAAGCGCTGCAGATGAAGCCGAGCGGAGGAAGAAATCCCAGTGTGAACGCTGCTGATGAACACAAGAGCTGGAGACTCTGTCTCTGCTTCTTCTGCTGCTTTCACACGGACATTAGCGACCCCTACCGGAACTTTTATCCAGAGAGGAAGAGACTGTGTCTGTGTGTGAGTCCTCTGTCCAACTCATTTCATTCAGCTCCACAACCATGATTTGTCACATGGAGTGAAGTGAAGCCAGTGAAGAGGAGGGGAATGGGAGGAGGAAGCAACACAAAGTGTTTGCTGGTCTCTGATGGGATCTTAGCCAGCAGTTTGTCTCTGTGTTATTCTGTCTCTGCACCGTTAACCATTCATACTCAGGTGGACAGTCACAGTGGACACTGTCTAATGTCCAGAGGGAAAAAAAGTTCTTTTATCACATATTAAAGCTGTGTGATGTTCACTGACACTGACCATGTGTAGTTTAAATACATGCGTGCAAGTTTATTTTCCTTAAGACAGAAGATGAGCTGATTAATGCAGGAAACAACATGAGTCAGACTCAAGTATCTGCCTTTATAATTCTAAATGAGCTGAGGACAAAAGGTGAAGACGACAGCTCATATGGAAAATTGGTGCATTAAGAAAAAATATATTTTTTGTGTGAATAATATTAGTTCATGTTTTCCACTTTTGATATATGATGGTATTATAAAAATCTGTTTGTCTTTTCAGTCTAAAATCCTTCTAGTGTCTCTACAGGAGCTGATTAGTCCCATATATACAGTGGTGTTCCAGTATATGTCAGAGGTCAAAGTGAAGACAGTCTAGTTGGTCTCATTGGATAAAGCCAGTTATCTGTGACAGCAGATTTATTCCACTTAGTTCTGTCAGAGCCACTGAAGCTGTTTCTTTACTTTTTATTCTTCATCTACAGAAGAAACATTATTATTATTATTTACTGTCCAACACAGTAAAGTGTAAACGATGGACATTTACTCAACACAACTTTTTATTTCCACTGTCACAGGATAGAAAGAACAAAGAACTTCACTAAGAGCCTTGTTTCATAATTCATTTCCAGCCCACAGTGTTTCTGTCCTCCAGCAAACCTTTGGATGTCAGTGTGTCAAACTAATGTTGGTGAATCTGAGGCTGTGTTGACTGAGAGAAGAAGCTGTGAGATCTTTTAGACCCTGAGGACTCACTCTGGACTGATTTGATAGATGCTCCACAAATAAAAGTGCTTCTCCACTCAACTAACTAAGCTAAGAGCTAAGAGATATTCATGTGTTCACTGTTCACTCAGGACCATTCAGCTGGGTTGGTGAATTCAGCACCAAGGACAGCAGCAGCTGAACTGTACACAACTACTAACAGATAGAAGGAGTGTGTACAACATTCATGTTAATGTATCTGCTGAAATCCTGTTGGAAGTAGCATAAAGTGTCCTCCAGGCTGATGGCAGTAACCTGCTGCAATTAGCCTATAATGAGCCCATTAGCCTCTATAATGAAGTTCACACATTATTATTTGCAACACAGGATGAAGACAATTAGTTTAAAAAAAATAATCATTTGAAGGTTTATGAGAGTTGCTACTTTATTTTTAATCCTGTTGCTGTAGATTTTCCTCAACTCCAAACAATGTGGACTGTGAAGTGAAGCATTAACAAGCTCTCGGTCAGCACCATGGAAAGAGGCAGAGACGACTGCTGTTCTCTCTACAGTACAAAACAATTATCACTGTTTACACTTTTTATTTTTCTCATATGGTTCCATTTTTTCAGTGTTACTTCAAATTGATGAAATCACAGTTGTACAGTCATCTCTCTATCATCTCTTATTTCCATCCTACACTTTTTTTCCCCAGATCCCAAGTCCAGTTCTCCTGCACTGCAGCCTCGTCTCCACTGACTCTACTGTTGCAGGGTGTAGACAGATATATTCCTCCTTCTGTCCACATGCTGCAGGTCAGCTGCTACTTTTCACCTGCTAGAGTGGAGCTTCAGTGTGATGGTGTAATGCATTCACACATGGTTCACACTGTAAATGTGTGAACCCTGGTCCATCAGTGAATTTGCTGTTGGGATGATCAGAGGGTTTGTAGAGTTATTATGGTTCTTCCTCTTTGCATCATGATTTTCCACAGACTCTTGTCAGTTACAAAACAAGTAGAAAGTCTGAAAGTGCCAACGTGACTTTCCATCCATCCAGTATCAGGATACAGTTGAGAAAAGATGTGTATTGATTTAAGCTCTGAATCTGACAGCACATTACACAGCTCTCTCTCCACTCTGAGCTGTGACCTCCAGCAGACCTCCAGCAGTGGATGACTCTTGGAGCTCTACTTTCCTCTGCTGTTGGTCTCTGTCCTAAATAAAGAGCTCCTCTATCTATTTCTGGTGACTCCATCCCAGTGGCTTCCATCACACCAGACCCCCAGCTGATTACCTGTGACTCTGCTGAGAGCGTTTGATTTATGACTGTTTTGCTGTTGTTGTTCTTCAGCTCTGTGTTGCAGCACTGCAGCAATCAGCTGGCATAAGTATAGTTGTTTTGAACACACTGCAGTGACTCAGTAACTCAAAGAACTTACTGCTTTTCTCAGATGAATAATCAAGTGATCCAAAAAAAAGTCCCTTAGTCATTCATGATAAATGTAAAATGAAGAATCAGCTTTGTTTTCATGGTTTCTTTCACTGACTGAACTCTCAGGACAAGTATCAGGTAATTTTCACAAACTATGATGAATCACTGTTGGACTTTAAAGTTTCTCTCCTCCATTGCCCTCTCAGCTCCTTCTTTTCTCTTTGTCCACCCACTTTCTCTTCCCCTCGTTCCTCTCTTTGTTATTCAGAGACACTTGTATTTTCTGTGTGAAGTTTTCAGCTCCTGTCTGTTAGAAGTGTCAGGTAATATTCTGCATGTTTTCACCTTGCAGTAGAACTGCAGTGGAAACAGTTTTCAGCAGCTGGACTGAAGTAGAACCATCATCTCTGTCTCTTCCTCCACATTCAATCGTGCTCTCACATGTTTGACTTTCTGTCTTTTTGGAATCGTTGCTGCTTTGCTACGATTTTAACATGATGCAGTTCATGTCTGGTGTCTACTGCCCTCAGCTTTAGGATTATATACATGTTGTACTCAAACACACGCACACAAGGGAAACTCAGAGATTCATGATGTCTTTTAATGTAAAAGTCTGCAACAGCCAGGAATCCAGGATGTGAGGTTAAAAGACTGTCTCTTCCTGCTCCAGCCCCCTTCTCTAGGTGACACACACACACACTCTAGGACACACATGTACATACACTTTTACACAATGTGCAAAAAGTGACATAAAGCAAACAAAAATGAACAGTACGTATATTTAGATTCCCCATAAGACAGGTATTGAAAGCATGGAGCTTCATCTAAGCTCTCTATATTACACACACAATAAAACACTACAGACCTTTTTATTTTTTACACATATGAGTGATAGATTGAGACAGATAGATTTGGGGATGATGAGGTTAGGTTAGGTTAAGAGACGCCACACTCTGTATGAGTGCTCCGTGGGGCATTATGTATTTAAAATCTTTGAAAATCTTCTTATTTATAATCCTATAGAAAGATTAAAATGACCCTTTAAAAATTAAAGTTGTCACAGATAAAGATTTAAATACTTTTTTTTCCCAAAAAAGATGGGTTTTAAAGGACCACAGACACAATGGAACTTACTGCAGACGGTGGCAGTGAACGTAGACTTTGCAGCTCTCCTTCTCCTGCAGTAGTAGGACACAGGGTAGCTTTCTAGATCTTGTAAAGTCTGCTGCAGTCAGCAGTGCAGGGTAGTGGGCTCCCCAGCAGTAGGACAGAACTTGTCATCAAAAATGCCCTGATAGTTGGAAAAATTTAATTCCTATCATTTTATTTTCACCATGAGCATCACAAGGCTTCAGTAAAGACACAGATGTATTTTATATGTCCCTCCTGTTTATAGTGTACGAGCTGTCACAGTTTAAATCCTCCCATCATCTCTGTCCATGACCAGAAGTTCAGAGCTCAGTTTAACATGACAGTCTATGGGAGGTTTGGTCAGTATGGAGGGGATTTACTTAAAAACTGTGGGTCATGTGACAATGAGAGTAACACTGGGTGAGAGAGGACAACTTTCTATACATTGTCATATATAATTTGTCCCTGAAGGTTGGTAACTGTGAGAATGAAGAAGTTGAAAGAAGCTTTAAGGGAAAATTTTAGTAGATGTCAGACAGAGTGTGGGTGATGTCAGTCGCTGCAGCTCTGAACATTTCATACAGTACACACCCATTATAAAATCTGAGACAGTGAAAAAAATAAAAACAAAAAATATAAAACTTAAACTGTGATTATATAAAAAGGTAAAAAGGTAGTCTTGTAAACTCTTGGTAAAGGTAAAGTCTTGTGACTTATTTCAGGTTTCAACCATGTGTTTATGTGAAATGTATATTTCACATAAATTATAACATATATAAACTTTGTATATAAACATGTATAACAAAGCAGTCAGGCTATCAAACTACTTTTTGATGATGTTTGCCTGGTTTTTCTCAAAGCTGCAGGAAGCTGGAATCTGTACAGAAGAAGTGGAATAAGCAGAATAAGACGTATGGTGAATAATAATATATGTATGGTCAGGCTCTGCACTAAGATAGAAAAAAAAAATGTGCAAATTAGCTGCAATTCTCCATCACACCACATGATGGAGCTGATTAATCTGATTCATCACTTTGGGTTCAGCCTCTGTGAATGAATAAGGAAAGACCAAATAAAGTCCAGGTGGAGGGTGGAGGAGTCTCAGTGTGTCTGCAGAGACTGTGTAGAAGGACAGAGCAGCAGCAGAGCAGTCCAGATACACTGATGATTCTCTTTCAGATCCAGAGGAACACACAGGGATGATGGTGGACTTGACAGTGGAGCTGTTCTCAGAGCAGTTCAGACTGCAGCACTGAGAGTCTTCTCCACTTCTTCTGGTTCCTCTGTCAGTCACTGCTGGATGAAGCTCTCCTCTCCACTCTACCTCCCAGTAACATGGACCAATCAGAGCCTCTCTACACACAAGCTGCTGCTGCTTCAACCTCTCTGGATCATCAGGACACAGCTCGTCCTCTCTCAACACACACACCGTCCTCTTCACTCTCTCCTTTAGACAGATCACTACCTCCATCTGTTGAGAGAAGAAGACAGACAACAGAGGTGATAAATCAGTGTTTACAGAGACTCACTTCATCAGCTGTCAGTCACTGATGCAGCACATCCAGTATAAAGAGCAGCAGGGACTTCAGTCCTGTTCAGAGCAGAAGTGGAGCAGCTGTGTAGTGTAGCAGCTTCCTCTCAGCTCTCATGTTAACGTATTGGAGTGAAGACACTGAGCTGGAAGCTCACACACCTGCAGAGACTTTTAGCATCAAGTCTGTTTACTCTGAACATTTCACTCAAGTCCACAGTGGAAATAAACTGCTGAGTCATCAAGCTTCATTACTGCACAAACAGTTTAGTGATGGATTCACTGCTGTTACATGTCAACTCATGTTCCATTTAAAGAAAGAGTCTCTGTGTGTTGATGAACATCTGATCTGCTTCTGAAATATCAGCTGACAAATAAACATGGAGGCTGTCACTGAAAGTATCTGACAGATGGACACATATACAGATGTGATCACTGGACTTCAGCAGAGGTTCTGCTCTGTATCAGACCACATGCTGACAAAATGTCATGATGCTTCTCTGAAATCAGAGCCAGTGATTTGCAGGCTGCAGTCAGACTGATCTCAGAGCTGTGACAAAGATCAAACTCATCAATTCTTTACTGTTGAAATGAGACAACAAACAGTCTCAGATTAGATGTGATGGAAGGACAGTTGGACCAATGAGGACAACTGTCTCTACACATCCTGTGAGGCTGTCAGCTGTAATCCAGCTTTATTTCCTGTTGACATGAACACAACAACAGATCACAATTAGCTTGTGGCTGCTGTGATTGGCTGACTGTCCTCTGCGTCTCTGTCTTTCTGTCCCATCCTGAGGCCTGTCCCCGTTCTCCTCTCACAGCTTCAATGAGGAAAGCAGCCACTGAGAAGGTTGGAGGTTTACAGGAGACACTGGATCTTTGCTTTGATACGAACTGTGTTTAGGACAATACAGCTGAAAGCAGCATGGGCTGACTCCAACCCTCTACTGACCTCAGAGTCTCCAGTCTACAGTCTGGACTCTGCACAAGATCAGACAGATCCTTCAGGTCTGAATCCTGCAGGTTGTTTTTACTCAGGTCCAGGTGTCTCAGATGGGAGGGGTTGGACTTCAGAGCTGAGGCCAGAGAAGCACAGCTGATCTCTGACAACCTGCAGCGCCTCAACCTGAATAAAGAATAAAAGATGTGAGTTTAGGAGACAAAGTTCCTGCTTGAAAGCGTTGAGTGTTTCATCATCTGTTCAGAGCTGAAGAAGGTTGAGAATGTACAAGTTTGGAAAATGGAAACTCCAAACACCTGAACCAACAGGATGCAGCTTAAAAACAGTCAGATACTAAAAGTCAAACACAGCTCTCATTAATATTAATGACAACATGCTGCTGCTTCAATAAAGACATAGTGACTTCAGCTCTTAAACTCTTCCAGCTCCATCAGTGGCTCCATCTATACAAACTCATGTTGTTGACATTTGTTTCAGATTCTACTAAAGATCCTAAAGTTTTGACAGAGAACAAACATGTCAGGCTGAAGTTTGGAGGAAAGTCAACAAATGATTGAGACAAAATGGAAAAGATTTTCACTTCATGTAACGGTGACGACATTTAACAAACATGCTGAGTTTGTTCTGAATACAGCTCTGGAAAAAATTAAGAGACCACTGCAAAATGATCAGTTTCTCCATTGTTACTATTTATAGGTATGTGTTTGAGTAAAAAGAACATTTTTGTTTTATTCTATAAACTACTGACAACATTTCTCCCAAATTCAAAATAAAAATATTATCATTTAGAGCATTTATTTGCAGAAAATGACAAATGGTCAAAATAACAAAAAAGATGCAGTGTTCTCAAACCTCACATAATGCAAAGAAAACAAGTTCATATTCATTTTTAAACAACACAATACTAATGTTTTAAGTTAGGAAGAGTTCAGAAATCAATATTTGGTGGAATAATCCCGATTTTCAATCACATCTTTCAAGCATCTTGCCATGCTCTCCACCAGTCTTTCACGTTGCTGTTGTGTGACTTTATGCCACTCCTGATGCAAACATTCAAGCAGCTCAGGTATATTTGATGGCTTGTGACCATCCATCCTCCTCTTGATCACATTCCAGAGGTTTTCAGTTGGGTTCAGGTCTGGAGATTGGGCTGGCCATGACAGGGTCTTGATTTGGTGGTCCTTCATCCACACCTTGATTGACCAAGCTGTGTGACATGGAGCATTGTCCAGGTGGAAAAAACAATCCTTAGAGTTGGGGAACATTGTCAGAGCAGAAGGAAGCAAGTTTTCTTCCAAGATAACCTTGTACGTGGCTTGATTCATGCGTCCTTCGCAAAGACGAATCTGCCCGATTACAGCCTTGCTGAAGCACATCACCCATCCTCCACCAAATTTCACAGTGGGTGCGAGACACTGTGGCTTGTAGGCCTCTCCAGGTCTCTGTCTAACCATTAGATGACCAGGTATTGGGCAAAGCTGAAAATTGGACTCATCAGCGAGGATGACCTTACTCCAGTCCTCTATGGTCCAATCCTTATGGTCTTTTGCAAACTTCAGCCTGGCTCTTCTTTGCTTCTCATTGATGAAGGGCTTATTTCTAGCTTTACACGACTTGAGCCTTCTTTTTGTAGGTTACTTGATGTCATCCTACGGTTGCTGAGTGACATTGGAATGAGTTGACGGTCATCCTGGTCAGTAGAGAGTCATTTCGCCCTCTGCCAGTCTGTAGCTTTGTTGTCCCCAGTGTCTGCTGCTTGACCTTGTTCTTATGAACAGCCATCTTAGAAATTTAAAGGATGGAAGCAACCTGACGCTCACTGTATCCCTCTGCCAGTAAAGCCAGAATATTCCTCTTTTTTCCTCTCTTTTCCTCAAACAAAACTTTTCTTTTCAACTGTTTTGACATGGTCAATAGTTTTTTTTTGATTGCTATTACTTTTGAGGTACTACCAGCACTGTTTGTGCCATCCATCCAGTCCTATTGCAAGAGCATAGTGATGACCACAGCAGTGGTTTTTATACTTTTCCTCATTAAATAGGATTTGGTTCAGGTGATCACCTAATCAGTACCTCATTAAGTAGACTGAGGTGTGCTTGTGTTGGAATTCAACATACACAGGAATGGAATGGCTGTCATACCTGTAGAGATATTGATTTCAGAAGAATTTGCAGTGGTCTCTCAATTTTTTCCAGAGCTGTATCTGAGTCACTTTGACTTTAGTCTCATCACTTTCTAGTCGTGTTGGAAGAAGAAAATACTGAATATATATTTGTTGATGTGAGTGTGGAAAAAACTTGGATGTGATTTAAAGAGTGAAGCTTTTTTCTTGTTAAATGAAGCTTTGAAATCTGTAGCTCAACATTGCTCTGCCACAGTCAGTGGACTAAACCACAGAAGAAGAAAACAGACTTTACCATGAAGATCCTCAGTGTGGATCAGTATAATATCAGTGTGATGTCTGCACTTTACTGTCAGCACAACTTTCACATCATATTCATCTCAGCACACAAGTAAACAATGGAGTCTGACCTCAGAGTCTCCAGTCCACAGTCTGGACTCTGCAGAAAACCACACAGATCCTTCACTCCTGAATCCTGCAGGTTGTTTCCTGTCAAGTCCAGGTGTCTCAGGTGTCTCAGATGGGAGGGGTTGGACTTCAGAGCTGAGGCCAGAGAAGCACAGCTGATCTTTGACAACCTGCAGTGACTCAACCTGAATAAAGAATAAAAGATGTGAGTTTAGGAGACAAAGTTTCTGCTTGAAAGCGTTGAGTGTTTCATCATCTGTTCAGAGCTGAAGAAGGTTGAGAATGTACAAGTTTGGAAAATGGAAACTCCAAACACCTGAACCAACAGGATGCAGCTTAAAAACAGTCAGATACTAAAAGTCAAACACAGCTCTCATTAACTTCAGTCACTATAAACATCACAGATCATAAAGCAAAGAGTGAAGAAACATTTCTTTCTGTCTTAATGTGGAATATTTGCTTTGTATGTGAAGAAATATAAAAATCAACTGAAGGTGAAGATGAAATTGTTCCAAAGTAAAGAGTCAATTAGCAAGTGTTGGATTTTGAATCTTCATTCAATGACTTTGAAATATGAAGCTGAACAAGATGCTCAGTGTGGATCAGCATCAAATCTCTGAGCTCAAATCTCCTTCAAAAAGTCCCACAGTCACACTCAGGTTTAACAGTTTGGAAGAAAGTTTTCAAAGTGTTCACTAAGGTTTCAAATGAAATAATAATAGTTTGAGCCTTTGATGTTTTGAGTGTGACTGAAGTTTGTGTTGAGAGTTTGAGAAGCTGCAGACATTCAGCACATGTGCAGTGTGTTGAATGAGACATTTCATCACATTCCAGTCATGTGTCTTTGGTCCAAAGCAAGTTCAGCTTCATCCAACACTCTCTGCTCACACATCTGAATCTGCTGTTCCAGCAATGCACACATTCACACATTGGGACACTGCTGACGTGCTGACGTGGTGGTAACGTACTGTGTCACTTCCTGTTTGCTGCTTCTGCACTGTGGTGTTACGAGTGTTATCCTAGCTTACTAATCAACTCTTACTTTGTCGTGTTCTGTGGTCAATCTCTGAATTCCTGTACACGTATATTGCTTCAGTTAAACATCTGTGGTGCACGTGTCCCTCGGGATTTAACACTACACTCTAATCACTCTATCTCTGGTCCGCTAGCTTAGCTGTTAGCAATGGCTTCTCTTTCTCCTGCTGTCTCTCCTCTCTCTTGCACGGTGTGTGAGATGTTTAGTTACTCCTCTGCCTCCTTTAGCGATAATGGTATGTGTAATAAATGTAGCATTTTTGTAGCATTGGAGGCGAGACTGAGGGAAGTAGAGGCTCGGCTCCGCACCATAGATAATCGCCCCGCAGCAGCGCTAGCTAGTCAGTCCCCTGTAGCTGATGCGGACCAGCCTAAATTAGCTACAGCTAGCCATCCTACGTTAGCTCCTGTCAGCCGTTCCCCGGCAGCTCTCGAGCAGCCGGGAAGCCAGGGCGGCTGGGTGGCAGTCCGAAGGAAACATAGCATGAAACAAAGGCCCGTGGTTCACCATCAACCGCTTCATGTTTCAAACAGATTTTCCCCAATCAGCGACACACCCGCTGAGGAAAAAACTCTGGTTATTGGCAGTTCCATTTTGCGAAATGTGAAGTTAGAGACTCCAGCGACCGTAGTTAAATGCATTCCTGGGGCCAGAGCGGGCGACGTTGAATCGTATTTAAAACTGCTGGCTAAGGATAAACGTAGATTTGGTAAGATCGTTATTCACGTCGGCGGTAATGACACCCGATTACGCCAATCGGAGGTCACTAAAATTAATGTGGAGTCGGTGTGTAACTTTGCCAAAACAATGTCGGACTCCGTAGTGTTCTCTGGACCCCTGCCCGATTTGACCAGTGATGACATGTTTAGCCGTATGTCTTCATTCCGTCGCTGGCTGTCTAGGTGGTGTCCAGCAGACGACGTGGCCTTCATTGATAACTGGAAAAGTTTTTGGGGAAAACCTGGTCTGATTAGGAGAGACGGCATCCATCCCACTTTGGATGGTGCAGCTCTCATATCTAGAAATATGACAGATTTCATTAGAAAACCTAAGTCATGACAACCCAGAGTTGAGACCAGCTTCTCTGCAGTTTCTCTAGAGCTGTCACCCACCCATGATTCTCATGATTCTTACTATTCCTACCATTCTAACGATTCCCTTTATCCTATAGAGACTGTGTCTGCTCCCCGTCAACAAAAAGTGCATAAATTAAAAAATGCAAGAGGTGTTATTCATAAAAACCTCAAAAAAATTTGTACTACAAAAGCATCTAAACCTAAAAACACCACAATCAGATGTGGGCTATTAAACATTAGATCTCTCTTGTCTAAATCTCTGTTAGTGAATGATTTGATAATGGATCAGCAGATTGATTTTTTCTGTCTGACTGAGACCTGGCTGCAGGAGGAAGAGTATGTCAGTCTAAATGAGTCAACCCCTGCTAGTCATATTAATTATCACATTCCTCGAGGCACAGGCCGAGGAGGAGGAGTGGCAGCAATCTACCACTCAAGTTTATTAATTAATCCTAGACCTAAGCTGAAATATAGCACATTTGAAAGCCTTATCCTCAGCCTCTCACATCCAAATTGGAAGACAGAAAAACCAGCACTATTTGCTGTGGTGTATCGTCCACCTGCTGCTTACTCTGAGTTTTTGTCTGAATTCACTGAATTTTTATCTGATTTAGTGCTTAGTACGGATAGAGTAATTATAGTGGGCGACTTTAATATTCATGTCGATACCCACAATGACAGCCTTAAGACTGCTTTCTATTCAGTATTAGACTCAATTGGCTTTTTGCAAAATGTTAACAAACCAACTCACTGTTTCAATCACACCCTTGATCTTGTACTAACCTATGGCATAGAAGCTGAATATTTGACAGTATTCCCTCAGAACCCTGTTTTATCTGATCATTCTTTAGTAACATTTGAATTTACAATAATGAACTGCACAGCATCTGAGAAAAAAATTAACTACTGTAGATTTCTGTCTGATAATGCTGTTATCAAATATAAGGAAGCAATTCCATCTTTATTATCTCCGCTGCCATGTGCCAGTTTTACAGAGGGCAATGGCCTAAACGTTACTCCAGCAGATATAGACTATCTAGTTGATAATACTGCTGCTTCATTGCATTCAACCCTTGACTCTGTTGCCCCTTTGAAAAAGAAGGTCAGTAATCAGAGGAAGCTAGCTCCATGGTACAATTCACAAATACGTACTTTAAAGCAGATATCACGAAAGCTGGAAAGGAAATGGTTATCCACTAACTTAGAGGAATTCCGCCTAGCCTGGAAAGATAGCTTTATAATGTATAAAAAAGCCCTCCGTAAGGCAAGAACTACCTATTACTCATCATTAATAGAGGAAAACAAGAACAACCCTAGGTTTCTTTTCAGCACTGTAGCCAGGCTGACAAAGAGCCATAGCTCTGTTGTACCATCCATCCCTCTAGCTCTCACTAGTAATGACTTTATGAGCTTCTTTAGCAACAAAATAGTAGACTTTAGAGACAGAATCCATCTCATCCTGCCTACAACTGTTAATGATGTAGGTATGTCCAGAACAGCATCTTTAGAAACATCTTCCAGTCCTGATTTGCCGTTAGACTGTTTCTCTCCCATAGATCTAGCTGAATTGACTTCAATAGTTTCTAAATCTAAATCATCAACATGTCTTTTGGATCCTATCCCGACCAGACTTCTTAAAGAGGTGTTGCCTTTGATTGGCACTCACATATTAGATCAAATAAATCTCTCGTTGGTTACAGGATATGTTCCACAGGCTTTTAAGGTTGCAGTTATCAAACCTTTACTTAAAAAGCCTTCTCTGGACTCTGACATTTTGGCAAACTATAGACCTATATCCAATCTCCCCTTTACTTCTAAAATTCTTGAAAAGGCTGTTGCATCTCAGTTGTGTGATCATCTACATAGGAACGGTTTGTTTGAGGTTTTTCAGTCAGGATTTAGAGTTCATCATAGCACAGAGACAGTCCGAAGGGTGAGCTAAATGCTACAACTAGCTTGACAGCGCTAACATGGCTAGTGCTAAAGCTACACCGCCGAACAACAGGGTGATTTCAAGCTGCAGAACGTAACACAAATCAGTCAACGATACACACGTCCTTACATTTCACCCACGCACAGACCATTTGCCGTGATGTTAATTAACTGTTTAACCCGTAGCTTTACTCACTCTGCCGGAACATTAACTCGCTCTGAATGCCGCCAGTTACCCAAAACAGCCAGCAGAGGGGGCCGTCCCAAAGTGAGCTGACCAACACTACACTTACAAATGTCACACAATGAACATATAATATCTAAGTTTGGGGCCTTGTGAACAAAAAAAGAATGAATTGAAAAATGAATCTTAGAAAACATATTTCAAACAGACTAAAGTTTTATCTTTTCTACAGTTCAACATAAATTTCAATATGACAGGAATGTGTAAAGCAAAATTTAGTAAAGCTGCTCTGAGTTCAGCTCCGTGATGGAGGACAAATAAAATCATCAATGCTAAAAGTGTTTGAAATCAAACCAGATCATTTAATCTGCTGTAACATTCAACATCTGAATTTAATACATGACTTTACAATATTGTATTTAGTATTTTTGCAGAAACTTACTTCCGAATTCCAGTCTGGTTCCTCCACCAAAAGTCCACCACAGTGATACAAAGTCATTGAGCCGTCGCACAAAAACCTCTCAGTGTAGAGAGACACGGATCTGTGACTGTGAAACAAACTAAGAAAAAAAAAGTTTTTTAGATTTTGGCATCTGATATAAGAAATGAGTCAAAGAGGCTCTCTTTGAAAATTGAATCGAAGGCAACTGGACTTATGTTTGTCTGGGAAGACGTTTCGCCTCTTATCCAAGGGGCTTCATCAGTTTGCATGCATTGGTCTATCTAGTCCGCACTAGTCTCACTCAATTTTCAAAGAGAGAACTATGACCTGGATGAATGAGAACATTCACAGACGAGTCAAAGAGCCAAAAAATTAAAGAATTAATATTTTTCTTTTACATTTTTTTTAAATTTACAATGAAATAATAAAGATTTGATGAGATAAAATAATATAAATAATAATTCAATAAATTAAGAGAAAAAGAGAATTTCCAGATGCATAAAACCAAAAGACAGTCAGAGCATTTCCATAGAGCCACTTTGCATCAGCAGCACCATGCTCCAGTGCTCTGGGAGAGTTTATAGTCCTGAGACTTGAAGACTGGATGACTGACAGCTGTCCTTCATGACAACACAAGCCACAGAAATCCTCCTGATCCAAAACATGACTTTGATCTCCGTCCTCATCTGGACTGTCCTCTGCTGCTGCTTCACAGGTAAAGACCAGAGAATCAAACTCCTCTATCAACATCCGTCCCTCTGACATGAAGCCAACTAAACGCTGATGCTGCTTTATGTTTGTGTCTCTGTGTCCTCAGAGTCCAGAGGACAGGTCACAGTGACTCAGCCTGGAGCAGTGAGCTCTGCTCTGGGAGGCACCGTCACCATCAGCTGTAGAACCAGTCGGGACGTTCATTACAGCAGCCAAAACTGCTTTTTTGCCTGGTACCAACAGAGAGATGGAGACAAACCTAAACTATTCATTTACGTTGCTTCTACTCGAGTATCAGGGATTCCAGCTCGTTTTACAGGCAGTGGATCAAACTCTGACTTCACTCTGACCATCAGTGGAGTCCAGGCTGAAGATGCAGCAGTTTACTACTGTCAGAGTTTTCACTGGGTGAATAACAAAGCTGTGTTCACACAGTGAAAAAGTGTCGTACAAAAACCTCCCTCAGTCAGACTGAACAGAAACTGAAGTGACTGCTGCAGCTGGAAGCTACTGCAGAGACTGATACACTTCACTGAGGACACACACACACACACACACACACACACGTTTGTACATCTATCTTTGTGAGGACACTCGTTGACATAATGCTGTCCCTAGTCTCTCACCATAACCTTAACCATCAAAACTGAATGCCTAACACCAAAAGCAAATCTCATCCATCAGTCATTTTAATGTGTGTCACAATCTGATGACCAGACCACACAAATATGTCCTCATTTCAATGGTTTAAAATTTAATCTCACAATGTACGGCCATACAAGTATTCACACACACACACAGTGGTCTTTGTGTAGTTTATAGAAGTCACTCAGTGTATCTCATGATACATCTAAGTATATATTGATCCAAATGTAATTACAGATGTTAAATAGAATGTCTCTGTCGAGCTCATATCTTCACCAAATTCAAATATTGATGAAAATGTTGAAAAATCTCACAATGTTAAGGAAAGTGAAGATTCTCAGTCATCCAGGTCAGGGTGTTTCCAAAAGCTGTGGAAAGGCAGCTGGACGTCCTTGAAACTCTTGAAGATGTTTCATGTTATTCTGAGCTTCAGTGATGGAATAAAAATAAAAGCATCGACACTGTCAGGAATTCTGTTCAGATAAAAGAATCTTTGTGCAACGAAAAGGAAGCAATAATATTTTTTATGTAGTTATACAGTGATAAACTCTCCCTCTGTTTATTAAAAGGAAAACAATTTGACTCATTTACAAAAATTTCTTTTGCTCATTAATATTTGTCACTTTATTGTAAACTCTGTTTCTCCCTGTCAGGATCCTTTTCCAGTAATCTGACAGGTTTAGATCTGATCCTCTGAACTAAACCTGCACCGGAGCAGGTGAGGTGTGCAGCATGAGTTACCATGGCGATGTGACCCAGTAAGAAGTGAACCACCATCGTGATCCTAAAAACCCAGAGTTAAAGCTGAAGTTACACAGCTGACCCCAAATCCTGCTTTGTTGTAATTTGTAGTACAGGCCTCAGAGCGTGGCTGACTTACTTCCAGTATATTGATAAAACATATTTAAAATGTGAAGAAAATAAATTTAAAACCCCAAAAAACCAAACAAAAAGTTTTTCATCTGATGAAGAAAGTATCATGAAACTGTGTTAACATTAAAAAACAACAGATGGAAGCAGAAAGTATTGGATGAACTGATCTTTATTATCTGGAAATATTGAAATGACACATAACAAAGAACAAGCAAACACATCTGAGAGACTCATAAAGAGAGAGAGAGACAGTTACAGAGAGCAGAGTGAGAGCAGGAACAGAGTAAAACTAGTAGCAGAGTCTCAGAGAGTCAGGTCAGGACTGGGAACACTGGTCTGTCCTCAGTGTCTCTGAGACCGGAGTCTGGGAGCCCTGGGTGGCCTCACAGGTCACAGAGCCCGCCTTCGTCCACTGGTCTGCAGTGAGCCTCAGGGTGCTGCTCCAGCTGTAGGTGCCGTCCTTCCCCAGCACCCCGGGGCTCCTGCTCTGATCCAAGCTTCTGCTGCTGCCGTCCACCTTCCAGGCCAGACTCCAGCCTGAGGGGTAGCCCTTATTGGCCAGGCACATGAGCGTGGCCTTCCCCTGCTTCAGCTCCTCGTCGGAGGGGGGCAGCACCGTCAGCGTGGGGGGAACTTGACCCACTGGAGGAGGAGACAGAGAGATGAATAAAGTTTATTTGAGATAAACTAAACTCTTTCCTGTGGACTGCAGCAGAGGAGACCTCTACTTCTGAATCTGTAAAATACTAATTCTGAATTTAACAAACATATTTTACTAAACATGAACAATGAAGGTTTTCCATTGTTTTCCAGCATCTGAAAGATTTATAATGTAAAACAGCAAAGACAGAGATAGCGTGTTTGCTTTGTTCATTCTCAATGAACATTGTTCACTTCTGAATTACTTATTAAAACTCATCAAATGAATCCAACTCACACAGCACGTTGTTTAAATATCACAGTGACGATAAGACATTCATCCGTGACACAGTACATGGCATGAAAAATTAAAATCATGGACAAAGATCAAGTAAAACCTGTTTGAAATACTTAGTGTAGGACTTGGGCTGAAATTGAAAAACTTTTAAGGATATTTTCATCAGGTAGAAAACGTTTTTTTTTTCTTTTTTAATATATATAGAAAGTTTTCATATTTAAATTTCATTACATTTTGTTTTAGTACATAAAGAAGAAGGTTCAAGAATCACAGCAATTATATTAAACTCTAATTATCAGCTAAACTATTGCAGTGATGTCTACACTGATGAAGGAAACACAGAAAATAAAAAATCTGGTTTATTTAAAGAGTAAAATGTACTTACAGTTAACATCCAGTCTGGTTCCTCCACCAAACGTGTACCACAGTGATACAAAGTCATTGAGCCGTTGTACAAAAACCTCTCAGTGTAGAGAGACACTGCTCTGTGACTGTGAAACAAACATCAACTAAATCAGTCTGTTTTTCAGATTTTGGCATCTGATATAAGAAATGAGCCAAAGAGCCAAAAATTCCAAAAATAATATTTTTCTATTACAATTTTTTTCAATTTCACAATGAAAAAATAAAGATTTGTTAAGAAAAAATAATCTAAATAATAATTCAATAAATGAAATATAAAAAGAAAATTTCCAGATGCATAAGTTCACATCAAAATTTACACTGAAATGTTCATAAAACATATTTTTTAGATATTTTTCCATTAATCAGAAGCTTCATCATATTGATATCTGTTGGAGTCAGTCAGAGCATTTCCATAGAGCCACTTTGCATCAGCAGCACCATGCTCCAGTGCTCTGGGAGAGTTTATAGTCCTGAGACTTGAAGACTGGATGACTGACAGCTGTCCTTCATGACAACACAAGCCACAGAAATCCCCCTGATCCAAAACATGACTTTGATCTCCATCCTCATCTGGACTGTCCTCTGCTGCTGCTTCACAGGTAAAGTCCAGAGAATCAAACTCCTCTCCTCTATCAACATCCGTCCCTCTGAAATGAAGCCGACTAAACGCTGACACTGCTTTATGTTTGTGTCTCTGTGTCCTCAGAGTCCAGAGGACAGGTCACAGTGACTCAGCCTGGAGCAGTGAGCTCTGCTCTGGGAGGCTCCGTCACCATCAGCTGTAGAACCAGTCAGAACGTTTATGTTTGGAGCAACTACCAGTATTTAGTCTGGTACCAACAGAGAGATGGAGACAGACCTAAACGGCTCATTTACGCTGCTTCCAATCGAGTATCAGGGATTCCAGCTCGTTTTACAGGCAGTGGATCAATCTCTGACTTCACTCTGGACCATCAGTGGAGTCCAGGCTGAAGATGCAGCAGTTTACTACTGTCAGAGTTATCACTCTATCAGCAGTCAGGCTGTGTTCACACAGTGAAAAGGCGTCGTACAAAAACCTCCCTCAGTCAGACTGAACAGAAACTGAAGTGACTGCTGCAGCTGGAAGCTACTGCAGAGACTGATACACTTCACTGAGGACACACACACACACACACACACACACACAAACATTCTTGTCTTACATTACTTTGAGGACACTTGTTGACAAAACTCATTCCCTAGTCCTTTACTCTAACCCTCTACTGAACCCTCAAACTGCCCTTTTAAGGTGTCAGACAGTGAGCACAGGGCAAAATATCCTCACTTCATTGGTTTAAAATTCAAACCCGTCCTCACATTGTGTAGCCATACAAGTACATGTACAAACACCAAGGAGCAAGGAACATGTATCAAAATAAGACAAAGAACATAAAAACTGATTTTAATAAAGATCAAAATCCAATCATCATCCATTCATATCCAGTTATAATCCCATGTTCTAATCTCAATTTCCAAAGGCTCCAGAGGAGACAACCCCAGACACTTTAATGGTAAATGGCTTGTTCATGACCTTTGGCCTCAGTCTCATCCTGGATCACAGCTTTATACACTGTTAATAGAGAATATGAAGGAGAGCAGGGATTTCTGGCCCAACTTCACCTACTTCCAAGGCACATGGAGAAGGAAAAACACGTGAAGAGGACACTGCAGTGACACTTGTATTAGAAAGAAGAGCAGCATCTGTTTTAGGATACCACAGGAAAACAGAGACAGTCAGGTGTGACTGACAGAGCTATCACATGTGACATGAATTACACATCAGCATCATTTATTAATGTCATAAGCTACAATGATAAAATCCTTGGTATCTCTCAGTGAGACACACTCTGTCCTCATGGATTTAACAGATCTACTGTCATTATATCAAACATGCAACACATGACAACAGTTATTGTTTGAATAGTTTCCATGGACTTCACTTATTTGATGAATGTGTCTCTTATTTTTAAATGTTGACAAGTCTGTTGGTGAATTGTTTCTCTAAATTTTAATGCTGGAAGAAAAAGGAAAAAAGTGGATGTAACTATAGAACAGAGGTCACTAACAGGCGGACCGCGGTCCGGGTCTGGACCCAGACGCCGTCCTATGCGGACCCAGACCTACGATCAATAAATTATCGATTATTCTACATCACAACGGGACGCTAATATTTTAACCAGCACAGCTTTTCTAGTCTTTACAGTATCTATTTAGCGGACCTTACAGACCAATTGCATGCGAGTTAAGCCATCCCACATGACGCTGCTCAGCCAATCAAATTCGAGAGTGAAAGCGCGACTCTGAATCATAGACTGTATAAGACATGGACGTAGCACCCGTGACGTCACCCATTGGTTTCGGGGAGTCGTTTTTGTGACCAAACCATGGGCATTTGAGCTGCGCCATCTTGGATTTTAGTGGGAGTGTACTTTCCATATTTGGCGAAGAGGCGGTTACTCTACGGGTCAGCCGGGGTCAGCCGGCCGAGAATCCGGCCACTTAGCTTGGACCAACCGAGCTAGCCTAAAGCTAATCAGCTAGGCTAACAAGCTAAGCGGCAGCTACATCCAGTCCCCGAGTCCAACCCGACTAGCTCGACCCCGTGTAACCGCGACACAGAACATACAACAGAGATCATAATGTTGCTGCTGTGTTTTAAACATAACTGTGAAACAATCATAATTATTTCATATTAATAAATATATTAAAAAGTTAAAACATTATTATTATTATTGTTGTTATTGTTGCCATTATTATTAAATATATATCATGAGTGAACGATAAAAAATAATGATGATGATAATATATTAAAATGTTTAACATTTAATATTTACCGGCTTTCGCCGCTGCATCCATCCACTATCCATTTACAGTTACAGCAGCACACAAACAACAGCTGCCGCTGACTGACGGAGCTGCTCTGTCCATGCAATGTCGGACTTTTTAAACAGAAAAATGAGACGAAATAAAGTTGTAGCCTCGTATTGCCGCAATGAACGAACTCTGAGAGCACGGAACACACCGCATCAGCGTTCCTAACATTATCCGCTCCGGTCCTCTATCTGTATCAGCAGCGACCATAAATCCGCAATTAAGTCATAAGCCAGCGGCAAAATATGCCGGTACTAATTAGTGCAAACATCCAGGCAAAATACTGAGAAATTTACTTACCGAAAAAACTGCAACACAGACTCCTTCGACGGTCCGTTAGTACAGTCCACACTACAACAAGCCATACTGTCACAAAAACCTATCCGAACATTGGTAAACAAACACGGACACTGCAACTCCTGTCAACCGCTGGACGTAGCCGTAGGTCTCTGGATGTAGCCGCCTACCCCAGCCGATGCTTTAGCAACGAGCTAACTGTCACTCAACGTAACCACGCCCCAATTTATTAAGCCTAAATAACACTAAAACGGTTGTGGTACAAAAAAATTCACCCCCCTCACAGTGTTCACGGAGGTGGAAACTATCAATAGAGACCAAAAACAAAAAATGTACCAGGCTGTAAATATGTTTTTTAGGCTGTAAAGTTGGCTATTTTAACATGGGGGTCAATGGAGAATTGCTCACTTCTGGAGCCAGCCCCCAGCGGCAGCCGAGGAACTGCAGCTTTTTGAACGCGGAAGTGATCCTCACTGCTGAAACCTACAACTCCCCCCTTGCTCTGAATACAGAAATGAGAGGTGAGTGACAGGTGGAAAGGGAAGTTAGCGATACAAGGAGATGACATTTATAGACAAGTGAGCCGGAGACAGGAAGAAAAGACAAGAAGCTTTTATCCCTCTACAACTATGAGGCTATATATATATATGTATATGTATATGTATATGTATATGTATATATATATATATATATATATATAGTTGTATCAACATCTGCAACTGACTGTTAAATTAAACAAAGTACAACTCAAAAATATTTATTGTCACTTAAGTTTTGAAGTATAAGTAAATCTGGGCTGGAATGGTGTCAGGGCCATCTCCTGCTGTCTCCCGCTCACTGGCCTCTCTCTCTCTCTCTCTCTCTCTTTTTTTTTTTTTATGGTGTTCCGGACCTTCGCTTGAAGAAATTTTCTCTCACTGGATCTCTTGAAATTTTAGTTGAATACCCCTGCTATAGAACCTTTAAATTCTGATTTTTGTTTAAATTTATATCATTAACTTTTGGACTTTTCCCTTCACATTAATTATTGTTCATGCAAAACGGTGCCAGTAACAATGAACACGTCTCTGTTGGAGTCAGTCAGAGCATTTCCATAGAGCCACTTTGCATCAGCAGCACCATGCTCCAGTGCTCTGGGAGAGTTTATAGTCCTGAGACTTGAAGACTGGATGACTGACAGCTGTCCTTCATGACAACACAAGCCACAGAAATCCTCCTGATCCAAAACATGACTTTGATCTCCGTCCTCATCTGGACTGTCCTCTGCTGCTGCTTCACAGGTAAAGTCCAGAGAATCAAACTCCTCTCCTCTATCAACATCCGTCCCTCTGACATGAAGCCGACTAAACGCTGCTTTATGTTTGTGTCTCTGTGTCCTCAGAGTCCAGAGGACAGGTCACAGTGACTCAGCCTGGAGCAGTGAGCTCTGCTCTGGGAGGCACCGTCACCATCAACTGTAGAACCAGTCAGAGGGTAGATGATGATACTGACCTTTCCTGGTACCAACAGAGAGATGGAGACAAACCTAAACTGCTTATTTACTATGCTTCCACTCGAGAATCAGGGATTCCAGATCGTTTTACAGGCAGTGGATCAAACTCTGACTTCACTCTGACCATCAGTGGAGTCCAGGCTGAAGATGCAGCAGTTTACTACTGTATGGGTGAATTCTATATCAACAGTCAGTATGTGTTCACACAGTGAAAAGGCGTCGTACAAAAACCTCCCTCAGTCAGACTGAACAGAAACTGAAGTGACTGCTGCAGCTGGAAGCTACTGCAGAGACTGATACACTTCACTGAGGATGAGGACACACACACACACACAAACATTCTTGTCTTACATTACTTTGAGGACACTTGTTGACAAAACTCATTCCCTAGTCCTTTACTCTAACCCTCTACTGAACCCTCAAACTGCCATTTTAAGGTGTCAGACAGTGAGCACAGGGCAAAATATCCTCACTTCATTGGTTTAAAATTCAAACCCGTCCTCACATTGTGTAGCCATACAATAACATGTACAAACACCAAGGAGCAAGGAACATGTATCAAAATAAGACAAAGAACATAAATACTGATTTTAATAAAGATCAAAATCCAATCATCATCCATTCATATCCAGTTATAATCCCATGTTCTAATCTCAATTTCCAAAGACTCCTGAGGAGACAACCCCAGACACTTTAATGGTAAATGGCTTGTTCATGACCTTTGGCCTCAGTCTCATCCTGGATCACAGCTTTATCCACTGTTAATAGAGAATATGAAGGAGAGCAGGGATTTCTGGCCCAACTTCACCTACTTCCAAGGCACATGGAGAAGGAAAAACACGTGAAGAGGACACTGCAGTGACACTTGTATTAGAAAGAAGAGCAGCATCTGTTTTAGGATACCACAGGAAAACAGAGACAGTCAGGTGTGACTGACAGAGCTATCACATGTGACATGAATTACACATCAGCATCATTTATTAATGTCATAAGCTACAATGATAAAATCCTTGGTATCTCTCAGTGAGACACTCTGTCCTCATGGATTTAACAGATCTACTGTCATTATATCACACATGCAACACATGACAACAGTTATTGTTTGAATAGTTTACATGGACTTGACTTATTTGATGAATGTGTCTCTTATTTTTAAATGTTGACAAGTCTGTTGGTGAATTGTTTCTCTTATATTTTAACATTGTTGACAGAAAAAGGAAAAAAGTGGATGTAACTATAGAACCTTTAAATCCTGATTTTTGTTTATAATATTACATTTTTGGACTTTTCCCTTCACATTAATTATTGTTCATGCAAAACTGTGCCAGTAACAATGAACACGTCTCTGTTGGAGTCAGAGCATTTCCATAGAGCCACTTTGCATCAGCAGCACCATGCTCCAGTGCTCTGGGAGAGTTTATAGTCCTGAGACTTGAAGACTGGATGACTGACAGCTGTCCTTCAAGACAACACAAGCCACAGAAATCCTCCTGATCCAAAACATGACTTTGATCTCCGTCCTCATCTGGACTGTCCTCTGCTGCTGCTTCACAGGTAAAGTCCAGAGAATCAAACTCCTCTCCTCTATCAACATCTGTCCCTCTGACATGAAGCCGACTAAACGCTGACGCTGCTTTATGTTTGTGTCTCTGTGTCCTCAGAGTCCAGAGGACAGGTCACAGTGACTCAGCCTGGAGCAGTGAGCTCTGCTCTGGGAGGCTCCGTCACCATCAGTTGTAGAACCAGTCAGAATGTTTATTATAGCAGCCCAAACCACCTTTTAGCCTGGTACCAACAGAGAGATGGAGACAAACCTAAACTGCTTATTTACTATGCTTCCACTCGAGAATCAGGGATTCCGGCTCGTTTTACAGGCAGTGGATCAAACTCTGACTTCACTCTGACCATCAGTGGAGTCCAGGCTGAAGATGCAGCAGTTTACTACTGTCAAAGTTATCACTATATCAACAGTCAGTGGTTGTTCACACAGTGAAAAAGCGTCGTACAAAAACCTCCCTCAGTCAGACTGAACAGAAACTGAAGTGACTGCTGCAGCTGGAAGCTACTGCAGAGACTGATACACTTCACTGAGGACACACACACACACGTATCAAAACAAGATCATTAACAAGAAACTGATCATGGCTGAAATCAAATGATTTTCTCCATCACAGCTTCTCTCCATCATTCATATCCAATTATAATCTTATGTTCTGATCTGATTCACCAACAAATCAAACAAGATCAAAAAAGAAGAAAAATCAAGTTCAACCTGGGACAGTTACTGAGAAAAGACTTGGTCATGACCTTTGACCTCAGCTTCACACTGGATCGTAGATAGAATCAGTTTCTTCTTCATTATTTGTTATTACAGCCTCATTTCACCATCAGAGTAGATCTTTTCACTGTGAGCTCATTAGATTCTAATGAAAAAACATCTGAATTTATTGATCAACATTTGGTGGATTTGGGTTTTTCACATCAGTCACTTCACATTCTGCACTGACTGAAGAAACAACCTCGGTAAAACAATGAAAATGATTCTGTGTAAAAAGCCTCAAATTTCTTCCTTCACAGAATTCACATCAGCCTCTCCAGCTGTTTGGTGGAAAACAGATGAAGTTTTCTGTCGTACATCTTTACCATTCATAGGCCTTTATAACACAGAGAATTTAAAGAGTCAACTGTCTTTCATAGAATTCTTATCAGTTTCATCAGTTCAACACTTGCCTCCTAACAGCTGGGAGCAGAAAGGCAGTTCAGATGCTGGCAGAGAGGTGGACTGGTACCTTCAGAAACCTGGAGAAGCTCCTAAACTCCTGATTTATCATGCTACAAATCGTCAGTCTGGAGTTTCAGATCGTTTCAGTGGAAGTGGATCTGGAACTGACTTCACTCTGACCATCAGCAGAGTCCAGACTGAAGATGCAGGAGTTTATTACTGTCAGCAGGATAACAGCCTCCCGTTCACACAGTGATACAACGTCATATAAAAACCTCCCTCAGCTGCAGAGGAACTGATCTGAATCAACAGCTGCACAAAACTAAACCCACAGACGTTTGCACAAAAGTACGTTTTACAACAAAGTACATTAAAAAACGTAACACAGTCACAGAGGAAAACATTTTGGAAAGTCAGTAAGTATTTTTATCAATAGTTTGATTCAGACAGGTTTTGAAACTTTGCATTTAAAGTCAGTTTTAATGATTGTTTTATGTTATGACATCAGTTTGCCAAGAACAAGACAGGCTGATACAGCTGCTGAATTATAGAGTAAAATAAAGTAAAATAATTTATAGATTTGCTAGAATAATCAGAGAAATTTCTCAGGATGTAGAAAATGATTTTCATAGTAATTCAGCAGTCACACTAAGTGTTGAATCAAGTGAAGAAATTACAAGTTAAAACATGACTATGCTAATTAGAAATAAACCCCAGTTAAAAGTTTTAAAGTCATGTTTCAGACAGAGATTTCCAACAAACTAACACTCATAACAATAATACATTAAAAGAATGTAATACAGTAACACATTAGTGCAGCCATGAGTTTTATTTAATGTGAGGATCAGAATGTGATGGAAAGTCAATGCAATCAAATGTACATATATTTACATGTGATTTTATTTTTTTTAAATCACCCTTCTACAGTTCAGTTGACAGGATTATGCACATTAGCTTAATGCAAATAAAAGCTCCATGAAATAGGATTACTTATTTACCTCAGGTCGAGAATATCTAGGTGATTTTCCATGAAATGTTCAGACCACGTGTTAGAACATTTAAAATATAAGCAAACAAAACTTTTCATCTGTTAAAAACAGAGGTGACAAAATATAGTCTTTTCTGAACGTAACACACTTTAAGATACAATAACATATCAGACCATTTTCATATCTGAGAAACAGACTTAAATAATAACTCATTAATCCTGTTGTTTTTGTTTTTAAACAAATAAGAAATATTGACAATAAACATGTGATATCATCTTGTGCTGCTGATGCTCAACAATTTCTTTCTAATCCATGAAACATTATTCAGTGTTTAATGTAAATAAAACTTTGAAATGATTGAATAAAAATGGCGTCTTGTCAATCTTCCACTCACACCGAGTTTCTACCTGCTTTAGGAAACCACTGCTAAACACAGACAATGTCAGGTTAGACTCAAAGAGTCAGTGGAGAAGAGGCAGCATCGTCTGGGTGGGGGCAACTCCACCCACTGGAGGAGGAGACAGAGATTAACACAGTTTATTTGAGGTAAACTAAACTCCAGTTTTCAGTTTTTCACCTCATTTCCATAGAGAGCCACTTTGCATCAGCAGCACCATGCTCCAGTGCTCTGGGAGAGTTTATAGTCCTGAGACTTGAAGACTGGATGATTGACAGCTGTCCTTCATGACAACACAAGCCACAGAAATCCTCCTGATCCAAAACATGACTTTGATCTCCGTCCTCATCTGGACTGTCCTCTGCTGCTGCTTCACAGGTAAAGTCCAGAGAATCAAACTCTCCTCTCCTCTATCAACATCCGACCCTCTGACATGAAGCCGACTAAACGCTGACGCTGCTTTATGTTTGTGTCTCTGTGTCCTCAGAGTCCAGAGGACAGGTCACAGTGACTCAGCCTGGAGCAGTGAGCTCTGCTCTGGGAGGCACCGTCACCATCAGCTGTAGAACCAGTCAGAACGTTTATGTTTGGAGCAACTACCACTATTTAGCCTGGTACCAACAGAGAGATGGAGACAAACCTAAACTGCTTATTTATCGTGCTTCCAATCGAGTATCAGGGATTCCAGCTCGTTTTACAGGCAGTGGATCAAACTCTGACTTCACTCTGACCATCAGTGGAGTCCAGGCTGAAGATGCAGCAGTTTACTACTGTCAGAGTTTTCATGTTATCAACAGTCAGCATGTGTTCACACAGTAAAAAAGCGTCGTACAAAAACCTCCCTCAGTCAGACTGAACAGAAACTGAAGTGACTGCTGCAGCTGGAAGCTACTGCAGAGACTGATACACTTCACTGAGGATGAGGACACACACACACACACAAACACACACACATGTTTGTACATCTATCTTTGTGAGGACACTCGTTGACATAATGCTGTCCCTAGTCTCTCACCATAACCTTAACCATCAAAACTGAATGCCTAACACCAAAAGCAAATCTCATCCATCAGTCATTTTAATGTGTGTCACAATCTGACGACCAGACAAACATGTCCTCATTTCAATGGTTTAAAATTCAAACTCACAATGTACGGCCATACAAGTATTCACACACACACACACAGTGGTCTTTGTGTAAAGTTCATAGAAGTCACTCAGTGTATCTCATGATACATCTAAATATATACTGATCCAAATGTAATTACAGATGTTAAGTAGAATGTCTCTGTCGAGCTCATATCTTCACCAAATTCAAATATTGATGAAAATGTTGAAAAATCTCACAATGTTAAGGAAAGTGAAGATTCTCAGTCATCCAGGTCAGGGTGTTTCCAAAAGCTGTGGAAAGGCAGCTGGACATCCTTGAAAATCTTGAAGATGTTTCATGTTATTCTGAGCTTCAGTGATGGAATAAAAATAAAAGCATCGACACTGTCAGGAATTCTGTTCAGATAAAAGAATCTTTGTGCAACGAAAAGGAAGCAATATTTTTATGTAGTTATACAGTGATAAACTCTCCCTCTGTTTATTAAAAGGAAAACAATTTGACTCATTTACAAAAATTTCTTTTGCTCATTAATATTTGTCACTTTATTGTAAACTCTGTTTGTCCCTGTCAGGATCCTTTTCAAAGTCAAGTCAAAGTCAAAGTCAACTTTATTGTCAAAACCATATGTACAGGTCATACACAGGTTTTGAAATTGCAGTGCTCCCTAGGCCCGCAGTGTTACGGTAAAAAAATAAAAAATAAAATTAAAGACAGTATAAACATAAATAAACATAAGCAGTATAAACAGTATAAACATATCTCAGTTGAGAAGAGAGTTGTATATAATACAAAAATAAGTGACACAAAAGAATTTGTGTGTAATTTTTTAGATCAAATTATGTAATTTAAGCAGTTTACAGGGTTATGCAGCAGCTGAATGTAAGTGTCGGTGCAAGTTTGTTTCAGCCCAGTGGAGTGTGTGTGTGTGTGTGTGTGGGAATGAGTCCATATTTCCGGGGGGGTTCAGAGGGGGGATGTGGGTGAGGGTCTAGGGTTCGTGTGTGCGGGGGTCCTCAGGGGGAGGGACGGCAAGGCAGGGAGAGAGTTCAGCATCCTGACAGCTTGGTGGACAAAACTGTCTCTCAGTCTGCTGGTTCTGACTCTTCAGTCTCCTTCCGGATGGCAGCAGACTGAAGAAGCTGTTGGACGGGTGGGTGGGATCACCTGCAATGCAGAGGGCTTTGCGGGTGAGACGGGTGTGGTAGATGTCCTGAAGGGAGGGGAGAGAGACACCCATGACCTTCTCAGCTGCTCTCACTACGCGATGTAGCTTCTTCCGGCAGGACATGGTGCAGGTGCCATACCACGCAGTGATGCAGCTGGTCAGGATACTCTCTATGGTGCCCCTGTAGAAACTGCACATGATGGGGGCTGGGGCTCTGGCTCTCCTCAGTTTACGGAGGAAGTAGAGTCGCTGTTGGGCTTTGCTGGTCAGTGATGCAGTGTTTTTTGACCAGGAGAGGTCTTCTGAGATGTGCACACCCAGGAACTTGGTGCTGCTCACTCTCTCCACCACAGCACCGTGGATGGTTAGTGGGGTGTGCTGGGCGTGCACTCTCCTGAAGTCTATGACGATCTCCTTTGTTTTCTCCACGTTCAGGGAGAGGTTGTTGGCACTGCACCACTCGGCCAGGCGGCTCACCTCACTCCTGTAGTATGTCTCATCGTCGTTGTTGATGTGACCTACCACAGTTGTGTCATCTGCAAACTTGATGAAGAGGTTGGAGCTGTGTGATGGTGTGCAGTCATGGGTCAGCAGGGTGAAGAGGAGGGGGCTCAGCACGCATCCTTGGGGGGCCCCCGTGTTCAGTGTGATGGTGCTAGAAATGTTGCTGCCGACCCGTACTGCCTGTGGTCTTCCTGTCAGGAAGTCCAGCAGCCAGTTGCACGTTGAGGTGTTGATCCCCAGTTGGTCCAGTTTATGAATAAGTTGCTGAGGTAGGATTGTGTTGAATGCTGAACTGAAGTCTATAAACAGCATTCTGACATATGAGTTTTTTGTGTCCAGGTGTGTGAGGGCTGAGTGGAGGGCTGTTGAAATTGCATCATCGGTCGAGCGTTTGGACCGATATGCAAACTGAAAAGGGTCCAGGGTGGGGGGGAGAGATGACTTAATGTGATGCATGACTAACCGTTCAAAGCACTTCATTAGGATGGGGGTGAGTGCAACAGGACGGTAGTCATTGAAGCAGGAGGGAGATGGCTTCTTCGGCACGGGAATGATGGTGGAGGCTTTGAGGCACGTGGGGACAACAGCCTGGCTCAGCGATGTGTTAAAAATGTCTGTGAAGACATCTGTGAGTTCCGCAGCACAGTCTCTCAATACTCGACCAGGGATGTTGTCAGGACCCGGGGCTTTGCGTGCGTTGACCCTACTGAGGGATCTCCTCACGCTGACCGGGGATAGAGTCAACACCTGGTCACCAGGAGGGGGTGGTGTCTTCTGTGCAGGGGTGCTGTTGTGTGCCTCAAAGCGAGCGAAGAATTCGTTCAGCTCATTCGGCAGAGAGGTGGAGCTGTCGGCTGTCTGCGGTGTGGGCTTGTAGTCCGTGATGGACTGTATCCCCTGCCACAGACTCCGGGTGTCTCTGCTGTCCCTGAAACGCTGCGCGATCTTCCTGGAATACTGCCTCTTTGCTTCTCTGATGCCACGTGACAGGTTTGCCCTTGCTGTCCTTAGGCCCACGTTGTCCCCAGCTCTGAAGGCAGCATTCCTCACCCTCAGGAGCCTGTAGACCTCCCCCGTGAACCATGGCTTCTGATTGGCCCGAACAGTGATGGTCTTGGTGTCTGTGACATCATCAATGCACTTGGAGATGTAGGCAGTGACGGTCTCTAGCTGTGTCCCAATTCAGGGTCTGCATCCTTCGAAGTGCGCAGCCTATGTGGTCTCCGAAGGATGCGGCTTCGGAGGATCCTCCGAAGGCTACGTTAACCGTTGGTAATTGGGACAGTGCTTCGGGGCACTTCCTGGTTGCGGCATAACGTCATAACCCCCCCAAGCCGGACGAACGGCAGATAAACGGCAAAACAGACAACAAACGGCAAAACAGACAACAGACAAACAACAAAAAAAGACAGTATGGATTTAGAAGTTTGGATTTTGTTTTTTGTAATATATTTATTTATTGAAGAAGAGGAGAGGCGGTGTCGTCAGCTTAACAGAAGACGGCTGATTTTGTTTCGGCTGAGAGAGCGCAGTGGGCAGGTAACATTAACTTATGGTTAAGCGTATTCTCCGCTGCTGCTGGCGGTGCTGCTGCTGCTGCTGCTGCTTGCCATTGCCGTTAGTACAGGCGCGCAAAGCATCTTGGGATATGTGAGGCCACGAAGGATGGTAGTGATGCATCCTCCGAATTCAGGGAAAAGTGGGACGCATTAGAAGGGCGCATTTTAAGGACCCTTCGATTTTTGGCGAATTGGGACAGCCTTCGCGCAGCGTTGTGACGTAAGCGGCCTTCAAATGCGCACTTCGAAGGATGCAGACCCTGAATTGGGACACAGCTTCTGTCTATTCCTGTAGGTCAGTGGAGTTGTTGTAGGTGGCAGCCTGTTTGAAAATCTCCCAGTCTGTGGTGGAGAATCAGTCTTGCAGTGCCTCTGAGGACCCTTCTGACCACACATGTATCTGCCTGAGAACTGCTTTGGTGACTTTGACCAGCGGTCTGTATGCTGGCATCAGCATAACAGTGATGTGGTCAGAGGCACCGAGGTGGGGGAGGGGGAGTGCTTTGTAGTCTCCTCTCTGGGTGGTGAAAACATTGTCCAAAGTATTACTTCCCCGAGTGGGAAAATTAATGTGGCTGTGAAGTTTGGGAAGCACAGACTTGGGGTCGGCATGATTGAAATCGCCCGCCAGAACAAGAAAAGCATCCGGGTGGGCTGTCTGCTGCTCACTGACCTGCTGGTACAGTTCGTTCAGTGCCTCACTCCTATTGTTGTTGTTGGAGCTGGGAGGGATGTAAACAGCAACAAGCAATATGGCTGTGAATTCCCTCGGAAGGTAGAACGGTCTGCATTTGATGATGACGATCTCCAGCAGTGGTGAACAGTGTTTGCTGATTACAACGGCGTCGCGACACCAGGCGTCATTGATGTAAACACAGAGTCCCCCGCCGCGAGTCTTTCCTCCTTCGACGAGAGCTCTGTCTGCCCGATAGCATGTTAGCCGATCCAGATGAATGGCGCTGTCGGGAATGGTGTTGTTGAGCCATGTTTCCACAAACACAAAGACACAGCATTCCCTCACAGACTTCATAGTGGACCGGAGTAGAGGTACGTGATCCAGCTTGTTGTCCAGCGAGCGTACATTGGACAGTACGATGGTGGGGATGGCAGGCTTGTTTGGGTTAGCCGCTAGCCTATCCCGGATTCCACCACGCTTACCCCTCTTCTGTTTTCTCTCGCACCGCCTGTGACGCCTCCACTGTGTGCGAGATCTGGGAGTTGGGGTCGGTGACGGTGAATTCCTCCGGAGCAGGCCGCAGTCCCGCAGTATGTCCCATAGCTCACTCAGGTGTGAATTAGATGTGGGATTATTTCTGCTGATGCTGAGCAGTAAATCCCGACTGTATGTGCGCCTTGGTGGAGATGGACATAACGAAGACGCAGACGAACAAAAACACGATCTTCGACACGACAAAAAACATGAAAACACTGTCTCGTTGGGACGGAGAGCAGCCGCTGCGTGTGTCCGCGCCGCCATCCAGTAATCTGACAGGTTTAGATCTGATCCTCTGAACTAAACCTGCACCGGAGCAGGTGAGGTGTGCAGCATGAGTTACCATGGCGATGTGACCCAGTAAGAAGTGAACCACCGTCGTGATCCTAAAAACCCAGAGTTAAAGCTGAAGTTACACAGCTGACCCCAAATCCTGCTTTGTAGTAATTTGTAGTACAGGCCTCAGAGCGTGGCTGACTTACTTCCAGTATATTGATAAAACATATTTAAAATGTGAAGAAAATAAATTTAAAACCCCAAAAAACCAAACAGCACCCTGAGGCTCACTGCAGACCAGTGGACGAAGGCGGGCTCTGTGACCTGTGAGGCCACCCAGGGCTCCCAGGCTCCGGTCTCAGAGACACTGAGGACAGACCAGTGTTCCCAGTCCTGACCTGACTCTCTGAGACTCTGCTACTAGTTTTACTCTGTTCCTGCTCTCACTCTGCTCTCTGTAACTGTCTCTCTCTTTATGAGTCTCTCAGATGTGTTTGCTTGTTCTTTGTTATGTGTCATTTCAATATTTCCAGATAATAAAGATCAGTTCATCCAATACTTTCTGCTTCCATCTGTTGTTTTTTAATGTTAACACAGTTTCATGATACTTTCTTCATCAGATGAAAAACTGACGCTGCTTTATGTTTGTGTCTCTGTGTCCTCAGAGTCCAGAGGACAGGTCACAGTGACTCAGCCTGGAGCACTGAGCTCTGCTCTGGGAGGCTCCGTCACCATCAGCTGTAGAACCAGTCGGAACGTTTATTTTTCAGGCAACTACCACCTTTTAGCCTGGTACCAACAGAGAGATGGAGACAAACCTAAACTGCTTATTTACTATGCTTCCACTCGAGAATCAGGGATTCCAGCTCGTTTTACAGGCAGTGGATCAAACTCTGACTTCACTCTGACCATCAGTGGAGTCCAGGCTGAAGATGCAGCAGTTTACTACTGTCAGAGTTATCACTCTATCAACAGTCAGGATGTGTTAACACAGTGAAAAAGCGTCATACAAAAACCTCCCTCACTTAACAGAAACTGAAGTTTCTGGAAGCTACTGCAGAGACACTTCACTGGACACACACACACACACACACAGAAAAACAGACACACACACACACACACAGAAAAACAGACACACACACACACCAGAAGTTACAGTTACACAGATCATATCAGTGTTTCTGACACGATAAATGTGAATATACATCCATATACATAGAGTCTAACAGAAATAATATGTTAGAATTTAATTTACGCCCTCAATAAATCAGCCTCTATGCTGATGACTTCTTGTTATAAATCCCAAAAATTCTTATCTTACCTTCTTTCATTTACTAATCAGGCCAGACTTCAAAGCAGGCTTTATGGCTGCATTCTCAATTTTCTGATGTCCATTAAATCTCTTACAGTGCTTGGAATCCACATTTTACCAAACAAATAATAACAAACCCCCTCTGAGTTGACCCAGGAATGCCTCATGAAATAGTTTCCCTACAGCAGCAGGTGTATAGAGCCTTCACTGTCATAGTTAAAATATAAACTTTCTTATGTAGTGGTCTCTGTTTGGTTTGATTTAGGCACAAAAACTTGGACCTTCATCACCATGGTTAAAATAATAAAGACACAGTTGAGGTGTAAGAACTGTCAATAATTTTCTTATCTGTCATTTCACAATCATAGGACATTCATGGTTAAAGGATCTGTGTTTATTGATAAACATTTCACATCACAGCACTGAAAAAACAAACTGGGTCTGAAAAAGAAAATGATTTGGTGTAATTGGCCTCAAAATGATTCTTTCATAGAATTCTTATCAGTTTTAGGACACCTGTCTCAGTGCTGAGGGGGAAACAGCATGAACTGTTGAGGACAGTTACAGCTGACTGACTCTGTGTGTTTGCATATGTGTCCTGCCTCTCTGCTCCCAGCCGTTAAGAGGCCAGTGTCGATCAGTGTGTGTCCAGGCCTTTCAGAGCCACTGACACGCCGGCAGCACAATGATGATGTCTCTGACTCTACTGCTGGCCACCCTGGGGCTCCTTGTTCAGGGTGAGACTCTCTGCTGAAAACACAGTCATGTTCTGCTGTGATGGACAAAGACTGAAACAAGCAGCACTGACCTTCTTCCATCTATTGTCCATCTTCAAGAAATGATCCTCTTGTGTTTGGATGTTGATCGTCTTTCTCCAAGCTGGATTTGTCTCAATAACCCTTCTCCTCTTTTTCATGTTTTCCAGGTTCATCAGGAGATATCATCTTGACTCAGTCTCCTGAATCTCAGTCTGTTGTTCCAGGTCAGACTGTCTCTATCAGATGATAAAGCCAGTAGATCTATAGGTGATGACATCAACTGGTACCTTCAGAAACCTGAGGAAGCTCCAATACTCTTGATTTATGATACTACAAATCGCCAGTCTGGAGTTTCAGATCTATTTAGTGCAACAGCACATCAGACTGACTTCACTCTGACCATCAGTAGAGTCCAGGCTGAAGATGCAGGAGTTTATTACTGTCAGCAGGATAACAGCCTCCTCTTCACACAGTGATACAACGTCGTACAAAAACCTCCCTCAGCTGCAGAGGAACTGATCTGAACCAACAGCTGCACAGACACAGACACATTTTAGACGACTGACAGTGAATTCAATTCAATTCAATTTTATTTATATAGCACCTTCCACAATCAAAATTGTCTCAAAGCCCTTTACAGAGACCCAGAGCCTGACCCCAGAGCAAGCACTTAAGGCGACAGTGGCAACGAAAACTCCCTTTTACCAGGAAGAAACCTTGAGCAGAACCTGGCTCAGATGGGGGACCCTCCTGCCGATGGCCGGGCTGGGTGAAAGGAGGAAAAGGAGGAAGATAGGACAGCTAGGAATGGAGGAGAGGAGGAGAAGGACATGCAGCATAATACAGACAATGGACAATGTTAGAGGGGCAGCATTTACATTACAATTAGTGAACAGTTATTGGATAATGTGTGCTCAGCAGATTACAGTAATGATAGAAAACAGAGCACAGAAGAAAAAAGCTGTCATGACTGGTAATTATTTACATTACAGTCTGCAAAGAATATTAATCCAATATTTATCTGTAGCAAAATGGAACATTAAATGTGTTAGAAATGGATCATTGTAAATAATAAACAGCAGCAGGTGGGTGGAGCCAGGACCACATAACATGCAGCTCCGGAGCCAGAGGTACCTGCAGAAAGGTACAGAGAAAGAGAGACCAGAGAGAAACAAACACAGGACTACGGGACAGAGAGGACACAGAGTTAATGACATGTAATAAAGGTTAATAAATTTGAGAGTGGGTCTGAGGAGAGAAAGAGAAAGAAGAAGAAGTGCGCAGTAGATCATGGGATATCCCCCAGCAGCCTAGGCCTATAGCAGCATAACTAGGGGATGATTCAGTTGCCTGAGCCAGCCCTACTAAGGGCTATATCCTTAACTGTAACAGTGTCTATAGAGATAATTGTAACTAACTATAAGTTTAATAAATAACTAGGACTGTAACTACAACTAATTATAAGCTTTATCAAACAAGAAGGTTTTAAGCTTGGTTTTAAAATTAGAGAGGGTGTCTGCTTCCCGAACCCAAACTGGCAGTTGGTTCCATAGGAGAGGGGCCTGATAGCTAAAGGCTCGGCCTCCCATTCTACTTTTAGAGATTTTGGGAACCATAAGCAAACCTGCATTCTGGGAATGAAGCAGTCTGTTAGGATGATATGGTACGATCAGCTCTTTGAGATATGAAGGAGCCTGGCCATTGAGGGCCTTATATGTAAGGAGAAGGATTTTAAAATCAATTCTGGATTTTACAGGAAGCCAATGAAGAGAAGTTAGTACAGGAGTAATATGATCTCTCTTGCTAATTCCAGTCAGTACTCTCGCTGCAGCATTTTGGATCAGCTGGATGCTTTTTAGAAAGTTAACTGGACATCCTGATAATAGGGAATTACAACAGTCCAACCTAGAAGTAACAAAAGCATGGACTAGTTTTTCAGCATCACTCTGAGACAGAATGTTCCTAATCTTACTGATATTGCGCAGGTGAAAGAAGGCGGTCCTGGAGACTTGTTTTATATGTGAATTAAAGGACAAATCCTGATCAAAAATAACTCCAAGGTTCCTCACAGTCGTACTGGAGGCTAAATTAATGCCATCCAGAGTAACTATATGATTAGATAAACTGTTTCTCAGGTGTTTGGGACCAAACAAAATAACCTCAGTTTTGTTTGAATTCAGAAGAAAAAGTTACTGGTCATCCAGGCCTTTATCTGTTGTGTGAAGTCCACACAACAGATCACTGTCAGGAAATACTGTTCATAGTTTAAGTTTTATCTGATTTAGTGCTTTGTACGGATAAAACAATTATAGTGGGTGACTTTAATATTCAATTAAGAATCAGACTCAATTGGCTTCTTTCAAAATGTTAACAAACCGACTCACTGTTTTAATAACACCCTTGATCTTGTACTGACTTATGGCATCGAAGCTGAATATTTGACAGTATTCCCTCAGAACCCTGTTTTATCCCATCATTCTTTAATAATATTTGAATTTATAATAATGAACTGCACAGCATCTGGGAAAAAATGAACTACAGTTGATATCCTGTAGATATTACAGGAGTCTAATAATGCTGTTACCAAATATAAAGAAGTTATTCCATCTTTATTATGTCCGTTGCCATGTGCCAGTTTTACAGAGGGCAATGACCTAAACTTTACTCCAGCAGACTGACAGCCTGAAAGGATAATTAGATTAGATTAGATTAGATTCAACTTTATTGTCATTACACATGTACAGGGACAGGGTAACGAAATGCAGTTTAGCACCTAACCAGAAGTGCAAAAGCAGCAAGTGCAGGATATAGCCAAAATAAAAACAAGTGCAATATATACAGTATTCACATTAGATATATACATATATAAATAAATATAAATAAATATATAAACATGATGTACAGATGAGTGTTTTATGACAGTATGTACAGTTAAATAAGTATTATGATCATACTATACGGATGGATTATGTATCTAAGTGTATGTACAGACATACAGATAATATAAACTTACTATACAGATAGGTTTATGAATATATGTACACTATATAGAGAAGAAAAGTGGGTGGTGTGAGGAGTATGGATGGTGTGTATAGGTAATGGAGGGGGGCGTGTCGTCGGGGGGCAAGGTTGGTGTGGGAGGTGGAGGTAGGGGGTTACAGGGGGGCTAAGTTCAATAAGGAAACAGCTGTGGGGAAAAAGTTGTTCCTGAGTCTACTAGTTCTTGTTCGGAGGCTCCTGAAGCGTCTCCTGGAGGGCAGGAGGTTGAACAGACCATTTGCAGGGTGAGAGGAGTCCTTGTGAATGTTGCGAGCTCGTCGCAGGCAGCGTTTTCTCTGGACCTCCTCAATGGAGGGAAGTGGAGTCCCAGTTATGTGTTGGGCAGTTTTCACCACCCGCTGCAGTGCCTTTCGGTCAGCGACTGAACAGTTTCCATACCAGACTGTGATACAGCTGGTCAGGATGCTCTCAATCACAGACCGGTAGAAGTTCACCAGAACGGCTGAGGATAGGTGGTTCTTCTTCAGTGTCCTCAGGAAGAAGAGGCGCTGGTGAGCCTTCTTGACCAGGCTGGAGGTGTTGGTGGACCAGGACAGGTCCTCTGTAATGTGGGTCCCCAGAAATTTGAAGTTGGAGACACGTTCAACAGCCATCCCATTGATGTGAATGGGGCTGTGCGTGCCTCTTTTCACCTTCCTGAAGTCCACAATAAGCTCCTTTGTCTTGCTGGTGTTCAGGAGCAAGTTATTGTTGCCGCACCACGTGGCCAGGTGCTGTACCTCCTCCCTGTAGGCAGTCTCATCGTTATTGCTGATGAGGCCAATCACCGTGGTGTCATCTGCAAACTTGATAATGGTGTTGGATCCATTTACAGGTCTGCAGTCATGGGTGAAGAGGGAGTAGAGGAATGGGCTCAGCACACAGCCCTGTGGTACACCGGTGTTGAGTGTGGTAGTGTTGGAGCAGATGTGGCCTGACCTGACATGCTGAGGTCTGTTGGTCAGAAAGTCCGTAATCCAGTTACAGAGGCAGGTGTCGATGCCCAGCTCTCCAAGTTTAGTGGTCAACTTGGAGGGGATGACGGTGTCAAGCTGAAGTCGACAAACAGCATTCGGGCATAGGTGTTGTTGTTGTCCAGGTGTGTGAGTACAGAGTGCAGAGTTGTGCATACCGCATCTTCAATGCTCCTATTGCTGCGACAGGCAAATTGGTGACGGTCCAGTGTGGGTGGGAGGCAGTTTTTGAGGTGAGCCAGAACCAGTCGCTCAAAGCACTTCATAACTATAGGTGTGAGTGCTACAGGGCGGTAGTCGTTCAGGCTCGCTGGGGAGTGTTTTGGCACTGGCACAATGGAAGTGGACTTAAAGCATGTTGGCACAGCCGCTTGGGTGAGGGACAGGTTGAAGATGTCCATGAAGACCACTGCGAGCTGCTCCGCGCATGCCCTGAGCACGTGTCCAGGAATGGGTCTGGGCCAGCAGCCTTGCGTGCGTTGATCCGGCTCAGTGCAGTGTAGACGTCTGTGGAGGTGAACATGAGGGGCTGATGGTCTGCTGAGGGTGTTGTCTTGGTGGCCATCTCCTTGTTGTCTCTGTCAAAGCGAGCATAAAAGTTGCTGGGCTTGTAGTCACTGATGGCCCGGATGCCCTGCCACATGCGTCGGGGGTCGGAGTTGGTAAAGTGTTCCTCCACTTTTAGCTTGTAGCAGTGCTTGGCCTTTTTGATGGCCCTCTTCAGGTTAGCTCTTGATTCACTGTAGGCTTGTGCATCACCTGATCTGAAGGCGGTGTCCCGGGCCTTCAGCAGGAGCCGCACCTCCTTGTTCATCCATGGCTTCTGATTTAGGGTATGTGGTGATCTGTTTCTGTGTTGTAATGCTGTCGATGGTGGTGTTGATATAATCCAGTACAGAGGAGGCATAGGTGTCAATGTCCGTATGGGAGCCACAGGTGGCCTGAGAAGCAAACATACTCCAGTCTGTGTGTAGAAACCTGTCCTGAAGTACAGAGTCTGCCCCTGCTGGCCACACTTTGATGGTCTTCACTGTTGGCTTCACACGGTTGATGAGGGGTGAATATTTAGGAAGGAGGGACAAAGTAAGGTGATCAGACTGTCCCAGGTGGGGGAGGGGGGAGGCAGTGTAAGCTCCAGCAATGTTTGTATAAAAATGGTCTAAAATTTTGTCTCCTCTGGTGGGGCAAGAAACATGCTGGTGAAATTTTGGGAGCACATCAAGCTTGGCATTAGTAAACTCCCGTGGCAGATAAAAAGGTCTACAAAAATTTCTTTTGCTCATTAATATTTGTCACTTTATTGTAAACTCTGTTTGTCCCTGTCAGGATCCTTTTCCAGTAATCTGACAGGTTTAGATCTGATCCTCTGAACTAAACCTGCACCGGAGCAGGTGAGGTGTGCAGCATGAGTTACCATGGCGATGTGACCCAGTAAGAAGTGAACCACCGTCGTGATCCTAAAAACCCAGAGTTAAAGCTGAAGTTACACAGCTGACCCCAAATCCTGCTTTGTTGTAATTTGTAGTACAGGCCTCAGAGCGTGGCTGACTTACTTCCAGTATATTGATAAAACATATTTAAAATGTAAAGAAAATAAATTTAAAACCCCAAAAAACCCAACAGAAAGTTTTTCATCTGATGAAGAAAGTATCATGAAACTGTGTTAACATTAAAAAACAACAGATGGAAGCAGAAAGTATTGGATGAACTGATCTTTATTATCTGGAAATATTGAAATGACACATAACAAAGAACAAGCAAACACATCTGAGAGACTCATAAAGAGAGAGAGAGACAGTTACAGAGAGCAGAGTGAGAGCAGGAACAGAGTAAAACTAGTAGCAGAGTCTCAGAGAGTCAGGTCAGGACTGGGAACACTGGTCTGTCCTCAGTGTCTCTGAGACCGGAGTCTGGGAGCCCTGGGTGGCCTCACAGGTCACAGAGCCCGCCTTCGTCCACTGGTCTGCAGTGAGCCTCAGGGAGCTGCTCCAGCTGTAGGTGCCGTCCTTCCCCAGCACCCCGGGGCTCCTGCTCTGATCCAAGCTGCTGCTGCTGCCGTCCACCTTCCAGGCCAGACTCCAGTCTGAGGGGTAGCCCTTGTTGGCCAGGCACATGAGTGTGGCCTTCCCCTGCTTCAGCTCCTCGTCGGAGGGGGGCAGCACCATCAGCGTGGGGGGAACTTGACCCACTGGAGGAGGAGACAGAGAGATGAATAAAGTTTATTTGAGATAAACTAAACTCTTTCCTGTGGACTGCAGCAGAGGAGACCTCTACTTCTGCTGCTCGTCCTCTGATCGGATGAAACTGCTCTTCGGTTTCTCACTTCCCTCTCTGAGCTCAGTAACCATGGCAACAGACAGGCATCACTGCTCAACCATGACAACAGACAGGTTTCAGTACTAAAGATAAAGAGTTAAAAGTGGCATTTTGTTCCTCTGATGTTTTCAAGTTGAATCTGTAAAATACTAATTCTGAATTTAACAAACATATTTTACTAAACATGAACAATGAAGGTTTTCCATTGTTTTCCAGCATCTGAAAGATTTATAATGTAAAACAGCAAAGACAGAGATAGCGTGTTTGCTTTGTTCATTCTCAATGAACATTGTTCACTTCTGAATTACTTATTAAAACTCATCAAATGAATCCAACTCACACAGCACGTTGTTTAAATATCACAGTGACGATAAGACATTCATCCGTGACACAGTACATGGCATGAAAAATTAAAATCATGGACAAAGATCAAGTAAAACCTGTTTGAAATACTTAGTGTAGGACTTGGGCTGAAATTGAACAACTTTTAAGGATATTTTCATCAGGTAGAAAACGTTTTTTTTTTCTTTTTTAATATATATAGAAAGTTTTCATATTTAAATTTCATTACATTTTGTTTTAGTACATAAAGAAGAAGGTTCAAGAATCACAGCAATTATATTAAACTCTAATTATCAGCTAAACTATTGCAGTGATGTCTACACTGATGAAGGAAACAGAGTAAATAAAAAAATCTGGTTTATGTAAAGAGTAAAATGTACTTACAGTTAACATCCAGTCTGGTTCCTCCACCAAAAGTCCACCACAGTGATACAAAGTCATTGAGCCGTTGTACAAAAACCTCTCAGTGTAGAGAGACACGGCTCTGTGACTGTGAAACAAACATCAACTAAATCTGTCTGTTTTTTTAGATTTTGGCATCTGATATAAGAAATGAGCCAAAGAGCCAAAAATTCCAGAATTAATATTACAATATTATATTACAATTTTTTTCAATTTTACACTGAAAAAATAAAGTTGAGAAAATTTGTTGAGAAAAAATAATCTAAATAATAATTCAATAAATGAAATATAAAAAGAAAATTTCCAGATGCAAATGTTCATAAAACATATTTTTTAGATATTTTTCCATTAATCAGAAGCTTCATCATATTGATATCTGCTGGAGTCAGTCAGAGCATTTCCATAGAGCCACTTTGCATCAGCAGCACCATGCTCCAGTGCTCTGGGAGAGTTTATAGTCCTGAGACTTGAAGACTGGATGACTGACAGCTGTCCTTCATGACAACACAAGCCACAGAAATCCTCCTGATCCAAAACATGACTTTGATCTCCGTCCTCATCTGGACTGTCCTCTGCTGCTGCTTCACAGGTAAAGTCCAGAGAATCAAACTCCTCTATCAACATCCGTAACTCTGACATGAAGCCGACTAAACACTGACGCTGCTTTATGTTTGTGTCTCTGTGTCCTCAGAGTCCAGAGGACAGGTCACAGTGACTCAGCCTGGAGCAGTGAGCTCTGCTCTGGGAGGCTCCGTCACCATCAGCTGTAGAACCAGTCAGAATGTTTATGTTTGGAGCAACTACCAGTATTTAGCCTGGTACCAACAGAGAGATGGAAACAAACCTAAACTGCTCATTTACGCTGCTTCCACTCGAGTATCAGGGATTCCAGCTCGTTTTACAGGCAGTGGATCAAACTCTGACTTCACTCTGACCATCAGTGGAGTCCAGGCTGAAGATGCAGCAGTTTACTACTGTCAGAGTTTTCACTATATCAACAGTCAGAATGTGTTCACACAGTGAAAACCTCCCTCCGTCAGACTGAACAGAAACTGAAGTGACTGCTGCAGCTGGAAGCTACTGCAGAGACTGATACACTTCACTGAAGACACACACACACACACACACACAGAGAGAGAGAGAGAGAGAGAGAGAGAGAGAGAGCAAGATTAATAAGGAAGATTAATAAGAAAAAACACGATTTAAATCAAATGATTTTCTCCATCACAGCTTCTCTCCATCATTCATATCCAATTATAATCTCATGTTCTGATCTGATTCACCAACAAATCAAACAAGAACAAAAAATCAAGTTCAACCTGGGACAGTTACTGAGAAAAGACTTGGTCATGACCTTTGACCTCAGCTTCACACTGGATCGTAGATAGAATCAGTTTCTTCTTCATTATTTGTTATTACAGCCTCATTTCACCATCAGAGTAGATCTTTTCACTGTGAGCTCATTAGATTTTAATGAAAAACGTGAATTTATTGATCAACATTTGGTGGATTTGGGTTTTTCACATCAGTCACTTCACATTCTGCACTGACTGAAGAAACAACCTCGGTAAAACAATGAAAATGATTCTGTGTAATAAGCCTCAAATTTCTTCTCTCACAGAATTCACATCAGCCTCTCCAGCTGCTTGGTGGAAAACAGAAGTACATCTTTACCATTCATAGGCCTTTATGACACAGAGAATTTAAGGAGTCAACTGTCTCAGTGCTGAGGGGGAAACAGCATGAAATGTTGAGAACAGCTACAGCTGACTGACTCTGTGTGTTTGCATATGTGTCCTGCCTCTCTGCTCCCAGCCGTTAAGAGGCCAGTGTTGATCAGTGTGTGTCCAGGCCTTTCAGAGCCACTGACACGCCGGCAGCACAATGATGATGTCTCTGACTCTACTGCTGGCCACCCTGGGGCTCCTTGTTCAGGGTGAGACTCTGCTGAAAACACAATCATGAAACAAGAAGCACTGACCTTCTTCCATCTATTGTCCATCTTAAAGAAATGATCCTCTTGTGTTTGGATGTTGATCGTCTTTCTCCAAACTGGATTTGTCTCAATAACCCTTCTCCTCTTTTTCATGTTTTCCAGGTTCATCAGGAGATATCACCGTGTCTCAGTCTCCTGAATCTCAGTCTGTTGTTCCAGGTCAGACTGTCTCTATCAGATGATAGAGCCAGTTCACATGTTAGTAATGATTTGCAGTGGTACCTTCAGAAACCTGGAGAAGCTCCTAAACTCCTGATTTATAATGCTGGTCCCGTCAACTGACTTCACTCTGACCATCAGTAGAGTCCAGACTGAAGATGCAGGAGTTTATTACTGTCAGCAGGATAACAGCCGCCCGTTCACACAGTGATACAACATCATATAAAAACCTCCCTCAGCTGCAGAGGAACTGATCTGAATCAACAGCTGCACAAAACTAAACCCACAGACGTTTGCACAAAAGTACATTTTACAACAAAGTACATTAAAAACATAACACAGTCACAGAGGAAAACATTTTGGAAAGTCAGTAAGTATTTTTATCAATAGTTTGATTCAGACAGGTTTTGAAACTTTGCATTTAAAGTCAGTTTTAATGATTGTTTTATGTTATGACATCAATTTGCCAAGAACAAGACAGGCTGATACAGCTGCTGAATTATAGAGTAAATCAAAGTAAAATAATTTATAGATTTGCTAGAATAATCAGAGAAATTTCTCAGGATGTAGAAAATGATTTTCATAGTAATTCAGCAGTGACACTAAGTGTTGAATCAAGTGAAGAAATTACAAGTTAAAACATGACTATGCTAATTAGAAATAAACCCCAGTTAAAAGTTTTAAAGTCATGTTTCAGACAGAGATTTCCAACAAACTAACACTCATAACAATAATACATTAAAAGAATGTAATACAGTAACACATTAGTGCTGCCATGAGTTTTATTTAATGTGAGGATCAGAATGTGATGGAAAGTCAATGCAATCAAATGTTCATATATTTACATGTGATTTTATTTTTTTAAATCACACTTCTGTAGTTCAGTTGACAGGATTATGCACATTAGCTTAATACAAATAAAAGCTCCATGAAATAGGATTACTTATTTACCTCAGGTCGAGAATATCCAGGTGATTTTCCATGAAATGTTCAGACCACGTGTTAGAACATTTAAAATATAAGCAAACAAAACTTTACATCTGTTAAAAACAGAGGTGACAAATAAAATATAGTCTTTTCTGAACGTAACACACTTTAAGATACAATAACATATCAGACCATTTTCATATCTGAGAAACAGACTTAAATAATAATAACTCATTAATCCTGTTGGTTTTGTGTTGTTAAACAAATAAGAAATATTGACAATAAACAGGTGATATCATCTTGTGCTGATGATGCTCAACAATTTCTTTCTAATCCATGAAACATTATTCAGTGTTTAATGTAAATAAAACTTTGAAATGGTTGAATAAAAATGGCGTCTTTTCAATCTTCTACTCACACCGAGTTTCTACCTGCTTTAGGAAACCACTGCTAAACCACTGCTGGGAGAGTTTATAGGCCTGAGACTTGAAGACTGGATGACTGACATCTGTCTTTCATGACAACACAAGCCACAGAAATCCTCCTGATCCAAAACACTGACCTTCTTCCATCTATCCCAATCAGCGACACACCCGCTGAGGAAAAAACTCTGGTTATTGGCAGCTCCATTTTGTGAAATGTGAAGTTAGAGACTCCAGCGACCATAGTTAAATGCATTCCTGGGGCCAGAGCGGGCGACGTTGAATCGTATTTAAAACTGCTGGCTAAGGATAAACGTGGATTTGGTAAGATCGTTATTCACATCGGCGGTAATGACACCCGATTACGCCAATCGGAGGTCACTAAAATTAATGTGGAATCGGTATGTAACTTTGCCAAAACAATGTCGGACTCCGTAGTGTTCTCTGGACCCCTGCCCGATTTGACCAGTGATGACATGTTTAGCCGCATGTCATCATTCCGTCGCTGGCTGCGTAGGTGGTGTCCAGCAAACGACGTGGCCTTCATTGATAACTGGAAAAGTTTTTGGGGAAAACCTGGTCTGATTAGGAGAGACGGCATCCATCCCACTTTGGATGGTGCAGCTCTCATATCTAGAAATATGACAGATTTTATTAGAAAACCAAATTCATGACAAGCCAGAGTTGAGACCAGGATGCAGAGTTGCAGTCCTACACGCTTCTCTGCAGTTTCTCTAGAGCTGTCACCCACCCATGATTCTTACTATTCCTACCATTCTAACGATTCCTTTTATCCTATAGAGACTGTGTCTGCTCCCTGTCAACAAAAAGTGCATAAATTTAAAACTGCAAGAGGTGTTATTCATAAAAACCTCAAAAAAATGTATACTACAAAAGCATCTGAACCTAAAAACACCACAATCAGATGTGGGCTATTAAACATTAGATCTCTCTTGTCTAAATCTCTGTTAGTGAATGATTTGATAATGGATCAGCAGATCGACTTATTCTGTCTGACTGAGACCTGGCTGCAGGAGGAAGAGTATGTCAGTCTAAATGAGTCAACCCCTGCTAGTCATATTAATTATCACATTCCTCGAGGCACAGGCCGAGGAGGAGGAGTGGCAGCAATCTACCACTCAAGTTTATTAATTAATCCTAGACCTAAGCTGAAATATAGCACATTTGAAAGCCTTATCCTCAGCCTCTCACATCCAAATTGGAAGACAGAAAAACCAGTCCTATTTGCTGTGGTGAATCGTCCACCTGCTGCTTACTCTGAGTTTTTGTCTGAATTCACAGAATTTTTATCTGATTTAGTGCTTAGTACGGATAAAGCAATTATAGTGGGCGACTTTAATATTCATGTCGATACCCACAATGACAGCCTTAAGACTGCTTTCTATTCAGTATTAGACCCAATTGGCTTTTTACAAAATGTTAACAAACCAACTCACTGTTTTAATCACACCCTTGATCTTCTGGGAAAAAAATTAACTACTGTAGATTTCTGTCTGATAATGCTGTTATCAAATATAAGGAAGCTATTCCATCTTTATTATCTCCGCTGCCATGTGCCAGTTTTACAGAGGGCAATGGCCTAAACGTTACTCCAGCAGATATAGACTATCTAGTTGATAATACTGCTGCTTCATTGCGTTCAACCCTTGACTCTGTTGCCCCTTTGAAAAAGAAGGTCAGTAATCAGAGGAAGCTAGCTCCATGGTACAATTCACAAATACGTACTTTAAAGCAGATATCACGAAAGCTGGAAAGGAAATGGTTATCCACTAATTTAGAGGAATTCCGCCTAGCCTGGAAAGATAGCTTTATAATGTATAAAAAAGCCCTCCGTAAGGCAAGAACTGCCTATTACTCATCATTAATAGAGGAAAACAAGAACAACCCTAGGTTTCTTTTCAGCACTGTAGCCAGGCTGACAAAGAGCCATAGCTCTGTTGTACCATCCATCCCTCTAGCTCTCACTAGTAATGACTTTATGAGCTTCTTTAGCAACAAAATAGTAGACTTTAGAGACAGAATCCATCTCATCCTGCCTACAACTGTTAATGATGTAGGTATGTCTAGAACAGCATCTTTAGAATTGTCTGCCAGTCCTGATTTGTTGTTAGACCGTTTCTCTCCCATAGATCTAGCTGAATTGACTTCAATAGTTTCTAAATCTAAATCATCAACATGTCTTTTGGATCCTATCCCGACCAGACTTCTTAAAGATGTGTTGCCTTTGATTGGCACTCACATATTAGATCAGATAAATCTCTCTTTGGTTACAGGATATGTCCCACAGGCTTTTAAGGTTGCAGTTATCAAACCTTTACTTAAAAAGCCTTCTCTGGACTCTGACATTTTGGCAAACTATAGACTTATATCCAATCTCCCCTTTAATTCTAAAATTCTTGAAAAGGCTGTTGCATCTCAGTTGTGTGATCATCTACATAGGAACGGTTTGTTTGAAGTTTTTCAGTCAGGATTTAGAGTTCATCATAGCACAGAGACAGCACTGGTGAAAGTTACCAACGACCTTCTTATAGCATCAGATAATGGACTCGTCTCTATACTTGTCCTGCTAGATCTTAGTGCTGCATTTGACACCATTGATCATAATATCCTATTGGAAAGACTGGAACATGTTATTGGGATTAAAGGAACAGCACTAGACTGGTTTAAATCATATCTGTCAGATAGATACCAGTTTGTTCATGTTAATGATGATCCCTCCATATATACCAGAGTAAGTCATGGAGTTCCACAGGGTTCTGTGCTTGGACTGATATTGTTCACCTTATACATGCTTCCCCTAGGCAATATTATCAGGAGGCATCTTGTCACACAAGATGGCGCCGCGGATGGCGACCTCGGTACTTCGCTCTCTTGCACTTTGCTTGTTTTTGTGTTTTTTTGGAGCTTTTTGTAACCCCTCACTGATCACTTTCACCAGAGAGGAGCTTCTAAATATCAGAGAGACATCCCCAGATCTTTCTACCCCAGCTTTCATCAATCCGGAAAGTTTTACAGAGATTTTGGTCGGAGGCGCAGCAGCGCTCTATGGAATTTGCCGGAGACGCCGTCGTGGGAAATGAGCAGGAGCGCTCGTCAAGTTGAGGCAGAGGGGACTTCGAACCTCGCTCCCGTCTATTCACCTGGCCAACGTCCGCTCCCTGGCGAACAAAATAGATGAACTGCTGCTGCTCAACCAAACCAACTCGGACTTTCGTAGATCCGCCGCCTTGTGTTTCACTGAAACCTGGCTCTGTGAGCGCATCCCGGACAGCGCACTTCGGCTGCCGGGCTTCCAACTTTTCCGTGCGGACCGTTGCACTGAGCTCTCAGGGAAAACGAAAGGTGGTGGAATCTGCTTCTATATAAACGAAGGTTGGTGTACAGATGTCACAGTGTTAGAAAAGTCGTGCAGCCCTCACCTAGAGACACTTTTCATAAATTGCAAACCTTTTTATTCTCCGCGGGAGTTCTCCTCGTTTGTTTTGGTCGGAGTTTACATCCCCCCCCAAGCTTGCGTAACACATGCGTTACAACAGCTGGCCGACCAGATATCAGACACTGAGAGAAAACACCCGGACTCCCTTATTATCATTCTCGGGGATTTTAACAGCGCAAACCTCACACGTGAGCTTCCTAAATATAGGCAGCACATCAAATGTCCCACCAGAGACTCAAACACACTGGACCATTGCTACACGGTTTTGAAAGATGCCTACCGCGCTGTCCCCCGCGCAGCACTAGGGCTCTCTGATCACTGTCTGCTTCATCTCATCCCAACCTACAAGCAGAAACTAAAATCTTCTAAGCCTGTGGTTAGGACTGTGAAGAAATGGACAGAGGAGTCAAAGCTGGAGCTACAGGCCTGCTTTGACTGCACTGACTGGAGTGTTTTCGAAGCTGCAGCCACTAACATCAACGAACTTACTGACACTGTGACATCGTACATCAGTTTTTGTGAGGACATGTGTGTGCAGACCAAGACCTTCTGTACATATAACAACAACAAGCCATGGTTTACTCCCAATCTGAGGAAGCTGCGCCAGGCCAAGGAGGAGGCCTACAGGAGTGGGGACCAGGCCCTGTTTAAACAGACCAGGAACAAACTGACCAAGGAGATCAGAGTGGCAAAGAGAAGCTACAGTGAGAGGCTAAAAAACAGCCTCTCAACAAATGACTCTGCATCAGTTTGGAGAGGTCTTAATCACATCACCAACTACAGGAGACCATCCCCCCACCCTGCAGAAGATCCCAGACTGGCTGAGGAACTTAACACCTTCTACTGCAGGTTTGATAAGGACTTTCTCACACCTCACGGCCACACAAAGAACCCACCTGCAACACCTCCCCCACTGCCCCAGCCTTCCCTGCCTGCCCTGACGATCCGTGAAGAGGATGTGTGTCGGCTCCTTCAGAGACAAAAGACCAGGAAGGCTCCAGGACCTGATGGAGTGTCCCCCTCCTGCCTGAGAGTCTGTGCTGAGCAGCTGACGCCCATCTTCACCCGGATCTTCAACCAATCCCTGGAGCTGTGTGAAGTGCCCTCCTGCCTCAAACGCTCCACCATCATCCCAGTGCCCAAGAAACCCATTATCACTGGACTTAATGACTACAGACCCGTCGCCCTGACGTCTGTGGTCATGAAAACTTTTGAGAGACTAGTGTTGAACCACCTGAGGGACATAGCTGGCCCCCTCCTGGACCCCCTGCAGTTTGCCTATCGGGCAAACAGGTCGGCGGATGATGCAGTCAACATGGGACTGCAACACATCCTGCACCACCTCGACTCCCCAGGGACATATGCAAGGATCCTGTTCGTGGACTTCAGTTCGGCGTTCAACACCATCATCCCTGAACTCCTCCATCAGAAGCTCTCCCAGCTCACAGTGCCCGCCTCCACCTGTCAGTGGATCACCAGCTTCCTGACAGAGAGGCAGCAGCAGGTGAGGCTTGGGAGAATCACATCCAAGACCCGGTCCATCAGCACTGGTGCCCCCCAGGGGTGTGTCCTCTCCCCACTGCTCTTCTCTCTCTACACCAATGACTGCACCTCAAGTGATCCATCTGTGGAAATTCTGAAGTTCGCAGACGACACCACTGTCATTGGACTGATCCAGGACGGTGACGAGTCTGCTTACAGACAGGAGGTGAAACAGCTGGTCCTGTGGTGTGGTCAGAACCACCTGGAGCTGAACCTGCTCAAAACAGTGGAGATGACAGTGGACTTCAGGAGAAACCCCCCCACTCCCCTCCCTCTCACCATCATGAACAATACAGTGTCCACCGTGGAATCCTTCAGGTTTCTGGGTACCACCATCTCCCGGGACCTGAAGTGGACCCTCCACATTGACTGTTTAAGGAAGAAGGCTCAGCAGAGGTTATACTTCCTACATCAGCTCAGGAAGTTTAACCTGCCTAAGGAGCTGCTGATCATTTTTTACAGCGCCATCATCCAGTCTGTCCTCTGCACTTCCATCACCGTCTGGTTTGGATCAGCCACCAAACGGGATAAGACTGGACTGCAACGGACAATCCGGGCTGCAGAGAGGATTATCGGCACCGACCTACCCTCCATACAAGACCTATACCAGGTCAGAGTTAGGAACCGTGCTAAAAACATCTCTGCAGACCCCTCACATCCTGGTCACAAACTGTTTAAACTCCTCCCCTCCGCCAGGCACTTCAGAACATTGCTCGCCAAAACCAGCCGATACAAGGACATTTTCTTTCCCCAGGCTGTGGCTCTGATGAATATGTGACTGTTTCTTTCCCCACTACCTCCTTCAGCATCTTTGCACATTTTTCCACTACCTCATTTCACCGTCTCTTTATGTTGTTGTTTTTTTTTTGCACTATAACCTGCACTATTTCTCTCAATAGCCTGGATATATATTTATATACATGTAAATAGTTATATAGTTATCTTTTTCTGGAACAAATTGCACTACCCACATTTTTTTTGCACCATTAGTGTTCCGTCGGTTGTGTGTTGTTGTTGTTGTTGTCTTTGTTGTTGTACCGCAGGAGAGGAAGAAAAACCGGAGTCAAATTCCTTGTTTGTATGTACAAACCTGTATGTACAAACTTGGCCAATAAACCTGATTCTGATTCTGATAAATTTCCATTGCTATGCAGATGATACCCAGCTATATTTATCAATGAAACCAGACGAAACAGATCAGTTAGCCATACTTCAGGCATGTCTTAAAGACATAAAGGCCTGGATGACCTGTAACTTTCTTCTTCTGAATTCAGACAAAACTGAGGTTATTTTGTTTGGTCCCAAACACCTCAGAAACAGTTTATCTAATCATATAGTTACTCTGGATGGCATTAATTTAGCCTCCAGTACGACTGTGAGAAACCTTGGAATTATTTTTGATCAGGATCTGTCCTTTAACTCACATATAAAACAAGTCTCTAGGACCGCCTTCTTTCACCTGCGCAATATCAGTAAGATTAGGAACATTCTGTCGCAGAGTGATGCTGAAAAATTAGTCCATGCTTTTGTTACTTCTAGGCTGGACTACTGTAATTCCCTATTATCAGGATGTCCAGTTAACTCTGTAAAAAGCCTCCAGCTGATCCAAAATGCTGCAGCGAGAGTACTGACTGGAATTAGCAAGAGAGATCATATTACTCCTGTACTAACTTCTCTTCATTGGCTTTCTGTAAAATCCAGAATTGATTTTAAAATCCTTCTCCTTACATATAAGGCCCTCAATGGCCAGGCTCCTTCATATCTCAAAGAGCTGATAGTACCATATCATCCCAACAGATTGCTTCGTTCCCAGATTGCAGGTTTGCTTATGGTTCCCAAAATCTCTAAAAGTAGAATGGGAGGCCGAGCCTTTAGTTATCAGGCCCCTCTCCTATGGAACCAACTGCCAGTTTGGGTTCAGGAAGCAGACACCCTCTCTAATTTTAAAACGAAGCTTAAAACCTTCCTGTTTGATAAAGCTTATAATTAGTTGTAGTTACAGTCCTAGTTATTTATTAAACTTATAGTTAGTCACAATTATCTCTATAGACAATGTTACAGTTAAGGATATAGCCCTTAGTAGGGCTGGCTCAGGCAACTGAATCATCCCCTAGTTATGCTGCTATAGGCCTAGGCTGCTGGGGGACATCCCATGATCTACTGCGCACTTCTTCTTCTTTCTCTTTCTCTCCTCAGTCCCACTCTCAAATTTATTAGCCTTTATTACATGTCATTAACTCTGTGTCCTCTCTGTCCCATAGTCCTGTGTTTGTTTCTCTCTGGTCTCTCTTTCTCTGTACCTTTCTGCAGGTACCTCTGGCTCCAGAGCTGCATGTTCTGTGGTCCTGGCTCCACCCACCTGCTGCTGTTTATTGTTTACAATGATTTATTTCTAACATGTTTAATGTTCCACTCTGCTGCAGATAAATATTGGATTAATATTCTTTGCAAACTGTAATGTAAATAATTAGCTTTTTGCCTCTGTGCTCTGTTTCATAATTGCAATCTGCTGAACACACATTATCCAATAACTGTTCACTAACTGTAATGTAAATGCTGACCCTCTAACATTGTCCATTGTCTGTATTATGCTGCATGTCCTTCTCACCCTCTCCTCCATTCCTAGCTGTCCTATCTTCCTCCTTTTCCTCCTTTCACCCAGCCCAGGCCTTTGAGACAATTTTGATTGTGGAAGGCGCTATATAAATAAAATTGAATTGAATTGAATTGAATTATTGTCCATCTTACCTCAGCTGGTACCTTCTGAAACCTGGAGAAGTTCCTAAACTCCTAATTTATTATGCTACAACTCGTGAGTCTGGAGTTTCAGATCATTTCAGTGGCAGTGATCTGGAACTGACTTCACTCTGACCATCAGCAGAGTTCATGCTGAAGATGAAGGAGATTATTACTGTCAGCAGGGTTACACCACCCCGTTCACACAGTGATACGTCGTACAAAAACCTCCCTCAGCTCAGAGGAACTGATCTGAATCAACAGCTGCTCTCAAACTTAAACACTAGAGGTTTGATTGATAAAGTTAATGGATAAATAGTCATGTGGACATTTGTGTGATTAAATCACTGAATTCATTTTGAGTAACAATTAATTACATTTCAGAAATATTGAATTGTTGTGCAGTTTGAATCAGGATTACTGTCAGAGTTCAGTTTACTGAGTCAGAGCCAAACACATCAAGCATGAACAGTGGATCAGTTTAGCTCAGTTTAACATATTTTTGTCTGCAACAATTAGTAAATCAGCATTTTATTATTTTATTCTTTGAAATCAAATTAATTTTTGTAAACAACAAATTTCAACTTTTACTAAACACACAAATCATCATCATCATCATCACTGATACAATATGAATCTTATTACAGCACAAACACTGAAAATGTTGGAGAAGAATTCAAAAGGAAACTTGACCATCAATCCAAATGAATCTTAGCTGATGTCACGAGTGTACTTAGTCACAATGTTCTGTGTCACTGATTTATTCTAATTCTGTACAGTGTGATTATACTGTCCTTACTGAAGGTTGTTGCAGGCAACGTTTTTACAGCAATACAGCAATCTTAACATAATATCTTCATCACTAACATCCTCCAAGGAACAGGCCGTGTGTTGAATTTGGCAGGAATTTTAATGACGAAAATATGTAATTTCTTTGTAAAACTACAAATAAGAGCACAAAAAATACAAATAGATAAATACGTTGGCAAATAAAGAAAATATATCTGCCATAAATAACGCAACTAGCCACTGTAATATACATATATGAAGCGGCAAACAAACCAAACAATGTACTTAAATCACAGAAATGGACACACAACCGTGTCAACACAATTGCAATACACATCCAACTTACAGATGAAGCCGCCTCGGAGAACCTTAGCGACTGGACCCTGCAGACGATGCACACCGAACCGCTTCCGAAAAGAAAAACACTTCCCGACCTTGACACATCCCTGCTGAACTGCATTCCAACAGCCACCACCAGGCGGCACCAAGAAACACACACAAAAGAACCAAACCCATCAATTCCACTACAGTGATGATGATGAGTGTTTAGTCAACATTACTGCTGAACAGAGATGTGTGTTGTTGTCTGTCTTTCCTTTAATGTTTGACCTTCAATCTGCTGAAAGTCAACTTCCAAACCAATCAGCTGTTCCTCCTCCACCCTCTCAAACCCACATCATCAAGTCTTTGACCAGAGACCAAACCCTTTGTCTTTTTCACGTGGTCAAAGTGTCTTTATTGTCATGAAACACTGAACATGTCAGTGTTACGAGAAGCAAACAGCACTGCTGAAACATATGATAGCCACGTTACACAGAGACAGGGAGAGAGAGAGAGGGAGCTGCAGAGTGAGTGCAGAGTCACTGGATCTCTCTTTATGCTGATGATATCTGACTTTATATTTCTGATCTTGAAAATCCCACAAAGATTCAGAAGATTTTTATCAGTCAACTAACGTACAATCAATTTAGAATCACTTTTAAATATTGATTTTAAAAATTGTTAAAATGTGAACAAATCCATTTAAAACCCACAAACAGTCAGCATATGGGTGGGAGAGATCAATCACAATGTATTTCATCTGATTAAGAAAGAATCCTGATCATGAGTTAGTGTTATAAACACAACAGAATGAAGAAGAAGGTGTTTGATGAATTGATATTTATTGTCTGGAAATACTGAAATTACAAACATTACAAGAAACTAGCAAACACATCTGAGAGACAGTCAGAGAGAGAGAGAGAGAGAGAGAGAGAGTTACAGAGAGCAGAGTGAGAGCAGGAGCAGAGTAAAACCAGTAACAGAGTCTCAGAGAGTCAGGTCAGGACTGGGAACACTGGTCTGTCCTCAGTGTCTCTGAGACCGGAGTCTGGGAGCCCTGGGTGGCCTCACAGGTCACAGAGCCCGCCTTCGTCCACTGGTCTGCAGTGAGCCTCAGGGAGCTGCTCCAGCTGTAGGTGCCGTCCTTCCCCAGCACCCCGGGGCTCCTGCTCTGATCCAAGCTGCTGCTGCTGCCGTCCACCTTCCAGGCCAGACTCCAGCCTGAGGGGTAGCCCTTGTTGGCCAGGCACATGAGTGTGGCCTTCCCCTGCTTCAGCTCCTCATGGGAGGGGGGCAGCACCGTCAGGGTGGGACGGACATCACCTAGGAGACAGCAATCAGATTAGAGGACAGGGACCGAGCACAGCTGTCAATCAAACACCTTTACTGTGTGAGAGTAGATTTTGTCCTTTAAGGAGTTTTTGCCAGATGGTTTTTCTGCTCCACCAGTCACTCACTCACACATGGTTTCACTTCCCTTTAAGAAGCCTCTCATGCAAATCAGCACAGAGAGAATCATCACACAGTTTGAGCTGAAATATATCAAACTACACTGGAAATAGAAGAAGCACATTTGGTCCAAAATTTCAAACCTTTTCTGAAAATGATCCAAAATCTAAACTGTACATTTCAGCAGAAACATAAACAAATACATCAAATAATCTGACAATAATCAAATGTTCTTCATGTGGATCATCGTCAATCATCGTCTGATGAACTTTTTAAATGATTTCAAACAGCATTGGAAACAATATATATCACAATGAAGAGATTACAGATTTTCTAACATCTTCAATTCCACATCTTTGTTTTCATTCTGTTCAATTAGATTTAAACAAAGTGAATCTTATTTCATATTTTCAAAAGTTTAGCTTTTAAAAGATGAATTATTTAAAATGAAAAATGAATCTTAGAAAACATATTTCAAACAGACTGAAGTTTGATCTTTTCTACAGTTCAACATAAATTTCAATATGACAGGAATGTGTAAAGCAAAGTTTAGTAAAGCTGCTCTGAGTTCAGCTCCGTGATGAAGGAGGACAAATAAAATCATCAATACTAAAAGTGTTTGAAATCAAACCAGATCATTTCATCTGCTCTAACATTCAACATCTGAATTTAATACATGACTTTACAATATTGTATTTAGTATTTTTGCAGAAACTTACTTCCAACATCCAGTCTGGTTCCTCCACCAAAAGTCCACCACAGTGATACAAAGTCATTGAGCCGTCGTACAGAAACCTCTCAGTGTAGAGAGACACGGCTCTGTGACTTTGTCAGACTGAACTAAACCTACAAACCCTCCAGATGCAGCTTCACCATTAAATTGGAGAATAATGATTCATCCTCTGGCTTCATGTTTAATATTCATCACAATGAGTTTTTATCATTTCTGCTGCTAAAACAAACTTTGTCTCCTGGTGCAAATTTTTTGTTCAACAATTATTCATCAACATGTAAAAGTGAGGAATTTCCCTGACACGTTGATTATAAAGGAAATAAAAAGAGAAAAAGCCTTTGAGATAAAACAATTTACAAACATTTGACTTACTTCCAACATCCAGTCTGGTTCCTCCACCGAACGTGTTCCACAGTGATACAAAGTCATTGAGCCGTCGTACAAAAACCTTTCAGTGTAGAGAGACACGGCTCTGTGACTGTGAAACAAACATCAACTAAATCTGTCTGTTTTTTAGATTTTGAGATCTGATAAAAGAAATGAGCCAAAACTCTTAGAATTAATATTTTTCTATCAAAACTTTATTTTTCAATTTCACAATGAAAAAATAAATTTGATGAGATAAAATAATCTAAATAATAATTAAGTGAATGAAAAATGAAAAAAAATCCAGATGCATGAAACCAAGGTCACATAAAAAGAGACACTGAAACATTCATAAAACATATTCCTATATATTTTTCCATTAATCAGAAGCTTCATCATATTGATATCTGTTGGAGTCAGTCAGAGCATTTCCATAGAGCCACTTTGCATCAGCAGCACCATGCTCCAGTGCTCTGGGAGAGTTTATAGTCCTGAGACTTGAAGACTGGATGACTGACAGCTGTCCTTCATGACAACACAAGCCACAGAAATCCTCCTGATCCAAAACATGACTTTGATCTCCGTCCTCATCTGGACTGTCCTCTGCTGCTGCTTCACAGGTAAAGTCCAGAGAATCAAACTCCTCTCCTCTATCAACATCCGTCCCTCTGACATGAAGCCGACTAAACGCTGACGCTGCTTTATGTTTGTGTCTCTGTGTCCTCAGAGTCCAGAGGACAGGTCACAGTGACTCAGCCTGGAGCAGTGAGCTCTGCTCTGGGAGGCACCGTCACCATCCGCTGTAGAACCAATCAGGACGTTTATTATAGCAGCCCAAACCACCTTTTAGCCTGGTACCAACAGAGAGATGGAGACAAACCTAAACCGCTTTTTTTTGGTGCTTCCACTCGAGTATCAGGGATTCCAGATCGTTTTACAGGCAGTGGATCAAACTCTGACTTCACTCTGACCATCAGTGGAGTCCAGGCTGAAGATGCAGCAGTTTACTACTGTATGGGTGAATTTTCTATCAACAGTCAGTGGTTGTTCACACAGTGAAAAAGCGTTATACAAAAACCTCCCTCAGTCAGACTGAACAGAAACTGAAGTGACTGCTGCAGCTGGAAGCTACTGCAGAGACTGATACACTTCACTGAGGACACACACACGCGCACGCACGCACGCACGCACGCACGCACGCACACACACACACGTATCAAAACAAGATCATTAACAAAAAACTGATCATGGTTGAAATGGAATGATTTTCTCCATCACAGCTTCTCTCCATCATTCATATCCAATTATAATCTCATGTTCTGATCTGATTCACCAACAAATCAAACAAGATCAAAAAAGAAGACTTTCAACTGTCAAGTTCAACCTGGGACAGTTACTGAGAAAAGACTTGGTCATGACCTTTGACCTCAGCTTCACACTGGATCGTAGATAGAATCAGTTTCTTCTTCATTATTTGTTATTACAGCCTCATTTCACCATCAGAGTAGATCTTTTCACTGTGAGCTCATTAGATTCTAATGAAAAAACATCTGAATTTACTGATCAACATTTGGTGGATTTGGGTTTTTCACATCAGTCACTTCACATTCTGCACTGACTGAAGAAACAACCTCGGTAAAACAATGAAAATGATTCTGTGTAAAAAGCCTCAAATTTCTTCCTTCACAGAATTCACATCAGCCTCTCCAGCTGTTTGGTGGAAAACAGATGAAGTTTTCTGTCGTACATCTTTACCATTCATAGGCCTTTATGACAGAGAATTTAAAGAGTCAACTGTCTTTCATAGAATTCTTATCAGTTTCATCAGTTCAACACTTGCCTCCTAACAGCTGGGAGCAGAGAGGAAGTTCATATGCTGGCAGAGAGGTGGACTGGTACCTTCAGAAACCTGGAGAAGCTCCTAAACTCCTGATTTATCATGCTACAAATCGTCAGTCTGGAGTTTCAGATCATTTCAGTGGAAGTGGATCTGGAACTGACTTCACTCTGACCATCAGCAGAGTCCAGACTGAAGATGCAGGAGTTTATTACTGTCAGCAGGATAACAGCCGCCCGTTCACACAGTGATACAACGTCATATAAAAACCTCCCTCAGCTGCAGAGGAACTGATCTGAATCAACAGCTGCACAAAACTAAACCCACAGACGTTTGCACAAAAGTACATTTTACAACAAAGTACATAAAAAACATAACACAGTCACAGAGGAAAACATTTTGAAAAGTCAGTAAGTATTTTTATCAATAGTTTGATTCAGACAGGTTTTGAAACTTTGCGTTTAAAGTCAGTTTTAATGACTGTTTTATGTTATGACATCAATTTGCCAAGAACAAGACAGGCTGATACAGCTGCTGAATTATAGAGTAAAACAAAGTAAAATAATTTATAGATTTGCTAGAATAATCAGAGAAATTTCTCAGGATGTAGAAAATGATTTTCATAGTAATCCAGCAGTCACACTAAGTGTTGAATCAAGTGAAGAAATTACAAGTTAAAACATGACTATGCTAATTAGAAATAAACCCCAGTTAAAAGTTTTAAAGTCATGTTTCAGACAGAGATTTCCAACAAACTAACACTCATAACAATAATACATTAAAAGAATGTAATACAGTAACACATTAGTGCTGCCATGAGTTTTATTTAATGTGAGAATCAGGATGTGATGGAAAGTCAATGCAATCAAATGTACATATATTTACATGTGATTTTATTTTTTTAAACCACACTTCTATAGTTCAGTTGACAGGATTATGCACATTAGCTTAATACAAATAAAAGCTCCATGAAATAGGATTACTTATTTACCTCAGGTCGAGAATATCTAGGTGATTTTCCATGAAATGTTCAGACCACGTGTTAGAAGATTTAAAATATAAGCAAACAAATCTTTACATCTGTTAAAAACAGAGGTGACAAATAAAATATAGTCTTTTCTGAACGTAACACACTTTAAGATACAATAACATATCAGACCATTTTCATATCTGAGAAACAGACTTAAATAATAATAACTCATTAATCCTGTTGTTTTTTGTTTTTAAACAAATAAGAAATATTGACAATAAACATGTGATATCATCTTGTGCTGATGATGCTCAACAATTTCTTTCTAATCCATGAAACATTATTCAGTGTTTAATGTAAATAAAACTTTGAAATGATTGAATAAAAATGGCGTCTTGTCAATCTTCCACTCACACCGAGTTTCTACCTGCTTTAGGAAACCACTGCTAAACACAGACACTGTCAGGTTAGACTCAAAGAGTCAGTGGAGAAGTGACAGCACCGTCAGGGTGGGGGCAACTCCACTCACTGGAGGAGGAAACAGAGATTAACACAGTTTATTTGAGGTAAACTAAACTCCAGTTTTCAGTTTTTCACCTCATTTCCATAGAGAGCCACTTTGCATCAGCAGCACCATGCTCCAGTGCTCTGGGAGAGTTTATAGTCCTGAGACTTGAAGACTGGATGACTGACAGCTGTCCTTCATGACAACACAAGCCACAGAAATCCTCCTGATCCAAAACATGACTTTGATCTCCGTCCTCATCTGGACTGTCCTCTGCTGCTGCTTCACAGGTAAAGTCCAGAGAATCAAACTCCTCTCCTCTATCAACATCCGTCCCTCTGACATGAAGCCGACTAAACGCTGATGCTGCTTTATGTTTGTGTCTCTGTGTCCTCAGAGTCCAGAGGACAGGTCACAGTGACTCAGCCTGGAGCAGTGAGCTCTGCTCTGGGAGGCACCGTCACCATCAGCTGTAGAACCAGTCAGAGCGCTGGGAGCAATTTACACTGGTACCAACAGAGAGATGGAGACAAACCTAAACTGCTTATTACTTATGCTTCCTCTCGAGCATCAGGGATTCCAGCTCGTTTTACAGGCAGTGGATCAAACTCTGACTTCACTCTGACCATCAGTGGAGTCCAGGCTGAAGATGCAGCAGTTTACTACTGTCAGAGTTATCACTATATCAACAGTCAGTATGTGTTCACACAGTGAAAAAGCGTCGTACAAAAACCTCCCTCAGTCAGACTGAACAGAAACTGAAGTGACTGCTGCAGCTGGAAGCTACTGCAGAGACTGATACACTTCACTGAGGACACACACACACACACACACACGTATCAAAACAAGATCATTAACAAGAAACTGATCATGGTTGAAATCAAATGATTTTCTCCATCACAGCTTCTCTCCATCATTCATATCCAATTATAATCTCATGTTCTGATCTGATTCACCAACAAATCAAACAAGATCAAAAAATCAACAGGAGGAAAATCAAGTTCAACCTGGGACAGTTACTGAGAAAAGACTTGGTCATGACCTTTGACCTCAGCTTCACACTGGATCGTAGATAGAATCAGTTTCTTCTTCATTATTTGTTATTACAGCCTCATTTCACCATCAGAGTAGATCTTTTCACTGTGAGCTCATTAGAGTTTAATGAAAAACGTGAATTAATTTCAACACCTGCTGCTGGATCAGAAACTTTCTCTCTGACCGTGTACAGAAAGTCAGAGTGGGTCCCCATCTCTCCACAGCCCTCAGCCTCAACACTGGATCACCACAGGGCTGTGTGCTCAGTCCCCTACTGTACACTCTGTACACGTATGACTGTGTCAGCACCCACCCAGACAACACCATCATTAAGTTTGCTGACGATACCACCGTGGTGGGGCTCATCTCTGGTGGAAATGAGACGGCATACAGGGATGAGGTCCAGAAGCTGGTGGGGTGGTGTGCGGACAACAACTTGGTCCTCAACATCTCCAAGACCAAAGAACTGATAATTGATTTGAGGAGGAAGAAGTCCAACCTTCAGCCCATCTGCATCAACGGGGAATGTGTGGAGAGGGTGCCCAGCTTTAAGTTTCTAGGAGTGCACATAGATGCAGACCTCCAATGGGGCTCTAACACCTCAGAGGTTGTGAAGAAGGATCAGCAGCGTCTCCACTTTCTGAGGATTCTAAGGAGGACCAATCTGAAGAGGGAGCTGCTGACCGTCTTCTACCGCTGCTCCATTGAAAGTGTGCTGACATATTGCATCTCTGTGTGGTTCTCAAGCTGCACCACGGCAAACAAGAAGGCACTACAAAGGGTCATTAACACCGCCCAGAAAATCATTCGCCATCCCCTTCCCTCCCTGAAGGACCTCTACAACACCTGCTGTCTCAAGAGGGCACGCAGCATCTTGAGGGACTGCACACACCCAGGACACCGGGTGTTTAAGCTGCTGCCCTCTGGCAAGAGATTCAGGGCATTGAGAGCACGAACAAACAGACTCAGGGACAGCTTTTACAACAGGGAAATAGCCCTAATCAATGCTAACAAATAACCTCACTTAATCTGGTTTGCCACCTTTCCGACAGCAGGTCATGTGCAATAAACAATGTCTTTGTCTTTGTATATATTTTACATACTGTATATTTCTATCTTGGATATATTTATTTTATTTTATTTTATTCTACTTTTTCTATTTTACTTTTTTTTTTATTCTGCACTGTGATTGTATGTCTTCTTTTGCACTGATGTGGGACAGTACCTCAATTTCGTTGTACTTTTGTACAAAGTATGATTATGCAATGACAATAAAGATTTATCTTATCTTCTTTATCTTTATCTTGATCAACATTTGGTGGATTTGGGTTTTTCACATCAGTCACTTCACATTCTGCACTGACTGAAGAAACAACCTCGGTAAAACAATGAAAATGATTCTGTGTAAAAAGCCTCAAATTTCTTCCTTCACAGAATTCACATCAGCCTCTCCAGCTGTTTGGTGGAAAACAGATGAAGTTTTCTGTTGTACATCTTTACCATTCATAGGCCTTTATGACACAGAAAATTTAAAGAGTCATCTGTCTTTCACAGAATTCTTATCAGTTTTATCAGTTCAACACTTGCCTCCTAACGACTGGGAGCAGAGAGGCAGTTCATATGCTGGCAGAGAGGTGGACTGGTACCTTCAGAAACCTGGAGAAGCTCCTAAACTCCTGATTTATCATGCTACAAATCGTCAGTCTGGAGTTTCAGATCATTTCAGTGGAAGTGGATCTGGAACTGACTTCACTCTGACCATCAGCAGAGTCCAGACTGAAGATGCAGGAGTTTATTACTGTCAGCAGGATAACAGCCTCCCGTTCACACAGTGATACAACGTCATATAAAAACCTCCCTCAGCTGCAGAGGAACTGATCTGAATCAACAGCTGCACAAACTAAACCCACAGACGTTTGCACAAAAGTACATTTTACAACAAAGTACATTAAAAGCATAACAGCTGTAGAACCAGTCAGAACGTTTATGTTTGGAGCAACAACCACATTTTATCCTGGTACCAACAGAGAGATGGAGACAAACCTAAACTGCTTATTTACTATGCTTCCACTCGAGAATCAGGGATTCCAGCTCGTTTTACAGGCAGTGGATCAAACTCTGACTTCACTCTGACCATCAGTGGAGTCCAGGCTGAAGATGCAGCAGTTTACTACTGTCAGAGTTATCACTATATCAACAGTCAGCATGTGTTCACACAGTGAAAAAGCGTCGTACAAAAACCTCCCTCAGTCAGACTGAACAGAAACTGAAGTGACTGCTGCAGCTGGAAGCTACTGCAGAGACTCATACACTTCACTGAGGACACATATGTTTGTACATCTATCTTTGTGAGGACACTTGTTGACATAATGCAGTCCCTAGTCTCTCACCATAACCTTAACCATCAAAAGCCATTTTAAGGTGTGTTAGAAAATGATGACCAGACAAAATGTCCTCAATTCAGTCGTTTAAATTCAAACCAGTTCTCACACTGTGTAGCCATACAAGTACACTTCATCATACTGAGATCTGTTGGAGTCAGTCAGAGCATTTCCATTGAGACACACTTTGGTAAACATTCAAGACAGTTGCTAATCCATCCAGAAGTGGACGTCCCAGCAAATTCAGTCAAAGGTCAAACTGTACAATGCTCAGAGAACTTCAGAGCTACATCTGGGACTCTACAGGCCTCAGCATGTTCAATGTTTATGTTCATGACAATACAATTAGACAAAGACTGATCACATATGGCTTGTTTGGAAGGGTTACCAGGAGACAGCCTCTTCTCTCTAAAAAGAACATGACAGCACAGCTAAGGTTTGCAAAGCTGCATCTGAGCAAACCACAACTCCTCTGGAACAATGTCCTTTGGACAGTCAAGACCAAAGTGGAGATGTTTGTTAAAAACCAATCAGCAGAAGTATCTGTGAAGCACAGTGGTGGAGGGGTGATGATTCGAGATTGTTTTGCAGCCACGGGACCTGGAGTCGACCATGAACTCCTCTGTATACCAAAGTATTATAGATAGATAGATAGATAGATAGATAGATAGATAGAGATACTTTATTAATCCCCGTGGGGAAATTCGTTTGTAGCAGCAGTCACAAGGAGACAATAAATACACTCTATAAAGTAAAAATAAATTTGGAAAAGAAATACAATATATACAGTAGGGGGTCTTATATACACATACAGACACACACACACACATAGCAGCAGACAATTGCACATATATAAATATATATATACATATACACACACACACACATATATATAACATATATATACAGTTAATGTAACTGAGATTTATAGCGCACCCTATGATGATGCATTAGTCCAGGTTTGTGAGCACAGACACAGATGTGTTATAGTGTCTGATGGCAGACGGCAGGAATGACTTCCTGTACCGTTCCTTAGAGCAGCGTGGTAGCAGAAGTCTGTTGCTGAAGCTGCTTCCCAGATTGTTCACAGTTTCATGGAGTGGGTGGGAGGGACTTTCCATGATTGTCCTCAGCTTTGACAGCATTCTGTCCCTCGCCACCTCCTCCAGGTTGGCAAGTTTAAAGCCAACAACAGACCCTGCTTTTTTAATGAGTTTATCCAGTCTGTTGGCATCCTTTGCTTTAATGCCAGCACCCCAGCACACCACAGCAAAGAAGATGGTGCTCGCCATTACAGACTGGTAGAACAGGTGGAGCATCCTGCTGCAAACACTGAAGGACCTGAGTCTCCTCAGGAAGTAAAGTCTACTCATGGCCTTCCTGTAGACAGCATCAGTGTTTGTTGTCCAGGTGAACACCAAGGAACTTATAGGAAGTGACTATTTCTACCTCTTTCCCACTAATACAGACAGGAGAGGGCGGGGACTGACTCCTACTGAAGTCCACCACCATCTCCTTTGTCTTGGCCATGTTCAGCTGCAGGTGATTCTCCCCACACCACCTGACAAAACTCTCCACAAGGCCCCTGTACTCATCCTCCCGTCCTCTCTCCACACACCCGACTATGGCTGTGTCGTCCGAGTACTTCTGGAGGTGACATAACTCAGAAGAGTACTGGAAGTCAGCCGTGTAGGTGGTGAATAGAAAGGGAGACAGCACAGTTCCTTGAGGAGCCCCCGTGTTGTTGGTGCTCGTCAGGAGGTCAGACTCACAGCTCTGCAGCCTCACAAACTGTGGTCGACCTGTCAGGTAGTCCTCAATCCATGAGACAAGGGGAGCCTCCACCTGCATCTTCTCTAATTTAGCACTCAACAGTCTCGGCTGGATGGTGTTGAATGCAGAAGAGAAGTCGAAGAACATGACCCGTACTGTGGTGTTCAGTCTGTCCAGGGAAGAGTAAGCCCTCTGCAGCAGGTATATTACTGCATCATCAACTCCCACCTTAAGCTGATATGCAAACTACAGTGGGTCTTCTGTATGGGTTCACCAGAGGTCTGAGGTGTGACAGCACCAGCCGCTCCATGACCTTCATAACATGAGAGGTCAGTGCAATAGGCCTGTAGTCATTCGGTGCCACAGGGTGGTTCTTCTTTGGCACCGGGACCAGGCAGGATGTTTTCCACAGCTCTGGAATCCTCTGCAGGTGAAGACTCTGATTGAACTGAGTCAAATGTGAGGACATCTGTCTGACAGCTGAAGCTTGGCTGCAACTGGGTCATACAACAGGACAATGAGCCCATGCACACCAGCAAATCTAATAGAGAATGGCTTAAAAAAAGTTGTCCATAAAGAAATGCCCTCAAACAACAATGAACTGATCCACCCGAGGTTGGATTTACGAACGTTTAGGACCTGCTAAGGACCAGATGGTTTTTCATTATGTCCCAATACATAAAACCATAGAACTAAAACTGGGTGTACTTTCTGTTTCACATAACCATAAATGTAGATGATGACGACAAAATGACACAAGTAGCAAAATCAGTCTCTGATCTTCCTGAAAATGTCTAATATCACTTGACTGATTTAATCTTGTTGTTGTAATGTTATGTCAGTCATGTCCACATGAAATAAAAGTATTTTTCCTTTTATGCAGCTACATAATTTTCTCTGTACTTTTCTGTCTCTTCACCAGACGACATGAAACGCTCGAATATTTACATTAGAGAAAGTGTTTCTACTTTTTTTAAGATGAACTGATTATGTCTGTAAATGTTTTCATTCATCCAGGTCATAGTTCTCTCTTTGAAGCCTCCGGCTACTGCTTCTGCTCTGAGCACCACTGACGTGAGGATCATATTAAACACAAGACACAAGAGCACGTAAAAATACTGTGGTTCAACAGACTGTAACTGATGCTAACATTATAAACATGAGATATAGCACAACATGGAACATGTCAAACACCAGAATATATTCCAATTACTCCTGGGTCTTCTTCAGAAATGAACATTATTTTTCATCATTGACAGAAACAGCATGAAATGTTGAGGACAGCTACAGCTGACTGACTCTGTGTGTTTGCATATTCAATTCAATTCAATTTTATTTATATAGCGCCTTCCACAATCAAAATTGTCTCAAAGCGCTTTACAGAGACCATGTGTCCTGCCTCTCTGCTCCCAGCCGTTAAGAGGCCAGTGTTGATCAGTGTGTGTCCAGGCCTTTCAGAGCCACTGACACGCCTGCAGCACAATGATGATGTCTCTGACTCTACTGCTGGCCACCCTGGGGCTCCTTGTTCAGGGTGAGACTCTCTGCTGAAAACACAATCATGAAACAAGCAGCACTGACCTTCTTCCATCTATTGTCCATCTTAAAGAAATGATCCTCTTGTGTTTGGATGTTGATCGTCTTTCTCCAAACTGGATTTGTTTCAATAACCCTTCTCCTCTTTTTCATGTTTTCCAGGTTCATCAGGAGATATCACCGTGTCTCAGTCTATTGAATCTCAGTCTGTTGTTCCAGGTCAGACTGTCTCTATCAGATGTAAAGCCAGTAGCTCTATAGGTGATGACATGAACTTGTCATGAGGCACCTCTGCTGCCTCTGGGGTTTTCTGTTTTGGTTTTTTCCTTCTCTCTCTCTCTTCTTCTGTGTGTATGTGTGGGTGCGTGTCTTTGGTGTGGGTATGTTTTTTAGGTAGTGGATTCCGGGGCAGCTCCTCCCTTCTCCATCCTCCTGATCAGGCTGATTTCACACACCTGTGCGCAATCAGTCTCACCTCAAACTATAAGAGGCTCAGCGTCTCTGTCTACCCTTGCCAGATTGTACCGTCATCTTCTCTGATGACGAGTTCTCTGTGCTCACTCTCGTGACTTCAACTTGAGATTTAACTTACCTCTCTTTTTGGACTTTATTGCTGTGCTCCCATCTAACCTGTGTGCTTCTCTTCCCTGTAGTCACCTCCGGCCACAGTCCCCCTGCCATCTCGCCGCCGCGACAGCCAATCCAGCCACTCTGCCCCGGAATCCCTCCTCTACCTGTTTTCTTCCCTTTTTTCACTTTGTAAATAAACTGTTCGAACTCCATTCATCTGTCTGCTTTTCAGCAGACAACTCCTGATTTATCATGCTACAAATCGTCAGTCTGGAGTTTCAGATCATTTCAGTGGAAGTGGATCTGGAACTGACTTCACTCTGACCATCAGCAGAGTCCAGACTGAAGATGCAGGAGTTTATCACTGTCAGCAGAGTAACAGCCGCCCGTTCACACAGTGATACAACGTCGTACAAAAACCTCCCTCAGCTGCAGAGGAACTGATCTGAATCAACAGCTGCACAGACACAGACACATTTTAGACAACTGACTGACAGTGAAGTCCACACAACAAATCACTGTCAAGAAATAGTTTATAGTTTAAGTTTTATCTGATTTAGTGCTTTGTACGGATAAAACAATTATAGTGGGTGACTTTAATATTCAATTCAGAATCAGACTCAATTGGCTTCTTTCAAAATGTTAACAAACCGACTCACTGTTTTAATCACACCCTTGATCTTGTACTGACTTATGGCATAGAAGCTGAATATTTGACAGTATTCCCTCAGAACCCTGTTTTATCCCATCATTCTTTAATAACATTTGAATTTATAATAATGAACTGCACAGCATCTGAGAAAAAAATGAACTACAGTAGATATTTGTCTAATAATGCTGTTACCAAATATAAGGAAGTTATTGCATCTTTATGATGTACGTTGACATGTGCCAGTTTTACAGAGGGCAATGACCTAAACTTTACTCCAGCAGACGGACAGCCTGAAAGGATAATGCCATCAGACTTGGCTGTCACCGAGGTGGAGACATAAAAAGTGCATGAAACTGTACAACCTTTAAATCCTGATTTTTTTTAACCTCATACCACAAACTTTTTCACTTTTCCCTTCACATTAATTATTGTTCATGCAAAACTGTGCCAGTAAAAAAAAAAAAGCCATTTTGCATCAGCAGCACCATGCTCCAGTGCTCTGGGAGAGTTTATAGTCCTGAGACTTGAAGACTGGATGACTGACAGCTGTCCTTCATGACAACACAAGCCACAGAAATCCTCCTGATCCAAAACATGACTTTGATCTCCGTCCTCATCTGGACTGTCCTCTGCTGCTGCTTCACAGGTAAAGTCCAGAGAATCAAACTCCTCTCCTCTATCAACATCTGTCCCTCTGAAATGAAGCCGACTAAACGCTGACGCTGCTTTATGTTTGTGTCTCTGTGTCCTCAGAGTCCAGAGAACAGGTCACAGTGACTCAGCCTGGAGCAATGAGCTTTGCTCTGGGAGGCACCGTCACCATCAGCTGTAGAACCAGTCAGGACGTTTATTATAGCAGCCCAAACCACCTTTTAGCCTGGTACCAACAGAGAGATGGAGACAAACCTAAACTGCTTATTACTTATGCTTCCTCTCGACAATCAGGGATTCCAGATCGTTTTACAGGCAGTGGATCAAACTCTAACTTCACTCTGACCATCAGTGGAGTCCAGGCTGAAGATGCAGCAGTTTACTACTGTCAGAGTTATCACTCTATCAACAGTCAGGCTGTGTTCACACAGTGAAAAAGCGTCGTACAAAAACCTCCCTCAGTCAGACTGAACAGAAACTGAAGTGACTGCTGCAGCTGCAAGCTACTGCAGAGACTGATACACTTCACTGAGGACACACACACACACACACACACACCTTCATGGAGAATATATAACTTACAGCAAATCAGGATCTGTATTGATCATTCTTCATTGTTTTACCTGATGCTGCTCTGACATAACAAACTATAACTACTTGCAGAACAAAGTGTGTGTGCATCTTAAAATAAGGGTTAGTTGACACATTAAGGTCTCATCTATCTGCACAAACAAATCTCTCTTGTGTTCTATTCATCCAGTCAGCTAATAATATTCACAGTTTCATAGAAAACAAACAGAAACATAATGTATCACACAAGCTGCCAAGTTGGTCCTTGGCTTGATTTGACCTGATTTGGCCTCAGACTTCTACCTCTTCCTCAGTATGAAGAAGGTCAGTGGTTGCCATTAATAGTGATGATGATGTCAGTACTGCTATGGACTTTCAGGAGGTCCAAGACGCCGTCTTCTACAAAGAAATGATCTTTATACTCCACAACCACCGGACTAAGTGAGCAGTTGTAGGAAGGGACTCTGTTGAAAGTAAATGTCCGAGGTTTTCTAAAACTGACTCCTTCTACCTTAGACCAAAGATTTACCAATGACCCTATGAAAATAAGTTACGATGATTGGTAATAACTTCCAGTTATCAATGTATATATCACCATGAACACAAAACTTTCATTTTGCTTTCAAAAGGGAACATATTGTTTGGGATGTAGTGAATTTGACTGGGGCCACAAGAGACAAGGAGGCGTGGCTTCAAAACCACAGAGCAAGCTTTCCAAACAAATACACCAGCTTCCTTATACTAAACTGGGAAGGTGAGTGGGCTGGAAATGTGACATCTAAAATCAATATACTCCTCTTTCTAACAGATAGCGTCTTCCATTGTGGAGGTGTACTCACATTAAGCCATGCTGTGAACAGCCACTATCACTAAAGCTGTGCTGGAACGCTGCAAGTGTTTCTTCCACTTTACTGCACAGCAAACTGATTTGTTCATCTGAACCACTAATAAAGTGATGCTAACTCACTGAGAAACACATTTCATTTTCTTACAACCTTTTCCTAGTTTAAAAGAAACAGCAAAAAGTTTGCTTTGCATTAGTAGTAACATAACAGCTGTGATGTGGCTGAAAATGATCAGTAAACAGTGAAATAAGGCTGATATCTGAAAGTCCAAACTGGAACAGAGGAGTGCTAATGGAAAAACCCCATAATATGCTACTTTTCAGGGCACCTCTGTAACAACCTTAAGCTTCTGAATACCATCTCTCCACCACAGCTTTGCAAGGGAACATTAGGTGTAGAAACACAAAGAGGAGAATTTTGGACTAAAAATACCTGGAAGATAGAAACTTGATCTACTCAGACTGTTGAAGCCTCATGTTTGCTTCTTTTCAACTCTGGAAGTCAACTTTTCCACAGGACAGGGACTGTGGATTTTATGCTCCATCATTTCCATTAGAATTTCTTTAGAAAGGATCTTGTTGCAGACAGTACAGACTTCCTAGAAATCCTTTCCTTTAACACAAACTACAGTGCATCACACCAAAACAAAGTTAAGAAGTTGAGCAACCATGAGAATATCTCACAATCATGATCAGCATTAAAAAAAACCTCAATATTGTCCATGAATGATAAGCACACAATCAAACCACTGGGCTTATGGGTATGATTACTTATCGTCCCAATTTCACAAACATATCATTTGGACAAAACATTAACTTCTAAACTAAACACTGACATGAACTACTAACATGTACTGACTTACTGAAAACCTTGGAGCTGATCTGGACTTTCCTGTGGTTTCCTCTTGTCCTTGTAACAGCAGTAGCTCCTCCCTTGTCAATAATTGTGCAGAAATATCTGAGTGCTTCTTTCTTCCTAAATCATGAGCAAGTCCTGTCCAGTCCAACTGTCTCTGCTCCTGTTTGACTTCTGAACTTGTCTCTGGCTGTGTGTCCACTTACTGCAGCCTCTGACATCAGACTGTAGAATGTTGATACATCAAAGGCATCAAAGGACAAACACACACACACACACACAGAGAGAGAGAGAGAGAGAGAGAGAGAGATTCTTACTATAGTTGTGAGGACACGTTACCATAATGCATTCCCTTGCCCCATAACTTAATCTAACCTAACCTTAACCATCATAACTGAAAGCCTAACACTAACCAAAACATAACCCATACTAATGATATTCAATCTTCTCAAAAATACCAAATGAATTACAACAATAATCACTCAGGACCATTCAGCTGGGTTGGTGAATTCAGCACCAAGGACAGCAGCAGCTGAACTGTACACAACTACATGTACTAACACACAGCAAATTCACAAAGTACTAAAATCTGGAGTCAGGCAAAAAAGTGTGAAAGAGTTACGTATCTGGAGTTTATTTTATAACTCTGACTACAGTTTGTGTTAAGGTGTACACCCAGGCCGAGTTGAATTTTGGAGTTTATTCCCTGGTGTTCAGGATCTGGTTTTAACTCTGTCCCTGGAGTTCACGACGCATTTTATCGCGGCATGAGCAGCACAAGGAACGTCGTCACAAGGCTGGTAAGAGCATGATTTTTATCAAAAAGTACTTTAAATGCGTGATATTTTGTCATTGTTCTCACTTTATCTACTTACATAGTACCGCTAATTACTGCGAACTTGATGTTGAATGTAACCCCATTGCTTTTACTCCATTATTTAGAGCAAGTAGTCTGTCTGTATGACGGTAATGACAAACTGTTTGATAAGCTTCACAAATTAATGACGACGCGCATCTTGAAGGTAATTAATACTGTTTTGGAAATAACCATCCAACAATGCAACCGCATGTCGGTGTTTTAAGAGTATAATTTCCGGCTCAACGGCGCAGACGCAGCTGAAAAGTCAGTTTTGGCTAGCATGCTAACAGTTGAGCTTATAAACTGTAGCCTTGCTGTTTTGAACAGCGGTGAGAAACCTGTATTTTAACAGTGTGTAGTTGGGATAAACTTTAACTTGAACATGTTATTCTCAGACATATGACATTTTCTTCCTTTATGTCAAACCAACATGTTGATCAAAGTACAACATGGAGGGAAGAAGAAGGACATTAAACTGGAAGAGGCTTGCGTCTCAGATTTTCTCAGTGCAGGTCAGTCAGATGTTTAGTATAAAATGAATAAAGATGTAAACATGTTGTAACGTGGAGTTGTTATGGTATAGTCCAGCAGAAGTTTCTTATCCCAGAGACTACAACACTGAAAGTCACAGATCAACAGGGAGCAGAGGTGGATGAGGATGTGTTTAAAAATTCATATTTTGCTGCACTTATATTTTGAGAGATTTGTATCTTGACACAGACAAAAATATGTGATTGTGAGAAGTGGATGATAAGAATTCCAAAGTACAGTATTTAATCAGTTCATATTAAGCTGTATGTGTGGTCTGCATTTCAGACCTCCCATCTACTGAAGCATCTATGAACCTGGCTGATCGTTCAGACCTGACAGAATATGTGACCCTCACTACTTGTGGTAAGCAGAGTTATAGGTAATGGTAATGTTTTGTCTTGAGACAGGTAATATCCAGCCAGGTATGTGATATAGTTTTAATGTGCTGGACTTTAGATTTTATTTGCCTTATACTTGTGTGTGTGTGTGTGATCTTCAGATCTAAGTGTCCTGCAGCAAGGGTGTGAAGGCTCCTCCTCTCCAAGTCTGACAGATAAACTGTCAGTCTCAAGCACTTTAAGCAGAGACACAAGTGATTCTGGATGCCAGCCTTTGATGGACAGTGTGCTTGCAGAAAATGTAATTGTTTTCCAACTTGTATACAACTAGATTTTAATCTTTCCTTATTAGACATAATTCCTAAAAAAATGCGAGTAACATGTACAGGTATTAGATGAATGTATTTGCTTTCAACATAGATCTAAGTGTAGTTGTAAATATGTTTATAATGTTTTCTTTTTTAGAATGTGGAGCAAATTCTTACTTCAAACCCTCGTTTGCATATAAGCAACACACAGTATTTGTTCTTGAGACAGATTTTTTTCTTTCAGGAACTTCTATGATATTCAAAGCAACAAAGGCCCTAACCCTTTCTTGAGTGGTGCATGAAGACAAATCCAGAACCACCTCTTCATCCCAGAGTAGAGTGGAGCTAAAAGGACGTCCCACATCATCCAGAACATATGATGATCAGCCAATCAGAGAGATGAATGCATGGAAGCCATATCTCTCCTTCACCACACAACTGATCCTGACTTAGTTTTCCAGAGGATGAGAGAAACCTTCTACTACTGTCAGCAGATTCTTCATGACCCAGAGTGGTCAGCTGATGTATTACACACGTTTCCACGTTTCTTGGATGTCATGGGACTGGTTAGTATTAAATATATTTTTTTAAGTAAAAATATTGGTCTATTTTAAACGTTTGAAAATGTTTTTCTCTTTTTATTTAGATTTTGCAAGACTTCTCACTGATGTTTGGAGCAGAGGTTGCTTCAAAGTTCCTTGAAAAATGGAACAGCAGTTTTAAAGATAAAGTTATCAAGGAGGCAGGAACCTGAAAGAGACGTCTCTCTTAAAACAACAACTGAAAGCTGCCCTGAATGAAGGATCTGACACTGCTGATGAAGCAGGTACAGTTATCATCAAAATAGTAATGCAGTTATGTGAGTCGTCCAACAGTCATCAGTTTATTCTGTTTTTATTGTCCCCAGAGTGGGACAGCAACATGGCTTCTCTTCTGGTGCTGCTTCATCTTCTCACTCCACAACCAGCTGGAAGAAAGCGTCCCACAAAGATCAGCGTCGGAGAGGCAACGGATCATCTGGTAAAATTTCAGGAGGTTTGTCAAAACTTCCAAATACTGTAGATGTTGCTGAGTTTTATAAACACATTTTTGTAAACATATTTCTCTTGTTTCAGTCATCCCAAAGCCTTGAGGATCATCTCCTGACCACTGAAGGAGCCCATCAGCCATTTCTTCTTGCCACAGAAACTTCAAAGACCCAGGTTTTCACCTTTTATATTGTCTTGGACAAAAAGCTTCTGTCATGTCAGTCATGTACATCCTTTGGTGCTTTTGATGAGCTGTTCAAGTCACATTTTGTTTTCAGTGTGAAGTTTGATGACGCTCTCTCCAGCCTGTACACATTTTTACAGACAGCTCTGTACAATATTGATACAACTGAAGAATCTCCCAGAGTAAAAGAGCTCAGAGCAAAGCTGTTAAACAAACCATAAGTAGCTTATTTAGCCAGAATGTTGAGATGTTTCTTCTGCAATTCATCCTTTGGTTCAGTGTTACTTTTGTTCAGGAACCTCAAATTAATTCATGCCATGTATCCAGTAGGGCTGCAACTAACGATTATTTTGATAATCGATTAATCTGTCGATTATTTTTTCGATTAATCGATTATTAATCGGATAAAAAGGGGAAAAAGCAACATTTGATTTCCAGCATTTTATTTAATTAACCAAACTGTCTTTGTTCAAAAGTTGTTTCCAACTCACATAAAAAAAATTAATGTATGTTAAATGTATGTTACATTGAGTACAAAAAATAAAACTAATTTTGTAGCAGCTGAATCAATGTAAAGAAAAACAAAGATGGTGAACAGTTTGAGTAACTAATGAAAAACAAAGACCATCTGTTTTTATACAGTGCAGAGAGCATTTCTTTACATGTCCTGAAAAAAAAAAACTGTCTCCACCTTGAAATGAGCTGAACAGCAATTTAATAAATAAAATGCATGAAACTCAAACAGATTTTAAACAGGCTTTTCCTATAGAACTACGGAGGAATGGTTCCTTATGGTTCATTTCTTCATCAGTCTGGTGAAATAAGTCCTTGAGGGAAGAGTGTAACCAGGGCTGAAGGTGTTTATCATTTTTCTGAATCCTTCACCGCCTCCACCATTGATAGTGGCCTCATGTCTGTAACCGGCATATTCAGGATACCATCAGTGAGAACAGCTGATTGCTGTCGTGTGCAGATCTTCCTCAAAACATAGTCACCAATGCTAGGCTGTTTTTTTTTTGTTTTTTTATCTAGGGTGAGAGAGAAAGTGTAGTATGAGTATGCACAGAAGCACACTAAGTAAAACATGCAACACCTTTTTAAGTTAACTACTGATCTAAAATGCAGACAAAGCAAAATGAAATTAAATAAATAGACATTGGGTAATGCTGCCATGCACTGAGAATAAAAGGGAAATGCAATTAATATATATTTGACCAGATATTGCTATGAAGAAATGAAGGATTCACGTTAAACTGTCTGAATAGTTGCATAAAATAATCCAAAAAACTTAGAACGTAATGTTATCCACCTGTGTCTCTCAGACTTAATCTCAGCTATTATCGGTTTCCGGCAGGTTTGTGTCCGTTTTTCAGGACAATTTAAAAACAAACCTCTGTCCGTTTTCTCTAGTTTTGTTGATGGATACAAGATAAATTAACGTACTCCGAAATCATCGTGAATCTCCTTCATCCACGGCTCCAACATGTTTCCTCCTCAGGTGCTCACGCAGTGGTGTTGTGTTGCCGTGCCAGGCGAGATCAGCTGCGCACATTTCGCGTCCAGCGCTGTTCTTTGAAGGCGTTAATGTAAAGTGCTCCCATGCTTTTGACGACTTGGGCCGTACGTTTTTCTCTCTGCTAACGTTATAGCCTTCACCGCTGTGACCGCCTCCGCCATTCTTCGAACGCTTCTTCCAGGTGAGCTACACAAGGCGCGGCATTGGTTCGCTTCTCTTGCCCCTTCTTCTTCTTCTTCTTTTACGGCGGTCGGCATCCAGTTTACTGGTGCTTTACTGCCCCCACATTAGGGGGTAGTCGCTGCACTTATGTGTATGATAACGTAGACCCAACTAATCGATTATTAAATTAGTTGCCAACTATTTTAATAATCGATTTAATCGATTAGTTGTTGCAGCCCTAGTATCCAGGTAAAAGTCTCTCTAGTTATTCTGGATTCAGGAGACATCTCATTAAGATACACAGCTCCATTGATAACACAAGTGTGTCTAACCAGATCCCTTTCAACAACGACACAGAGACAGTAAACAATTCTCAGTCTGTAACTGATGAAATACTTCATCTCATTTCCAAAATACTGAAGCAGCTCCTTCAGGTTCTACTCACAACAAAGACGTGTGCTTCAGTTATAGCCAAGCTTTTGGGGAGTGGTGAACCAAATACTGTAGTTTTCTACTTTCTACTATTGAAAATTGTTGGAATTTAATCTCTTCACCTTGATTCTGAAGCCATCGTCTGTGTCACACAGTGGGTGAAATGCTGTGGAGCTGAGTATCGTGTTGGACTCTTTGCGTGCACTGGTACTGATGAAAACATGCCACTGTTCAGCAAAATAACATCAATCATTTTGCACAAAGTGTTTTGTGTTTTGATTGAGCATGAAACTTGTTTTCATGATCACTTCCATGCTTTCCAAGTGAGTGACACAAAAAGCAAAAAAATCAACAGGATGGTGTTTGGTGGCCATTTTCCCATAAAACTAAATGATATAATAATGAATAAATTTTAAATAAAACACATTTTGAGTGTGAGCTGTCAACACTGGAGAAGAGTTTATATTGAAATTAACTAAATTTTAGAGTCACACTCAGTGAGGGATGAGTATTTTAACACCAGGGTAGCTGGGGTGGATCGGTGCCTTGCTCAGGAGCATCACAGGTCGCCTTCATAACCACCGTATCCATTTTTTTGGGCTTGGTCGAGAGATCAAACCCACGACCCTCTGATCTCAGGCTGATCTAAAGTCCAAAGGAGCACTCTTAACTTGCCGAAAAGCATGTTGCATTGACCCGGGCCTCCCGCATGGCAGGCGAGAATTCTACCACTGAACCACCAATGCAAGCTTATTGCTTAACCCCATGCCTCCAAGGGAGATTGTGACCTGATCGCAGCGCCTTAGACTGTTCGGCCATCCTGACTTACTACTTCAGTAAAAGTCTGTAGCAGAAACATTCATTTACTTGTAAAATACATATCAAAAGTCCTTGCGACTCAAATGTCTTCACAACAACAGTTAGCTGTTGAAAATGTCTTCATGTGTTATATCAAATATACCTTCATTTATTTATGGATTTTATTCTGAATACTGGGACACTATGTTGTTAAAACTAACAGAGAGAAGTCACATCCGTCCCAGAATGATTTTAGATCCCAATGCTTCCACTTTGACTTCCTAGTATCATGTTGTTGAACGCGACAGACATCACTCACCTGTACTGATGATATGCATCAGTGTTGGAAAGAAAGAGCTACAGGTTAATGTGATAGAAATACATGTTTTTCTGTATGGTCCACTCATTATTTGCATCTGTCACTGTAGCTTTTTTAGACCCATGGTGATAACTGACTTTTGTATGAATGAATCCTAAATAATCAGCTTATGTTTTTATTGTCCTTGTTTCAGATCAGTGAGGCACTAAAGAGTGACTTCCAGGTGTTGGCTTTTAACTCTGAGGATGCAAAAATGAAGGTTTACAAGAAAAGATGAGAGAACGACTGAAACAGCAAAACAGAGTGGGTATTAACAAGTCCCTGGAATTAATAGAACTATTTTCAACAATTTGAACCCACTGAGATTTAAAATCTCTTTTTTTTTTTTTTTTTAGCAAGCAGAGCAATAAAGTGAACAATACAGGAAGTTACAGTTGTTTTGAAATGTGTCTCAGTTTTATAAATATCAAATGAAATGATGAGAGAGAGCCTCTCTATCTCTGTTTTGTAATGATCTTAAACTAACACACATCAAACCTGGGGCTTTGTAGTTTTCCATCATAAGATCACTAGTTGGTGTAGGACATATAGAGTGAGGTAAAGAGGACTCAGGTGGGGCCACACATCATTTTTGCCCCCACTGCCCAGAGAGACTTTATCCAGCCATGATCTCCCTTGATCTTCTTTGCAGGATAAACTTACCAGGAACATCACAGCCTCAGGTATTTAGTTTTTTAGTCAGGGTTACAGTCACTGTGCATGGCAAAGCCTTTAATGTGCCTCTGCATGAGCTGCTATGGTTGCTGTAAATTCACACAGAGTAATGGAACAAAAGTATCCTCCACAATCTGTTGTGTTACAGAAGCTCAGCATCATTTTATTCCTTGTTGAACAAAGTCAAATCCATAGTTTTCTTTATACAAAGTTCCACACCACTGTTTTCTTTCCATATTTGAGTGCAAATCAATAGCGTTTGTTCCACAATGAGATTAGATGCAAAGCAAAAAATCTGAATAATTGTAATTCTTATGAATTATTCAATTTATATGATGCTAATTTGATTTATATTTATGATCACGTCTTTATTTTAATTACATCTTGCTATAAAAATAGATATAATGATCATTTGCTGAAAAGCACATAATTTTTTATGAGCTTGTGCTGATTTGAAATATGATTTTGAATATTATCTTTAGTTTGATTTAGTGCCTAATGTTTTTAAATGAGCGTAATTTATTTGCATTTAGTTTGAAGGGAGTCAGTGGAGATATTAGATAGTATAATGTTACAGACTGGCGATGCCTCCCACCTCCAGGATTGACATCCTGTCAGTTTAACTTGGTCCTGTCCAGTGTTGCCATGGCTGCCAGTCACATCATAGCCCCAAGTTGCTGAGATGTGGTTTTGCCTGTAAAGTCCTGATGTGGTCCTCTGTCCCTCTGCTGGGAGCAGCAGAAACACCTGTCTTCAATTTCTCTGGTTGTCCTGCAGACAGCCATCCCACTGATTGTTTGTCCTCCTGCAGGTCTTCATGTGCTGCCCGGATGATGCTGAACGGTTGTGCTGAGCGTGCATTTGGTTGGTTGGGCCTCAGTCGGTGCTTTATGCTAAGTGAACAGTAAGTTTGATGAGTGGCTGCTGTTCAGAGACCAGTGGGAGTGGTTGTATGTTGATGAGAGCTGTGGATGGTGGAAGTGTGGAGTGGAGGTGTGTGCTGGAGTGTTACGTGTGTGATTTCCTTGGCTGTTGCTGTGAATGGGGGCTTTGTGGAGTGGGCTGTAGCAGCTCATTGTTTGGCCGAGGTGGTAAACTGCACTCGGACTCATCTGGTGATCAAGTGAGTCAGTATTTGTCGTCCCGAGCAGCATCCACACTTGTTAAATATGTGGCGTTTGCTGTGTGTAACAGCACCTCTGCTCTGTTTCCTCAGAGCTGACTGACTCTCCATACAACCCAGAGATGTGAGCCTCCAGCAAGAGACAGGCCAGAGAGTACCACACACACACACGCACACGCACACACACGTAGACAAGTTTTTACTCTCTTCATAAGTTCTAACTCTCTTAGTATTTAAAAGTAATAGTAGATTTTTTCCCAACTCCTTCTTTCAAAGTTTGATTTTCTTCTATACTTTCCTAAAAAACAAGAAAAAAATTGCATGTTAGTAAATAGATAACTGTAGTAAGTTTCAACTCTTTTTAGTATTTACCGTAATTTCCAGACTATAAGCCACTACTTTTTTCACACGCTTTGAACCCTGCAGCTTAAACAATGATGCGGCTAATTTATAGATTTTTACGAGTTAATGAGAGAGAACAATGAAAACCTTTTTCTTTTAAATTTTAATGACTTTATCGATGGGGAAATGACTCTCTGCATTTTACCCACACCAAGTGAACGAAACACACACACAAGCATGCACATGCACTAGAGACGCCGGGGCAGGGGCAGGGGGCCTAGTGAGGCGGAGGGTCGTGGGTTTGATGCTCTGATCTCAGGTCGGTCCAAAACCCAAAGTCGCACTCGCTGCTCCATGGCTGCGCCAATGAAAAGAGACTGAGACAGTGTGTGACGAAGTAATTCTGAGGCTGTTCAATTCCGACACTGAAGAAGACGACTATAGTGGTTTTACTGCGCAGGAGTGAGAGGAAGATAGCATCAATGACTTTTCTGACTTTTCTGGTATTTTTTATTTTTTTAACCAGCCATGTTACTGCCATGTTACTGCCGTGTTACAGGCACTGTTCAGAAAAAAAAGCATTTATTTAATTAAAAGTTAAAAAAATCTTTTGGTGTACCAGCTTTCTGTGTAAATATCTCATGTTACAACGTAGACACCTGCGGCTTATAGACAAGTGCGGCCTATATATGTACATTTTTTCTTCTTTTTTCTTTTTCTCCAACTCCTTCCTTCAAACTTTCATTTTCTTCTACAGTCAAAAAAAAAAAGAAAAACAAATTCACCTTACTATGTATATAGGTTTAGTGCATCTTAGTACATAAGTCCCACAGTATTTAGCCAAGTATTTCAACCACTTAAAACATTTCTAAATGTAATAATTCTGTCAGTTGAGACCAAATTGGCACAACTTCCATGACAGAGGTAAAAGGCTTTAGGAGGGTCTACAGACAATATTCCATCCCAACATGTTCTTCCCACAGTTCATATGTCAGTATAATGACAGAACCTACACAACAGAAAATACCAATCAAAAGTAAAATGTTATTTTTTTTGGATGATTTTTTAGTTTTTTCTGACCTAGTTTATATACAGAATTTTTTTGTTTGATAAATTTCCCATTGTCCTTTAAATTAGTGTTTAAAATTATAACGTACATTTATTAACTGATGAATAAGTTCAAACGTGCATTAGGTGTGCTAAGTGAGAGCATGTCACACTGACTCCAGCCACTAGAGGTCAGGAGTGCACAGTTTTAAAGTGCTCTGATTATGTCAGTTTCTGAGTCTCACAGTCTGAATTAATGTGAGTGATTTACAACCCAAACTTTCACATCTCCTGAGCTCTGGAGCCTGAAACCAGTGGAACACACATTCATTTAGCTGTCAGATGAATAAACTATGCAACATGTATGAATATTACAATGAACATTTCAATATGAAGAGTAGGAAGAATATGTTTGGATGGAACATTGTCACAGGGTTTGGGTTAGGGTGGGGTAGACCTTCCTAAAGACCTGTTATATTAGAAAGTGTTCAGCAGAGGTGAACATGTTACAGTACAACTCAATTCACTCATTCATCAGTAGAAATAGTGGTAGCTCCCATATGGTCTAGCGGTCAGGATTCCTGGTTTTCACCCAGGCGGCCCGGGTTCAACTCCCGGTATGGGAACTCGCTGTTTTATAGGAAGGTGGTCGAGGACTTTGTTGACTGGTGTGAACTCAATCACCTTCACATCAATGCCAACAGGACGAAGGAGATGGTGATTGACTTCCGAAAAAAGGCTCCTCAGACTCCACCAGTGAACATCCAGGGACTTAACATAGAGACGGTGATTGTGTACAGGTACTGTGGTGTTCACGTCAACAATAAACTGGACTGGTCAGACAGCACAGGGGCCGATTTCATGAAGGAGGTTCAACAAACTCTGAGTATGAGTGTTAACCCTGAGTTGACAAACCCTGAGATGAAAAACTCTGAGTTTCCTGTTTCAACACAGCTGATTCACATTAGTTTTGTCAACTCTGAGTATGTTGACTCCGAGTCAAGCGCGTGCACCACGACTATAAATAAGCCATCATCAATGGAGCCCCGATTCCTTGATTCACCATGGAAGCGGGATCAAAACGAAAGCGCTCAACATTTTTTTCACCCCTGGAGCTTGAAATTTTGATGGAGGCATACGGTGAATATGAGCATATTTTCCGGAAAAAAGCAACACAGTGGCAGCGGCAAAAGATAGAGAAAACGCATGGGAAAAAATCACTGCTCGAGTCAATGCGTAAGTTTTGTTTTTAATCACTCATAAAATATTGCATGCAAAAAATGCTGTTGGCCCCCTGTTCATGCAGGTGCAACCCAGGGGGCGAAAAACGGACTTGGAGGCAGTTGAAAATGAAATATAAAAATATAATTCAATCAGGTGAGTTGGAAATATAACATGCCTGGTTGTATCTCACTTTGGTAACATTTGATATGTCTATTTCAATTTAATTGTAATTCAATTTTCAATTTTTATTTATATTTTTAATTTATTTATTGAATACTGTAACAGCTCTTTCAGTCCTGCATGATGTTTTCACACATTCTGCCCCCTGTAATGTTTCATTAATTAATGTGGTGAAGTTAACATTTGACTCCTGCCTAGCCAACAGAAAGAGGGCAGAGGCCCGTAAAACAGGTGGAGGACCTGCACCACCACCTCTAACAGAGGCAGAGGAGAGGGCCCTTAGCCAAACAACAGGAAGGCCCATGGCTGAGGGAATCCCAGGGGGCAGCTCATCTGAACCAGTCAGCCCTGAGGACACAAGTGCCTTCATAACATGTAACAAGTCCACACTTCTATATTGTTTTTTTTATGAAGCCTCTTTTAGATGCAAAAGCTGTTTGTTCCTGAATCCAATAGATTCTGAGGGAAGTCTCCACCTATTGGAGCCTCATGTGGCCCAACTCCAGCCTGTTGTAAGTACCTCAACACACCATAACCCCATAACCAATAGTGGTATAAAGTTCACAAAATGAAATGCTTGACTTCAAAGGATGACGAACATGAAGAAGGACATGAAGAAGGACACTGTGTCTGCTGTCACAGACAGGCCCTCAGAGGTATCATATTAGATCAGCATTACATGTACATGTGACTTTCTTGTATGGATTTATATTGACATGGAAGCTAACATATTCATCCTTTTTTAACAGAGCATAACTGGACAGCATGAAGAGGGTCCATCAACTTCTGCAGAACAAATGAATACAGTGAGAGTTTCTGTGAACAACAGAGTTTAATTCTGTATAATTGACTGTGTTGAACAATATTCTTGTGGATTTCCAGTTACCAGTCAAGGAGTTATACAAAATTCATCTACTTAAACAAATCGAAAAAACGGACAAGGAAATGTTATACCTGGACCGCCAGATCCAAAAGGCAGATCTGGAAATCGAGATACTTAAACACAAGCTGGAGGTGTGTGTGTAGTCAGAGGTAAATTTAATGTATTATTAGAGCAATATGAAAAACTAACAGAAAAATGTTCTCTTTGTCTCTGTCTGTAGGATATAAGGAAGACTAAATAAAATGAACGTGTGACAGTGTGGTATTCTGTGTGGCTGTAATTTAACATGGAAAATGGTTGTTGCAGATCAGATCTCTGATTGCCCTTCCATCCTGATTTTCTGGGAGCTGGATGGGGTCCTCCTCAGGGTCTTCTATTTGTAGGGCAGGGTGTTGCTCTCCTCTAATAGTTGCAATATTATGGAGAATAACACATGCCACAATTATGTCACAGGCTCTCTCAGGGGTTACTCTGAGATGACGTAAGCACTGGAAACGGGCTTTCAGCAGGCCTATAGTCATCTCTACCCTGGCTCTCGTCCTGCAGTGTGCCACATTGAAGTGCTGCTGGGGTCCTGGTTGAGGGTCTGGGTAAGGGGTTATAAGATTTCGTTGGCAGGGGTAACCCCTGTCACCCAGAAGGAAGCCATGAATCTCTCCTGCAAGTGAAGTCACATTTTTTACTTCTGATATTTTTCTCAGAAAAATTAGACAAAGACCTTTGCGGTGACAAACAGCAATGTTTCAGACCACTTACCACGTTCCAGTCTATTGCTTATTGTAGACTCTGTATATATGCGGGAGTCATGCACAGACCCGGGCCACTTGGCTTCCACATTTGTGATAATGTGTGCTGCATCACAAATGATCTTGACAGTACAGAAAATGAGACAAGTTAGTTGAAATATTTGTGCTCTGACATTTAAAAGTAGTAGTCAATGTATGTACCTGCACATTGATGCTATGGAAGGACTTCCTATTCACATAATCTCCTTCATTTTCTGAAGGAGCAGTGATAGGAATGTTGGTGCCATCAATGCAGCCAATCACATTGGGAAATCCTAAAAGACATTCAAATTATTGCTCCCAGAGGTCACAGCAACATGTTATTGACAGAAAAGTTATTAATCATTTAAAATTATTTACCTGCAATCCCATGGAACTCTTCTTTGATGGCTGTCACAGGTTTGTGTCCGGGAAAAACAACAAAAACTGATAAAAAACCGCTTCAGAGCGAGGCACACCTTTCTTATAGCCCTGCAAACGGTTGCTTTGCTTATGTGTTCTGCATCGCCGACATTATAAAGAAAACTTCCATTTGCAAAAAAACGTAGAGCAATGCAAAGTATTTGTTCAGTGGTGAGTGCACGTCCACGGTGGGTGATGTGAGTGATGAGAGGGCGGATGAGGTTGTGAATGTATTGCAGTGACTGTAACGAAAAACGATAACGTTCAAATAAAAAGTCGGGAGGATATGAAAACGTATCCAAACGTGGATGGAAAATCCTCGCCCGACGCAATCGCAGTTCTCTGCGAATCAGTCTTGCTTCTTCATCAATCGGGTCTTCCAGAAAGGGACATGCCATTTTAAGCAGGATCTATGGAGACTCAATTATAAGGAAACGGTTCAGCTTTTATGTACTCCAGGGGAGGAGTCAGAAACAAACTCTGGGTTTCTAGAATAAAACCTGCTCCCGACCAGGTTATGTTCACAGACTAAGTTACCATGGTAACAGACTCCGAGTACGAGTTACCTCGCTTTATGAAATGGGCTTAACTTACTCCTTGACTTACCCCTATCTCGGGGTTAATTTACGTCCCTTATTGAAACGGTTAACTCTGGGTTTCCCTCATTTCAGGCTTAACATACTCAGAGTTTCCACATAACCTGCTTCGTGAAATCGACCCCAGGTGTCCTATACGAGAAGGGCCAGAGTCGCCTCCACCTCCTGAGGAGACTGAGGTCTTTTGGAGTGTGTAGGACACTACTAAGGACTTTTTACGACAGTGTATTGGCATCAGCACCTTTCTATGCAGTGGTCTGCTGGGGTGGAGGAATAACGGACAGAGACAAACGGAAGCTGGACAAACTGGTAAAGAGGGCTAGCTCTGTCCTGGGCTGCCCCCTGGACTCAGTGGACTCTGTGGGAGAGAGGAGGATGTTGGCCAAGCTGGCAAGCATCCGGAGCAATCCCTCTCACCCCCTGTATGAGACAGTGGGGACGTTGGGGAGCTCCTTCAGCCATAGACTGCTGCACTCTCAGTGCGCTACCGGAGGTCCTTTGTCCCAAGTCAGACTGTATAACAACAGTGTCACATAGGACTGCTCACTGCTGCTGTTTCTTTTTTCACATGCTCCCCCTGTTGTGCAATAGTAACAGTTTTTTTTTCTCTTGTGCAATAAATATGAACAGTATTTTGGTGCAATAATAACAACAGTATTTTAAACAGTACAGTTTTTTCTTTCTGTGCAATAGTAATACTCCTATTGGAATTGTTAGTATTTCTTTGTCATGATATTCATGATGTAGGACATAATTACATCTTTTTCCGCTGTGCATTTCATTTCATTTTATGGTTATTCTGTATATTCCATATTTAATTTTAGCTTATTTGTTACTTACTGTATAATTTTCTAGTTTCTTGTGAAATGTCGTGTTATTTATGTTTATGCTGCTGTAACAACTAAATTTCCATCCGGGGATCAATAAAGTATTATCTTATCTTATCTTGTCTTATCTTATCTCTTTATTTGTAGCAGCTTTAATAATACTTTGGTAGTTGTGTCAGAAACAGCAGTGCTAAATATTAAAGAGGATCTACAAAACATATTAATAATCTAAATAAATCATCTATTAAATACCTTAAAAACCTGCAACAGTTATAAAGAGTTTGGATTTTTAACAGTAGCAGCTGCTGTGTCAGATGTGATCCAATTATTAACACCTCATAGATGGAGAAGTAGTTGTACTTTATGTGTTTTTTAAGTTAATTTCATTTGACTAAATCCTTTTATCAGCCAAAATAATGAAGGTTTTTTTCTAAAATGTAAAATGTATTAACAGTATTACAGAGGTGGCATTTTTTGGCTTCTTTTTCTACATTGAGTCCATATTTTTATCTCTTTTTGTGGTGAACTTGTCATAATGACTGTGTAGAAGAAAGAAAGAGCTGTAAGAGGCTCTGTAGACATTGTTCCATTGAAATCCTTTTTTTGCTGTAGTGCACACATCACTGACTTCAGAAGATGTGAAAAGTATTGTCTAAACATACAGTCTCATAATGTTTGTAAGTAATATCAGAATGATTTGGTTCTGTCTAAATAACTTTTAAGACTAAGTCATACTTTATTGATCCCTCTCGGGGAAATAACTCTCTGCATTTTACCCACACAAAGTGAACGAAACACACACACAAGAGCACTAGAGACGCTGTGGCAGGGGGCTTCCCTAGGAGGAGCCCGGGGAGCTGGGGTAGATCGGTGCCTTGCTCAGGGGCACCACAGCCATGGTCGCAGTGGCGGGGGGGCGCGTCTCCTTTACCACCACCCATATCCATTGTGCATATCCCTTGTGCTTGGTCGAGGAATTGAACCCGCTGCTGGTAGGAAAGAGTCAACAGGTGGAAGAGTAGAGAGACGACATGTTAGAACATGGGATAGCTGAACCAATGCTCTGCTGCGTCTGTCCATATCTGATGGTAGATAAGGCTGATGGTCAGATAGATTTATAGATAGACAGATGTCAGCTGGCTGCAGTATCATGTACTAATAACCTCTTCATTTGTTTTTGTTCTATGAACCGAACCTGTACCATCACTGTAAAATAGATTATATTCAATTATTTGAACCTAAGTACATGATTTTTCGATGGTAAAACTTCAGTCAAAAACACTTTCACTGAATGTAAAGATGATTTTTTACAGAATATTAAGGATTTTCCAATATCAAAAGACATTTTACATCACAAGACAAAAGATTTACAACAGCCAGTTCAGTGAAATGTCTAACTGCATGCAGTTCCTGGGTTTTATACTTCTGCTAATAGAGTCTCATCACTGTGGGAAAAAACAAGTCCTCCGCATTATGTTCCCTCATTGTAGTGCATCCACTCATGTCTCACACTGAACACTAAGTTGAAAGCTACTGACCTCTCGGTGTCGTGATTTCTAATTAATGTCCAAATCACAGTGTTTCTTTCCTCCAGATGTCAGTGTGAAAAGTTCCTGTCATGTTTGACTAGAAAAGCTTTGAAACTAGTTCCATTTGTATAGAGGAGCAATGAGGAGTTCAGACTTCCTGGAGCAGAAGTAGGAAATCTGTTGATATATTTGATTGTGTGTGAGAATCTAGTAGTTGAAGTCTAACCTGTGCTTAAACAGGCTGAATAAAGTTGTTTTGGACTCCATAACCAGCTGAACCAGCAGGTTTTAATGTCATGAGGCAGCTCTGCTGCCTTTGGGGTTTGTTATATGCTGTTTCTTTTTCTGTTTTTGTTTGTCTGGCTGAGTGTATGTTGGTGTGGGTGTGGGTTGGCGGTTTCCTGGCCGGCTCCTCCCTGCTCCCTCCTCCTCATCAGGATGATTCCAACCACCTGTGCTCAATTGGGTGGCTATCTACCTCCCTCCTGGAGTATAAGAGGCCCGACTTTCCAGTCAACCCTCGTGAGATCGTACGTCGTCTACCTTGTAACTAGATCTCTGTGTCCCGTGATTTTTGCCTTACCTTTGTCTCCCTTCTAACTGCTCTCCTCTCGCTCCCTGCAGACTCCGCTGGATTACCCCTCTCCGTGCTTCCTCCACACTGCCTCAGCCGACACCTCCAAGTTCCCCAGGATATCCCACTGCCTTTAGTTCCCTTTGTTATTTATTGTTTGAACTCTGTGAATAAACTGTTTATCATGTTCGAAGTTTGCCTTCGCTCTGCTTTTGGTTCCGGGCCCTGACTAACAGACTCTGATTTAATGACAGAAAATCTACTAATTGTTGGTATAAAACTGATTTGGAACAATGTGAAAAGTCAGGCAGGGATGGATTTCACTGTTGTTACTGACAAAGAAAAAATAATTCTTTAAGTCCAACAGAACACTTTTGTGTGGGTATGAAAAAAAAACACACTAACTTTTTCACAGCTAATGCAGCATCTGATTTTCCAGAGGAAAACTTTTAACCTGAAGAAGCAACAGTAGAAAGTGTTCGGTTTGCACTGGCAGTAACATCACACACTTCTTATAAAGATTGAAAATGATCAGTATGTCAAAGTACAAACTATAAACGCAAACCATGATGCCTGGTGGACAAGTAGAGCAACCATAAGAAGTGATCTGGACTTTCCTGTAGTTTCCTCTTGTCCTTGTAACAGCAGTAGCTCCTCCCTTCCTTGTCAATAATTGTGCAGAAACATCTGAGTGCTTCTTTCTTCCTAAATCATGAGCAAGTCCTGTCCAGTCCAACTGTTTCTGTTCCTGTTTGACTTCTGAACTTGTCTCTGGCTGTGTGTCCACTTACTGCAGCCTGTGACATCAGACTGTAGAATGTTGATACATCAAAGGCATCAAAGGACACACACTCACACACACATGCTGATACTTATGTCTTTGTGAGGACACTTGCTGACACAATGCATTCCCTAGCCCTTACCCTAACTCTAACCAAAACCCAATTCTAACCCTGAAACCAAGTCTTAACCCTCAAACAGCAACATGAACACAGATGGAAACACTGCAGAGCTGCTTTGGATGGTTTAACAGGTAGAGATCATCAGATAATGGAATGACCTGATACCTTCATCTGTAACTGTATCTGTAACACAAACTTAAACACAGACAAATGCACTTGCATGTCAACTCACACACCTGCATTTTTAGGATCCAAAGAAGAAGATCCAGGACAAAGGAGATCAGGAGACAGGAGGCCCCAAAAAAAGTGAGAAAGAAAAATACAGTTACAATACAACACAAACTTATAAACAGATATAGAATCAAAGTACTGTGTCCCAGAATATGATATAGTTTCATCTTTCACTTTCACCATCAGCTTTCTACTCCATCTTTTCAGATTACAGGTGTAACTGTTATTTCAAGGTGTGTTTTGGTATTTTAACTGTCAAAGGTGCAACAGAATTAAAAAGTTCTCTGAGCTTATATTAAAATGAGGTGAAAACTTCATGTACTGTATAAAAGATGGGAAATAATACTCCTCATCAGGGCTGATTATTTTAGTACTGATGGTACAAGAATGAGCACAGATCCAGAAGTGATCAGAGATAAAAGCCTAGAAAGCAGATGAACTTTCTGCATGGATTCCTCTCCCAACAGAGAGTTACTGTAAAATCAACTTTCAGCTGCAAACTAGAAATCTATCAAATGATCAGGGTTTCTGCTTCAGTCCAGCCAATCCTGCTGCTGAAAACTCATCTGCCTAAGTGTCCTTTATTATGGACAACTGAGCCGATGTGTCCTGTAGAAACAGAGGCTGACAGGATCTGATCCATGCCAGGCTGAGGAAGTGTGTGTGTGCCAAGTCTGCCTGGCATCATGGCAGCATGAGAGAGGCTGGTCTGAGGTCAGGCCTGAGATGAGGTGAAGAGAGCTTGGTCATATTAGCAGATGGAGTCTGAGCAGCTTCATGCTTCATGCTCAGTGGGATGCAGAGAAGAGACCAACATCCAGCAGAGAGAACACTTCACACAGAAAACACTGTCTGCTCAGAGTAGAAGAGACAGAAAGCCACAGAAAAATAGAGAGTGAGAGGAAAGAGCACATTATTCACCAAAACCCAGAGAAACACACAACTGATGAACAAAAACTCCTCTGAAACCTGGAATGTGTGAAGCACAGAAAGAGCAGAGAGAGGAAGAACCCACTGAAACCACTCTTTGATTTCTTTTCATATTTCTCCTCACACATCAGAATCAGAATCAGAATAACTTTATTGATGCCCCGTAGAGAAATTCTTTCTGTTACTTAACTCCCAGTTGAAAATGAAGAGGAAAATTGCACATAGTGTGTGGTAAGAGAAAAAAATTCTAGAATAAATAAGTGAAGTGAAAAACAAAATAAAATAAGAATAAAAGTATAGTATAATGAAAATCAAGTAAAAATATTGCAATAACTCCAAAATCAAACAGAACAATATATACAAATAATATAAAAATAGAAAAAATAAGACATCTTAATATTTTAATATTTGCAGATATGTACATGAGGTTTATGGTTGATGGTTTAAAAATGAAGTATACACAGTATACATGAGTCTGTGATTCTTAAAGTCCAGAGTTATATAGTTTGATTGCGACAGGCAGGAATGATTTCCTGTGTCGCTCTGTTGTGCAGCGTGGAACAATAAGCCTGTTGCTGAGCGAGCTTCTGTGACTGATCAGCACATGGTGGAGAGGGTGTGAAGGAGAGTCCAATATTGTCCTAACTTTGGACAACATTCTCCTCTCCAACACTGTGTTCAGTGAGTCCAGTTCCTTCCCCACAACATGGCTGGCCTTCCTGATGATCTTATTGAGTCTGTTAGTGTCCTTCACCCTCAGGCTGCTGCCCCAGCAGACAACAGCGTACAGGATGGCACTGGCCACCACAGGCTCATAGAACATCCGCAGCATCGTCCGGCAGATGTTAAAGGACCTTAGCCGTCTCAGAAAATAGAGACGGCTCTGGCCCTTTTTGTACACAGTGTCCACGTTTTTGGACCAGTCCAGTTTGTGATCTAGGTACACCCCAAGCAGGGGCGCCGCCAGAAATCTTGGGCCCCATGAAAGATTAGAATTTTGGGCCCTCCTTTTTTGCGAAAATCTGTTTAGGTGATCGTGGTAACATCATTAAATGGCATTATTTTAAATGCACCATTGTCAGAATTAGACTTTAAGATATTGCAACTACGTATTGTAAAGTTATTTTGTATGGAGTCCATTCTAAATGTTCACATGTTGAAACAACTTGCATGCATCACTGTATCAGTATGGATTTACAACAGATACACAAAAACCTAAAAATTATTTTCTCTGTTTCCTACATTTCTGGACTTATTGTAGCATATATGATGAAATGTATGCCTTAATAAATAACTAGGCTATAGGCTATGAACTGCAAGAAATCCACTGAGTGTTTTTGCTTTCTTTTATGCAACACTCATTTATTAAAAAGCACAGCAAATGTTCAGACATTCAAGGTCGATACCTACAAAACAATATCAAAAAATTCCAAACATGAACATGAAAATTTACACTAGATATATTAAAGGTACTTATGAAAAGGGTGCTTTCTTTCACACGAACTATTATTAACAACTACAAATATCAGTTATGATACAGACTAGTTTTCATGATCATATTGCTATTGTTTCTCTCAACTCAACACTTTTGTCTCTTCATTTAGATGCCCAAGTCTAGACGCCGAGGCTTCTTTGTAGCAAAGTCATGAATTAAATCTTTGAAATCGAGAGAGAGAGCCAGTTCACTTTCAATTGAGAGGATTGCTAGACTGTTCAACCTCTCCTGTACCATTGTTGACCTGAGGTGGCTCTTGATAAGTTTCAGTTTACTAAATGCTCTTTCGCCACCAGCAACAGTGACTGGGAGAGTGCAAAAAAATCCTAATGGCAATACAGACTTCTCCAAAAATGCTCTGGAGTTGCATTTTGTAAATTGAATTGAGAAGCTCAAGGCTGGTGCAACCAGAGGGGAAAGTGGCAGAAAATACTGTGTTGAGATGTCTGATTTCACTCTCAAACTGAGGAGTGAGGTCCTTTGTGTACTTGCTGATGAGTGGGTGACACACAGAAGCAACATCACTGTCCCTTAACTGACCAACCTTAATAATGGCTGCAAATTCCTCAACAATGTTTGCTATTGTTTGGAACCGAGTGTCCAAGTCACTAATGATGTGGTCAATGGTAGTAAAAAAACACAGTGTTTCGAAATGTCTCTGCACCACTGCACTGAGTTGTTTCTTCTGGAGGGGCCTCATCAAAAACCTCTTTCTCTTCCTCTTCCTCTCCTCCTCTTTGAATTGAGGTGGAATCCCCATTTCATTTGCAATTAATGTTGCTTCAGAGAGGAGGGATTCCCATTCGTTCCTTAGAGCCTGCATCTCATCCTTGAGAGCGTTTATATTGGCTGCTTCCACCTCAAGAGAAATTTTGCCTGACTGGAGAATCACATTCCTGCAATCAATACACTGCAATACTTTCACCCAGATGGTGAGAAGTACAATGGCACTAAATGACATTGAAGTACTTCCTCAGACCAACAGCTTCAGCTCTAGCATCATGTGAAAGACTGCATGTAGTTAGTATGGAACTAAGGGCCTCAATGACACTAGGTAAGTGTTTTGCAACTGGTTTAACAGCATCAATTCTTGCACTCCAGCGAGTGTCAGACAAGCTGTGGAGAGAGCAGTCGGTACTTTCTTTGTATATAGCCCATCGCTCTGGACTGGCACTCACAAATTTGTAAAGACAATTGATGAAGCCAAAAAAAGTGGACACTTCATCACTTGATCCTGCAGCATGTACCCCTGCAAGATTTAATGTGTGGGAAGCCAGATTGTTGGTCTTAAGTATTTGGGCTTGTACCCCCTTCACTTTCCCAGACATGTTTGCACCGTTATCATAGCCTTGTCCCCTACAATCAGCGATATCTATCTCTAATCTCTTCAGCACATCTTCGATCATCCCTGCTATTTCACTCCCTGTTTTTTTGTGAAATTGTTTGAATTCAATAAACCTTTTTGTGATCTCCCATTCATTCGCTTTTTCATTATAATGCACATATCTTATGAGCAAAACATTTTGCTCTGTGTGGGAAATGTCTTGCGTGGCATCACAGATAATGCTGTAATAAATGGCATCCTCTCTTTCTCTCAAAGTAGATTTAAGCACTTTTTTCCCACACAGTTCAATGAACTCATTTTGGATGTCTGAGGACAAATAATGAGTAAGTCTTGTTTCTTTGGTTGAGTTTCTCACTTTGTCTAGGTGTTCTTTTAAAAGTGGGTCATAGTGAGATACTAGTTCTAGTGTCCCCAAGTAGTTCCCATTATGGACATCACCTAACTTTTTTGTTTTACCTCTGAAAGGCAAATTTCTGGATGCCAAGTGCAGTGTAACATCAAGTAGTCTCTCTAAGAGGGCTATATTTCTTTCTATTTCAGATTGCATCTGTCTTTGCAGATGGTGGTCTATCCCCTTTGCAGCCGTAATAGAACATTGCAAGCTTTTCCACTTCCAGTAACAATCCCTGTGTGCTCGGTTGTTTTCATACATCATGTGAAAAAAGAATGCATGGAATGCAGAAATGTGCATTTACACTCTCACTGTAAATTAACCAATCCCTTTTCATCTTTTCTCTGCCATTTGCTGCCTTTGTATATTTTAAGTAATCTGGAAATGGCTTTCCCTCAGAGTCTTGGGGCATTTGTTTCTCCTCTGTGGTAGCTAATTTTCTAATAATGCATGCTCTATCACTGTCACTTAATTTTTCTGGCCACAATCCTGGATCAGTAGACAGCAGATCTTCAGGTTCTGCATGCTGCTCAGTCTCACCAATGTCCCTCAACTCAGCCTCTCTCTGCTCCTTACTCTGTGCTGCGTCTTCCTGATCACCTGTGCTGCTTGAGCTCGCCCTGCTCTCTTCCTCTATTGGAGCACATCTGGTCTCCTGGCCTGAAGAGGGACCTGGCTCTAAAGTATCCATAATGTGCAAAATACAGTCTGTTATAAATTCACTCTGATAGAGTGATGCCTGTAAGTTCTCTCACCAAATTCACATTGCATTTAAATGAACTCCATACTGTAAGTAGCCTAATAATTGTTGCTCATGAAAGAAAATAAACACCTAAAATTAATTTTAAAGTGACGGTGGATTCTCCATTTTATAGTAACAGTCTTTTCAGACTAATTCTGACTGTTGCCTATTATCACCAACACTTTAATATGCTCACTAGCATCTATGGATTGTATTGCTCACCTTCCTCTCCTTCAACTGCGCTTGAGGGTGAGGGCAGGTGTCCCTCTGAGGCTGAATCTGTGCATGTTGAGGGCACTTCATTAGTTATGAAACTAGTTAGCAGTAGCACCAGCATAATGTAATGATTTATCTTGTATATTAGCCTAGCAGCCTAGTTTATCACACATATTTATCCACTTTTGTACATTCATCTTATCTACCGTGGCAATAAAGGTAGAGAATTTAAATAAAATGTCACTGTAAACTGTTCTCTTGATGGGCTAATCCAACCACTTTAATACGAAATCTGTAGGTCTATCATTCCATAGCATATTGTAAACACCAAGGTGAGTGACGACTAATACCTGCTAATAGCCTACCTTTCTTTGGGAAAAACTGTGTCAGCAGCTGTCTGCCCTTTTTCTCCCTCTCAGCCTTCTCCTGCCTCTCCTTTCTTTTCTGGTAACCTGACTTCATACTTCACCTACTCCTGCAGCAGCCCTAACGCTCAGAACAGCTGATCACTCTCTGAGTCCAGCATAGGCATTTGACAGTCCCGCTCTGCTCGAGTCAGACTGTACCATTCTTTAATAAGAGAGGGGGGTAAATGACATGATAAAGAATTCAAGGAAGATGTTATAGAAAACAAAAACCATGTTCAATGTGCTTATTCTAACAGACAAAATGTAATATTTTATTTAAAAAGCTTAAACAGGGAAAAATTATTAAGATAATATTATTAGCCCCTCAGCCCTCAGCCCAGGGCCCCTGTCAGTGCTGGGCCCTTAGAATCGTCCTAACCTTTCCCCCCCTGGCGGCGCCCCTGGTCAGAGGCTTCGCGGTGAGGAGCGCAGACCTCTCTGTCATGTCAGGTGTTTTCAGGAAGGGACGTCACTTCACATACCTTCACAACTCGAGTCAGCATCAGACGGACACACGCACAATAAACATCCACGGTAGCTGGAATGCCACATTGCCTTGAAAACCAAAGAGGAAAGCGACGGCGGGGATCCACACGGTGTGTATCCAGAAGTAAAGCATGGTGTCCTTTAATCAGCTGCAAAAGCTCCGCGCTCTTCCCGACGAAGCTCCGTGTCCAGCGGTTCATTTCCAGAAGAGAAAGCGCTGCAGATGAAGCCGAGCGGAGGAAGAAATCCCAGTGTGAACGCTGCTGGTGAACACAAGAGCTGGAGACTCTGTCGCTGCTTCTTCTGCTATATATATATATGTCTTTTCAGTCTAAAATCCTTCTAGTGTATCTACAGGAGCTGATTAGTCCCATATATACTGTGGTGTTCCAGTATATGTCAGAGGTCAAAGTGAGGACAGTCTAGTTGGTCTCATTGGATAAAGCCAGTTATCTGTGTGCAAACAAGCGTGACAGCAGATTTATTCCACTTAGTTCTGTCAGAGCCACTGAAGCTGTTTCTTTACTTTTTATTCTTCCCTCGAGCTGCAGTGAGAACATCTACAGAAGAAACATTATTATTATTATTTACTGTCCAACACAGTAAAGTGTAAATGATGGACATTTACTCAACACAACTTTTTATTTCCACTGTCACAGGATAGAAAGAACCAAGAACTTCACTAAGAGCCTTGTTTCATGATTCATTTCCAGCCCACAGTGTTTCTGTCCTCCAGCAAACCTTTGGATGTCAGTGTGTCAAGCTAATGTTGGTGAATCTGAGGCTGTGTTGACTGAGAGAAGAAGTCTTTTAGACCCTGAGGACTCACTCTGGACTGATTTGATAGATGCTTCACAAATAAAAGTGCTTCTCCACTCAACTAACTACTACTCCTCATAGGGACTGTCTGCAGGAACTGAAGCTGCTTTTGGTCAAAGAGATATTCATGTGTTCACTGTTCACTCAGGACCACTCAGCTGGGTTGGTGAATTCAGCACCAAGGACAGCAGCAGCTGAACTGTACACAACTACTAACAGATAGATGGAGTGTGTACAACATTCATGTTAATGTATCTGCTGAAATCCTGTTGGAAGTAGCATAAAGTGGCCTCCAGGCTGATGGCAGTAACCTGCTGCAATTAGCCAATAATGAGCCCATTAGCCTCTATAATGAAGTTCACACATATTATTATCTGCAACACAGGATGAAGACAATTAGTTTTAAAAAAGAATCATTTGAAGGTTTATGAGAGTTGCTACTTTATTTTTAATCCTGTTGCTGTAGATTTTCCTCAACTCCAAACAATGTGGACTGTGAAGTGAAGCATTAACAAGCTCTCAGTCAGCACCATGGAAAGAGGCAGAGACGGCTGCTGTTCTCTCTACAGTACAAAACAATTCTCACTGTTTACACTCTTTATTTTTCTCATATGGTTCCATTTTTTCAGTGTTACTTCAAATTGATGAAATCACAGTTGCACAGTCATCTCTCTGTCATCTCTTATTCTCATCCTACACTTTTTTTTTCCCAGATCCCAAGTCCAGTTCTCCTGCACTGCAGCCTCGTCTCCACTGACTCTACTGTTGCAGGGTGTAGACAGATATATTCCTCCTTCTGTCCACATGCTGCAGGTCAGCTGCTACTTTTCACCTGCCAGAGTGGAGCTTCAGTGTGATGGTGTAATGCATTCACACATGGTTCACACAGTAAATGTGTGAACACTGGTCCATCAGTGAATTTGCTGTTGGGTTGATCAGAGGGTTTGTAGAGTTATTATGGTTCTTCCTCTTTGCATCATGATTTTCCACAGACTCCTGTCAGTTACAAAACAAGTAGAAAGTCTGAAAGTGCCAACGTGACTTTCCATCCATCCAGTATCAGGATACAGTTGAGAAAAGATGTGTATTGATTTAAGCTCTGAATCTGACAGCACATTACACAGCTCTCTCTCCACTCTGAGCTGTGACCTCCAGCAGTGGATGATTCACAGTAAAGTTGCAGACACTCTGTGATACTTGTTCTCTGATGCTAATGACTCTTGGAGCTCTACTTTCCTCTGCTGTTGCTCTCTCTCCTGAATAAAGAGCTCCTCTATCTATTTCAGCTGACTCCATCCCAGTGGTTTCCATCACACCAGACCCCCAGCTGATTACCTGTGACTCTGCTGAGAGCGTTTGATTTATGACTGTTTTGCTGTTGTTGTTCTTCAGCTCTGTGTTGCAGCACTGCAGCAATCAGCTGGCATAAGTATAGTTGTTTTGAACACGCTGCAGTGACTCAGTAACTCAAAGAACTTACTGCTTTTCTCAGATGAATAATCAAGTGATCCAAAAAAAAGTCCCTTAGTCATTCATGATAAATGTAAAATGAAGAATCAGCTTTGTTTTCATGGTTTCTTTCACTGACTGAACACTCAGGACAAGTATCAGGTAGTTTTCACAAACTATGATGAATCACTGTTGGACTTTAAAGTTTCTCTCCTCCATTGCTCTCTCTCAGCTCCTTCTTTTCTCTTTGTCCACCCACTTTCTCTTCCTCTCGTTCCTCTCTTTGTTATTCAGAGACACTTGTATTTTCTGTGTGAAGTTTTCAGCTCCTGTCTGTTAGAAGTGTCAGGTAATATTCTGCATGTTTTCACCTTGCAGTAGAACTGCAGTGGAAACAGTTTTCAGCAGCTGGACTGAAGTAGAACCATCATCTCTGTCTCTTCCTCCACATTCAATCGTGCTCTCACGTTTGACTTTCTTTTTGGAATCGTTGCTGCTTTGCTATGATTTTAACATGATGCAGTTCATGTCTGGTGTCTACTGCCCTCAGCTTTAGGATTATATACATGTTGTACTCAAACACACGCACACAAGGGAAACTCAGAGATTCATGATGTCTTTTAATGTAAAAGTCTGCAGCAGCCAGGAATCCAGAATGTGAGGTTAAAAGACTGTTCTCTAGGTGACACACACACACACTCTAGGACACACATGTACATACACTTTTACACAATGTGCAAAAAGTGACATATAGCAAACAAAAATGAACAGTATGTATGTTTAGATTCCTCATAAGACAGGTATTGAAAGCATGGAGCTTCATCTAAGCTCTTTATATTATACACATAATAAAACACTACAAACCCTTTTTATTTTTTACACATATGAGTGATAGATTGAGACAGATAGATTTGGGGGATAATGAGGTTAGGTTAGGTTAAGAGACGCCGCACTCTGTATGAGTGCTCCATTATGTATTTAAAATCTTTAAAAATCTTCTTATTTATAATCCTATAGAAAGATTAAAATGACCCTTTAAAAATTAAAGTTGTTACAGATAAAGATTTAAATACCTTTTTTTTCCAAAAAAGATGGGTTTTAAAGGACCACAGACACAATGGAAGGTTCACTTACTGCAGACGGTGGCAGTGAACGTAGACTTTGCAGCTCCCCTTCTCCTGCTAGGGCACTGTCTGCAGTAGTGGGGCACAGGGGAGCTTCAAAGTCTTTTCTAGACCTTGTAAAGTCTGCTGTAGTCAGCAGTGCAGGGTAGTGGGCTCCCCAGCAGTAGGACAGAACTTGTCATCAAAAATGCCCTGATAGTTGGAAAAATTTAATTCCTATCATTTTATTTTCACCATGAGCATCACAAGGCTTCAATAAAGAGACAGAGTTCAGACCTCACTTTAACATGGCAGTCTATGGGAGGTTTGGTCAGTATGGAGGGGATTTACTTAAAAACTGTGGGTCATGTGACAATGAGAGTAACACTGGCTGAGAGAGGACAACTTTCTATACATTATAATATAAAATTTATCCCTGAAGGTTGGTAACTGTGAGAATGAAGAAGTTGAAAGAAGCTTTTAGGGAAATTTTTAATAGATGTCAGACTCACGTCAGAGTGTGAGTGATGTCAGTCACTGCAGCTCTGAACATTTCATACAGTACACACCCATTATAAAATCTGAGACAGTGAAAAAAATAAAAACAAAAAATATAAAACTTAAACTGTGATTATATAAAAAGGTAAAAAGGTAGTCTTGTAAACTCTTGGTAAAGGTAAAGTCTTGTGACTTATTTCAGGTTTCAACCATGTGTTTATGTGAAATGTATATTTCACATAAGTTATAACGTATATAAACATGTATAACAAAGCAACCAGGCTATCAAACTACTTTTTGATGATGTTTGCCTGGTTTTTCTCAAAGCTGCAGGAAGCTGGAATCTGTGCAGAAGAAGTGGAATAAGCAGAATAAGACGTATGGTGAATAATAATATATGTCTTGTCAGGCTCTGCACTAAGAGAAAAATAATGTGGAAATTAGCTGCAATTCTCCATCACACCACATGATGGAGCTGATTAATCTGATTCATCACTTTGGGTTCAGCATCTGTGAATGAATAAAAAAAGACAAAGTCCAGGTGGAGGGTGGAGGAGGTGGAGGAGTCTCAGTGTGTCTGCAGAGACTGTGTAGAAGGACAGAGCAGCAGCAGAGCAGTCCAGATACACTGATGATTACCCACCCAGGCAACTCACTGTTTGTACCGCTTCCATCAGGAAAGCAGTACAGGAACATTAAAACAAGCACAAACAGACTCAGGGACAGCTTCTTCCCCAGAGCTGTAAAAGCAATAGCCCCCCTGCAGTGAAACACTCAACCCCCCTACAGAACCCTCACACAGGCACCCCCCCCCCCCCCCCCCCCCCCCCTCCAGCCACATACACCCACCTTCTCACACACACACTCACACACCTCACACATTACTTTACTTTACTTACTTTACTTACTTTGTGTTTATATTTTCATGTGTTCTTTTTTTAAAGTATTTATGTTATTATTCATTCACATGTGTGCCTTTAAGCTGAGATTCTCTGAAAAATTTCGTTATGCTCGCATAATGACAATAAAGACTCTTGAATCTTGAATCTTGAATTCTCTTTCAGATCCAGAGGAACACACAGGGATGATGGTGGACTTGACAGTGGAGCTGTTCTCAGAGCAGTTCAGACTGCAGCACTGAGAGTCTTCTCCACTTCTTCTGGTTCCTCTGTCAGTCACTGCTGGATGAAGCTCTCCTCTCCACTCTACCTCCCAGTAACATGGACCAATCAGAGCCTCTCTACACACAAGCTGCTGCTGCTTCAACCTCTCTGGATCATCAGGACACAGCTCGTCCTCTCTCAACACACACACCGTCCTCTTCACTCTCTCCTTTAGAAATATCAGTACCGCCAGCTGTTGAGAGAAGAAGACAGACAACAGAGGTGATAAATCAGTGTTTACAGAGACTCACTTCATCAGCTGTCAGTCACTGATGCAGCACATCCAGTATAAAGAGCAGCAGGGACTTCAGTCCTGTTCAGAGCAGAAGTGGAGCAGCTGTGTAGTGTAACAGCTTCCTCTCAGCTCTCATGTTAACGTATTGGAGTTAAGACACTGAGCTGGAAGCTCACACACCTGCAGAGACTTTTAGCATCAAGTCTGTTTCCTCTGAACATTTCACTCAAGTCCACAGTGGAAATAAACTGCTGAATCATGAAGCTTTATTACTGCACAAACAGTTTAGTGATGGATTCACTGCTGTTACATGTCAACTCATGTTCCATTTAAAGAAAGAGTCTCTGTGTGTTGATGAACATCTGATCTGCTTCTGAAATATCAGCTGACAAATAAACATGGAGGCTGTCACTGAAAGTATCTGACAGATGGACAGATATACAGATGTGATCACTGGACTTCAGCAGAGGTTCTGCTCTGTATCAGACCACATGCTGACAAAATGTCATGATGCTTCTCTGAAATCAGAGCCAGTGATTTGCAGGCTGCAGTCAGACTGATCTCAGAGTTGTGACAAAGATCAAACTCATCAATTCTTTACTGTTGAAATGAGACAACAAACAGTCTCAGATTAGATGTGATGGAAGGACAGTTGGACCAATGAGGACAACTGTCTCTACACATCCTGTGAGGCTGTCAGCTGTAATGCTTTGCTTTGATACGAACTGTGTTTAGGACAATACTGATGAAAGCAGCATGGACTGACTCCAACCCTCTACTGACCTCAGAGTCTCCAGTCCACAGTCTGGACTCTGCACAAGATCAGACAGATCCTTCAGGTCTGAATCCTGCAGGTTGTTTTTACTCAGGTCCAGGTGTCTCAGATGGGAGGGGTTGGACTTCAGAGCTGAGGCCAGAGAAGCACAGCTGATCTCTGACAAACTGCAGCGCCTCAACCTGAATAAAGAATAAAAGATGTGAGTTTAGGAGACAAAGTTCCTGCTTGAAAGCGTTGAGTGTTTCATCATCTGTTCAGAGCTGAAGAAGGTTGAGAATGTACAAGTTTGGAAAATGGAAACTCCAAACACCTGAACCAACAGGATGCAGCTTAAAAACAGTCAGATACTAAAAGTCAAACACAGCTCTCATTAATACTAATGACAACATGCTGCTGCTTCAATAAAGACATAGTGACTTCAGCTCTTAAACTCTTCCAGCTCCACCAGTGGCTCCATCTATACAAACTCATGTTGTTGACATTTGTTTCAGATTCTACTAAAGATCCTAAAGTTTTGACAGAGAACAAACATGTCAGGCTGAAGTTTGGAGGAAAGGCAACAAATGATTGAGACAAAATGGAAAAGATTTTCACTTCATGTAACGGTGACGACATTTAACAAACATGCTGAGTTTGTTCTGAATATCTGAGTCACTTTGACTTTAGTCTCATCACTTTCTAGTCGTGTTGGAAGAAGAATAGAATAGAATAGAATAGAATAGAATATACTTTATTAATCCCTTTGGGAGGTCCCTTGGGGAAATTTGGGTACCAGCAGCAGTACAACACCAAAAAACACAGTAAAGCAGCAGTACAAAGTAAAAAGTAAAAAGTAACTAACTAAGTTAAGTTAGTTACTAAAAGTAACTAAGGTGCTGATATAAAAATGGAATGTAAATGAAATAAAATATAATAATAATAAAATAAGTAAAATAAACTCTTAAATACTCTTAGTACTAAAATAGAACAAGGGTGGATTCAAAAATAAAAAATTAAAATATAAAGTATATACAAACATTGCAAACAAACATTGCACTCTAGGAGGTGGAAAGAATAAATTACTGCACATGAGTTATTGCACATGTAGTATTGTAGTATTGTAGTATTGTTATTGCCCATGGGTTATTATATATGAATAGTAGTGTCCGGCAGGCTGTACTCCTTCCCTCTCCCTCTCCCCCTCCTGCCACATTCGGTGTTGTATAGTTTGATGGCTCTGGGGACAAAGGAGTCTCTGAGCCGGTTGGTCCGACTCTTGGGGAGGAGCAGCCTGTTACTGGTCAGGCTTCTCTGTGCACTGATGACAGTGTGCAGAGGGTGACTGGCATCGTCCATAATAGCCAGTAGTTTTTTTAGTGATCTCCTCTCTGCCACTGTCACCAGGGAGTCCAGCTTCATGCCGACCACAGAGCCCGCCCGCCTGATGAGTTTGTCCAGTCTGTTAGCACACCTTTTTGGCATGCTGCCCCCCCAACAGACAACAGCATACAAAAGTGTACTAGCCACCACAGACTGGTAAAACATCCACAGGAGTTTTCTACAGATGTTAAAGGACCCCAATCTCCGCAGGAAGTACAGACGGCTCTGGCCCTTCTTGTACAGGTGATCTGTACAGTATGACCAGTCCAGCTTGTTGTCCAGCCACAGCCCGAGGTACTTGTAGTTGCCTACAATCTCCACCTCGTCGTCCTTGATGGTCACTGACCGTGGTTGTGGGCTGGACTTCCTGAAGTCGATGACCAGCTCCTTAGTCTTGGAGGTGTTGAGCTGGAGATGGTTCATCTGACTCCAGGCAACAAAGTCACAGACTAGGTTCCTGTACTCCTCCTCTTCATCATCCCTGATACATCCCACGATGGCTGTGTCATCTGCAAACTTCTGGATGTGACACAACTCTGAGTTGTAGCAGAAGTCTGAGGTGTAGAGGGTGAAGAGGAGGGGGGCCAGAACCGTCCCTTGGGGTGCTCCTGTGCTGCTGATGACAGTGTCTGAAGTAGCGTCCTTTAGCCTGACAAACTGCGGTCTCTCCGTGAGGTAGTCAGCAATCCAGGACACCAAGTAGGGCTCTACTTGCATCCCCCTCAGTTTGTCCAGTAGCATCGGGGGCTGGATGGTGTTAAAGGCACTTGAGAAATCCAAAAAGAGGATCCTCACTGTGCTCCTCCCCTTGTCCAGATGTACTTGGACACGGTGTAGAAGGTAGAGAATGGCGTCCTCCACACCCACACCTGCCCTATAGGCAAACTGAAGAGGGTCCTGAGCCTGATGCACTTGGGGCTTGAGGAGATTGAGGATGAGCCGCTCCATAGTCTTCATCAGCTGGGATGTGAGTGCCACTGGTCTGTAGTCGTTCAGCTCACCTGGGCGGTTTTTCTTCGGTACTGGGACGATACAGGATGTTTTCCACAGGGTAGGCACTCTCCCCAGCTGTAGACTGTTGTTGAAGACCTGCTGGAGTGGTTCACCCAGTTCAGCAGCGCAGGTCCTAAGCAGACGGGAAGGCACTCTGTCAGGGCCAGCTGCTTTCCTCGGGTGAAGTTTCCTCAGTTCTCCCCTCACCTGGTCTGCTGTAATGCGTGGAGGGTGTTGGGGTTGGGGGAGGGGTAAGAGGTGGGGGGAGGGCTGCACAGGGGATGGAGTCAGGGAGGTTGTGTGCTGCAGTGGGGGAGGGGGGGCCGTGGGTTGGTCAAAGCGGTTGAAGAAGCTGTTCAACTTGTTTGCGTCCTCCATTGTCCCCCCTGCTGTTGTGGCCGTTGTCCTAAAGCCTGTGATGGTGTTGACACCATCCCAGACCTCCTTCAGGCGTCTCTCACTCAGCTTCTTCTCCACCTTCCTCCTGTAGGTGTCCTTTGCCTCTTTCAGGCATTGCTTCACCTCCCGCTGTGCTGATTGAATTGCCTCTCTGTCTTTGTTCATGAAAGCCACCTTCTTCCTGTTGAGAGCAGCTTTAACATCTTGTGTTACCCAAGGTTTGTTATTTGGATAACACCGTACAGACTTGTTGGGGGAGACTGCATCCAAACAGAAGTTTAAGTAGTCAGTCAGACAGTGAGCCTGCTGCTCAATGTCCTCTCCATGATGGTTCAGTCAGTGATGTCAAAGCAGTCTCTCAGAGCATCCTCTGCCTCAGGTGACCACTTCCTGATTGAGCGTGTGGTTCTAGACACCCTCTTGACCAGGGGGGTGTACTGTGGCTGTAGGTGAACCAGATTGGGGTCAGACCGAGTGGGGGGAGGGGGGAGGCTCTGTAAGCGTCCTTCACATTGGCATACAGCAGGTCTATTGTTCTGTTATGCCTCGTGGGACAGTCTACAGCCTGGTAGAAGGAGGCCAAGGTAGAGTCCAGGGTAGCGTGGTTAAAGTCCCCAGATATGACCATAAACGCATCAGGGTGCCTAGTCTGTAGTCGGGCAGTCACTGTGTGTATCTTCTCACAGGCAGCTGATGCATCTGCGCTCGGCGGAATGTAAACACCGAGTACGATCACGTGACTAAGCTCCCTTGGCAAGTAATATGGCCGCAGGCTAACGGCTAGCAGCTCCAAGTCCTTACAACACAGTACCTTTTTCACTGAGACATGTCCCGGGCAACACCAACGTTTGTTCACATAGATGATAACCCCTCCACATCTGCTCTTCCCGCAAGCGTTCGTGTCTCTGTCGGCTCTCACAGTAGTAAAACCCGGTAGATCCACGTTAGCGTCCGGTATCACATCGGTGAGCCACGTCTCTGTGAAGATGTATAAGCTGCACTCACGGTAACTCTGTTGGTTGTTCAGTGCAAGCAGCTCATCCATCTTGTTCGGTTATGAGTTGACGTTCCCCATTAAAATAGAGGGGATCGCTGGCTTGAAGCGTCTTTGTGTAGCCTTTAGCTTCGCTCCTGCCTTGCAGTCTCTGAACTTCCTCCTCAACTCTGCCGGCATGTTGTGCTGCATTCCGACGTTGGTCTTTAGTGCAAAAAGTTCCTCTCTTGAATAGACGAGACGAGAAAATACTGAATATATATTTGTTGATGTGAGTGTGGAAAAAACTTGGATGTGATTTAAAGAGTGAAGCTTTTTTCTTGTTAAATGAAGCTTTGAAATCTGTAGCTCAACGTTGCTCTGCCACAGTCAGTGGACTAAACCACAGAAGAAGAAAACAGACTTTACCATGAAGATCCTCAGTGTGGATCAGTATAATATCAGTGTGATGTCTGCACTTTACTGTCAGCACAACTTTCACATCATATTCATCTCAGCACACAAGTAAACAATGGAGTCTGACCTCAGAGTCTCCAGTCCACAGTCTGGACTCTGCAGAAAACCACACAGATCCTTCACTCCTGAATCCTGCAGTTTGTTTTCACTCAGCTCCAGGTGTCTCAGATGGGAGGGGTTGGACTTCAGAGCTGAGCCCAGAGAAGCACAGCTGATCTCTGACAAACTGCAGGAACTCAACCTGAATAAAGAATAAAAGATGTGAGTTTAGGAGACAAAGTTCCTGCTTGAAAGCGTTGAGTGTTTCATCATCTGTTCAGAGCTGAAGAAGGCTGAGAATGTACAAGTTTGGAAAATGGAAACTCCAAACACCTGAACCAACAGGATGCAGCTTAAAAACAGTCAGATACTAAAAGTCAAACACAGCTCTCATTAACTTCAGTCACTATAAACATCACAGATCATAAAGCAAAGAGTGAAGAAACATTTCTTTCTGTCTTAATGTGGAATATTTGCTTTGTATGTGAAGAAATATAAAAATCAACTGAAGGTGATAGTTAGTCACAATTATCTCTTTAGACACTGTTACAGTTAAGGATATAGCCCTTAGTAGGGCTGGCTCAGGCAACTGAATCATCCCCTAGTTATGCTGCTATAGGCCTAGGCTGCTGGGGGACGTCCCATGATGTACTGCGCACTTCTTCTTCTTTCTCTTTCTCTCCTCAGACCCACTCTCAAATTTATTAGCCTTTATTACATGTCATTAACTCTGTGTCCTCTCTGTCCCGTAGTCCTGTGTTTGTTTCTCTCTGGTCTCTCTTTCTCTGTACCTTTCTGCAGGTACCTCTGGCTCCGGAGCTGCATGTCCTATGGTCCTGGCTCCACCCACCTGCTGCTGTTTATTGTTTACAATGATCTATTTCTAACATGTTTAATGTTCCATTCTGCTACAGATAAATATTTGATTAATATTCTTTGCAAACTGTAATGTAAATAATTACCAGTCATGACAGCTTTTTGCCTCCGTGCTCTGTTTCATAATTCTAATCTGCTGAGCACACATTATCAAATAACTGTTCACTAACTGTAATGTAAATACTGACCCACATTGTCTGTATTATGCTGCATGTCCTTCTCCCCCTCTCCTCCATTCCTAGCTGTCCTATCTTCCTCCTTTTCCTCCTTTCACCCAGCCCGGCCATCGGCAGGAGGGTCCCCCATCTGAGCCAGGTTCTGCTCAAGGTTTCTTCCTGTTAAAAGGGAGTTTTTCCTTGCCACTGTCGCCTTAAGTGCTTGCTCTGGGGTCAGGCTCTGGGTCTCTGTAAAGCGCTTTGAGACAATTTTGATTGTGGAAGGCGCTATATAAATAAAATTGAATTGAATTGAATTGAATTGAAGATGAAATTGTTCCAAAGTAAAGAGTCAATTAGCAAGTGTTGGATTTTGAATCTTCATTCAATGAGTTTGAAATATGAAGCTGAACAAGATGCTCAGTGTGGATCAGCATCAAATCTCTGAGCTCAAATCTCCTTCAAAAAGTCCCACATTCACACTCAGGTTTAACAGTTTGGAAGTTTTCAAAGTGTTCACTAAGGTTTCAAATGAAATAATAATAGTTTGAGCCTTTGATGTTTTGAGTGTGACTGAAGTTTGTGTTGAGAGTTTGAGAAGCTGCAGACATTCAGCACATGTGCAGTGTGTTGAATGAGACATTTCATCACATTCCAGTCATGTGTCTTTGGTCCAAAGCAAGTTCAGCTTCATCCAACACTCTCTGCTCACACATTTGAATCTGCTGTTCCAGCATTGCATTCTGGGATTCCTGGCCCCACCTTCCTGGTGGCTGTCAGCTTAGGGGGGGTCTGTGTCCCTGTGACAAAGACACAGTGGGACGCTGACACCCAGTGGGCTCAGTGATTGGTCGGCTGTGTGGAGCTGAGAAAGGAGCCAGGGTTTGAACTTCTCTCTCTGCTCTGTTTTCATTGGTTCCACAAATATTTGTGTCCCTGTTCAGCTCAGCAGCTGAGTGTAGCTCTATGAATGTCTTCAGGAGACACTGTGTGAAAATGTCCTCTCCGTATTTAAACCATGGTGACGTGTCCTCTCTGTGACAGCAGGCTTTTCACTGTGCCTGTGAGTGAGGCCATTGGGAGCAGCTATGAACACTTGTACCTTCAGACCTGCTTACACGTGTTGTACAGATCAGTTCTTGTCAAACATCCTGATCTCAATGAGACTTTGTGAATAACACAAGCTCAACTCAGTCAAACTGCTGACACTGTCAATGTGGACTGTAAGAGTCAGAATCCAAATCATTTTCAAAGCTTTAAAAATCACTTTGAAAATCAGAGTCAGCACTTTCACAACTTCCTTTCAACCATTTCACACTTTGAATGTTAGAAATTCTGAAGGAGATTTGACCTAATAAATACTGAATAAAGCACAACTTTCACATCATATTCATCTCAGCACACAAGTAAACAATGGAGTCTGACCTCAGAGTCTCCAGTCCACAGTCTGGACTCTGCAGAAAACCACACAGATCCTTCACTCCTGAATCCTGCAGGCTGTTTCCACTCAGGTCCAGGTGTCTCAGATGGGAGGGGTTGGACTTCAGAGCTGAGGCCAGAGAAGCACAGCTGATCTCTGACAACCTGCAGCCCCTCAACCTGAATAAAGAATAAAAGATGTGAGTTTAGGAGACAAAGTTCCTGCTTGAAAGCGTTGAGTGTTTCATCATCTGTTCAGAGCTGAAGAAGGTTGAGAATGTACAAGTTTGGAAAATGGAAACTCCAAACACCTGAACCAACAGGATGCAGCTTAAAAACAGTCAGATACTAAAAGTCAAACACAGCTCTCATTAATATTAATGACAACATGCTGCTGCTTCAATAAAGACGTAGTGACTTCAGCTCTTAAACTCTTCCAGCTCCACCAGTGGCTCCATCTATACAAACTCATGTTGTTGACATTTGTTTCAGATTCTACTAAAGATCCTAAAGTTTTGACAGAGAACAAACATGTCAGGCTGAAGTTTGGAGGAAAGTCAACAAATGATTGAGACAAAATGGAAAAGATTTTCACTTCATGTAACGGTGACGACATTTAACAAACATGCTGAGTTTGCTCTGAATATCTGAGTCACTTTGACTTTAGTCTCATCACTTTCTAGTCGTGTTGGAAGAAGAAAATACTGAATATATATTTGTTGATGTGAGTGTGGAAAAAACTTGGATGTGATTTAAAGAGTGAAGCTTTTTTCTTGTTAAATGAAGCTTTGAAATCTGTAGCTCAACGTTGCTCTGCCACAGTCAGTGGACTAAACCACAGAAGAAGAAAACAGACTTTACCATGAAGATCCTCAGTGTGGATCAGTATAATATCAGTGTGATGTCTGCACTTTACTGTCAGCACAACTTTCACATCATATTCATCTCAGCACACAAGTAAACAATGGAGTCTGACCTCAGAGTCTCCAGTCCACAGTCTGGACTCTGCAGAAAACCACACAGATCCTTCACTCCTGAATCCTGCAGGTTGTTTTCACTCAGCTCCAGGTGTCTCAGATGGGAGGGGTTGGACTTCAGAGCTGAGCCCAGAGAAGCACAGCTGATCTCTGACAAACTGCAGGAACTCAACCTGAATAAAGAATAAAAGATGTGAGTTTAGGAGACAAAGTTCCTGCTTGAAAGCGTTGAGTGTTTCATCATCTTTTCAGAGCTGAAGAAGGTTGACAATGTACAAGTTTGGAAAATGGAAACTCCAAACACCTGAACCAACAGGATGCAGCTTAAAAAAAGTCAGATACTAAAAGTCAAACACAGCTCTCATTAACTTCAGTCACTATAAACATCACAGATCATAAAGCAAAGAGTGAAGAAACATTTCTTTCTGTCTTAATGTGGAATATTTGCTTTGTATGTGAAGAAATATAAAAATCAACTGAAGGTAAAGATGAAATTGTTCCAAAGTAAAGAGTCAATTAGCAAGTGTTGGATTTTGAATCTTCATTCAATGAGTTTGAAATATGAAGCTGAACAAGATGCTCAGTGTGGATCAGCATCAAATCTCTGAGCTCAAATCTCCTTCAAAAAGTCCCACATTCACACTCAGGTTTAACAGTTTGGAAGAAAGTTTTCAAAGTGTTCACTAAGGTTTCAAATGAAATCTTTCATATTGTGTGAAATCATAGTTTGAGCCTTTGATGTTTTGAGTGTGACTGAAGTTTGTGTTGAGAGTTTGAGAAGCTGCAGACATTCAGCACATGTGCAGTGTGTTGAATGAGACATTTCATCACATTCCAGTCATGTGTCTTTGGTCCAAAGCAAGTTCAGCTTCATCCAACACTCTCTGCTCACACATTTGAATCTGCTGTTCCAGCATTGCATTCTGGGATTCCTGGCCCCACCTTCCTGGTGGCTGTCAGCTTAGGGGGGGTCTGTGTCCCACAGTTTGTGTCCCTGTGACAAAGACACAGTGGGATGTTGACACCCAGTGGGCTCAGTGATTGGTCGGCTGTGTGGAGCTGAGAAAGGAGCCAGGGTTTGAACTTCTCTCTCTGCTCTGTTTTCATTGGTTCCACAAATATTTGTGTCCCTGTTCAGCTCAGCAGCTGAGTGTAGCTCTATGAATGTCTTCAGGAGACACTGTGTGAAAATGTCCTCTCCGTATTTAAACCATGGTGACGTGTCCTCTCTGTGACAGCAGGCTTTTCACTGTGCCTGTGAGTGAGGCCATTGGGAGCAGCTAAGAACACTTGTGCCTTCAGACCTGCTCACACGTGTTGTACAGATCAGTTCTTGTCAAACATCCTGATCTCAATGAGACTTTGTGAATAACACAAGCTCAACTCAGTCAAACTGCTGACACTGTCAATGTGGACTGTAAGAGTCAGAATCCAAATCATTTTCAAAGCTTTAAAAATCACTTTGAAAATCAGAGTCAGCACTTTCACAACTTCCTTTCAACCATTTCACACTTTGAATGTTAGAAATTCTGAAGGAGATTTGACCTAATAAATACTGAATAAAGCACAACGTTCACATCATATTCATCTCAGCACACAAGTAAACAATGGAGTCTGACCTCAGAGTCTCCAGTCCACAGTCTGGACTCTGCAGAAAACCACACAGATCCTTCACTCCTGAATCCTGCAGGTTGTTTTCACTCAGCTCCAGGTGTCTCAGATGGGAGGGGTTGGACTTCAGAGCTGAGGCCAGAGAAGCACAGCTGATCTCTGACAACCTGCAGCCCCTCAACCTGAATAAAGAATAAAAGATGTGAGTTTAGGAGACAAAGTTCCTGCTTGAAAGCGTTGAGTGTTTCATCATCTGTTCAGAGCTGAAGAAGGTTGAGAATGTACAAGTTTGGAAAATGGAAACTCCAAACACCTGAACCAACAGGATGCAGCTTAAAAACAGTCAGATACTAAAAGTCAAACACAGCTCTCATTAACTTCAGTCACTATAAACATCACAGATCATAAAGCAAAGAGTGAAGAAACATTTCTTTCTGTCTCTCAGTCTGACCTCAGAGTCTCCAGTCCACAGTCTGGAGTCTGCAGAAAACCACACAGCAGCTTCACTCCTGAATCTTGCAGGTCATTTTCACTCAGGTCCAGGTGTCTCAGATGGGAGGGGTTGGACTTCAGAGCTGAGGCCAGAGAAGCACAGCTGATCTCTGACAACCTGCAGTAACTCAACCTGAATAAAGAATAAATCATGTGGATAAAAATAATTTCTAATCCAATCAGATATGTCCTAATCAATGAGCTTTCACTAACATGAGTAGAGGGACTTTGTCCTTCTCTTATTGTGGATCATCATAATGTCAGCCTTCTACACACATCATCCAAATGTCACCACAACATTCATACAACTATTCATGTCAACACAGATTCATAACATGCTGCTGAGCTCAGTCAAGTCTGGAATTAGAAGATAAAGATCAAATCAGACATGTTGGACTCAAATCCTCTTCATCATTGAAGTTTTTACATGACCTTCTTCTTCCTGAACTTTGTGTCATTAAACAACATTAATGGACAAATTCACATTTCTTGACTTCAACCAACAGTCAGATGTCACACATTGATTTAAAGAGTCTTTGGTGGCAGTCGTCCTTCCTGTGGTCCACACTGACTGTGAAGTGGTCTCCTCCTAACACAACTACACTGTAAGAAATGACTTCATGAGTTCAGCTGTAGCTGAATGAAGCTGAAGGTGTGTGTTTCCTGATTCTACTCTCCTCTACACCAGGAGAGAAAACACCTGGTTCTGACTTATTTAACACAAAATATAGAAAGACTTTAAAGGAGCAGTGTGGAGGATTTAGGGGGATCTATTGGCAGAAATGGAAGGTAATATTCATAATTATGTTTCAAGTAGAGTTTAATCATCTGAAAAGTGAATTTGTGAAAACAAAAAGATTCAATATAACATGAATAAATGAACAAATGAATGTAAAATGTAACAGTTACTAATAAACAGAAAAACTTAACAGCAATAATCACAACCAACTGAAAAATCTACATTTGACAAACACAACATTTAAAACATCTCCAGAAAAACACACAGCTGACCTAAAGATTATAAAACTATTATGAGAATAATGAGAATAATTTCATACTGTGTATATTTGAAAAAACTAAAGTACTAATCTACACTGACTGATAATGTTAAAGATCATGTCTGGACTTACACAGCCTTTCTGCAGTTCCCCACAGCTGGGATCAGTCTCCGTCGTCCCTCCTCTGATGTGTTGTACTTCTTCAGGTCCAACTCATCCAGAACCTCCTCTGACATCTGCAGAACGTAAGCCAGAGCAGAACAGTGGATCTCAGAGAGTCTCTTCTCTGATCTGTTCTCTGACTTCAGGAACTCTTGGATCTCCTGATGTACTGAGCGGTCATTCATCTCCATCAGACAGAGGAAGATGTTGATGCTTCTGTCAGGAGAAACATCATATCTGTTCATATCCTTCAGGTTGTTGATGGCTCTCTGGATGATTTCTGGTCTGTTCTCTGTCTGACCCAGAAGGCCTCCTAAGAGTCTCTGGTTGGACTCCAGAGACAGGCCATGAAGGAAGCGAACAAACAGGTCCAGGTGGCCATTTTTACTCTGAAGGGATTTCTCCATGGCATCACTGAGGAGGACATCGAGTGATGGGTAGCTGCTATTGTTATTTTCAAAATGCTTAAAAGTTTTCCCATTAAAAGACTCTGGCTTTGAGTCCCAGTGTTTGTAGTCTTGTCCCAGGAAAGTCCTCAGCTCTCTTGTCTTCCTCTCTGTGTAACAGTGGAACATGTAGACTGCAGCCAGAAACTCCTGAATGCTCAGATGAACAAAGCAGTAGACTGTTTCCTGGAAGATCACACTCTCTCTTTTAAAGATCTCTGTACAAACTCCTGAGTAAACTAAGGCCTCTGTGACATCAAGACCACACTGCTCCAGGTCTTCTTGGTAGAACATGATGTTTCCTTTCTCCAGATGTTCAAACGCCAGCCTCCCCAGCTTCAGAAGAACTTCCCTGTCAGCCTTCATCAGCTCCTGTGGACTCGTCTCATGTCCCTCATCATACTTGTGCTTCTTCCTCTTTGTCTGAACCAGCAGGAAGTGTGAGTACAGGTCAGTCAGGCTCTTGGGCAGCTTTCCTCTCTGCTCTGTGGTCAACATGTGCTCCAGAACTGTAGCAGAGATCCAGCAGAAGACTGGGATGTGGCACATGATGTGGAGGCTTCGTGAAGTCTTGATGTGGGAGATGATCCTTCTGGCCTGCTCCTTCTCTCTGAACCTCTTCCTGAAGTAGTCCTCCTTCTGTGGGTCAGTGAACCCTCTGACCTCTGTCACCATGTCAACACACTCAGGAGGGATCTGATTGGCTGCTGCAGGTCGTGTGGTTATCCAGAGGCGAGCAGAGGGAAGCAGTTTCCCCCTGATGAGGTTTGTCAGCAGCACATCCACTGAGGTGGACTCTGTAACATCAGTCAGGATCTCAGTGTTGTGGAAGTCCAGAGGAAGTCGACACTCATCCAGACCGTCAAAGATGAACAGAACCTGGACCTCTTCAAACCTGCAGAGTCCTGCTTCTTTGGTTTCAGGAAAGAACAGATGAACAAGTTCCACCAAGCTGAACTTTTTCTCTTTCAGCACATTCAGCTCTCTGAACATGAATGGAAATGTGAAGTGTATGTCCTGGTTGACTTTGTCTTCAGCCCAGTCCAGAGTCAACTTCTGTGTTAAGACTGTTTTCCCAATGCCAGCCACTCCCTTTGTCATCACTGCTCTGATTGGTCCATCTCTTCCAGGTGAGGCTTTAAATATGTCTTCTTGTCTGATGCTTGTTTCTGGTCTGGCTGGTTTCCTGGATGCTGTTTCAATCTGTCTGACCTCATGTTCATCATTGACCTCTCCAGTCCCTCCCTCTGTGATGTAGAGCTCTGTGTAGATCTGATTCAGAAGGGTTGGGTTTCCTGCTTTAGAGATCCCCTCAAACACACACTGGAACTTCTTCTTCAGAGTAGATTTAAGTTTATGTTGACAAACTGCAGCAACATGTCCTGAATGAACAAACAAGAAACAACATCAATGACTGATTCATAAAGAAAACATGACATGTTCATCCCCCTATAGAACACACATGAACATATTTCCCTCCATGTCTTGAGATGTTAGTAAATGTCCCATTTGTCCATCATGTTGAATCTTTAGAGAAATCCTCTTACTGCTGTGCAGACAGTCAGCCAGCTCCTCCTGCTTCATTCTCCTCAGGAAGTTCACTGTGATCTTCACAAAAGCCTCTCTGCTGCTCCTCCTCTGCTCTTCATCCTCACCGTCCAACACCTCCTCATCCTCCCCCTGATTCTCTGAGCATTCTGGGTAATCTGGACTCACAACCTTCTGGATCTTCTTCAGCTCCTTCTTCACAAAAGTGACAATGTTCTCCTCCAGCAGCTGGAACAGAAAACTATATGAATGACACAATCAAAGTAAAACCATGGAGCCAAACATCAGATCCATGTTGGACACACTGACAATCCACTGCTCTAAAAAGTGCAGCATGGAGATTATTGTCAACACAACAGATGTCAAAGTAGTTGATGTCCATGTACAGACCATAAATATGGAGTCCAGGTGTGTTTGATGCTGCTGGGCAGACTGAGCACTGGGAACCTCTGAGCTCTCCTGGTCCACTCTGTGGAGGAATCATGAAGAATTAGCTCACATTATGTTTCCAGCATCTGTGAGTGTTTTATGCTTTGTACACAAACAACAGCTGCTTTTATGTTCTGTGGTGACTGTCCTGATTAAAGCAAACACTAATGTGCTGTGACATTCTCAATGAGAGGAAACAAGCAATCAATTCTGTACCTCATGACCTAGAGTCATCACAACAAGTCCACCTTTTAAATGATGAGTTTTAAGGACTCACACTGGGTTTGACAGAAGTCTCACCTCTGCTACAGGACACTAACACAAACACTGGAACTGGACAGGTGCTGAGTTACAGGGAGTTTTACTTCTGATCTGAATGACACATATAAGAACATAAGAAGTGCTTTTCTTGAAAAGAGAAACATCAACTTTGCCACTAAAGCCTGTGTTTCAGCCTGATCATGTTCATATACTGTGTCATTCCTGAAGCCTGGAGACAAAACACAATCACTTCATCTTTCATAGAAGACCAGTTATACAGGACAGCTGTCTGATACATTTTAAACTCAGCTGCAGCTCACTTCTTTGTAGCAGAGGGAGGCTGTCCTTTGAAATTAATGGGGTCACGCTTTGACCTGTCACTCTTCATGGACACACAGCTGGGCTCAGGTACTGGGAAGTCTGGTCTCTGATGGATCCTGGCGGGCACAGAGATTAAGACCATCAGGGACATGGGGACAGGGACAACATATCTATTATTCATACAGTGTTCTCATAGTAAAGAAGAAAACATGTAGTCAGTTGCAGCTCACTTCTTTGCAGCAGAGGGAGGCTGTCCTTTGAAATTAATGGGGCGACCCATTGACCTGTCACTCTTCATGGACACACAGCTGGGCTCAGGTCCATGTTCAGGTCCAGCAGAGTCTGGTGTGTGCTGCTGCTCTGGCCTTCAACACAACACACACAGAGCTTTGAGTGTGAATAATGATGGTGCAGTGATGTGAGTGCTGAGCTCCGACATGGAGAAGAGTCATGGACAGTTAGAGATCCTCATCTCACCTCTGAGCTTTGGTCTGGATCTCATGGTCCCCACACAGACTGCTTTTAGGGGGAGGGGCTCCCTCCTCTCTGTCCTCACACTGATTCATGATGCTGAATTCACATCCACATCAGCTCACACACACTTTCTACCTTCATCTGGAGAGAAAACACAAATCATTCATCTGCACATCAACTGAAATCATCCTCAGGTTCAGGTTCATGTTACTTTATTTGTACCTGTAGGTAGATTTGTTTTGCAGTCAGATGATCAGATGATGACGTCCTTTTAACACATATACAAAGAACACAAAGAAATATATCACAAAAGCAACACAGCTGACTATAAACATGATGATAAAAGTAAAGGTGCTCAAAGCTCCACTAATCAGGATCAAAGAGAGAGAAGGGTCAATAAAGAATAAGTAAAAGGTAAAATAACCTTTAGTTTAATACAAGATGAAAAAGAGAAAGAAGTTCAAAACCCAATAAAAATAAATTTAAAACCCACATAATAAATAAATAATGAAATAAATCCATAAATAAGTAAGTATGTGCAATGTATCACTGCAGCTTGTTCAACTCTGTGACAGCAGCAGGAACAAAGCTGTTTTTATATCACTGGGTTTTACATCTTGGGACAATAAACCTCTGCCCGGAGGGAAGAAGCTGAAAGTGGCAGTGCAAAGGGTGGAGTCATCATTAATAATGGAGGTAGCTGTCCTCTGTACCTGTCTGCTGTACAGGGACGCTGGACTTGGCTGGGACTCACCAAGCAGACGACTAGACCACTTAACTATTTGGTCTGAGGACTTCCTCTGTTTTAAAGTTGTCTGACTGAACCATGACACTAAAGAAAATGATAAAATGGATTCTATAAAAGAGAGAGAACATGCTCATTATGGTTCAGTTAATGTGAAAATGTACAAGTTTCCTTAAACAGTGTAAACGTTGCTGAGCCTTTTTACAAACCACTTCACAATTTTCTTCAAAAGTCAATTTGCTGTCAATGATAGTCCCAAGATATTTGTAAGACTGCACATACTCAATGGTCTGACCTTTAATTACAGTGACTTGGTGCCTGTGGGGTTTCCTCCTAAAATCAATGAGCATATCTTTGGTTGTTGTAGCATTTAGCTGCAGGTAGGATTCCTCACACCACTGAACTAAATCATCAATGACTGGTCCATGGCTGCTCTCACCGTCCTGGAGGAGACTAACAATAGCACTTTATGATGCTTCTGCTGTCATGTCTGCTCTGACACATGTTTGTGTATAAAATGAACAATAGTGGTGACAACACACACCCTTGAGGAGAAACAGTGGAAGAACACCTTTGGTCAGACAATGTACTGTTGACCCTCACTCTCTGTGTCCTGTTGGTTAAAACATCCAGAATCCAACCCACCAGATTATTATTTAAATCAAACTGTTGTAGGAGCCTTTCAATCCAGTGCATGTTCAGTTTGCTTCAGGACCTCAGATCTGACCAGTTTCTCTAAAGTTTTCATTCAAATTGAAGTCACCGCGACTGGTCTTTAAGTTTATATTTCAGTTGCTGAGTTTCTGTGCTAAAATCAAAGGAATCAAAACAACAATAAAAACAATTCAGAGCATTATCCAGCTCTGTGTCTGAGTTCCAACCATCTAAAAGACACGAGTACTGTGCTCTGAAGGTCTGCAGTAGTTTTCATGCTTGCCCAGGCTGAACCAAGTTTGTTTGCTGACATCAATGACTGGTCCATGGTTTGTTCTTAGGAAATATTTAAACACGCTTACAGGGAATGATCATATCATTGCAAAAGACCATGTATGAGAATGTTATGTCCACCAATGAGTCCAAATCAAATGCCGGCCTCACACTCATAAATGGCCATTTTTCAGAGCTTGATGAGTGAGTAGGATTGTTCTGAATGTTTAATTGTTAAATGTTAAGTGTTTAATTGTTAAGAAGTTCTAGCATATAAACCATTTTATGGTTAAATGTTTTAATACATACTAAGATGTACTGTGCTGTGCACTTAAGGGTTGAAGCTGAAATCACTTCTGTTATGTCAAATGCTGAAGTTAGAGGCCCATACATAGTCTTTTGCAACAAACCATGATTTACCAAATCAGTCAAAGCAGAATTAGAAAGCAGAACTGGAAAACAAGATGTCAGCAAACAAACTTGGTTCAGCCTGGGCAAGTATGAAAACTACTGCAGGCCTTCAGAGCACAGAGCTCAGTGCTTGTGTCTTTTTAGATGGTTGGAACTCAGACACAGAGCTGGATAATGCTCTGAATTGTTTTTATTGTTGTTTTGATTCCTTTGATTTTAGCACAGAAACTCAGCAACTGAAACATAAACTTAAAGACCAGTCGCGGTGACTTCAATTTGAATGAAAACTTTAGAGAAACTGGTCAGATCTGAGGTCCTGAAGGAAACTGAACATGCACTGAGCTGTGGAACTCTGCAACTCCTCCAGAGGTGCCATGCACTGCAAATGATTTAGTTCTTACCAAGATTTAAAAAAAATTTTAGATTTAGAAGTGTTAGATAATTTATATTTTTATTTAGTTAATTTCTTATTTTAAATCAAGCAGAATCTTATCTTTCTTGTCTCAAAAAGGTTTGTGGTTTGTTGTTGGGAAATATTTAAACACGCTTACAGGGAATGATCATATCCATGCAAAAGACCATGTACGAGCATGTTATGTCCACCAATGAGTCCAAATCATCCCCACAGAACTGTGTGAAAACATCCCAGTCTGTGCAGTTAAAACATCCCTGGAGACAGAGCATCGACTCATCTGTCCAGACCTTTATGTCCCTGATCTTTTTCTTCTCCCTCTTTAAAACAGTTTTATATGTGGGCAGCAAATGCACACAGCTGTGATCAGAGGAGCCCAAAGGAGGGAGAGGAAGAGATTTATAGACCCCCTGTATCAACCCATGGCACAGGTCCGGTGTCTTTTCCCACCTGGCTGGACAGGAGACAAACTGGTAAAAGTTTTGAAGTGTCTTATTCAGACTTACGTGGTTAAAATCCTTTCATATCTTTCACACACGATTCAGAGACGAGCATTTCCATTCACTGACACACAGATTGAGTGACTGAGATCCACTGATTTTATCTGACAATCTGTTTGTCTGCAGTGTTTCTGTAGAAAATGACTTGATGAAACAAGCTGCAGGTGATTATTCCACACAAAACAACTGAGACTCAGTTCATTTCTCCTCAATATTATTCCAGGGGCCCTTCTAGTTGGGGCTCCTGGCACTTTCCAGCCTTTTCTAATAGTAAAGTTTGAGATATGAAGCAGCAACAACAAACCAAAACCAAACCAAACAGCAGAGACACAGATGGACATCAATAAAAACAGCAAATATGTCCTGACAGACAGTTTTTCTGTTTGTACTGTGACCAGCCACAGAGATATAATCACCTATCAGAGCCGCTGAGATGCTTTATTGTGAGAGTATTTATGGATTTGGGTCTTTATCATCTAATTCATCAGGTAGAGTTTGTCCTGATAGGACCAGGAGGCCTCTGACTCTGTGGATGGAGTGTTAACTGTCTCTCTGAAAATCACATAGAGGCTGAAAAACCCTGTCAGTCCCTCTGAGCTCAGTCCCGTAGAGTTCATCTAATGACAGAGAAAGTCAGAGCTGTTCTCCAGCCGCTGTCCGGCCGAGCTCAGACCGCATTTAGCGGCTCAGACTGCGGGAGAGCAGCGGCTCAGGTCCGCCTCCTCCACAGGCTGATTCAGGCAGGAAAAGCTGCCTTCAGTCAGCAGTAAGTGGAGCCACAGACTAACAAAGGCTCCGTGTTCAGCTACTGACCATCAGCTCACTCTGCTTCTACTCTGACTCCACCGCTTCTACTGCAAATGTCCACACAACATAGCGGATAATCACGGTCCTCCTCCTGCCTCATCCCGACTTTACAGTGACAACTCAGAGTCTACACAACTAAAGTATAAAGAAAACCACAACAACTCCAAAAAACTCGAACATCAGATAATTCAGGTAACTACAGGAAATGCTGACGAGTAAAACATTAAAAGTGAAATTTACCTTCAGACAGAAAATCATCTGCGCCTCAAACTTCGGTCAAAGTGAAAGTAAACTTTCAGAAACCGTGGGATACAGTGATGGGAATTCCGACTCTTTTAAGAGAGGCGGTTCTTATGGTTCAGAATCAGAGTCAGAAAAACTTTATTAATCTCTAGCGAAATTCTTTGGTTATGGACAAACTCCCAATTGAAAATCAAGAAAAGAAGAACAATTGCACATTGAACTGTGTACACAGAGAATAGATGCATCTAAAATAAATAAGGTGAAAAATAAAATAAAAAATATAAAAAGAGCCGCTCTTCCCCCTCCAAGTCGTTCCTCAGATTTTTATTTATTTATTTATTTATTTATTCTGGCTGCTTAAATGAATTTATTACTAAAATAATGTAAAATTCTGTATGAAATGAATTACAAATGTAAAAAACATTGTTTCAAAAGTTTATTGTTTACATGGCTTATTATACTCAACATTGAACAGAGTGCTAAAAAAATCAATTTTAAGTGCAAAAACAAATCCTCATCTCAATTTGACAAAAAGATCCAATCTCTGATTGGATGTATAATATTTGTAAATTTTTAACTATTTACAGTGAAACAACACAGAGAAGCTTAGAGACTCACACAAGAAAATATAAATGAAAATGTGTAAATCAAAAATAAAAAATCAGCATCCAGGTAACAGTTTTAGTTCGTCTTTAGTGAAGATTGACATCAAGAAAAAACAAATGCCTCAGATTTGAGAGGTTGATCCTGTGTGTGCTGTGTCTGTAACTCCCCCCTCCCCCTCCTGCTCAGTGTGGACACACAGACACCACCACACAAAATGTAGCTGACCAATCACTTGCAGCTTGAACACAAAAAAAAAGAAACAAAGCAGCTCCGGCTCCCAGGCAGAAGTCGGCTCGGATCGTTCACTTCAAGATTCTGCTCTAAGAGCTGTTTCATTCACCACCGACACATCACTGCTTACTAACACTCACCTTCTTAAGAGCGCTGTGTCATGTCTCTTGTCTGCTGATGTCAAAGTAGATGAGGACTGCATCAGTGTCAGTGTAGGACAGAGGACACACGTTGTCATAGCTCCTTCAATTAACCCTTGTGTGGTGTTCATATTTTTGTTCCTCATGTTACAAATGAAACAAGGTTTTTCAGAACAACTCTTGATTTTTCTCAGGGGCTCCTCCGTCAGGTTTACCTGTGTAGACTTGTAAGTTCAGCCACTTGGTTAGCTCAGTTGGTAGAGCACGAGACTCAATCTCTCAGGGTCGTGGGTTTGAACCCCACTCCGAGCGGCCTCCCATGGGCCCACCACCCGTGGGAGGTGCCATAGGACTTTGATGCATTGTGGAAGTCACCCCTACGACCTGGGCCTGGACCCAGGCAGATGATGACATGACAGTTCCAAGTATATGAGGAAGTGGCATCACATGACTTGTAAGTTCCAAGCATATGAGGAAGTGGCATCACATGACTTGTAAGTTCCAAGCATATGAGGAAGTGGCATCAAATGACTTGTAAGTTCCAAGCATATGAGGACACCATAAACTAAGCAGTGGCCCCTAAATAGCTGCTCATCAATGGCGACATTAAGACAGGGGGAGACAGTGCACCCACTTGTCCCACACTGTCCTGATGGCAGCTAGCTTGGGCAGACACACAAAACTCAAACACACACTAACAGGCCCAGACAGGTGGAGGAAAGAGTGAAGTTACACAGGACCTACAGTTTCCACTCTTTCATTAGCCCTGGGTCCAGTGGACCCGAACATCCTGTATGTAATATGGTGTGTACAGTGTGTGGTCATTGAAAATGTATTCTGATATATGTTCTTCACAGAAAATGAGTCTGAGTTTGAAAAATCATTTTTCATTCTTCTTTTGATAAAAAATGAAAATGGTCCCATAGACCTGATCACCGTAAAGAAACATCTACAGGTCAGCTGATTTACTTTATATAAACATTGTTTCTTAGTGTAATCGAGGCGGCGTTCAGAGAAGTGACTGTAAAGTTGATTGTGAGAGGATTTTCCTCATTCATTAGCATTTCAGCAGACTCAAACATTACTGTGATGTATGTGACAACGTGGTAAAATCAGTCAGGGATAACTGAACTGGATGTTGTGTCACACTCTAACCTCCACTCCTGTGTCTACTACAGTGGTGCTGGATTAACAAAGTCATTAGGATTCATCCTGCTGGGAAGGAAAATGTCTTCACCAAATTCTGTGACAATACATTGAGTAGATGTGAAGATATTTGACTGGACAAACAAAACATTTGACCTACTAATGGCAGAGAAAACAGCAGAGTCATCAGGATTGATCCTCTAGAGACTATGAAAGAACAAACTTTGATGGAAATCCATCAGTTTAGCTATTTCATTCTGACTGACAGAGCAAGCAACACTGCCAACCCTCCAGCCTCACTGCCAGTGTTAATACCAACCACAGAAGAAGAGATATCACACCTACACCACTATGAGTGCAGCTGCACCCACACACACCTGAGGAACAATAAGCCACAGTGAGGACCAAAGGGAAGTGGCTGCCACATGTATTCACTGTATATGACCAGGGGCTGATTCATAGCACTGTCTCCTTTTATAAACTTTGTCAACCAAAAAGGTTTTAAGCCTAATTTTAAAATTACAGAGGGTGCTGCTTCCTGAATCCTTATCTTCATATTCACTGCTTGTTAATTGTTTAGTTTACTCAGCTGTTCATTTATTTATAACTAAGTAGTGTGGCCCAATATAAATAGTACAGGCATTGTAATGTTGTAGTTTCACCACAAGAGGGAGTTGGTGGTTTGGAGTCGCTCCTGGTCAGCTGACGTAAGATAAGATAAGATAAGATAAATCTTTAATTGTCCCACAATGGGGAAATTACACTTTTACAGCAGCAAAGAGCAGAATCAATAGGGTACAGGCTGTTATGACTGAACTAGGACTTGAACCCAAATGCACGACTCGATGACAAAAGTACAAAGAAAATGATTTTATTCACAAAGTAACAACTGAAAATCACTCTAGGAGGTAACAAAGTAACAACTGAAAATCACTCATTTGAGGAGAAAAGGCAAATGTGCTAAACAAAGTAAGAAAGAAAATCTAACAACAAGAACAGAGGTTATGATTAGGATAAAGTAGCAACAGAAAAACACGACCTGACTTGGCAAGGGAAACATGTACAAAGGCTGGTTGTCTGACAACATGACAAGACGAACTGGCACAGGACATGGGGAGACGCAGACTATATATACACACAACAGGTAAGGGGACACAGGTGGAAACAATTAGGGCGGGGAAACAATTACAACGGTGGGAAACAAGACAAAGACAGGAAGTAGAACTAGACAAGATACACTAGGGCAGCGATTTCAAAATAAAGCAAGAAGCCACAAGACAATATAGACACCAGAAAAAAACATAACTTGACATAAATTTACAGACTATGACACAGGCACTCAGAATATACAGGCAAAAGAACTCAAAATATACAGATAATATACACAGATAATGCAGATAAAAAGAATATAAAGACTCCAAGAAAAATAATAATAAATACTATAAACAGTATGTTTGAGCAGTATGGGATAAAAAAAAAAAAAGGCTGCACATATAGCACCAATTTAAGTCCAGATAAGTCCAGACGTCGACATGTGATTGTGTTGCTCCAATGATCCATAGACGGGAGCGCATCATTGATAATGCTGCTGTGAACAGTACATGATGGTACTCATCATTCACATTAATAGGATGAAAGGTGACAAATAAAAAAATCAGACTGTGCTGTATTAAAAAATGAGCCTTGTGGTTCATATAGTACAAGAAAAAGAGACAAACTGACTGTCCACTGTGTGAAATGACTCATAAACAAATGTATTGCATCCACACTCCCTGTTCTACTGGAAACTTTCAAGGCTGAACTGCCAACCAGGCCAAGCAGGCTGCCCTATAGGTCCTCAGACCCTGAAACCCCCTTGTTTTGAAATGTGTGTCTCAGTTTTATAAATATCAAATGAAATGATGAGAGAGAGCCTCTCTATCATCTCTCTCTTTTGTGTAATGATCTTAAACGAACACACATCAAACCTGGGGCTTTGTAGTTTTCCATCATAAAATCACTAGTTGGTGTAGGACATACAGAGTGAGGTAAAGAGGACTCAGGTGGGGCCACACATCATTTTTGCCCCCACTGCCCAGAGAGACTTTATCCAGCCATGATCTCCCATGATCTTCTTTGCAGGATAAACTTAACAGGAACATCACAGCCTCAGGTATTTAGTTTTTTAGTCAGGGTTACAGTCAGGGAAGGATGTAACATGAGACTGAGGTGTATCGTGCAGCTTCCGCAGTAATATGGCCGATGTACCGGTCCGTCCTGGTAAATAAGGAGCTGAGCCAAAAGGCGAAGCTCTCGATTTACCGGTCACTCTACGTTCCTAGTCTCACCTGTGGTCATGAGCTTTGGGTCATGACTGGAAGGACAAGATCTCGGATACAAGAGGCTGAAATGAGTTTCCACCGCAGGTTGGCTGGGCGCTCCCTTAGGGTGAGGGGCTCGGTCATCAGGGAGGAGCTCGGAGTACAGCCACTGCTCCTCCACATCGAGAGGAGCCAGCTGAGGTGGCTCAGGCATCTATTTAGGATGCCCCCTGGACGCCTCCCTGGGGAGGTGTTCTGGGCATGTCCCACTGGCAGGAGGCCCCGGGGAAGACCTAGGACACGCTGGAGGGACTATGTCTCTTGGGATTCCCCCAGAAGAGCTAGAAGAAGTGTCCAGGGAGAGGGAAGTCTGGACAGACTAATGGGTTAATTTATGTGTGAAGCACAGACATAGTCGCGTGTAAATGAGAATACTATGGGAAAATACCATTATATTACCACCAATGTATTACTAATATATGCATTAATTTATGAATAAAATATATTAGTGTTACTGAAGGAGCTTTGGAGGGAATAATTTTATTTGACATAAACACACATTTAGATATTTTCTCAGCCTGTTCTCTAACAAATTTCTTCTTTAAATTCACATAAAAACAAATCAAAACACACAAAATTAAAAAATTAAAAAAACAATAATTGGCTGTTTATCAGAAAAGTATCTGTGTACACAGGCACTGGGCCCAACTTAATAATGTTACTCAAGCACAGCTGGAGCGAATAATAGCAAAATATTTTTCCACTGTATCATACTGTATACTGAAGCTGAACTGTGAGGGATTCATGGAAAAAACAGATTTTTCCTTTATTACTATACATGAAAGAGTTTATTTGCATTTAGTTTGAAGGGAGTCAGTGGAGATGTTAGATAGTAAAACGTTACAGACTGGCGATGCCTCCCACCCCCAGGATTGACATCCTCTCAGTTTAACTTGGTCCTGTCCAGTGTTGCCATGGCTGCCAGTCACATCATATCCCCAAGTTGCTGAGATGTGGTTTTGCCTGTAAAGTCCTGATGTGGGCCTCTGTCCCTCTGCTGGGAGCAGCAGAAAAACCTGTCTTCAGTTTCTCTGGTTGTCCTGCAGACAGCCGTCCCACTGATTGTTTGTCCTCCTGCAGGTCTTTATGCGCTGCCCGGATGATGCTGAACAGTTGTGCTGAGTGTGCGTTTGTTTGGGCCTCGGTCGGTGCTTTATGCTAAGTGATCAGTAAGTTTGATGAGTGTCTGCTGTTCAGAGACCAGTGGGAGTGGTTGTATGTTGATGAGAGCTGTGGATGGTGGAAGTGTGGAGTGGAGGTGTGTGCTGGAGTGTTACGTGTGTGATTTCCTTGGCTGTTGCTGTGAATGGGGGCTTTGTGGAGTGGGCTGTAGCAGCTCATTGTTTGGCCGAGGTGGTAAACCACACTCTGTCTCATCTGGCAATCGAGCGAGTCAGTATTTGTCGTCCTGAGCAGCATCCACACTCGTTAAATATGTGGCGTTAGCTGTGTGTAACAGCACCTCTGCTCTTTTTCCTCAGAGCTTCGTGTTGAATCCACTGATGTTACAGCAGCAGTCTGAGAGGACTTTAAGTCAACTAGTTTGACCTGGACCTTGACTTTCTCGCTGTGTCCATCTCTGTAACAGGCTGCCATGAGACTCCTGCTGTCCTGTTGGACCAGAGCCCCAGCACCCAGCCCTCCACCTCTGCTCCACAGACCATACCAGACAGTGTCCCGCAGGACGTCAGTGCTCTAAATGTATAGACAAGTGTTGGTTTTCACCTGCCTCCTGTCTTTGTGTTGGTCAGAAGCATTTTATCTAAGCTCAGTGGTCAGCACACACATTTGTCCCACTCTACTGCAGCAGTCTAAAGGGTGTAGCTGATCCAGTCTGACCTTCCTTCTCCTCCACTCTCTGTCTCTGTAAAATGATCCAGCCCAGAGTCCTCCCACAGCCTGTGGCCCACGTTCAGCAGGATGATGTCATGCACTTGTCCCTCTGGCCCGTCCCCCAGCCTGGTGCTCACCGTCCCTCTGCTTTTGATGCACTGGAGTTTCTCTCTTTTAGTATTTAAAAGTTCTTCTTTCAAACTTTCATTTTCTTCTACACTTTCCTAAAAAAAAAAAAAGTATATATGTTTATTGCATGTTAGTAAATAGATGTAGTAGTAAGTTTGGACTTTTTACTCTTTTTACTGTTTAGATAAGTTTCTAGTCTTCTAGTCTAGTCTAGTTTAGTGTGTAAGATACATTTTAACTCTTAATTGTATTTAATAACGCTTAATAAAAAAAAAGGAAAAATTAATTAGAATTTAGTTGGTTGAAATACTTTGCTAAATACTTTGGGACTTATGTACTAAGATGCACAAAACCTGTATAAGTCCCAAAGTATTTAGAAAAGTATTTCAACCATTGAAAACATTTCTAAATGTAATGATTCTGTCAATTGAGACCAAACTGACTTCCATGACAGAGGTAAAAGGCAGTTCATATGTCAGTATAATGACAGAACATACACAACAGAAAATACTAATCAAAAATACAATGCTTTTTTTTGGGGATGATTTTTTATTCTTTTCTGACCTAATTTTTAGTTTATCTAAAGAATTTTTTTGTTTGATAAATTTCCCATTTTCCTTTAAATTAATGTTTAAAATTCTAATGTACATTTATTAACTGATGAATATATTCAAACGTGCATTAGGTGTGTTATGTGAGAGCATGTCACACTGACTCCAGCCACTAGAGGTCAGGAGTGCACAGTTTTAAAGTGCTCTGATTATGTCAGTTTCTGAGTCTCACAGTCTGAATTAATGTGAGTGATTTACAACCCAAACTTTCACATCTCCTGAGCTCTGGAGCCTGAAACCAGTGGAACACACATTCATTTAACTGTCAGATGAATAAACAATGCAAGTGGTAACTGTAAGTGGTAACAGTTGGTCTAATGACTGTAGTGATATTTCAGTATTTCAGCAGCTTTAGCAGCAGTTCTGTTTTTTCATCCATCACTGTGCTCACTTTTTCTCTGAAGTTTCCACAGACAGTTGAACCTGTTCAGCTCGTTGGAGTCTTATCTTCACCTAAACAGGGAGACTCAACTATTCTGAGCATCTAAACCTCGTAGACGGTCGGTCAGATTATCTATCACACACTCAGAGGAAAGATCCAGTGAAGCTGTTTCATTCTCTCTTGTCTCTCTTCTCAGATACACCATCACACACCAGCCTGATTCAGCATCACATGGATGTGGGGGATGCTCAGTATATTAACCACGTTCCTACTGGATGCTGGTAGGAAAGAGTCAAGATGGAAGAGTAGAGAGACGACATGTCAGAACATGGGATAGCTGAACCAGTGCTCTGCTGCGTCTGTCCATATTATTATATTTAGATTTATAGATAGATAGACGTCAGCTGGCTGCAGTGTCATGTACTGTTTTGGTTTCCAGGTACAGTAAGGTCACATTTCCTGATGCTGCAACTGGTCAGAAACCCTGATGAACCTCATTCCACTGAGCTTCTCTTGATCTTTGATTGACTTTTTGGTGTTAATCAGTCTTTAAAGAAGGTGAGAGGAAGGTTAAGTTACCTTCAGGTATTTGTTTTCATTTCCAGGTACAGAAAGGTCCCATTTTCTTCTTTGGTATCTTGAACAGGTGAAGGAATCCCCTGAAGATGAGTTCATGCAGCTCCCACGCTGTCTGTGAGAAGCAGTGTTGGAGCTGGTCTGAGGATGCACTCGCTCATCTCTCAGACTGCTTCTCACAGACAGAGTGGGAGCTCCTCAAACACGAGGACCTGGCTGTACTGAACTACATCAGGTTCTCTGTGGAACGTGACAACAAAAAGACTCATCCGGGACTTCTCCAATCAGAAAGCATGGATGAACAGCCACATCCGGTCATTCCTCAGAGTCCCTGACTCCGCCTTCAGGTCAGGTGATAGGGCATGGTACAGCGCTGCTAGAGCTGACCTGAAGAGGGGGATTGATGCAGATTTTTCTGGCCAGGCTGTGGACCCCACCAAGGGCCAGTTGAAGCTGAGTCCTCTCACCTTACTCTTTTACTCTCTTTTTTATTCTCTAAGTCTTTTTCTTCCAAAAACTTCTAAGTGTTCAACTCTTCTGCTGAGAAAAAATTCGCAAAGTCAATCAAATACAGGAGATCAGAGAAGTTGAATCCAGAAAGCTTTAGTCCTCAAAAACAGAATTCAAAAGCGTGAGTTTCTTCTGCAGAAACAACTGACTTTTACCATCTGTGCATCACTTATTATATTGTAAATTGTAGGTGTGTTTCAGACCAAGGGGCACGGCTGACCTTGCCCCTTTTTCCCTTTCATTAGTTATTTTTGGGATGATTCTACTTGTATCTAAAATTTAGCCCTTCCCATCATGTATGAAAAAAGTACATTACATGGTCTTTACACATGACCAGTGGCAGACTGTTGACCAGTTTCTGGGACAGGTCTGGGTGTAACTGGGCATGTCCCTTTCTATTTGCCTTTGTTTGGTTGATGTGTTTTTACTTGTTTTAAATTCTACGTCAGATCTTTTTTTCCTGGTATTTTTCAGACCTGATCTCTAATGGAGTTTCTTCTTGTCTCACATGTACCACAATTTCCACACTAATCCCTTTTCTAAGGTTGTATACTCAGACAAACACATGGATGTGAACATCTTTGTAATACAGCAGTTACAGACAGAGTGGCACACAAGACAGCAACAGGTGCTGGATATGTAAATACTAATGGAATCACCCTCCTTGAGGAATTACACAGATGGGTGAAGCATAGATGGGTGAGGATGAGTGAGGCATAGATAGATTATGTCACATTCTGCTCTGCCCTCTCCTGCCCTGCTGCTCAGCCACACCCCCTCATCAGCGCAACTACTTCCACCTGCTGCTATCACTGTCACATTTCTCAGCCACACCCCCTCATCAGCCCAACTACTTCCACCTGCCCACCAATCAACCCAGTATATATGCAGCCTTATCCCCTCACTCTTTGCCAGATTGTCTTCGCTCACATGCCTGACTCTCCAGCATTCATTTCCGGACTGCTTACCTGTTATCGACCTGTTTTGCTCCTGACCTTGCTTCGCGTCTCTGCCCCGGTAATCCACCAGCCTTCTGTCTTCGACTACGAGTACTGCCTGCCTGTTCTCCGTTCTTCACCTGCCTGTGGCTGCTCGGCTCCCAGCTTCACCTCCCCGGCTCATCCCCTCTGTCCTCAGCTCCTCCGGATCCACGCCAAGCCCTTATTCTCAACCACCTTCCAGCAAGACTTCACCAGCAGTGAGTTAGAGACATTACTCTTCCCTGAACTCGTGGAGCCAGTTAAGAACTGTTGGACTGATTACCTGCTCACGATCCTCCCATACTCCGTGTCTGCCCTGTTGGTCCTGTGGTTAAGTGCTTGCCTGGCACACGGGAGACCTGAGTTCGAATCCTGTTGTACTCACCTGCACTGCATCCTCTGGTTAATAGTGTGCTTGCTGAATAAAGACTATTTATGCTGATTTGTGCTGCAATTGGGTTCACTCTATACCTGTTACAGTACAATCTGGCCAGCTATGGACCCAGCACACAATCCTACACCACTTAGTCGCCTTGCTACTATTGAGGGCGTCCTGCAGCAACATGAGGCCATGATGACCATGTCTGCTGCTGAAGCCAGACAGTCGGCTGCTGAAGCCAGACAGGCTGCTGAGGCTCAGGGACGAGCACTAGCGACATTAGCTGGACAGATGCAACAACTAACAGCCCATCTTTCCCAGCTATCCTTACCCACTGGAGTTGCCCCTCCTTCTGAAGCATCGGGTTCTGCTCCTGCACCTGTACTAGCCTCTTCTCCGCCCAGAGATGCTCCTGAGCCCCGGGTGGGAACCCCGGAGCGCTACGACGGTGATCGAGAGACTTGTGGCCCCTTTCTCACTAACTGCTCTCTTCTGTTCGCCCTGCAGCCCCGCACCTTCGCCTCTGAACCGGCGAAGGTAGCGTTCGTCATCAACCACCTGACAGGCAGAGCTCGGCTATGGGGAACAGCGGAGTGGGAGAGGCATTCTCCAGCCTGTGCCACCTTTGACCTGTTTGCTGCCGAGCTTCGCAAGGTTTTTGGCTTTGAGAATTGTGGTTCAGAGTCTGCAAGGGGACTTATGGGACTGAAACAAGGCGAGCGAACAGTAGCAGACTATTCTATTGATTTCCGCACCAGAGCCAGCCAAAGCACTTGGAACAGTTCAGCCCTCTGCGATGCTTTCCTTCATGGTTTGGCTGACTACATTAAAGATGAACTGGTATCTCATGACACCCCCAACACCTTGGACGGGGTGATTGACTTAGCCATCCGCATTGACCTCCGTATCCAGGCTCGTCGACGAGAGAGGCGTCAAGGGGGAACCCAACGTCTCCATCCACCTCGTTCCCGTGGGGGTGCTGCTGCAGTCAACTCCGCTCCTTTGGGTCAGCAAATGGGGGATCCTGAGCCCATGCAGTTGGGTCGCACCTCCCTCTCCCTGGAGGAAAAGGAGCGCCGCCGCAAGTTTAATCTCTGCCTCTACTGTGGGGCAGCGGGACACTACATCTCCAACTGTCCAGCAAAAGCCAGAGCTCACCAGTAGTTGGGGAGATCCTGGTGAGCTCAACTGCCCTGTCCGCTCCCCAAACCCAAAGACCCCTGCTTCAAGGCCGCCTCCTCCTTCAAGATGGCCCCCACACCTTGGCTATCTTCATTGACTCTGGGGCTGATGCCTGTATTATTGATGAGGAGGTGGTCCTCCAGCTGGGGCTCCAGCGGGTTCCTTTGCCTCATCCAGTTCCCGCTAGAGCTTTAGATGGACACCTCATGGGCACCGTTACACATCAGACCTCTCCTGTTCACCTGCTGCTTTCTGGTAATCATCATGAAACTATCCAGTTCCACATCCTGAGATCTTCCTGCCTGCCACTCATCCTTGGGTATCCATGGCTCCGCCTTCACAACTCATATTGACTGGACCACTGGGGCCGTTCTGGAGTGGAGCTCCTCCTGTCATCTGAGGTGCCTGCAGCAAGCCTCAGCTCCGCTTCACTCCTCCAGCTCCGGATTTTCACCTGACCTCACCGGTGTGCCTCCTGAGTACCATGACTTCCACCAGGTCTTCAGCAAGGCCAGAGCCACATCTCTGCCCCCACATCGCCCCTATGACTGCGCCATAGATCTCCTGCCGGGTACATCACCTCCCAAGGGGCGCCTGTACTCCCTGTCTGATTCCGAGAGAGGAGTAATGGAAACTTACATCAATGACTCCTTGGCCGCAGGCATCATTCGTCCATCTTCATCACCTGCCGGAGCTGGGTTTTTCTTTGTTGAAAAGAAGGATAAGACATTGAGACCCTGTATTGACTACCGAGGACTTAATGAAATCACTATAAAGAACAGATACCCACTGCCACTCATCTCTACTGCCTTTGAACTGCTCCAGGGAGCCACCATTTTTTCCAAGCTTGACCTGCGCAACGCCTACCACCTCATCCGCATCAGAGAAGGAGATGAGTGGAAGACGGCATTCAACACCCCAACCGGACACTACGAATACCTCGTAATGCCGTTTGGCCTCACCAATGCCCCTGCCGTCTTCCAGGCTCTGATAAACGATGTGCTCCGAGACATGCTCAACCGATATGTCTTTGTTTATCTGGATGATATACTCATCTTCTCCCCATCCAAAGAGCAACACGTTCACCATGTCCAGTCGGTTCTCCAGCGCCTCCTAGAGAACTCCCTGTATGTAAAAGCCGAAAAGTGTGAGTTCCATGTCCCTTCAGTGTCTTTTCTGGGGTACATTGTGGCACAAGGCAACGTTCAGATGGACCCAGCCAAAGTCTCTGCTGTCACCTCCTGGCCTGTTCCTGAAAACCGCAAACAGCTTCAACGCTTCCTGGGGTTCGCCAATTTTTACCGTCGCTTCATCCGCAACTACAGCTCCGTGGCTGCTCCTCTCACCGCCCTGACCTCCTCCAAAGTGCCTTTCCAGTGGTCACCTCCAGCTGCAGCAGCCTTTCAGTCCCTCAAAGATCGGTTCACCTCATCACCCATCCTCCAGGTGCCGGACTCTGAACGCCAGTTCGTGGTCGAGGTGGACGCCTCAGATGTTGGGGTGGGGGCCGTCTTGTCTCAGCGCTCTGGCACCGACCAAAAGCTCCATCCCTGTGCCTTCTTCTCTCGACGCCTCTCCCCTGCTGAAAGAAACTATGACATAGGTAACAGGGAACTGTTGGCAGTTAAGATGGCCTTAGAGGAGTGGCGCCATTGGTTGGAGGGCACCAAGGAGCCTTTTCTTGTATGGACTGATCACAAGAATTTGGAGTATCTACGCTCAGCCAAAAGACTGAACTCTCGCCAGGCCCGCTGGTCCCTGTTCTTTGCTCGGTTCAACTTCACCCTTTCTTATCGTCCAGGATCCCGTAATACCAAGGCCGACGCCCTTTCCCGCCAGTTCCAGAGGACAGAGGATTCTGTGGACATACCTGAACCCATCCTCCCTCCATCTTGCCTTGTTGCCACATTGACCTGGGACATAGAGGAGAGGGTTAGAACAGCCACAGAAGGACAGCCGGGCCCCAGCTCCTGCCCTACAAACTGCCTTTTTGTCCCCCCAGCCTTGAGATCAGATGTGCTACTGTGGGCCCACTCTTCCAAACTCTCCTGCCACCCTGGTGTTCAACGGACACGGCATACCCTTCTCCAACGTTTCTGGTGGCCCACCATGCTGGAAGACATCCGGGAATTCATCAGAGCCTGTCCCACTTGCAGTCAACACAAGACCTCCCACCGGCCTCCTGCTGGACTGCTTCAACCTCTTCCTGTTCCTCACCGCCCATGGTCTCACATATCCCTGGACTTTGTTACCGGTCTTCCCACCTCGGATGGCCACACTGTCATCCTGACCATCGTGGACCGCTTCAGTAAGATGGTCCACTTTGTGCCTCTACCCAAGCTACCCACTGCAAAAGAGACCGCTCAGTTGGTTCTGCTCCATGTATTCCGCCTGCATGGCCTCCCTGCTGACGTGGTGTCGGACCGTGGTCCCCAGTTTTCTTCTGTTTTTTGGAGGGAGTTCTGCAGTCTGTTGGGTGCCACCGCCAGTCTGTCCTCTGGATTCCACCCCCAGACCAATGGGCAGACTGAGCGCATGAACCAAGAACTGGAAACCGCCCTGCGGTGCATGGCCTCTCGGAACCCCTCTTCCTGGTCGTCACACCTACTGTGGGTTGAATATGCTCACAACTCCCTTGTCTGCTCCGCCACAGGCCTCACTCCATTTCAGTGTGCATACGGCTATCAACCACCACTGTTCCCAGTCCAAGAGAAGGAGATTTCCTGTCCGTCTGTTCTAGCCTTCATCCGTCGCTGTCGCAGGACATGGGTCCAAGCTCGCTCCACTCTCCTTCGTTCTGTGGGTCGCTATGCTGCCACTGCCAACCGCCGCCGTACTACTGCACCTACCTACCGAGTGGGACAGCAAGTGTGGCTCTCCACCCAAGACTTGCCTCTCCGGGTGGAGTCCAAAAAGATGGCACCGAAGTTCATCGGACCGTTCACCATCCAGAGAATCATCAATCCAGTGGCAGTCCGGTTGAGGCTCCCCCGTTCCATGAGAGTTCACCCCACCTTCCATGTCTCCAAGATAAAGCCAGTCCACAACAGTCCCTTGGTCCCTGCAGTACCACCCCCTCCGCCTCCTCAAATGGTCGATGGCGGTCCTGTGTATGCCGTGCGTCGCCTGATCCGCTCTCGTCGATGGGGTAGAGGTCTCCAGTACCTTGTTGACTGGGAAGGTTATGGTCCTGAAGAGAGGTCCTGGGTTCCTGCTCGCCATATTGTGGACCCCAACCTCATGGCCGACTTCCATCGGCAACACCCCGACCAGCCAGCCAATATGTCGGTTCGTCGTGGTACCCGGATCTTGCCCCCATCTGTCCAGGACATTCAGGACCGTTCTATGGGGGAAAGGTCTGACGTGGGGGAAACACTCCCCCAGACCCCCTCCACCCGCCCAGCTGAGGAGATGGAATTGCATTGCTCCCAGGAGTTTTAGGCCCACCCCTGCGCCCCCCTCCTCCCTCCCAGTGTGCTGCCTTTTGGGATGTCGGGAGCCATCCCTTGAGGGGGGGGTTCTGTCACATTCTGCTCTGCCCTCTCCTGCCCTGCTGCTCAGCCACACCCCCTCATCAGCGCAACTACTTCCACCTGCTGCTATCACTGTCACATTGCTCAGCCACACCCCCTCATCAGCCCAACTACTTCCACCTGCCCACCAATCAACCCAGTATATATGCAGCCTTATCCCCTCACTCTTTGCCAGATTGTCTTCGCTCACATGCCTGACTCTCCAGCATTCATTTCCGGACTGCTTACCTGTTATCGACCTGTTTTGCTCCTGACCTTGCTTCGCGTCTCTGCCCCGGTAATCCACCAGCCTTCTGTCTTCGACTACGAGTACTGCCTGCCTGTTCTCCGTTCTTCACCTGCCTGTGGCTGCTCGGCTCCCAGCTTCACCTCCCCGGCTCATCCCCTCTGTCCTCAGCTCCTCCGGATCCACGCCAAGCCCTTATTCTCAACCACCTTCCAGCAAGACTTCACCAGCAGTGAGTTAGAGACATTACTCTTCCCTGAACTCGTGGAGCCAGTTAAGAACTGTTGGACTGATTACCTGCTCACGATCCTCCCATACTCCCTGTCTGCCCTGTTGGTCCTGTGGTTAAGTGCTTGCCTGGCACACGGGAGACCTGAGTTCGAATCCTGTTGTACTCACCTGCACTGCATCCTCTGGTTAATAGTGTGCTTGCTGAATAAAGACTATTTATGCTGATTTGTGCTGCAATTGGGTTCACTCTATACCTGTTACAGATTAACACATTGCACAAAACCTGACTCCATGTTTCCCCCGTTTCGTGATGTTTATATCACGAAGTCGGTGCAGTGTCAAACACTGGTTCATAATACATGGAAGGCACAATCACATATTACATACAAACATTGCAGCACAACTTCGTACGACACAAAACACAAAGTAATCTGCTGATGGTAGTAGAAGGTTTCTCTCATCCTCTGAAACACTAAGTCAGGATCAGCTGTGTGGTGAAGGAGAGATATGGCTTCCATGCATTCATCTCTGATTGGCTGATCATCATATGTTCTGGATGATGTGGGACCTGCTTTTAGTTCCACTCTGCTCTGGGATGAAGAGGTGCTTTTGGATTTGTCTTCATGCACCACTCAAGAAAGGGTTAGGGCCTTTGTTGCTTTGAATATCATAGAAGTTCCTGAAAGAAAAAAAGCTGTCTCAAGAACAAATACTGTATGTTGCTTACATGCAAACAACAGCTAACAGCTGTCCTGTAAGCAGAAAAAAAATCTCTTACCATTTTTTAAAATATTTTTTTTTTATACGTATTTTTTTATAAAAGGATAAAGGATTCAGTTGAAGCCTCTTACTCTTCTTTTCCATGCATGTGAGCGACAATAATATTAACCAGTAACTGTGTGGTGGAATATTTCAAACTTCCAGTCTCTTCATACTCTTTAATCACAGTCATCTCTGCTGGTTTTGAATTTGCTCCACATTCTCAAAAAGAAAACATTAGAAACATATTTACAACTACACTTAGATCTATGTTGTAAGCAATTACATTCATCTAATATCTGTACATATTACATTTTTTAGGAATTGTGTCTAATAAGTAATGATTAAAATCTAGTTGTATAGAAGTTAGAAAACAATGACATTTTCTGCAAGGACACTGTCCATCAAAGGCTGGCATCCAGAATCACTTGTGTCTCTGCTTAAAGTGCTTGAGACTGACAGTGTATCTGTCAGACTTGGAGAGGAGGAGCCTTCACACCCTTGCTGCAGGACACTTAGATCTGAAGATCACACACACACAAGTATAAGGCAAATAAAATCTAAAGTCCAGCACATTAAAACTATATCACATACCTGGCTGGATATTACCTGTCTCAAGACAAAACATTACCATTACCTATAACTCTGCTTACCACAAGTAGTGAGGGTCACATATTCTGTCAGGTCTGAAATGCAGACAACACATACAGCTTAATATGAACTGATTAAATACTGTACTTTGGAATTCTTATCATCCACTTCTCGCAATCACATATTTTTGTCTGTGTCAAGATACAAATCTCTCAAAATATAAGTGCAGCAAAATATGAATTTTTAAATGTCCTACCATCATCACTGTAGATGAAGAAACACAGATCTTTGAAACATCCTCATCCACCTCTGCTCCCTGTTGATCTGTGACTTTCAGTGTTGTAGTCTCTGGGATAAGAAACTTCTGCTGGACTATACCATAACAACTCCACATTACAACATGTTTACATCTTTATTAATTTAATACTAAACATCTGACTGACCTGCACTGAGAAAATCTGAGAAGCAAGCCTCTTCCAGTTTAATGTTCTTCTTCTTCCCTCCATGTTGTACTTTGATCAACATGTTGGTTTGACATAAAGGAAGAAAATGTCATATGTCTGAGAATAACATGTTCAAGTTAAAGTTTATCCCAACTACACACTGTTAAAATACACGTTTCTCACCGCTGTTCAAAACAGCAAGGCTACAGTTTATAAGCTCAACTGTTAGCATGCTAGCCAAAACTGACTTTTCAGCTGCGTCTGCGCCGTTGAGCCGGAAATTATTCTCTTAAAACACCGACATGCGGTTGCATTGTTGGATGGTTATTTCCAAAACAGTGTTAATTACCTTCAAGATGCGCGTCGTCATTAATTTGTGAAGCTTATCAAACAGTTTGTCATTACCGTCATACAGACACATCACACGCCACAGACAGTATGGCCGACATTAACGTTTGAGTGAAAGCTAACAGCTCCACAATGGCAGCTAAGGACAGTTAGCTAACTAATGCTGCGGGAGCTACTTGCTCTAAATAATGGAGTAAAAGCAATGGGGTTACGTTCAACATCAAGTTCGCAGTCATTAGCGGTACTATGTAAGTAGATAAAGTGAGAACAATGACAAAATATCACACATTTAAAGTACTTTCTGATAAAAATCATGCTCTTACCAGCCTTGTGACGACGTTCCTTGTGCTGCTCATGCCGCGATAAAATGCGTCGTGAACTCCAGGGACAGAGTTAAAACCAGATCCTGAACACCAGGGAATAAAGTCCAAAATTCAACTCGGCCTGGGTGTACACCTTAACACAAACTGTAGTCAGAGTTATAAAATAAACTCCAGAAATGTAACTCTTTCACACTTTTTTGCCTGACTCCAGATTTTAGTACTTTGTGAATTTGCTGTGTGTTAGTACATGTAGTTGTGTACAGTTCAGCTGCTGCTGTCCTTGGTGCTGAATTCACCAACCCAGCTGAATGGTCCTGAGTGCTTATTGTTGTAATTCATTTGGTATTTTTGAGAAGATTGAATATCATTAGTATGGATTGTGTTTTGGTTAGTGTTAGGCTTTCAGTTATGATGGTTAAGGTTAGGTTAGGTTAAGGGGCAAGGGAATGCATTATGGCAACGTGTCCTCACAACTATAGTAAGAAAATAGAGAGAGAGAGGGAGAGAGAGAGAGAGAGAGAGAGAGAGAGAGTGTGTGTGTGTGTTTGTCCTTTGATGCCTTTGATGTATCAACATTCTACAGTCTGATGTCACAGGCTGCAGTAAGTGGACACACAGCCAGAGACAAGTTCAGAAGTCAAACAGGAGCAGAAACAGTTGGACTGGACAGGACTTGCTCATGATTTAGGAAGAAAGAAGCACTCAGATATTTCTGCACAATTATTGACAAGGAAGGGAGGAGCTACTGCTGTTACAAGGACAAGAGGAAACTACAGGAAAGTAGACAGCAATCACCCCCTAACAACGCGAGTATTGAATGGGCAGTTTCGTTTGCCTTGGGCCTGGACTTTTAAAAATTGAATAAATGCACGGTGGGGTTGCTCTTTATTTAATGCCCCCATTTCCTTTGTTGCATGTAGTTAGAATGGGTTTTGGGTTATTGTTTTGATTATTTTGGTTTTTTTATAGCTTTGTCTCTGTTAGGTTATTTGGTTTATTAAATATTGTGTTTAACTAGGTCCTGTGCTGGTTTATTTTTCTTTATTTTTTTTTCTTTCTTTTCTTGCTTATTTTTGACGTTCTGTGATTCAGTTAGCTCTGATATTCAGTTTTATATTATATATTATTTTGTTTTTTTTTTGTTGACTGTTTCTTTTGCTTGTGACAAGAATTTTATGTTATGTTTAGTTATTGATATTCTTAATGCTCTGATTAATTTGTAAGCATTGATTTATTGTTTTCTTTTGTTAGTATTTGTATATTGGTTATTTGTTTTCCTGTGTTTTCCACTAATTTTATTTCCTTGTCCCCTTTTCAGTGGCTGAGAGCTGAAGGTGGTGGCGGTCGTGGTGTCGGGTGGTGGTTTCCCCCTCTTTCCTGTGTCATGTGCCTCCCCAGGTCCTGGGTTCCTTTGACTACGTGTGCGTGGGTGTGTGTAGCTGTCACGTGTGGCTGGGGTGATCATTTTTGTATATTATTTGGGATCCCTCACCCCTCTCCTCGAGCTGGCCCCCTGGTAAGCCTCAGCCCTGATAGGGTCTCCCCCCTTTCCCCTCACGTCCCCTGTGTGTGAATGGTGTTTTATAGTATTTTAATACTCTGTGTGTGAATGGTGTTTTATAATGTTTAAAGACTTACTGAAGTTATTTTGAAATAAAGTATATTGATTATTGCTCTGGAACTACGTCTCTGCCCGTTGTAAAATGAACCTGGGTGCCTTGGAGTTGGTACAGTTGACTAAAACTATTTTCTTGGGCGAAATTCCCAAGGTGGCGTTGTCTGGCTTCGTAGGTTGCTCTTAGTTGGTTGTTGTAGTGATCGACACCATCCGCTATCTGCTACAACCTCCATTATCATCTATCTCATCTCCCTCGCTCGCCACACTCAGATCAACAACTTCATTTGCTGTGCAGTAAAGTGGAAAAACACTTTTTTCACTGTTCTAGCAAAGTGTGAGTGTTAGTGACCATTCATATCATGACTTGATGTGACTACAACCAACACAATGGAAAATCCTATTTCTATCTCTAACACTGAAATATCACATTCAGTGTGCAGCTCACACTGTTGGTGGTTGGTGTCTTCAGACTCCCTGAAAGCTGACATACAGTATTAGTTGAAGAAGGTAGTATTTTTATTTTGGATGAAACACATCCAGGTGTATCACTGTCCCTGTATAATGTGCTGACTAAACCATCACTGAAGTTCATTGTGTAGAAGTGGCTGTTACATGTCCAGGCTCCACAGTATACCATGGACCTTCTGCACCCCCACACCATGAGCTGATCTCTTAGGTCAGGACTTTCTAAATGTACCTCAGACATGTTTTAAGACTCAGGAAGATTGTGCTTTCCAGTTTGCAGCCTCTAAACTTTGGAATAATCTCCCAGTAAGTCTGAGGTGTGTGGACTCTGTGGACTCTTTCACAAAGCAGATACAAATCCATCTGTTCAGACAGGTTTTTAGGTAACGTAGTATTTTCTGTTTACACTTGTGTTCTATATCTGCTCCTCTCTTGTATTTTATCTGCTGTTCTTATTGTTTTATTTATTTGTTTCTCTCTCTTTGACTGTGAAGCAGTGTGTGACTAGATTAGAGCCTTTGTGGAGCCAGAGTGATGAGTCTGTGCTTTAAATGACAACTGGGATTGTGGCCAAAAACTTCTTAGCTAAGAATACAAAACGCTGCTTCATCATTGATCGACTTGATAATGAGCTCACGATGAAACTAATCTCACTTAAGGTCTCAATCATTGTTCTCCTTCAAATCTTATACCAACAGCCTGTAAAAGAAACAGTGTTCTCCTGTTGGCTTTTTAATTAGGTATTGAATTTAATGTTTTATGAGTGATATGATTGTCAGTTGTTAATATGAATCATAGTATGTTGCCTCTTAAATACAGTCACAGCAGTGTTTGTCCTTCAGAGCTGTGCAGAGGCTGAACTGGGCTGTGTCTCTTTTGTCAGAGTGAGGTGTAAAGGTGCTGTCATGAGTGTTTGTCTGCTGACTGCTGGTAGAAATGAGTGTAAAGTGTCTTTCTGTCTCCTGTCAGTCCATAATAAGTCCTCCTTCAAGGACTCCAGGACTGGTTTCAGAGGGTTCTTCATCTCTCTCTGCTCTCTGTGCTTTGCACCACCTACATTCCAACTTTGAAAAGAGTTTTTGTCCATCAGTTCTTTGTTTTTTCATCAATACAGTAATGTGCTCTTTCCTCACACTCTGGTTTTCCTGTGACTTTGCAGTAGACATTATTTTCTGTCTTCACCTCTTTATTGAAAGTGAGGAGTGATATTCACTATCTCTCCATTGCCACAGACAGTTTTAGTTGTTGTTTCTGCAACAGATCAGCTGCTGCACAGAGAATCATTTTGACTCATGTTTCTTTTAGATCTCATTCAACTTCTCTTGTGCTGTTAGACCTTAAATCCAGAGTCCTGCTGTATGTTGGTCTCTTCTCTGCATCACACTGAGATAACAGTTACACCTGTCACCTGAATCAAGTAGGAAGCTGATGGTGAAAGTTAAAGCTGACACTATATCATCATGTTCTGGGAGTAGAAGCTGTAAAATAACCAGGCTGGATGGAAGGAGGAAGCATTTTTTTTCCTCCAACATTATTTCATCATTATTTTCAGTTAGTGGTATTTTCTCAGTCTGGGTCCAGAAACAAAACTTTCTTTGTTTACTACAATGACTTTAAGGTGATTCTTCATCTGTTTGTAAGTTTGTGTTTTAATTGTATTTCTTTTATTTCTCTCTCTTCTGTTGTGGGGCTCCTGTCTCCTGATCTCCTTCATCCTGGATCTTCTTCTTCAGATCCTAAAACAATGACTTATTTTTATGCTGGTGTGAGAGTTTATATGCAAGTGTGTTTGTTGTGAATCACATTGTGGTTAAGTTTGTGTTTGGGAGATTTCCTCCATGTGTTTATGGATACAGATGAAGGTATCAGGTGTGGTGGAAAAACACTTTCCACCTGATGAGAAGTGAAATAGAATTCCTTTAGACAATCTTTGTCTTTTGAGGTTTTATTATAAAATAAAATCTTCAGAGTAATTAATTTCTGCAGAAAGGACAGAGCTCACACAGCAAACCTTGCTACAGAGGTCTGACCCCGAGCTCCATGTTCCCAGGGCTTTTGATGTCTCTTCCTCACATACCAGGATTGCAGGGATGGCAGGGAAAGAAAACAAGCTGGAAGTCAAGTGATAAAATTAATGAGCAACTGAGATGAAGTGTAAGTTATGCTCAGAGACACTGGACAGCAACAAAGATAAAGAATAGACTGTCTTTGTCCAAGACATAAGCAGGTGTCCTCACAAAACACAATGAACAGCATACTCAGCACATTAGGTCACTTCAGGTCAAGTTGTATGTACTTCACACAGAATTGAATATATGAATTTATGAGAATATACAAGTGTATGATAAGAGAATATATCGCTATATGATAAATTACATCAGGTCATTCCATTATCTGATGATCTCTACCTGTTAAACCATTCAAAGCAGCTCTGCAGTGTTTCCATCTGTGTTCATGTTGCTGTTTGAGGGTTAAGACTTGGTTTCAGGGTTAGAATTGGGTTTTGGTTAGAGTTAGGGTAAGGGCTAGGGAATGTCAGCAAGTGTCCTCACAAAGACATAAGTACCGGTATGTGTGCATGTGTGTGTGTGTGTGTGTGCGTGTGTGTGTGTGTGTGTGTTTGTCCTTTGATGCCTTTGATGTATCAACATTCTACAGTCTGATGTCACAGGCTGCAGTAAGTGGACACACAGCCAGAGACAAGTTCAGAAGTCAAACAGGAGCAGAAACAGTTGGACTGGACAGGACTTGCTCATGATTTAGGAAGAAAGAAGCACTCAGATATTTCTGCACAATTATTGACAAGGAAGGGAAGAGCTACTGCTGTTACAAGGACAAGAGGAAACTACAGGAAAGTTCAGATCACCTCCAAGGTTTTCAGTAAGTCAGTACATGTTAGTAGTTCATGTCAGTGTTTAGTTTAGAAGTTAATGTTTTGAAATGTTTTGTCCAAATGATATGTTTGTGAAATTGCTGATCATGACTGTGAGATATTCTCATGGTTGCTCAGCTTCTTAACTTTGTTTTGGTGTGATGCACTGTAGTTTGTGTTAAAGGAAAGGATTTGTAGGAAGTCAGTACTGTCTGCAACAAGATCCTTTCTAAAGAAATTCTAATGGAAATGATGGAGCATAAAATCCACAGTCCCTGTCCTGTGGAAAAGTTGACTTCCAGAGTTGAAAAGAAGCAAACATGAGGCTTCAACAGTCTGAGTAGATCAAGTTTCTATCTTCCAGATATTTTTAGTCCAAAATTCTCCTCTTTGTGTTTCTACACCTAATGTTTCTTTTCAAAGCTGTGGTGGAGAGATGGAAACACAGAGAGGAAACTCTGCACTAAAAGACAAACTTTTGAAGATTCCCACTTGATTTTGTTTAACAATGCTGATGAATTTTGGAATTGGGCTTTTTTCCATTAGCACATAAGCTGTGATGGCATGCATTTCCATTACAGCCTCACAGGAGTTAGCAGGGTAGCTGTGCCAAATTGCACTGTGTTGGTCCTGCTTGGCAGTGGTGGAATGTAACAAAGTATTTGTACTTCGTTACTGTACTTAAGTATTTTTTTACGTATTTGTACTTTACTTAAGTAAAAATAATAATGCATACTTTGTATTTTACTCCATTACATTTCGCAGCAATTATCTGTACTTTCTACTCCACTACATTTCTACAATTTATGCCGTTACTCGTTACATGTTATGAACATAATTTCCTCAAAATCTTGCATGAAAAAAAAATAGACTGATTGCGTTGAGGCGTTGTTTGCCATTGCCAGCCTATCAGGTGGCTCTGTTACCTCCAATGATGGCAGAGCGCGCATTTGGTAGGAGCACTGATTCCGGCGAGAAGAAACGACACGTGACATCAATAGAACCCAGAGCCAACGTCGGCTGAGCGTGAGCCTGATCCCTGCAGCTCAGAATCAGACAACCATCTGTGGCCGTATTTAGCAGGTGACATAGGCAGAGGCATAAATCAGTATATCTTCATTCTTTATCAAAATTTGTGGGCGCAGTACGTTAAGAGTGCGGCTTTGCACTTTGGACCGGCTTGAGATCCGAGGGTCGTGGGTTCGATCCCTCGACCAAGCGCAAAAAAAACGGATACGGTGGTGGTGAAGGAGACGCGCCTCCCCTGCCTCTGCGACCATGGCTGTGGTGCCCCTGAGCAAGGCACCGATTCTTCCCAGCTCCCCGGGCGCCTCACTAGGCAGCCCCTGCCCCAGCGTCTCTAGTGCATGTTGCTCATGTGCATAATGCTTGTGTGTGTGTTTCGTTCAGTTGGTGTGGGTAAAGTTCAGAGAATAATTTCCCCAGGAGGGATCAATACAGAAATTTAAAATAAAGAATAAAAAATGTCCCCGACACTGAGACAACCCATTGCGTGAGTACTTTTACTTTAAAAAATACTTTAAAGTAAATTTAAAAGTAAGTACTTAGTACTTTTACTTAAGTAAGATTCTTGATGCAGTACTTCCACTTTCACTTGAGTATATTTTTTGCGGGATAATTGTACTTTTACTTAAGTACTAAGCTTCAGTACTTCCTCCACCACTGCTGCTTGGTAGCAGAGCTGACCATTGCCAACCTATGACATTCTCCTCCCTTTAGCTGTGTCTGCAGTCGCTACACTCCTGTGTGTCTATGCTGTAGACTAGAGAGAAAGCTCTATTCTTAATTCTCTCTGTTTTCAGCTCTCAAGACTTTTGCAGCTTCTACCTGAACCTCTGTGATCTGGGGTTTACTTTCACTCCTCTGTTCCAGTTTGGACTTTCAGATATCAGCCTTATTTCACTGTTTACTGATCATTTTCAGCCACATCACAGCTGTTATGTTACTACTAATGCAGAGCAAACTTTTTGCTGTTTCTTTTAAACTAGGAAAAGGTTGTAAGAAAATGAAATGTGTTTCTCAGTGAGTTAACATCACTTTATTAGTGGTTCAGATGAACAAATCAGTTTGCTGTGCAGTAAAGTGGAAGAAACACTTGCAGCGTTCCAGCACAGCTTTAGTGATAGTGACTGTTCACAGCATGGCTTAATGTGAGCACACCTCCACAATGGAAAACACTAATTGTTAGAACGAGGAGTATATTGATTTTAGATGTCACATTTCCAGCCCACTCACCTTCCCAGTTTAGTATAAGGAAGCTGGTGTATTTGTTTGGAAAGCTTGCTCTGTGGTTTTGGAAGCCACACCTCCTTGTCTCTTGTGGCCCCATTCAAATTCACTACATCCCAAACAATATGTTCCCTTTTGAAACCAAAATGAAAGTTTTGTGTTCATGGTGATATATACATTGACAACTGGAAGTTATTACCAATCATCGTAACTTATTTGGAAACTTTTCTGTACATACATAGGGTCATTGGTAAATCTTTGGTCTAAGGTAGAAGGAGTCAGTTTTAGAAAACCTAGGACATTTACTTTCAACAAAGTCCCTTCCTACAACTGCTCACTTAGTCCGGTGGTTGTGGAGCATAAAGATCATTTCTTTGTAGAAGACGGCGTCTTGGACCTCCTGAAAGTCCATAGCAGTAATGACATCATAATCACTATTAATGGCGACCACTGACCTTGTTCATACTGAGCAAGAGGTAGAAGTCTGAGGCCAAATCAGGTCAAATCAGGCCAAAGCACCACCTTGGCAGCTTGTGTGATACATTATGTTTCTGTTTGTTTTCTATGAAACTGTGAATATTATTAGCTGACTGGATGAATAGAACACGAGAGATTTGTTTGTGCAGATAGATGAGACCTTAATGTGTCAACTAACCCTTATTTTAAGATGCACACACACTTTGTTCTGCAAGTAGTTATAGTTTATGTCAGAGCAGCATCAGGTAAAACAATGAAGAATGATCAATACAGATCCTGATTTGCTGTTAGTCCTATATTCTCCATGATGGTGTGTGTGTGTGTGTGTGTGTGTGTCCTCAGTGAAGTGTATCAGTCTCTGCAGTAGCTTCCAGCTGCAGCAGTCACTTCAGTTTCTGTTCAGTCTGACTGAGGGAGGTTTTTGTATGACGCTTTTTCACTGTGTGAACACAGCCTGACTGTTGATAGAGTGAAAACTCTGACAGTAGTAAACTGCTGCATCTTCAGCCTGGACTCCACTGATGGTCAGAGTGAAGTCAGAGTTTGATCCACTGCCTCTAAAACGAGCTGGAATCCCTGATGCTCGAGTGGAAGCAGTGTAAATGAGCAGTTTAGGTTTGTCTCCATCTCTCTGTTGGTACCAGGCAAAAAAGTGATAGTTGCTCCAAACATGAACGTTCTGACTGGTTCTACAGCTGATGGTGACGGAGCCTCCCAGAGCAGAGCTCACTGCTCCAGGCTGAGTCACTGTGACCTGTCCTCTGGACTCTGAGGACACAGAGACACAAACATAAAGCAGCGTCAGCGTTTAGTCGGCTTCATGTCAGAGGGACGGATGTTGATAGAGGAGAGGAGTTTGATTCTCTGGACTTTACCTGTGAAGCAGCAGCAGAGGACAGTCCAGATGAGGACGGAGATCAAAGTCATGTTTTGGATCAGGAGGATTTCTGTGGCTTGTGTTGTCATGAAGGACAGCTGTCAGTCATCCAGTCTTCAAGTCTCAGGACTATAAACTCTCCCAGAGCACTGGAGCATGGTGCTGCTGATGCAAAGTGGCTCTCTATGGAAATAAGGTAAAAAACTGAAAACTGGAGTTTAGTTTACCTCAAATAAACTGTGTTAATCTCTGTCTCCTTCTCCAGTGGGTGGAGTTGCCCCCACCCTGACGGTGCTGTCACTTCTCCACTGACTCTTTGAGTCTAACCTGACAGTGTCTGTGTTTAGCAGTGGTTTCCTAAAGCAGGTAGAAACTCGGTGTGAGTGGAAGATTGACAAGATGCCATTTTTATTCAATCATTTCAAAGTTTTATTTACATTAAACACTGAATAATGTTTCATGGATTAGAAAGAAATTGTTGAACATCATCAGCACAAGATGATATCACATGTTTATTGTCAATATTTCTTATTTGTTTAAAAACAAAACCAACAGGATTAATGAGTTATTATTATTTAAGTCTGTTTTTCAGATATGAAAATGGTCTGATATGTTATTGTATCTTAAAGTGTGTTACGTTCAGAAAAGACTATATTTTATTTGTCACCCTGTTTTTAACAGATGTAAAGTTTTGTTTGCTTATATTTTAGATGTTCTAACACGTGGTCTGAACATTTCATGGAAAATCACCTAGATATTCTCGACCTGAGGTAAATAAGTAATCCTATTTCATGGAGCTTTTATTTGTATTAAGCTAATGTGCATAATCCTGTCAACTGAACTACAGAAGGGTGATTTAAAAAAATAAAATCACGTGTAAATATATGTACATTTGATTGCATGTGATTGCATCACATTAAATAAATCTCATGGCAGCACTAATGTGTTACTGTATTACATTCTTTTAATGTACTATTGTTATGAGTGTTAGTTTGTTGGAAATCTCTGTGTCTGAAACATGACTTTAAAACTTTTAACTGGGGTTTATTTCTAATTAGCATAGTCATGTTTTAACTTGTAATTTCTTCACTTGATTCAACACTTAGTGTGACTGCTGAATTACTATGAAAATCATTTTCTACATCCTGAGAAATTTGTCTGATTATTCTAGCAAATCTATAAATTATTTTACTTTATTTTACTGTATAATTCAGCAGCTGTATCAGCCTGTCTTGTTCTTGGCAAACTGCTGTCATAACATAAAACAATCATTAAAACTGACTTTAAATGCAAAGTTTCAAAACCTGTCTGAATCAAACTATTGATAAAAATACTTTCCAAAATGTTTTCCTCTGTGACTGTGTTATGTTTTTTATGTACTTTTTTGTAAAATGTACTTTTGTGCAAACGTCTGTGGGTTTAGTTTTGTGCAGCTGTTGATTCAGATCAGTTCCTCTGCAGCTGAGGGAGGTTTTTATATGACGTTGTATCACTGTGTGAACGGGAGGCTGTTATCCTGCTGACAGTAATAAACTCCTGCATCTTCAGTCTGGACTCTGCTGATGGTCAGAGTGAAGTCAGTTCCAGATCCACTTCCACTGAAACGATCTGAAACTCCAGACTGACGATTTGTAGCACGATAAATCAGGAGTTTAGGAGCTTCTCCAGGTTTCTGAAGGTACCAGTCCACCTCTCTGCCAGCATTTGAACTGCCTCTCTGCTCCCAGCCGTTAGGAGGCAAGTGTTGAACTGATAAAGCGGATAAGAATTCTATGAAAGACAGTTGACTCTTTAAATTCTGTGTCATAAATGCTAAAGATGTACGACAGAAAACTTCGTCTGTTTTCCACCAAGCAGCTGGAGAGGCTGATGTGAATTCTGTGAAGGAAGAAATTTGAGGCTTCTTACACAGAATCATTTTCATTGTTTTACAGAGGTTCTTTCTTCAGTCAGTCACGTTTTTCATTAAAGTCTAATGAGCTCACAGTGAAAAGATCTACTCTGATGGTGAAATGAGGCTGTAATAACAAATAATAAAGAAGAAACTGATTCTATCTACGATCCAGTGTGAAGCTGAGGTCAAAGGTCATGATCAAGTCTTTTCTCAGCAACTGTCCCAGGTTGAACTTGATTTTTCTTCTTTTTTGATCTTGTTTGATTTGTTGGTGAATCAGATCAGAACACGAGATTATAATTGGATATGAATGATGGAGAGAAACTGTGATGGAGAAAATCATTTGATTTCAACCATGATCAGTTTTTTGTTAATGATCTTGTTTTGATACATGTGTGTGTGTGTGTGTGTGTGTGTGTGTGTGTGTGTGTGTGTGTGTGTGTGTGTCCTCAGTGAAGTGTATCAGTCTCTGCAGTAGCTTCCAGCTGCAGCAGTCACTTCAGTTTCTGTTCAGTCTGACTGAGGGAGGTTTTTGTACGATGCACTTTCACTGTGTGAACACACGCTGACTGTTGATATAGTGATAACTCTGACAGTAGTAAACTCCTGCATCTTCAGCCTGGACTCCACTGATGGTCAGAGTGAAGTCAGAGTTTGATCCACTGCCTGTAAAACGAGCTGGAATCCCTGATACTCGAGTGGAAGCACGATAAATAAGCAGTTTAGGTTTGTCTCCATCTCTCTGTTGGTACCAGGCTAAATAGTGGTTTGGGCTGCTATAATAAACGTTCTGACTGGTTCTACAGCTGATGGTGACGGAGCCTCCCAGAGCAGAGCTCACTGCTCCAGGCTGAGTCACTGTGACCTGTCCTCTGGACTCTGAGGACACAGAGACACAAACATAAAGCAGCATCAGCGTTTAGTCGGCTTCATGTCAGAGGGACGGATGTTGATAGAGGAGAGGAGTTTGATTCTCTGGACTTTACCTGTGAAGCAGCAGCAGAGGACAGTCCAGATGAGGACGGAGATCAAAGTCATGTTTTGGATCAGGAGGATTTCTGTGGCTTGTGTTGTCATGAAGGACAGCTGTCAGTCATCCAGTCTTCAAGTCTCAGGACTATAAACTCTCCCAGAGCACTGGAGCATGGTGCTGCTGATGCAAAGTGGCTCTATGGAAATGCTCTGACTGACTCCAACAGAATTCAATATGATGAAGCTTCTGATTAATTGAAAAATATATAAAAATATGTTTTATGAACATTTCAGTGTAACTTTTAATGTGAACTTATGCATCTGGAAATTTTTTTATATTTCATTTATTGAATTATTATTTAGATTATTTTATCTCATCAAATCTTTATTTTTTCATTGTGAAATTGAAAAAAGTTGTAATAGAAAAATATTAATTCGGGGATTTTTGGCTCTTGGGCTCATTTCTTATATCAGATGCCAAAATCTAAAATTGATATAGTTGATGTTTGTTTCACAGTCACAGAGCCGTGTCTCTCTACACTGAGAGGTTTTTGTACGACGGCTCAATGACTTTGTATCACTGTGGTGGACTTTTGGTGGAGGAACCAGACTGGATGTTGGAAGTAAGTTTCTGCAAAAATACTAAATACAATATTGTAAAGTCATGTATTAAATTCAGATGTTGAATGTTACAGCAGATGAAATGATCTGGTTTGATTTCAAACACTTTTAGTATTGATGATTTTATTTGTCCTCCTTCATCACGGAGCTGAACTCAGAGCAGCTTTACTAAACTTTGCTTTACACATTCCTGTCATATTGAAATTTATGTTGAACTGTAGAAAAGATCAAACTTCAGTCTGTTTGAAACATGTTTTCTAAGATTCATTTTTCATTTTAAATAATTAATCTTTTAAACGCTAAACTTTTGAAAATATGAAATAAGATTGACTTTGTTTAAATCTAATTGAACAAAGTGAAAACAAAGATGTGGATTTGAAGATGTTAGAAAATCTGTAATCTCTTCATTGTGATATATATTGTTTCCAATGCTGTTTGAAATCATTTAAAAAGTTCATCAGACGATGATTGACGATGATCCACATGAAGAACATTTGATTGTTGTCAGATTATTTGATGTATTTGTTTATGGTTCTGCTGAAATGTACACTTTAGATTTTGGATCGTTTTCAGAAAAGATTTGAAATTTTGGACCAAATGTGCTTCTTCTATTTCCAGTGTAGTTTGATATATTTCAGCTCAAACTGTGTGATGATTCTCTCTGTGCTGATTTGCATGAGAGGCTTCTTAAAGGGAAGTGAAACCATGTGTGAGTGAGTGACTGGTGGAGCAGAAAAACCATCTGGCAGAAACTCCTTAAAGGACAAAATCTACTCTCACACAGTAAAGGTGTTTGATTGACAGCTGTGCTCGGTCCCTGTCCTCTAATCTGATTGCTGTCTCCTAGGTGATGTCCGTCCCACTCTGACGGTGCTGCCCCCCTCCAGCGAGGAGCTGCAGCAGGGGAAGGCCACACTCATGTGCCTGGCCAACAAGGGCTTCCCCTCAGACTGGAGTCTGGCCTGGAAGGTGGACGGCAGCAGCAGCAGCTTGGATCAGAGCAAGAGCCCCAGGGTGCTGGGGAAGGACTGCACCTACAGCTGGAGCAGCACCCTGAGGCTCACTGCAGACCAGTGGACGAAGGCGGGCTCTGTGACCTGTGAGGCCACCCAGGGCTCCCAGACTCCGGTCTCAGAGACACTGAGGACAGAGCAGTGTTCCCAGTCCTGACCTGACTCTCTGAGACTCTGCTACTGGTTTTACTCTGCTCCTGCTCTCAGTCTCCATTCTCACTGTGTCTGTCTCTTTCTCTCACTCAGTTTCTGATTCCATGTTTCATCAATGAGGTTTTGTTGCTTGTTGTAATCTCTCATTTTTTCAGTACAATAAAGTCCTGTTCATCACATCAGTTGTTTTCCTGTATGTTCTTGTAAAACAATCAATCTTTCTATCTTAATATTTCCATTAGATCCAGAGAGATTGAACTCAGCTGAGTGTCAGATTGTGAAATAGCTTAGAAATGACTTAAGAAAGAAAGTCTGACTTTTAGAAGAGTCCAGAAAGTGTCATGAATCTGAGTAAATGTGTAAAGTCTGAGACCAATGTGCTGCATCAGAATCATGAAGCAGGATTATCATCATAGCTTCTGTATCAGCAGTGTGGAGTCAACATTTAACACAAGCTTTGTGTTTTGTTGTGAACACAAACTTGTTAACATATAAAGTGTTGAGGTCCATTGAAACGTAAAGTGTAACTGAATTAAATAGAAATCAAATGAATTTCAAGTTATAGTTGAATAACTTGAAAAATCAGCTGTGAAGAAAACATGGAAGTGAATCTTTCTTTTCAAAGCCAAACAAAAAAAGTGTTCATGTGTTGTTACCTGCTTCATTTAACTACGTTTCAGTTCATCTACAAGTGATGTAGTTTGCTCACACTTTAAATATATTGTTTAATACCCTGTTAAACACAGTGATCATTATACTGTAGCTCACTATACTATAAACAGTATATACTTCTAAAGAAGACCCAGGAGTAATTGGAATATATTCTGGTGTTTGACATGTTCCATGTTGTGCTATATCTCATGTTTATAATGTTAGCATCAGTTACAGTCCGTTGAAGCACAGTATTTTTACGTGCTCTTGTGTCTTGTGCTTAATATGATCCTCACATCAGTGGTGCTCAGAGCAGAAGTAGTAGCCGGAGGCCTCCAGCAGGGGGAGCGTTGAGCTGTCGAGCTCTGTAAAGGGGCGCATCGCTTCCTCGTCTCAGTCTCCGCTCGACTTTCATATAAATATTCCCTTTTCAGGTATGAGTGTCCTCATACCAACAATGTATGTCGATGAATGTGTTAGATCAAAGTGTGTTCCTGCCCGGGAAAGCGTTTGTGACCGACTGTGTTTGTATATTGTCGAGTAATGAGGTAGTGTGTAAAGTGTGTAAAGACGATGAAGCTATTCACCGTAAATTCATGTCATGTCATCATCTGCTGCTCATCTTGGTCGAGGCCCAGGTCGCGGGGGTGACTCCCGCCCAGTCCACAATTCCAGCTGCAGCAGTCACTTCAGTTCCTGTTCAGTCTGACTGAGGGAGGTTTTTGTACGATGCTTTTTCACTGTGTGAGCACAAGTTTGCCACTAAGCCAGTGTTCACTCTGACAGTAGTAAACTGCTGCATCTTCAGCCTGGACTCCACTGATGGTCAGAGTGAAGTCAGAGTTTGATCCACTGCCTGTAAAACGAGCTGGAATCCCTGATACTTGAGTGGAAGCAGCGTAAATAAGCAGTTTAGGTTTGTCTCCATCTCTCTGTTGGTACCAGGAAAGGTCAGTACCACCATCTACCCTCTGACTGGTTCTACAGTTGATGGTGACGGTGCCTCCCAGAGCAGAGCTCACTGCTCCAGGCTGAGTCACTGTGACCTGTCCTCTGGACTCTGAGGACACAGAGACACAAACATAAAGCAGCGTCAGCGTTTAGTCGGCTTCATGTCAGAGGGACAGATGTTGATAGAGGAGAGGAGTTTGATTCTCTGGACTTTACCTGTGAAGCAGCAGCAGAAGACAGTCCAGATGAGGACGGAGATCAAAGTCATGTTTTGGATCAGGAGGATTTCTGTGGCTTGTGTTGTCATGAAGGACAGCTGTCAGTCATCCAGTCTTCAAGTCTCAGGACTATAAACTCTCCCAGAGCACTGGAGCATGGTGCTGCTGATGCAAAGTGGCTCTCTATGGAAATGAGGTGAAAAACTGAAAACTGGAGTTTAGTTTACCTCAAATAAACTGTGTTAATCTCTGTTTCCTCCTCCAGTGGGTGGAGTTGCCCCCACCCTGACGGTGCTGTCACTTCTCCACTGACTCTTTGAGTCTAACCTGACAGTGTCTGTGTTTAGCAGTGGTTTCCTAAAGCAGGTAGAAACTCGGTGTGAGTGGAAGATTGAAAAGACGCCATCTTTATTCAATCATCTCAAAGTTTTATTTACATTAAACACTGAATAATGTTTCATGGATTAGAAAGAAATTGTTGAGCATCATCAGCACAAGATGATATCACATGTTTATTGTCAATATTTCTTATTTGTTTAAAAACAAAAACAACAGGATTAATGAGTTATTATTATTTAAGTCTGTTTCTCAGATATGAAAATGGTCTGATATGTTATTGTATCTTAAAGTGTGTTACGTTCAGAAAAGACTATATTTTATTTGTCACCTCTGTTTTTAACAGATGTAAAGTTTTGTTTGCTTATATTTTAGATGTTCTAACACGTGGTCTGAACATTTCATGGAAAATCACCTAGATATTCTCGACCTGAGGTAAATAAGTAATCCTATTTCATGGAGCTTTTATTTGCATTAAGCTAATGTGCATAATCCTGTCAACGTAACTACAGAAGTGTGGTTTAAAAAAATAAAATCACATGTAAATATATGTACATTTGATTGCATTGACTTTCCATCACATCCCGATCCTCACATTAAATAAATCTCATGGCAGCACTAATGTGTTACTGTATTACATTCTTTTAATGTATTATTGTTATGAGTGTTAGTTTGTTGGAAATCTCTGTCTGAAACATGATTTTAAAACTTTTAACTGAGGTTTATTTCTAATTAGCATAGTCATGTTTTAACTTGTAATTTCTTCACTTGATTCAACACTTAGTGTGACTGCTGGATTACTATGAAAATCATTTTCTACATCCTGAGAAATTTGTCTGATTGTTCTAGCAAATCTATAAATTATTTTACTTTATTTTACTCTATAATTAAGCAGCTGTATCAGCCTGTCTTGTTCTTGGCAAATTGATGTCATAACATAAAACAATCATTAAAACTGACTTTAAATGCAAAGTTTCAAAACCTGTCTGAATCAAACTATTGATAAAAATACTTACTGACTTTCCAAAATGTTTTCCTCTGTGACTGTGTTATGCTTTTAATGTACTTTGTTGTAAAATGTACTTTTGTGCAAACGTCTGTGGGTTTAGTTTTGTGCAGCTGTTGATTCAGATCAGTTCCTCTGCAGCTGAGGGAGGTTTTTGTACGATGTTGTATCACTGTGTGAACGGGAGGCTGTTATCCTGCTGACAGTAATAAACTCCTGCATCTTCAGTCTGGACTCTGCTGATGGTCAGAGTGAAGTCAGTTCCAGATCCACTACCACTGAAACGATCTGAAACTCCAGACTGACGAGTTGTTGCATAATAAATCAGGAGTTTAGGAGCTTCTCCAGGTTTCTGAAGGTACCAGTCCACCTCACTGCCAGCATTTGAACTGGTTTTACATCTGATAGAGACAGTCTGACCTGGAACAACAGACTGAGATTCAGGAGACTGAGACACGGTGATATCACCTGATGAACCTGGAAAACATGAAAAAGAGGAGAAGGGTTACTGAGACAAATCCAGCTTGGAGAAAGACGATCAACATCCAAACACAAGAGGATCATTTCTTTAAGATGGACAATAGATGGAAGAAGGTCAGTGCTGCTCGTTTCAGTCTTTGTCCATCACAGCAGAACATGACTGTGTTTTCAGCAGAGAGTCTCACCCTGAACAAGGAGCCCCAGGGTGGCCAGCAGTAGAGTCAGAGACATCATCATTGTGCTGCCGGCGTGTCAGTGGCTCTGAAAGGCCTGGACACACACTGATCAACACTGGCCTCTTAATGGCTGGGAGCAGAGAGGCAGGACACATATGCAAACACACAGAGTCAGTCAGCTGTAGCTGTCCTCAACATTTCATGCTGTTTCCCCCTCAGCACTGAGACAGGTGTCCTAAACCTGATAAGAATTCTATGAAAGAATTCATTTAAGGCCAATTACACCAAATCATTTTCATTTTCTGACCCAGCTTGTTTTTTCAGTGCAGTGATGTGAAATGTTTATCAATAAACTCAGATCCTTTATCCATGAATGTTCTATGATTATGAAATGACAGATAAGAAAATGATTATGCTAAAGACAGAAAGAATTTAGTTTATCAATTCATATATGAGAAAAATGATTCCACCCTCCCAATGATTTCTAATTTCTTTAACATAGAGGAAGAACAACTAGATTTTCGCTCTGAAAAACTCACCTCATAGTTCGCCCATGCAAGCAGCTTATTATGACCATGGTTACATTTTATTGATCGGTGACCTGTTGCTGTAATTGTAATTATCAAAGGAGCAACAGAGAGTGATGTCAAGTCGGGTGATGTTGTGTAAAGAGGAACAAAATCTGCATATGGAGGAGGTCAGGACGGATGGATGGTCAACAACACACAGGACCTTCATGTGGGAGACTGCTGCTCATTTCATGTATTAAACCAATAGTCATCATTGTTTCTTTGGTTCATGACTGTTCTTACACCTCAACTGTGTCTTTATTATTGTAACCATGGTGATGAAGGTCCAAGTTTTTGTGCCTAAACCAAACCAAACAGAGACCACTACATAACCAAGTTTATATTTTAACCATGACAGTGAAGGCTCTGTACACCTGCTGCTGTAGGGAAACTATTTCATGAGACATTCCTGGGTCGTCTCAGAGGGGGTTTGTTATTATTGGTTTTAACAAATTTATCTCTGTTTGGCAAAATGTGGATTCCAAACACTGTAAAACATTTAATGGACATCAGAAATTAGAGAATGCAGCCATGAAGCCTGCTTTAAAGTCTGGTCTGATTAGTAAATGAAAGAAGGAAAGATGAGAATTTTTGGGATGTATAACAAGAAGTCATCAGCATAGAGGCTGATTTATTGAGGGCGTGAATGAAATTCTAACATATTATTTCTATGCTAGACTCTATGTATATGGATGTATATTCACATTTATCGTGTCAGAAACACTGATATGATCTGTGTAACTTTAGGATCAAGGAACTTTATTGTCATACCAGGACATTTGCATGTTATGGTATGAAATTGGTACTCAGGTCCCAGTTTAAAGCCATAAACTGGGACCTGAGTACGGGGCAGGGCTAGAGTTCAGCAGTCTTACAGCTTCAGGGAAGAAGCTGTTCCTGAGCCTGGTGGTCCTGCTCCGGATGCTCCTCAGCCGCCTGCCTGAGGGGAGGGGTTGGAAGAGACTATGTGAGGGGTGGGTGGAGTCCTTCATGATGCGGAGGGCCCTCCCTCTGCATCGTGCTGTGTAGAGGTCTGAGGTGGTGGGCAGGCTGTTCCCCACAGTCCTCTGTGCAGCCTTTACCACCCTCTGCAGAGCCTTCCTCTCTGCAGCAGTGCAGCTGCCATGCCACACAGTGATGCAGGTGCAGAGGACACTCTCCACCGCACAGTGGTAGAAGCTCCTCAGGACTGAGCCTCCAAGTCCAGCTCGCCGCAGCTTCCTGAGGAGGTAGAGGCGCTGGTGGGCCTTTCTAACCAGATGAGATATGTTGGTGTTCCAGGTGAGGTCCTCGGTGATGTGTACACCCAGGTACCTGAAGCTGGAGACCACCTCCACAGCTGCTCCTCCGATGTGCAGGGGGGAGAGGGCGCCTGTCTCTTCTGAAATCCACCACCATCTCCTTGGTCTTTTTCACATTGATGCAGAGGTTGTTGTTTCTGCACCACTGCTCCAGATGTTCCACCTCCTCTCTGTACTCTGACTCATCGTTGTCAGTGATGCGTCCCACTACTGCTGTGTCGTCCGCGAACTTCACTATATGACAGCTGGGGTGTCTCACCGAGCAGTCATATGTCAGCAGGGTGAACAGGAGGGGGCTCAGCACACAGCCCTGCGGCGAGCCAGTGCTCAGTGTGATGGAGGAGGAGACGGTGTTGTGGATTCTGACAGTCTGTGTTCTGTTGGTCAGAAAGTCCAGGACCCAGTTCCCCAGTGTGGGACTCAGACCGAGGAGGGAGAGCTTCTGTACCAGGGTCTGTGGGATGAAGGTATTAAAGGCTGATGAGAAGTCCAGGAAGAGCAGACGGACGTACGAGTTCCTGCTGTCCAGGTGGGTGAGGGTTGTGTGGACCACTGATGAGATGGCATCATCAGTGGAGCGGTTCTTCCTGTAGGCGTACTGGTGGGGGTCCACAGTGACATTGATGAAGTCTTTGATGTGGCCCATGACCAGCCTCTCAAAGCACTTCATGACTACAGGGGTCAGAGCTATGGGACGGTAGTCATTGAGGCCTGTCACTGTGGAGCACTTGGGGACAGGGACAATTGTGGCAGTCTTTAAGCAGGAGGGGACAGATGCCAGTGACAGTGAGGTGTTGAAAATGTCCGTCAGCACCTCAGACAGCTGGTGAGCACAGTCCCTCAGAACCCGCCCTGGGATGTTGTCGGGGCCTGCAGCTTTGCAGGGGTTAATTCCTATCAGGGTTCTCCTCACATCAGCTGTGGTCACTCTGAGGGGTGTGTCACCAGGTGGTGGTGTGAGTCTGGTGCAGGAGGGGGGGGAGTCAGGATCCTCGAAGCGGGCATAGAACCTGTTTAGTGCCTCTGGCAGGGGCAGGGTCCAGTGGGCATTGTGCATCCCTGGTGTTGTAATTTGTGATGCACTTGATGCCCTTCCACATGCTCCGGGGGTTGCTGGAGGTGAAGTGACCCTGAATTTTCTGAGCATATGTTGCTTTGGCCCTCGAGATGCCCGCTGTCAGTTCTTTCCTCACCACTCTCAGCGCTGATGCCTCACCTGCCCTGAACGCAGCATCCCTAGCTTTCAGCAGAGCAGTAACTGTAACTTCTGGTGTGTGTGTGTGTGTGTGTGTGTGTGTCCTCAGTGAAGTGTATCAGTCTCTGCAGTAGCTTCCAGAAACTTCAGTTTCTGTTCAGTCTGACTGAGGGAGGTTTTTGTACGACGTTTTTTCACTGTGTCAACACATCCTGACTGTTGATTTCATGATAACTCTGACAGTAGTAAACTGCTGCATCTTCAGCCTGGACTCCACTGATGGTCAGAGTGAAGTCAGAGTTTGATGCACTGCCTGTAAAACGAGCTGGAATCCCTGATTCTCGTTCAGTAGCATCGTAAATAAGCAGTTTCGGTTTGTCTCCATCTCTCTGTTGGTACCAGGCTAAATAGCTCCCACCATATACCCTCTGACTGGTTCTACAGCTGATGGTGACGGAGCCTCCCAGAGCAGAGCTCACTGCTCCGGCTCCACGGCGTCATCAGCGCACTACAGACGCTCATCCTGACGCTGTTTTTATCGCCGCTGGCAACTTTAACCAGCACAATCTAAGGACTGTATTCCCTAAATACTATCAACACGTTGCTCAGACAGACTGGGATGTGTTTAAAGCTGCAGCCACTCTGGAGGACTCTTCCGTCACAACAGGATTATGCTGAGTATGTGACCGGGTACATCAGCACTTGTGTTGACAACTTTGTGCCCATCATACAAGTCAGGAAGTTCCCCAACCGGAAGCCCTGGATAAACAGTCAGGTACACTTTAGGAGAGACGGCATCCATCCAACTTTGGATGGTGCAGCTCTCATATCTAGAAATATGACAGACTTCATTAGAAAACCAAAGTCATGACAACCCAGAGTTGAGACCAGGATGCAGAGTTGCAGTCCTACACGCTTCTCTGCAGTTTCTCTAGAGCTGTCACCCACCCATGATTCTCATGATTCTTATTATTCCTACCATTCTAACGATTCCCTTTATCCTATAGAGACTGTGTCTGCTCCCCGTCAAAAAAAAGTGCATAAATTAAAAAATGCAAGAGGTGTTACTCATAAAAACCTCCAAAAAATTTATACTACAAAAGCATCTGAACCTAAAAACACCACAATCAGATGTGGGCTATTAAACATTAGATCTCTCTTGTCTAAATCTCTGTTAGTGAATGATTTGATAATGGATCAGCAGATTGATTTATTCTGTCTGACTGAGACCTGGCTGCAGGAGGAAGAGTATGTCAGTCTAAATGAGTCAACCCCTGCTAGTCATATTAATTATCACATTCCTCGAGGCACAGGCCGAGGAGGAGGAGTGGCAGCAATCTACCACTCAAGTTTATTAATTAATCCTAGACCTAAGCCGAAATATAGTACATTTGAAAGCCTTATCCTCAGCCTCTCACATCCAAATTGGAAGACAGAAAAACCAGCACTATTTGCTGTGGTGTATCGTCCACCTGCTGCTTACTCAGAGTTTTTGTCTGAATTCACTGAATTTTTATCTGATTTAGTGCTTAGTACGGATAGAGTAATTATAGTGGGCGACTTTAATATTCATGTCGATACCCACAATGACAGCCTTAAGACTGCTTTCTATTCAGTATTAGACTCAATTGGCTTTTTACAAAATGTTAACAAACCAACTCACTGTTTTAATCACACCCTTGATCTTGTACTAACCTATGGCATAGAAGCTGAATATTTGACAGTATTCCCTCAGAACCCTGTTTTATCTGATCATTCTTTAGTAATATTTGAATTTACAATAATGAACTGCACAGCATCTGAGAAAAAAATTAACTACTGTAGATTTCTGTCTGATAATGCTGTTATCAAATATAAGGAAGCTATTCCATCTTTATTATCTCCGCTGCCATGTGCCAGTCTTACAGAGGGCAATGGCCTAAACGTTACTCCAGCAGATATAGACTATCTAGTTGATAATACTGCTGCTTCATTGCGTTCAACCCTTGACTCTGTTGCCCCTTTGAAAAAGAAGGTCAGTAATCAGAGGAAGCTAGCTCCATGGTACAATTCACAAATACGTACTTTAAAGCAGATATCACGAAAGCTGGAAAGGAAATGGTTATCCACTAATTTAGAGGAATTCCGCCTAGCCTGGAAAGACAGCTTTATAACGTATAAAAAAGCCCTTCGTAAGGCAAGAACTGCCTATTACTCATCATTAATAGAGGAAAACAAGAACAACCCTAGGTTTCTTTTCAGCACTGTAGCCAGGCTGACAAAGAGCCATAGCTCTGTTGTACCATCCATCCCTCTAGCTCTCACTAGTAATGACTTTATGAGCTTCTTTAGCAACAAAATAGTAGACATTAGAGACAGAATCCATCTCATCCTGCCTACAACTGTTAATGATGTAGGTATGTCTAGAACAGCATGTTTAGAAATGTCTGCCAGTCCTGATTTGTCGTTAGACTGTTTCTCTCCCATAGATCTAGCTGAATTGACTTCAATAGTTTCTAAATCTAAATCATCAACATGTCTTTTGGATCCTATCCCGACCAGACTTCTTAAAGATGTGTTGCCTTTGATTGGCACTCACATATTAGATCAGATAAATCTCTCGTTGGTTACAGGATATGTCCCACAGGCTTTTAAGGTTGCAGTTATCAAACCTTTACTTAAAAAGCCTTCTCTGGACTCTACAAACTATAGACCTATATCCAATCTCCCCTTTAATTCTAAAATTCTTGAAAAGGCTGTTGCAACTCAGTTGTGTGACCATCTACATAGGAACGGTTTGTTTGAAGTTTTTCAGTCAGGATTTAGAGTTCATCATAGCACAGAGACAGCACTGGTGAAAGTTACCAACGACCTTCTTATAGCATCAGATAATGGACTCGTCTCTATACTTGTCCTGCTAGATCTTAGTGCTGCATTTGACACCATTGATCATAATATCCTATTGGATAGATTGGAACATGTTATTGGGATTAAAGGAACAGCACTAGGCTGGTTTAAATCATATCTATCAGATAGATACCAGTTTGTTCATGTTAATGATGATCCCTCCATATATACCAGAGTAAGTCATGGAGTTCCACAGGGTTCTGTGCTTGGACCGATACTGTTCACCTTATACATGCTTCCCCTAGGCAATATTATCAGGAAGCATGGAATAAATTTCCATTGCTATGCGGATGATACCCAGCTATATTTATCTATGAAACCAGACGAAACAGATCAGTTAACCATACTTCAGGCATGTCTTAAAGACATAAAGGCCTGGATGACCTGTAACTTTCTTCTTCTGAATTCAGACAAAACTGAGGTTATTTTGTTTGGTCCCAAACACCTCAGAAACAGTTTATCTAATCATATAGTTACTCTGGATGGCATTAATTTAGCCTCCAGTACGACTGTGAGGAACCTTGGAGTTATTTTTGATCAGGATCTGTCCTTTAACTCACATATAAAACAAGTCTCTAGGACCGCCTTCTTTCACCTGCGCAATATCAGTAAGATTAGGAACATTCTGTCGCAGAGTGATGCTGAAAAATTAGTCCATGCTTTTGTTACTTCTAGGCTGGACTACTGTAATTCCCTATTATCAGGATGTCCAGTTAACTCTCTAAAAAGCATCCAGCTGATCCAAAATGCTGCAGCGAGAGTACTGACTGGAATTAGCAAGAGAGATCATATTACTCCTGTACTAACTTCTCTTCATTGGCTTCCTGTAAAATCCAGAATTGATTTTAAAATCCTTCTCCTTACATATAAGGCCCTCAATGGCCAGGCTCCTTCATATCTCAAAGAGCTGATAGTACCATATCATCCTAACAGATTGCTTCGTTCCCAGAATGCAGGTTTGCTTATGGTTCCCAAAATCTCTAAAAGTAGAACGGGAGGCCGAGCCTTTAGCTATCAGGCCCCTCTCCTATGGAACCAACTGCCAGTTTGGGTTCGGGAAGCAGACACCCTCTCTAATTTTAAAACGAAGCTTAAAACCTTCTTGTTTGATAAAGCTTATAATTAGTTGTAGTTACAGTCCTAGTTATTTATTAAACTTATAGTTAGTCACAATTATCTCTATAGACACTGTTACAGTTAAGGATATAGCCCTTAGTAGGGCTGGCTCAGGCAACTGAATCATCCCCTAGTTATGCTGCTATAGGCCTAGGCTGCTGGGGGACATCCCATGATTTACTGCGCACTTCTTCTTCTTTCTCTTTCTCTCCTCAGACCCACTCTCAAATTTATTAGCCTTTATTACATGTCATTAACTCTGTGTCCTCTCTGTCCCGTAGTCCTGTGTTTGTTTCTCTCTGGTCTCTCTTTCTCTGTACCTTACTGCAGGTACCTCTGGCTCCAGAGCTGCATGTCCTATGGTCCTGGCTCCACCCACCTGCTGCTGTTTATTGTTTACAATGATCTATTTCTAACATGTTTAATGTTCCGTTCTGCTACAGATAAATATTTGATTAATATTCTTTGCAAACTGTAATGTAAATAATTACCAGTCATGACAGCTTTTTGCCTCCGTGCTCTGTTTCATAATTCTAATCTGCTGAGCACACATTATCCAATAACTGTTCACTAACTGTAATGTAAATACTGACCCACATTGTCTGTATTATGCTGCATGTCTTTCTCCCCCTCTCCTCCATTCCTAGCTGTCCTATCTTCCTCCTTTTCCTCCTTTCACCCAGCCCGGCCATCGGCAGGAGGGTCCCCCATCTGAGCCAGGTTCTGCTCAAGGTTTCTTCCTGTTAAAAGGGAGTTTTTCCTTGCCACTGTCGCCTTAAGTGCTTGCTCTGGGGTCAGGCTCTGGGTCTCTGTAAAGCGCTTTGAGACAATTTTGATTGTGGAAGGCGCTATATAAATAAAATTGAATTGAATTGAATTGAATAGGACGCATGGGAGTTTGACACTGACAGTCTCGACAGTGCGCACCGGCCTTCAGCGCAGGACTTAATGATTTCGACCAGTAGTTGGGCGATGGTCAACGACAAATCATGTTCCGCAATAAACGAACATGCGTACTTTGTGGTTGCAAACACGGTCTGCCATGGATTGTTGCGCCTCCGTTGTTGTTATTGTGGCACCTGGCAGTGAGGATGTATTTTTGAGAGCGCGAAGGGCAGCCTTGTGAGACGCATCAGTCTGATGGCGAATCAGCACTTTTTTGCTGACTCGCTGACACTTTTTTTGTGTTCGGTCAATATCCGATACATCGGAGCAGTTGATCATTATGAGAGAGTCCGTGCTAGCTTAACTATCGCGCCACAGCTCCGTGTTTACATTCCACTCTGATATGGGACATGATTATTATTTTTTTTCTCCCCGGATCTACATTGATCTCATAAGTTGCCTCTGTGAATTCCAAATGACGGAAATCCGTCGTAGCGACGGAGAACTTTAATCCATGTATCATAACATTACAGCAACGAGGTTAAATTCATTTTTGGACACTCGTGTGATTGTACTGTCTTAATCTACAACTATATTTATACGTAGATATAGTTATATAAAGCAGGACTTGTGTCTGTTACATGTTTATAATTTCAGGTGACACCAACCTTTTCATTAGAAACTATAGGTTTACATGTTTAGGACGTGTTGTGAGATTCAAGGTTTCTGATGCTGATCTGAGTCTTCAGATTTTCATTGAACAGGTTATAGATGACAAAGCTGTGATCCAGTGTGAACCTGAGGTCAAAGGTCATGACCACGTCCTTTCTCAGTAACTGTCCCAGGTTGAACTTGATTTTCCTCCTGTTGATTTTTTGATCTTGTTTGATTTGTTGGTGAATCAGATCAGAACATGAGATTATAATTGGATATGAATGATGGAGAGAAGCTGTGATGGAGAAAATCATTTGATTTCTGTTCATGATTTTTTTTTAAATACATGAGCATGTACAATGTGTGTGTGTGTGTGTGTCCTCATTGAAGTGTATCAGTCTCTGCAGTAGCTTTCAGCTGCAGCATTCACTTCAGTTTCTGTTCAGTCTGACTGAGGGAGGTTTTTGTACGACGCTTTTTCACTGTGTGAACACAGCCTGACTGTTGATAGAGTGATAACTCTGACAGTAATAAACTGCTGCATCTTCAGCCTGGACTCTACTGATGGTCAGAGTGAAGTCAGAGTTTGATCCACTGCCTGTAAAACGAGCTGGAATCCCTGATACCCGAGAGGAAGCATAAGTAATAAGCAGTTTAGGTTTGTCTCCATCTCTCTGTTGGTACCAGTGTAAATAGCTCCCAGCGCCCTGACTGGTTCTACAGCTGATGGTGATGGAGCCTCCCAGAGCAGAGCTCACTGCTCCAGGCTGAGTCACTGTGACCTGTCCTCTGGACTCTGAGGACACAGAGACACAAACATAAAGCAGCGTCAGCGTTTAGTCGGCTTCATGTCAGAGGGACGGATGTTGATAGAGGAGAGGAGTTTGATTCTCTGGACTTTACCTGTGAAGCAGCAGCAGAGGACAGTCCAGATGAGGACGGAGATCAAAGTCATGTTTTGGATCAGGAGGATTTCTGTGGCTTGTGTTGTCATGAAGGACAGCTGTCAGTCATCCAGTCTTCAAGTCTCAGGACTATAAACTCTCCCAGAGCACTGGAGCATGGTGCTGCTGATGCAAAGTGGCTCTATGGAAATGCTCTGACTGACTCCAGCAGAGACGTGTTCATTGTTACTGGCACAGTTTTGCATGAACAATAATTAATGTGAAGTGAAAAGAGGAAAAGTTCATGATATAAAGACAAAAAGAAATTCAGGATTTAAAGGTTTTAGGGTTACATGCACTTTTTATGTCTCCACCTCGGTGATAGCATATTAAGGCCGATGGTATTATTTTTTCAGGTTGTCCGTCCTTCTGTCCGTACCGGATTCTTCCATGCGCAATATATCTGTGTTATGGCAACATGGCGCCCACGGGAGCCGGCTCCACGGCGTCATCAGCGCGCTACAGACGCTCATCCTGACGCTGTTTTTATCGCCGCTGGTGACTTTAACCAGCGCAATCTAAGGACTGTATTCCCTAAATACTATCAACACGTGGACATTCCCACGCGTGAAAGAAACACACTGGATCACGTCTATGGCAACATACACTCAGACCACATCTCATTGTTCCTGTACCCGGCCCACAGACAGAGACTGAAACAAACAAACCCTGTCACCAAACAAGGTAAACTCTGGACCACAGAGACTGAGAGCACCCTGCAGGACTGCTTTGCTCAGACAGACTGGGATGTGTTTAAAGCTGCAGCCACTCTGGAGGACTCTTCCGTCAGCGACAGGATTATGCTGAGTATGTGACCGGGTACATCAGCACTTGTGTTGACAACTTTGTGCCCATCATACAAGGCAGGAAGTTCCCCAACCGGAAGCCCTGGATAAACAGTCAGGTACGCCACATGCTACGTGCTTTGTCCATTGCATTTAGATCAGGCAGTGAGACAGAGTACAAAGCTGTGAAGTATGGACTGAGGAAAGTCATTACAGCAGCCAAGAGACAGTACAGAGACAAACTGGATGGCTTCTACTCTACTGCTGACTCCGGGCGGATGTGGCAAGGTTTCTGAGTGATGTTCTTCAGAATTTGCACATATTATCACTGCTTGTCATCACTTTCTGACACACCTTAAAATGACTGTTAGATGGCTAAGACTTGCTTTTAGGGTGAGTATCAGAAATGGGTTCAAGATAGAGTTAGGGTAAGGGGCCAGGGAATGCATGTTGTCAACGAGTGTCCACAAAGTAATGTAAGACAAGAGTGTGTGTGTGTCAGAAAGTGAAGGGTATCAGTCTCTTCAGTAGCTTCCAGCTGCAGCAGTCACTTCAGTTTCTGTTCAGTCTGACTGAGGGAGGTTTTTGTATGATGTTTTTTCACTGTGTGAACAACCACTGACTGTTGATAACATGAAAACTCTGACAGAATTTTAAACCAATGAAGTGAGGATGTGTTGCCCTGTCATCACTGTCTGACACCTTAAAAGGGCAGTTTGAGGGTTCAGTAGAGGGTTAGAGTAAAGGACTAGGGAATGAGTTTTGTCAACAAGTGTCCTCAAAGTAATGTAAGACAAGAATGTTTGTGTGTGTGTGTGTGTGTGTGTTTGTGTGTGTGTGTGTGTGTCCTCAGTGAAGTGTATCAGTCTCTGCAGTAGCTTCCAGCTGCAGCAGTCACTTCAGTTTCTGTTCAGTCTGACTGAGGGAGGTTTTTGTACGACTCTTTTTCACTGTGTGAACACAGCCTGACTGTTGATAGAGTGATAACTCTGACAGTAGTAAACTGCTGCATCTTCAGCCTGGACTCCACTGATGGTCAGAGTGAAGTCAGAGTTTGATCCACTGCCTGTAAAACGAGCTGGAATCCCTGATACTCGATTGGAAGCAGCGTAAATGAGCCGTTTAGGTTTGTCTCCATGTCTCTGTTGGTACCAGACTAAATACTGGTAGTTGCTCCAAACATAAACATTCTGACTGGTTCTACAGCTGATGCTGATGGAGCCTCCCAGAGCAGAGCTCACTGCTCCAGGCTGAGTCACTGTGACCTGTCCTCTGGACTCTAAGGACACAGAGACACAAACATAAAGCAGCGTCAGCATTTAGTCGGCTTCATGTCAGAGGGACGGATGTTGATAGAGGAGAGGAGTTTGATTCTCTGGACTTTACCTGTGAAGCAGCAGCAGAGGACAGTCCAGATGAGGACGGAGATCAAAGTCATGTTTTGGATCAGGAGGATTTCTGTGGCTTGTGTTGTCATGAAGGACAGCTGTCAGTCATCCAGTCTTCAAGTCTCAGGACTATAAACTCTCCCAGAGCACTGGAGCATGGTGCTGCTGATGCAAAGTGGCTCTCTATGGAAATGCTCTGACTGACTCCAACAGAATTCAATATGATGAAGCTTCTGATTAATGGAAAAATTTATAAAAATATGTTTTCTGAATGTTTCAATGTAAATTTTGATGTGAACTTATGCATCTGGAAATTTTCTTTTTATATTTCATTTATTGAATTATTATTTAGATTATTTTTTCTCAACAAATCTTTATTTTTTCATTGTGAAATTGAAAAAAATTGTAATAGAAAAATATTATTTTTGGCTCTTTGGCTCATTTCTTATATCAGATGCCAAAATCTAAAAAACAGACTGATTTAGTTGATGTTTGTTTCACAGTCACAGAGCCGTGTGTCTCTACACTGAGAGGTTTTTGTATAACTGCTCAATGACCTTGTATCACTGTGGTGGACTTTTGGTGGAGGAACCAGACTGGATGTTAACTGTAAGTATATTTTACTCTTTAAATAAACCAGATTTTTTTTATTTTCTCTGTTTCCTTCATCAGTGTAGACATCACTGCAATAGTTTAGCTGATAATTAGAATTTAATATAATTGCTGTGATTCTTGAACCTTCTTCTTTATGTACTAAAACAAAATGTAATGAAATTTAAATATGAAAACTTTCTATATATATTAAAAAAGAAAAAAAAAGTTTTCTACCTGATGAAAATATCCTTTAAAGTTTTTCAATTTCAGCCCAAGTCCTACACTAAGTATTTCAAACAGGTTTTACTTGATCTTTGTCCATGATTTAATTTTTCATGCCATGTACTGTGTCACGGATGAATGTCTTATCGTCACTGTGATATTTAAACAACGTGCTGTGTGAGTTGGATTCATTTGATGAGTTTTAATAAGTAATTCAGAAGTGAACAATGTTCATTGAGAATGAACAAAGCAAACACGCTATCTCTGTCTTTGCTGTTTTACATTATAAATCTTTCAGATGCTGGAAAACAATGGAAAACCTTCATTGTTCATGTTTAGTAAAATATGTTTGTTAAATTCAGAATTAGTATTTTACAGATTCAACTTGAAAACATCAGAGGAACAAAATGCCACTTTGTGACTCTTTATCTTTAGTACTGAAACCTGTCTGTTGTCATGGTTGAGCAGTGATGCCTGTCTGTTGCCATGGTTACTGAGCTCAGAGAGGGAAGTGAGAAACCGAAGAGCAGTTTCATCCGATCAGAGGACGAGCAGCAGAAGTAGAGGTCTCCTCTGCTGCAGTCCACAGGAAAGAGTTTAGTTTATCTCAAATAAACTTTATTCATCTCTCTGTCTCCTCCTCCAGTGGGTCAGGTTCCCCCCACGCTGACGGTGCTGCCCCCCTCCGACGAGGAGCTGAAGCAGGGGAAGGCCACGCTCATGTGCCTGGCCAACAAGGGCTACCCCTCAGGCTGGACTCTGGCCTGGAAGGTGGACGGCAGCAGCAGCAGCTTGGATCAGAGCAGGAGCCCCGGGGTGCTGGGGAAGGACGGCACCTACAGCTGGAGCAGCACCCTGAGGCTCACTGCAGACCAGTGGACGAAGGTGGGCTCTGTGACCTGTGAGGCCACCCAGGGCTCCCAGGCTCCGGTCTCAGAGACACTGAGGACAGACCAGTGTTCCCAGTCCTGACCTGACTCTCTGAGACTCTGCTACTAGTTTTACTCTGCTCCTGCTCTCACTCTGCTCTCTGTAACTGTCTCTCTCTTTATGAGTCTCTCAGATGTGTTTGCTTGTTCTTTGTTATGTGTCATTTCAATATTTCCAGATAATAAAGATCAGTTCATCCAATACTTTCTGCTTCCATCTGTTGTTTTTTAATGTTAACACAGTTTCATGATACTTTCTTCATCAGATGAAAAACTTTTTGTTTGGTTTTTTGGGGTTTTAAATTTATTTTCTTCACATTTTAAATATGTTTTATCAATATACTGGAAGTAAGTCAGCCACGCTCTGAGGCCTGTACTACAAATTACAACAAAGCAGGATTTGGGGTCAGCTGTGTAACTTCAGCTTTAACTCTGGGTTTTTAGGATCACGATGGTGGTTCACTTCTTACTGGGTCACATCGCCATGGTAACTCATGCTGCACACCTCACCTGCTCCGGTGCAGGTTTAGTTCAGAGGATCAGATCTAAACCTGTCAGATTACTGGAAAAGGATCCTGACAGGGACAAACAGAGTTTACAATAAAGTGACAAATATTAATGAGCAAAAGAAATTTTTGTAAATGAGTCAAATTGTTTTCCTTTTAATAAACAGAGGGAGAGTTTATCACTGTATAACTACATAAAAAATATTATTGCTTCCTTTTCGTTGCACAAAGATTCTTTTATCTGAACAGAATTCCTGACAGTGTCGATGCTTTTATTTTTATTCCATCACTGTAGCTCAGAATAACATGAAACATCTTCAAGATTTTCAAGGACGTCCAGCTGCCTTTCCACAGCTTTTGGAAACACCCTGACCTGGATGACTGAGAATCTTCACTTTCCTTAACATTGTGAGATTTTTCAACATTTTCAGCAATATTTGAATTTGGTGAAGATATGAGCTCGACAGAGACATTCTACTTAACATCTGTAATTACATTTGGATCAATATATACTTAGATGTATCATGAGATACACTGAGTGACTTCTATAAACTACACAAAGACCACTGTGTGTGTGTGTGTGAATACTTGTATGGCCGTACATTGTGAGTTTGAATTTTAAACCATTGAAATGAGGACATGTTGTCTGGTCTGGTCGTCAGATTGTGACACACATTAAAATGACTGATGGATGAGATTTGCTTTTGGTGTTAGGCATTCAGTTTTGATGGTTAAGGTTATGGTGAGAGACTAGGGACAGCATTATGTCAACGAGTGTCCTCACAAAGATAGATGTACAAACGTGTGTGTGTGTGTGTGTGTGTGTGTCCTCAGTGAAGTGTATCAGTCTCTGCAGTAGCTTCCAGCTGCAGCAGTCACTTCAGTTTCTGTTCAGTCTGACTGAGGGAGGTTTTTGTACGACACTTTTTCACTGTGTGAACACAGCTTTATTATTCACCCAGTGAAAACTCTGACAGTAGTAAACTGCTGCATCTTCAGCCTGGACTCCACTGATGGTCAGAGTGAAGTCAGAGTTTGATCCACTGCCTGTAAAACGAGCTGGAATCCCTGATACTCGAGTAGAAGCAACGTAAATGAATAGTTTAGGTTTGTCTCCATCTCTCTGTTGGTACCAGGCAAAAAAGCAGTTTTGGCTGCTGTAATGAACATTCTGACTGGTTCTACAGCTGATGGTGACGGTGCCTCCCAGAGCAGAGCTCACTGCTCCAGGCTGAGTCACTGTGACCTGTCCTCTGGACTCTGAGGACACAGAGACACAAACATAAAGCAGCGTCAGCGTTTAGTCGGCTTCATGTCAGAGGGACGGATGTTGATAGAGGAGAGGAGTTTGATTCTCTGGACTTTACCTGTGAAGAAGCAGCAGAGGACAGTCCAGATGAGGACGGAGATCAAAGTCATGTTTTGGATCAGGAGGATTTCTGTGGCTTGTGTTGTCATGAAGGACAGCTGTCAGTCATCCAGTCTTCAAGTCTCAGGACTATAAACTCTCCCAGAGCACTGGAGCATGGTGCTGCTGATGCAAAGTGGCTCTATGGAAATGCTCTGACTGACTCCAACAGATATCAATATGATGAAGCTTCTGATTAATGGAAAAATGTATTAAAATATGTTTTATGAACATTTCAATGTGTCTTTTGATGTAAACTTGGTTTTATGCATCTGGAAATTCTCTTTTTCTCTTAATTCATTGAATTATTTTTTATATTATTTTATCTCATCAAATCTTTATTATTTCATTTTAAAATTAAAAAAAAAAATGTAATAGAAAAATATTAATTCTTGAATTTTTTGGCTCTTTGACTCATTTCTTATATCAGATGCCAAAATCTAAAAAACATACTTTTTTTTTCTTAGTTTGTTTGTTTCACAGTCACAGATCCGTGTCTCTCTACACTGAGAGGTTTTTGTACGACGGCTCAATGACTTTGTATCACTGTGGTGGACTTTTGGTGGAGGAACCAGACTGGATGTTGGAAGTAAGTTTCTGCAAAAATACTAAATACAATATTGTAAAGTCATGTATTAAATTCAGATGTTGAATGTTACAGCAGATGAAATGATCTGGTTTAATTTCAAACACTTTTAGTATTGATGATTTTATTTGTCCTCCATCACGGAGCTGAACTCAGAGCAGCTTTACTAAACTTTGCTTTACACATTCCTGTCGTATTGAAATTTATGTTGAACTGTAGAAAAAAATAAAACTTTAGTCTGTTTGAAATATGTTTTCTAATTTTCATTTTTCAATTCATTCTTTTTTTGTACAAAAGGCCCCAAACTTAGATATTATATGTTCATTGTGTGACATTTGTAAGTGTAGTGTTGGTCGGCTCACTTTGGGACGGCCCCCTCTGCTGGCTGTTTTGGGTAACTGGCGGCATTCAGAGCGAGTTAATGTTCCGGCAGAGTGAGTAAAGCTACGGGTTAAACAGTTAATTAACATCACGGCAAGTGGTCTGTGCGTGGGTGAAATGTAAGAACGTGTGTATCGTTGACTGATTTGTGTTACGTTCTGCAGCTTGAAATCACCCTGTTGTTCGGCGGTGTAGCTTTAGCACTAGCCATGTTAGCGCTGTCAAGCTAGTTGTAGCATTTAGCTCGCCCTTCAGACTGCGAGTGCATCACGTCACGTCATGTTTGTTATTGATTTGAGTCGTTAGTGTGACGTTATGAGCGTTATGTGTATGTCACTGTATGGTGTTAATATATGTGTGTTAATATACTAGTTGTCAGGTGAACTGTGTTTAAGAGCTGGGATAGTGGGAATTAGCAGAAAATGGAGATAGTGATATCAGTACTGTTTATGTTTATTGACTATGAAGAGCCTTAATTTTTTTCTTCATTATACTTTGTTATTGTATTTGATAGAGAACCACATGACCTCCTTGCCTGCTAAGAGAGCAATAAAACCCCTGAATGCTCCATCACCTGCTTCTTCATTGGGATATAGATATACAGGGAAGTTTTGGCCTTAAGTTGGTGTTCTGGCCGACACACCCAGTGTGAACTTGGTGAGAAACCCTGAACCAATGCCAGTAATCCCAGTGTCTCTGCTACAATTTCATTTTATGAAGCTAAACTTTTTTTTTTTAGATGAATTAAGATTCAGTTTGTTCAAATCAGATTGAAAAAAATGAAAACAATGATTTGGATTTGAAGATGTTAGAAAATCTCTAATTCATTTATATATATATTTTCCAATGCTGTTTGAAATCATTTAAAGACCAGTGCTTCAGCCCATTATTCACCAGTTCATCTTTCATCCCTCACAGTAGAAATGTTGGCCGACCTTGCTGTAGAAAAGGAATTGCCTTGTCTGAAGAATCTCCTCGCATCCACCCGTTCGTTCATTGCTCCTGGTTTCCTGAAGAAGACCTGACCCACGCTCTGTCCATCTTCTTCAGTCTCAGACCCGTCTCCCTTCGACCTGCATTCACATCTCCACCAATGTGGACATCTACTATGATCATCCTGTCTGTCCACCTGCCCGGTTCAAACACAGACTTTTGCTTCTTTTCCCCTGTTGGAAAATAAACAGTTGAACTCACTTCTGTCTCTGTGTGTCTGAGTCTGCATCTGAGTCCCAGTTGAATAGATTACCAGGCTTTAACATGATCTTGTTTTGATACGTTTGTTGGTCATTAAAGGGAAAATGGTGAAACATTCAATTTGTGTGTGTCTACTTATCTGGCTATACAGTGTGAGAACCAGTTTGAATTTTAAACCAGTGAAGTGAGGACATCACTTTCTAACAAACCTTAAAATGGCTGGATTTTAGGGTGAGTGTCAGAAATGGGTTCAGGATTAAGTTAGGGTAAGGGGCTAGGGAATGCATGTTGTCAAGAAGTGTCCTCAAAGTAATGTAAGACAAAACTGTGTGTGTGTGTGTGTGTCCTCAGTGAAGTGTATCAGTCTCTGCAGTAGCTTCCAGCTGCAGCAGTCACTTCAGTTTCTGTTCAGTCTGACTGAGGAAGGTTTTTGTACGACGCTTTTTCACTGTGTGAACACATGCTGACTGTTGATATAGTGATAACTCTGACAGTAGTAAACTGCTGCGTCTTCAGCCTGGACTCCACTGATGGTCAGAGTGAAGTCAGAGTTTGATCCACTGCCTGTAAAACGAGCTGGAATCCCTGATGCTCGAGTGGAAGCATAACAAATAAGTAGTTTGTAGACTGGAGACTCAGTTCACTGTCTGTTACTGTTGTAGATCTTAGATCTTTAATCCACAAGTGAACCTGGTTTATCTTCATCCAGAAGTCGAATCCATTCATTTTGAATGAATGAGATTTGAAATAGTTGTTGTTCTGTATTGTGACTTTTTCTTATCTCAGACTAAGAATTATTCCTTCAGTTTTTCATTTCAGTCACTTGTCATGAATAATGTCTGTTGATTTCAATGAAACCTTCAGAACTTACACACTCGTATTTGTCACAGTCAGCAGACTAATGTTTTCTAAATGAAGTGTAGTAAATGTCAACTTTGATCCATTTCAGTGGTGAATCAAAGTCAGTTTCAACATGTCTGATTTGATCTTTATCTTCTAATTCCAGACTTGACTGAGCTCAGCAGCATGTTATGAATCTGTGTTGACATGAATAGTTGTATGAATGTTGTGGTGACATTTGGATGATGTGTGTAGAAGGCTGACATTATGATGATCCACAGTAAGAGAAGGACAAAGTCCCTCTACTCATGTTAGTGAAAGCTCATTGATTAGGACATATCTGATTGGATTAGAAATGATTTTTATCCACATGATTTATTCTTTATTCAGGTTGAGTTACTGCAGGTTGTCAGAGATCAGCTGTGCTTCTCTGGCCTCAGCTCTGAAGTCCAACCCCTCCCATCTGAGACACCTGGACCTGAGTGACAACAACAACCTGCAGGATTCAGGAGTGAAGCTGCTGTGTGGTTTTCTGGAGAGTCCACACTGTAGACTGGAGACTCTGAGGTCAGTTCACTGTCTGTTACTGTTGTAGATCTTATATCTTTAATCCACAACTGAACCTGGTTTATCTTCATCCAGAAATTGAATCCATTCATCTTGAATGAATGAATGAGATTTGAAATAGCTGTTTATATTGTGACTTTTTCTTATCTCAGAATAAGAATTATTCCTTCAGTTTCACTTCATTTCAGTCAGTTCAATCAATCAGACGTTATTTTCTACAGCACTTTTCATACAAATACATTGTAGCACAAAGTGCTGTACACAGTGTTAGTCCCTCCACACACACCCAAAATCCATCAACAAAAACAGTTAAGTTTCCAATAAAATCAGGAACTGAGGAAACACTATCATAAATCTCAAGGCTTTGCAATGAGAAAACACTGGAGGCAGGATTAAAAATCAACATAGCAAAATAATATAAAATACATAAATAACAGGAACAATAAAAATGATAATAGAATGAAGTGAATAATTTAAAAGAAATCAAAGTGAAGTTTGAAAAATGATCAGAAAAATGTTAAAAGAGAAAATCTGACAGAGTAAATACAAGGATCAAGGACCAAGGTCTACAGGGCAGGGCTGGAGTTCAGCAGCCTTACAGCTCTAGGGAAGAAGCTGTTCCAGAGCCTGGTGGTCCTGCTCCGGATGCTCCTCAGCCGCCTGTCTGAGGGGAGGGGTTGGAAGAGACTGTGTGCGGGATGGGTGGAGTCCTTCATGATGCGGAGGGCCCCCCCTCTGCATCGTGCTGTGTAGAGGTCTGACTGCAGCCTGCAAATCACTGGCTCTGATTTCAGAGAAGCATCATGACATTTTGTAAGCATGTGGTCTGATACATGCACTGCTGAAACTTACAACTCCCCCCTAGGTAAAATGCAGAGAGTAATTTCCCCAGGAGGGATCAATAAAGTAATTAAAAAAAATATATATATGGCACAGCCCCAACACTGAGACAACCCAGTGCGTGAGTACTTTTACTTTAAAAAATATATATTTGTGCTTTTACTTTAGTACTAAGCTTCAGTACTTAATATCACACTTTCTGAATTAGTTCCTCCTCTGCTTTCAGCTTTCTTACCCTGGACTTCATCTGTCAGCCAGTGATGATGTTTAACCCAGCACGTGCTTCATGGTTCACTTCTGTTTATCTGAACATCTCAGCTGCCATCCCTGGTGGGGTGAGTGCAAAGAGGTTTGGAAACAATATAGAGATGACATTTCTGGAAATCACATTCAAAATGATCAACTTTACTCAGTACCCTAAAACAGCTCCTATTGGCCCACATTTTCTCTGCTCCTCCTCTGTTTAGGGGCCAGGAACCATGGTCAAGCCCTAAATGTTACATGGACACTTTTCTTCATCACTACAGAAGTGTTTATTTTTGTACAAGTTCATGTGTAAAGCTGGAAATACTGGAGGAAATCCGACGGGACTTTGACTCCACAAACAACACGAAAAAGAAGGTAACCAGGAGGGAGAAGAAAAAGGGTAGAATTAGAGCTAGACTGATGACGGAGAAATGCAGATGTCGTGCGCTCACATCTATCATCCTGGTGAATGTGCGCTCTTTGAGCAACAAGGTGGACGAGCTGCAGGCCAATGTTAACTACATGCACGGATATAGAACTGCATCAGTGCTCGCTTTCACAGAAACTTGGCTTGGCAATAATGACAGTGATGACACGCTGCACATCGACAGCTTTGCCCCCGGATCCGACTCGACCGGGACACAGAACGCACTGGGAAGCTACATGGCGGAGGTGTGTGTTTCTACGTAAACACACGGTGGTGCTCCACGGTCGTCGTCAGAGAAGAGCTGTGCAATGCAGACATTGAGCTTCTGTCCGTCTCTCTTCGCCTCTTCTATCTTCCAAGGGAGTTCCCCCAGCTCTTCTTCATCCTGGGTTACATTCATCCCAGAGCAAATGCAACTGCAGCTGCTGAACACATAAAGGACACTGGAAACAGACTAGAACTCATTTCACCAGACTCTCCTAAATTCATACTGGGTGACTTCAATCACTGCACAGTTGACAAATCCCTGAAAGGATTTCAGCAGTACATCACCTGCACGACCCGACTAAAGAAAACACTGGATAAATGTTATGGATCTTCCCCAATGCCTATAAGTCTATTGCTCTTCCTCCTCTGGGCTCCACAGACCACCACACCATCCTGTTGGCACCAGCCTACATCCTGGTCATAAGGAGAATAGAGAGGACTGTCAAAAACATCAAGCAATGGACTAATGACAGCATTGCCACTCTGCAGGGATGCTTTGAAACCACAGCCTGGGACAACATCCTGGCATCCACCAGTGACATTAGTGAGCAAGTAGATGCTGTGTCATCATACATTTCTTTCTGTGTGGACAATATCATTCCCTCCAAACAGGTCACCATCGTCCCCAACAACAAACCCTGGATAACCAAAGAGCTCAAGGAAATCCTCAACAAAAAGAATGTTCTTCACTGGTGAACAGAGAGGTGAAAGCTGCCATCAGAAAAGCCAAGACAGAGTATAAGACTAAGGTGGAGAATAAATTCACTGAAGGAAATCTACGCTCAGCTTGGCAGGGGATTAAGAACATGGCTGCTGTAAATAATACACACACCACTCACAAGACCATCCAGGTGGAAGGCAGCAGCCCAGCGTCCCTCCCCAACGACCTCAACTCCTTATTTTCCAGATTTGAAAAAGACAACACCTCCAAAACAGAAACCTTTATCTCCTCCCTCACTAATGCTGAAGTGGAATTATCCTTCAGCACAGAGGAGGTGGTAAGAGCTCTGAGGAGGACCAAAACAACCACAACACCTGGTCCTGACAATATCAGTGGACATGTCTTACGGCACTGTGCAGAGCAGCTGGGAGGTGTGCTGCAGCTGCTGTTCCAGATTTCTCCTCTGCATTCAACATCCTGCAGCCACACATCCTGGCAGAGAAACTACACCATCGTTTCCACCTGCCGGAGCAACTAATCCGTTGGATCATAAACTTCCTGACCAACAGATCACAGAGAGTGCTGGTCAATAACACCGATGACTGCAGGTCCACCCACCCAGAGTGTCATCTGGTTAAATATGCTGATGACACAGTTCTCCTGTCCCTGCTCTCTGGCTGCTCTCACCACCTGGGCCCAGCACTCCAGCAGTTTGTGGACTGGTGCGACAACTCTGCACTGGAGCTGAACGTGGAGAAGACAAAGGAGATGGTGGTGACCTTCTCTAGGAAGCAGAGGGAGCTGGTTACAACATCTGTCAGCACAAACCACAGGAAGCCAGTAGAGACAGTGGAGGAGTACAAATATCTGGGAACAATATTTGACAACTCCTTCACTTTCACTGCTAACACCGAGGAGATCCTCAGAATATGCCAGCAGCGACAGTACCTACTGAGGAAACTTAACTCCTTTGGGGTGAACAGCACCATTCTGAAGACATTCTATCACTCCTTCATAGAGAGTGTCATGACATTCTCTATAACCTGCTGGTTGCACTCCATCTCTCTTCAGAACAGGAACCATCTGCAGAGCACAGACAAGGTCTGCTCCTAAATCATTGGACTTTCACTTAGATCACTGAACACAGTGTGTGAGCAGCAGACACTGAGGACAGCACATGCAGGACTCAGAGGAGAAGAACAACCTTCATTTGCAGAGCTGTTCTGCTCCTCAATTCCCTACCTACTCAAACCATCAAACCATTTTAACTGGACCAGACTCAACTGTTTTTAAGGACAGGCATTCCCAGTGATAGCTGCTTGATAACCTGCTTGACAGATTCCTCTAAATTTTCAGTTGTATAAAGAACTACAGTATTTGGTTCACCACTCCCCAAAAGCTTGGCTATAACTGAAGCACACACGTCTTTGTTGTGAGTAGAACCTGAAGGAGCTGCTTCAGTATTTTGGAAATGAGATGAAGTATTTCATCAGTTACAGACTGAGAATTGTTTACTGTCTCTGTGTCGTTGTTGAAAGGGATCTGGTTAGACACACTTGTGTTATCAATGGAGCTGTGTATCTTAATGAGATGTCTCCTGAATCCACAATAACTAGAGAGACTTTTACCTGGATACATGGCATGAATTCATTTGAGGTTCCTGAACAAAAGCAACACTGAACCAAAGGATGAATTGCAGAGGAAACATCTCAACATTTTGGCTAAATAAGCTACTTATGGTTTGTTTAACAGCTTTGCTCTGAGCTCTTTTACTCTGTCTGTAAAAATGTGTACAGGCTGGAGAGAGCGTCATCATACTTCACACCGAAAACAAAATGTGACTTGAACAGCTCATCAAAAGCACCAAAGGATGTACATGACTGACATGACAGAAGCTTTTTGTCCAAGACAATATAAAAGGTGAAAACCTGGGTCTTTGAAGTTTCTGTGGCAAGAAGATATGGCTGATGGGTTCCTTCAGTGGTCAGGAGATGATCCTCAAGGCTGAGGGATGACTGAAACAAGAGAAATATGTTTACAAAAATGTGTTTCTAAAACTCAGCATCTACAGTATTTGGAAGTTTTGACAAACCTGAAATTTTACCAGATGATCCGTTGCCTCTCCGACGCTGATCTTTGTGGGACGCTTTCTTCCAGCTGGTTGTGGAGTGAGAAGATGAAGCAGCACCAGAAGAGAAGCCATGTTGCTGTCCCACTCTGAGGACAGAGTGAAAAGTACTTTTACACTCATTATATATATTAAGTAGTGTGTTTATGATATTGCTCTGTGCATTGTTCTAATGGTTTTACTATGATCTTAAACATATACACATATAACAACTATTAATGGCCCAGTTATTATAAATCTGTGCTGGAGAGCAAAGCAATGTTCAGCCCTCACACTGAATCTTAACTGCAGACTTAAGTGGCCTATTTAGACTCAGAGATGCTTTTGTAAAATAAATCAATAAAAACACAATAAACTGACGACTGTTGGACGACTCACATAACTGCATTACTATTCTGATGATAACTGTACCTGCTTCATCAGCAGTGTCAGATCCTTCATTCAGGGCAGCTTTCAGTTGTTGTTTTAAGAGAGACGTCTCTTTCAGGTTCCTGCCTCCTTGATAACTTTATCTTTAAAACTGCTGTTCCATTTTTCAAGGAACCTTGAAGCAACCTCTGCTCCAAACATCAGTGAGAAGTCTTGCAAAATCTAAATAAAAAGAGAAAGACAACATTTTCAAACATTTAAAATAAACCAATATTTTTAATAATAACCAGTCCCATGACATCCAAGAAACGTGTAATACATCAGCTGACCGCTGTGGGTCATGAAGAATCTGCTGACGGTAGTAGAAGGTTTCTCTCATCTTCTGGAAAACTAAGTCAGGATCAGCTGTGTGGTGAAGGAGAGATATGGCTTCCATGCATTCATCTCTGATTGGCTGATCATCATATGTTCTGGATGATGTGGGACCTCCTTTTAGCTCCACTCTACTCTGGGATGAAGAGGTGCTTTTGGATTTGTCTTCATGCACCACTCAAGAAAGGGTTAGGGCCTTTGTTGCTTTGAATATCATAGAAGTGTTCCTGAAAGAAAAAAAGCTGTCTCAAGAACAAATACTGTATGTTGCTTATATGCAAACAAGGGAGTTAAACTTACATATCATTTTTGGAGTATGGGTCTTTCAAAGATGGGAAAAGAGAAACAATCCCGAGGGCATGGAACTCTTTTGTTGCTTTACTAACAGCTCTCCTGCAAGTGGGAAAAAAATCTCTTACCATTTCTCTGTTTTTATAAAAGGATATAGGATTAAGTTGAAGCCTCTTATCCTTCTTTTCCATGCATGTGAGCGACAATAATATTAACCAGTAACCATGTGGTGGAATATTTCAAACTTCCAGTCTCTTCATCCTCTTTAATCACAGTCATCTCTGCTGGTTTTGAAGTAAGAATTTGCTCCACATTCTAAGAAAGAAAACACTATAAACATATTTACAACTACACTTAGATCTATGTTGTAAGCAAATACATTCATCTAATACCTGTACATATTACTTGCATTTTTTAGGAATTATGTCTAATAATAATGACTAAACTCTAGTTGTATACAAGTTGGAAAACAATTACATTTTCTGCAAGGACACTGTCCATCAAAGGCTGGCATCCAGAATCACTTGTGTCTCTGCTTAAAGTGCTTGAGACTGACAGTGTATCTGTCAGACTTGGAGAGGAGGAGCCTTCACACCTTTGCTGCAGGACACTTAGATCTGAAGATCACACACACACAAGTATAAGGCAAATAAAATCTAAAGTCCAGCACATTAAAACTATATCACATACCTGGCTGGATATTACCTGTCTCAAGACAAAACATTACCATTACCTATAACTCTGCTTAGCACAAGTAGTGAGGGTCACATATTCTGTCAGGTCTGAACGATCAGCCAGGTTCATAGATGCTTCAGTAGATGGGAGGTCTGAAATGCAGACAACACATACAGCTTAATATGAACTGATTAAATACTGTACTTTGGAATTCTTATCATCCACTTCTCGCAATCACATATTTTTGTCTGTGTCAAGATACAAATCTCTCAAAATATAAGTGCAGCAAAATATGAATTTTTAAATGTCCTACCATCATCACTGTAGATGAAGAAACACAGATCTTTGAAACATCCTCATCCACCTCTGCTCCCTGTTGATCTGTGACTTTCAGTGTTGTAGTCTCTGGGATAAGAAACTTCTGCTGGACTATACCATAACAACTCCACGTTACAACATGTTTACATCTTTATTCATTTAATACTAAACATCTGACTGACCTGCACTGAGAAAATCTGAGAAGCAAGCCTCTTCCAGTTTAATGTCCTTCTTCTTCCCTCCATGTTGTACTTTGATCAACATGTTGGTTTGACATAAAGGAAGAAAATGTCATATGTCTGAGAATAACATGTTCAAGTTAAAGTTTATCCCAACTACACACTGTTAAAATACACGTTTCTCACCGCTGTTCAAAACAGCAAGGCTACAGTTTATAAGCTCAACTGTTAGCATGCTAGCCAAAACTGACTTTTCAGCTGCGTCTGCGCCGTTGAGCCGGAAATTATTCTCTTAAAACACTGACATGCGGTTGCATTGTTGGACGGTTATTTCCAAAACAGTATTAATTACCTTCAAGATGCGCGTCGTCATTAATTTGTGAAGCTTATCAAACAGTTTGTCATTACCGTCATACAGACACATCACACGCCACAGACAGTATGGCCGACATTAACGTTTGAGTGAAAGCTAACAGCTCCACAATGGCAGCTAAGGACAGTTAGCTAACTAATGCTGCGGGAGCTACTTGCTCTAAATAATGGAGTAAAAGCAATGGGGTTACGTTCAACATCAAGTTCGCAGTCATTAGCGGTACTATGTAAGTAGATAAAGTGAGAACAATGACAAAATATCACACATTTAAAGTACTTTCTGATAAAAATCATGCTCTTACCAGCCTTGTGACGACGTTCCTTGTGCTGCTCATGCCGCGATAAAATTCGTCGTGAACTCCAGGGTCAGAGTTAAAACCAGATCCTGAACACCAGGGAATAAAGTCCAAAATTCAACTCGGCCTGGGTGTACACCTTAACACAAACTGTAGTCAGAGTTATAAAATAAACTCCAGAAATGTAACTCTTTCACACTTTTTTGCCTGACTCCAGATTTTAGTACTTTGTGAATTTGCTGTGTGTTAGTACATGTAGTTGTGTACAGTTCAGCTGCTGCTGTCCTTGATGCTGAATTCACCAACCCAGCTGAATGGTCCTGAGTGCTTATTGTTGTAATTCATTTGGTATTTTTGAGAAGATTGAATATCATTAGTATGGGTTATGTTTTGGTTAGTGTTAGGCTTTCAGTTATGATGGTTAAGGTTAGGTTAAGGGGCAAGGGAATGCATTATGGCAACGTGTCCTCACAACTATAGTAAGAAAATAGAGAGAGAGAGAGAGAGAGAGAGAGAGAGAGAGAGAGAGAGTGTGTGTGTGTGTTTGTCCTTTGATGCCTTTGATGTATCAACATTCTACAGCCTGATGTCACAGGCTGCAGTAAGTGGACACACAGCCAGAGACAAGTTCAGAAGTCAAACAGGAGCAGAAACAGTTGGACTGGACAGGACTTGCTCATGATTTAGGAAGAAAGAAGCACTCAGATATTTCTGCACAATTATTGACAAGGAAGGGAGGAGCTACTGCTGTTACAAGGACAAGAGGAAACCACAGGAAAGTCCAGATCACCTCCAAGGTTTTCAGTAAGTCAAAACCTTTTTTAGTTGATGTCAGTGTTTCAGTTCAATGTGATGTGTTTGTTGTGTTGTTTATTTATGCTGATTGTATCTGTGAGATTTTCATACTGTCAACTTAGGTTTCCCTTTTTGGGTTCAGGGCATTATGGTTTCTGTTAAAGGAAAAGTGCCTATTGTTCTAGTTTGTCTTTTAAACGTCAAATGTTCAAAAACATTCACAGGCTTTAATGTAAATGTAAATCATTTGTGGTTGTTGCTTTGGATCCTCCTAAATGATGGAGCATAAAATCCACAGTCCATGTCCTGTGTAAAAGGGACTTCCAAAGTTCAAAAGAAGCAAACATGAGGCTTCAGCAGTCTGACTTATATAGTTGAAACAGGCGTCCTCCAAGTCTTTTTATCATTTAAGTTGAAGATCAACCACCAGTGCTTTGCATGTGGAACAGTAGTTTGCCTGCAGCCACAGATCCAGACTCTGCAGCTCTGGAGGTGGAAGTAACTGCAGAGACGAGAAAGCACAGCACCATGGGAGAGAGAAGAAGCCAAGTTAGTAACATACATTAATGGGATATGAATGTGTACAGATGGAGAGGGAGAGGAGGAGAGAGGAAATCAGTGCATCATGGGAAGTCTTCCAGCAGTGTAGACCTATAGCAGCATAACTAGTGGCTCATTCAGGAAAGCCTTACTCAGCTCTAAACTTGTGTATCTATGCTGAAGATTAGAGAGAAAGCTCTGTTCTAAAACGTCTCTCTGTTTTCAGCTCTCAGGACTTTTGCAGCTTCTACCTCAGTCTCTACAGTTTGGAGTTTAGTCTCACTCCTGTGCTCTTGTTTGTACTTTGGGATATCAGCCTTATGTCACTGTTTACTGATCAGTTACAGCCATATCAGAGCTGTGTTATGTTACTGATAATGCAAACCAAACTTTTCCTGCTTAACTGGGGAAAAGTTGTAGGAATCTGTGACCATCTCTTGCTCCTGGCTCCGAGGTCCACTTCCTGGTCCCCCGCTTCCCTCCACCTTGTCGTCGCTGGCGCAGACGCCGAACTGCCGATCCTCCACCGACGTGCGCGGCTCGTGGGTTCATTTCCAGTGCTGCAAATTAGCCGCAGGTTGCTGCTAGCCTCCACTGTTGCTGAGTGGACACGCTCAGCTTCTCTCTCCCTCAGGTGATCACACGTAGCCTGATCGAGAATTATTTGCCAGCTGCTTTGTCCTGCACGGAGAAGAAATACTGCTGCTTTGCGTTGTTCTATCTTACCGGGGTGTTTCTGCCGCGGTTCTCCGCTGCGGTTCTGCCGGTCGCTCGGGCGCTCCGGTGTTGCTGCCGTCCGGCTGCGCAGGTGGACAACGCAATCACCCCCTAACAACGCGAGTATTGAATGGGCAGTTTCGTTTGCCTTGGGCCTGGACTTTTAAAAATTGAATAAATGCACGGTGGGGTTGCTCTTTATTTAATGCCCCCATTTCCTTTGTTGCATGTAGTTAGAATTGGTTTTGGGTTATTGTTTTGATTATTTTGGTTTTTTAATAGCTTTGTCTCTGTTAGGTTATTTGGTTTATTAAATATTGTGTTTAACTAGGTCCTGTGCTGGTTTATTTTTCTTTATTTTTTTTTTCTTTCTTTTCTTGCTTATTTTTGACGTTCTGTGATTCAGTTAGCTCTGATATTCAGTTGGATTTTTTTTGTTTTTTTTTGTTGACTGTTTCTTTTGCTTGTGACAAGAATTTTATGTTATGTTTAGTTATTGATATTCTTAATGCTCTGATTAATTTGTAAGCATTGATTTATTGTTTTCTTTTGTTAGTATTTGTATATTGGTTATTTGTTTTCCTGTGTTTTCCACTAATTTTATTTCCTTGTCCCCTTTTCAATGGCTGAGAGCTGAAGGTGGTGGCGGTCGTGGTGCCGGGTGGTGGTTTCCCCCTCTTTCCTGTGTCATGTGCCTCCTCTGGTCCTGGGTTCCTTTCACTACGTGTGCGTGGGTGTGTGTGGCTGTCACGTGTGGCTGGGGTGATCATTTTTGTATATTATTTGGGATCCCTCACCCCTCTCCTCGAGCTGGCCCCCTGGTAAGCCTCAGCCCTGATAGGGTCTCCCCCCTTTCCCCTCACGTCCCCTGTGTGTGAATGGTGTTTTATAGTATTTTAATACTCTGTGTGTGAATGGTGTTTTATAATGTTTAAAGACTTACTGAAGTTATTTTGAAATAAAGTATATTGATTATTGCTCTGGAACTACGTCTCTGCCCGTTGTAAAATGAACCTGGGTGCCTTGGAGTTGGTACAGTTGACTAAAACTATTTTCTTGGGCGAAATTCCCAAGGTGGCGTTGTCTGGCTTCTTAGGTTGCTCTTAGTTGGGTGTTGTAGTGATCGACACCATCCGCTATCTGCTACAACCCCATTATCATCTATCTCATCTCCCTCGCTCGCCACACTCAGATCAACAACTTCATTTGCTGTGCAGTAAAGTGGAAAAACACTTTTTTCACTGTTCTAGCAAAGTGTGAGTGTTAGTGACCATTCATATCATGACTTGATGTGACTACAACCAACACAATGGAAAATCCTATTTCTATCTCTAACACTGAAATATCACATTCAGTGTGCAGCTCACACTGTTGGTGGTTGGTGTCTTCAGACTCCCTGAAAGCTGACATACAGTATTAGTTGAAGAAGGTAGTATTTTTATTTTGGATGAAACACATCCAGGTGTATCACTGTCCCTGTATAATGTGCTGACTTCAAAAGATTAAATTCCTAAACCATCACTGAAGTTCATTGTGCAGAAGTGACTGTTACATGTCCAGGCTCCACAGTATACCATGGACCTTCTGCACCCCCACACCATGAGCTGATCTCTTAGGTCAGGACTTTCTAAATGTACCTCAGACATGTTTTAAGACTCAGGAAGATTGTGCTTTCCAGTTTGCAGCCTCTAAACTTTGGAATAATCTCCCAGTAAGTCTGAGGTGTGTGGACTCTGTGGACTCTTTCACAAAGCAGATACAAATCCATCTGTTCAGACAGGTTTTTAGGTAACGTAGTATTTTCTGTTTACACTTGTGTTCTATATCTGCTCCTCTCTTGTATTTTATCTGCTGTTCTTATTGTTTTATTTGTTTATTTATTTGTTTCTCTCTCTTTGACTGTGAAGCAGTGTGTGACTAGATTAGAGCCTTTGTGGAGGCAGAGTGATGAGTCTGTGCTTTAAATGAAAACTGGGATTGTGGCCAAAAACTTCTTAGCTAAAAATACAAAACGCTGCTTCATCATTGATCGACTTGATAATGAGCTCACGATGAAACTAATCTCACTTAAGGTCTCAATCATTGTTCTCCTTCAAATCTCATACCAACAGCCTGTATAAGAAACAGTTTTCTCCTGTTGGCTTTTTAATTAGGTATTGAATTTAATGTTTTATTAGTGATATGATTGTCAGTTGTTAATGTGAATCACAGTATGTTGCCTCTTAAATACAGTCACAGCAGTGTTTGTCCTTCAGAGCTGTGCAGAGGCTGAACTGGGCTGTGTCTCTTTTGTCAGAGTGAGTGTTTGTCTGCTGACTGCTGGTAGAAATGAGTGTAAAGTGTCTTTCTGTCTCCTGTCAGTCCATAATAAGTCCTCCTTCAAGGACTCAGGGACTGGTTTCAGAGGGTTCTTCATCTCTCTCTGCTCTCTGTGCTTTGCACCACCTACATTCCAACTTTGAAAAGAGTTTTTGTCCATCAGTTCTTTGTTTTTTCATCAATACAGTAATGTGATCTTTCCTCACACTCTGGTTTTCCTGTGACTTTGCAGTAGACATTATTTTCTGTCTTCACCTCTTTATTGAAAGTGAGGAGTGATATTCACTATCTCTCCATTGCCACAGACAGTTTTAGTTGTTGTTTCTGCAACAGATCAGCTGCTGCACAGAGAATCATTTTGACTCATGTTTCTTTTAGATCTCGTTCAACTTATCTTGTGCTGTTAGACCTTAAATCCACAGAGTCCTGCTGTATGTTGGTCTCTTCTCTGCATCACACTGAAATAACAGTTACACCTGTCACCTGAATCAAGTAGGAAGCTGATGGTGAAAGTTAAAGCTGACACTATATCATCATGTTCTGGGAGTAGAAGCTGTAAAATAACCAGGCTGGATGGAAGGAGGAAGCTTTTTTTTCCTCCAACATTATTTCATCATTATTTTCAGTTACTGGTATTTTCTCAGTCTGGGTCCAGAAACAAAACTTTCTTTGTTTACTACAATGACTTTAAGGTGATTCTTCATCTGTTTGTAAGTTTGTGTTTTAATTGTATTTCTTTTATTTCTCTCTCTTCTGTTGTGGGGCTCCTGTCTCCTGATCTCCTTCATCCTGGATCATCTTCTTCAGATCCTAAAACAATGACTTATTTTTATGCTGGTGTGAGAGTTTACATGCAAGTGTGTTTGTTAACTGTGAATCACATTGTGGTTAAGTTTGTGTTTGGGAGATTTCCTCCATGTGTTTATGGAAACAGATGAAGGTATCAGGTCATTCCATTATCTGATGATCTCTACCTGTTAAACCATCCAAAGCAGCTCTGCAGTGTTTCCATCTGTGTTCATGTTGCTGTTTGAGGGTTAAGACTTGGTTTCAGGGTTAGAATTGGGTTTTGGTTAGGGTTAGGGTAAGGGCTAGGGAATGCATTATGTCAGCAAGTGTCCTCACAAAGACATAAGTGTCAGTATGTGTGTGTGTGTGTGTGTGTGTGTGAGAGAGAGAGAGAGAGAGTTTGTCCTTTGATGCCTTTGATGTATCAACATTCTACAGTCTGATGTCACAGGCTGCAGTAAGTGGACATACAGCCAGAGACAAGTTCAGAAGTCAAACAGGAGCAGAAACAGTTGGACTGGACAGGACTTGCTCATGATTTAGGAAGAAAGAAGCACTCAGATATTTCTGCACAATTATTGACAAGGAAGGGAGGAGCTACTGCTGTTACAAGGACAAGAGGAAACCACAGGAAAGTCCAGATCACCTCCAAGGTTTTCAGTAAGTCAAAACCTTTTTTAGTTGATGTCAGTGTTTCAGTTCAGTGGGATGTGTTTGTTAAATTGTCATGATGTCTAATCACATAAGAACTTCAGCCCAAAGGTTTCAGTACATGTTCAGTTTATTTAAGCTTTGCTAACATGAGACTTCAGCAGAAACAGGCGCCCTCCAGGTTTTTTTTATCATTTACGTTGAAGATCAACCAGCAGTGCTTTGCATGTGTAACTGTGAGTTTCTGAAACACAACATCCAGAGACATTTAAAATTTAGGCAGCACTGAAAGACAATACAGTAAATTAGATGAAATCAGTCTCAGGTGTTAAGATGCTCTTCATCTTAAAGATGGACGTCTGTGCTCACTCATCTTTTATCTCTGCTCCTGCAGACGAGCCACAATAAAGCTGTCAGCTTCATAGCTGCTCCCTAATAGAGTGACTGAGGTTGGAGAGAGGCATTGTGGGACACAGAGGTCGTCCATATTAACTATAGAGGGAGGAGAAATGGGAGGATATGAAACAGCTCAAATACAAACAAACACTGACAGACAATGAAACACTATTGTTCATGATTCAGTTTCAGTTCCAGAGGCCTGAGGGCTTTAATATGTTACTGTTTCAGCAACAAGCAGTGAAGGATCAATGATTCTGATTTTCTATCAGTCACTTTACAGGAAACTGGGGATCCATAAACTTCAGTTCTTGAAGCTGTATTCACATTGTGTAGGGACCTGAGCTTTTATTGTTTGAAATGTCACATGTTCAAATCCTGTTGCTCCTTAAAGTGATACGTGTGTGTGTGTCCTCTTACTGACTGTCAGTGTCAGGAGAGGCTGCAGGACTGGATGTGACCCACAGAGAGAGACACAGCAGGAAGGAGGCCATGAGAGATCAACACAACCCACTGCCAAGGTTACACACCAGCACAGCTACACACTTACACAGGCAGAGACAGAGAGAGGGCCAAGGAGAAGCAGGGACAGATGTGCAGGTGATGTGTTTTCTTCAGCTCTTTGCAGTGATCTTACAGATAACCCTCCACTGTGCTGTGATCTCTGTCATCCATGTTGCTGTACTGGTCTGACTTCCTCACTCAGTTTGTGTAGTTGCCCCAGTGACCTGCTGTAACTCAGCCTCCTCTCTGACAGACACACAGTGACACACACTGAACATAAACCAGTTATCAAATAACCACAGTCCATTTGATTCTAATGTTCAGGTCTCATAACCCACAGCCTCTCTCTCTCTCTCTCAGGAACATCAATCAGAGATGTTTAAGATACAAATAGTGTGAATGTAGATGTGGTGATGTTGCTCAGTCTGTCTGTGCTGTGATCCAACACTTGGATGGATTTTACTGTCACTCCTTCCTGTGCAGGCTGCACAAACACAATAGTTCATCATGGAGAAAAGCTGTAGACGTGTGATGGTTTTAATATTGAAATATATTATGCCTTTAACTTTGTGACAGTGGGATTAGTCAGGATCAGGGTCTGTTCATGGTCCAAGAAGAAGAAATGCAGTCCTTTAGCTGTGATAATGTTTCCACACGTTCATGATTTGCTTGACTCTGTCATTTCTCTTCCTCCATTGTCTCTCATCCTAAAGGTGTAACTGTTTTTCTGGCCCAGCAGGAAGTCATTTTTAAGTAACCAGTACTAACCACTGACCCTCCTCCTCCACTGTTGATTGAATGAAACTCAGAGAGAGTGAGTGGTGTTGTACAGGAGTTTAACTCAGTGAACCATGAAGTGAGGAAATGGACAAAAACTTTAAATCCTGTTTATCTTTCTGCTTCATATCACTGGAGACCTTTTGGTTTGGACTGGTGTTATGGCTGAGGGGTTCTTGATGAGGGCAGTTGAACAGTTTTGCCACTGAGCCACTGTCAGGCTGTTTACTTAGAGATACAGTGAAATGTAATGTAATGTTAAAGGCATAGAGTGATGTAGAAAGTGTGCTTCAGCTTTTGTTATGTACAGACAGACTGCAGCACTCAGGCCACGTTAAAGACCTTGTTACCAAGGAGTCTTCTGCTTTAGTTTGATCCTCCACTGGGCTCTCACTTTGGAAAACTGCCAACTTTTCAGTGTGATGAGAAATTCTCTGAACATGTTCAGGAAACATGCTGCTTTTTCTCTGGATGCTTTTCTCTTATTTTATAGTCTAATATAATCTGCATCATATGAAACCTGCTGTAAAACAAAAGTCTGTGTGCTTTTCTCTTTTTCAGTACATTAGTTCCATAATTAACTTCAACATACACAGATCACATGAAATCATTTTCTCTGTGTCTGTGCATTGTACAGTGAACTTCTCCATCAGGACAAGCCAGGGACACATATGTCCACAGTTACCTCTCACCCATCAATAGATCATGCTAATGTTTGTGTAGCTTTTTTAGCTGGAGTGACAGAAGACACTGCTGTGGAGAAAGAGTTTGAAGAAAGTATTTGCTCAGGGTTTTGGTTTCATGGACACTGTGAATTTGAATTCATCTCTCAGTTTGGTGCTCATGCTGATTCCCTGAAGGTTTGGCTGCCATTTGTTCTGCAGGCCTGGTACAGTTTGTATTCATACATGTGCAATTTCTGTGCTATAGAAAACATTTTGAATTGTTGTCTTATTAAGGCAAAACAGAAGTTTCATTATTTTAATCAGATTTGTTGCCATATGTTATTGCTGTTGGTTTAAAGCTGCTGTATATTATATATTATTTTCTTGAAGTGTGTGTGAGGTGAAGCTGATTCATCCATGTTGAGTCTGTGGAAAAAAAAAACTGGAGCGGAAAGTTTACAGAGTCTGATGCAAATAACTTATTCAAATGTTTCAGTGCAGGAGATGAAGACGTCGTCTTGCTGTTAAAATAGTAAAAACAAAATAGTGATAAATTTCACAATGAACAAAGGTGAATTGTGTGAGAGCTGATAAGAAATGTTTTGATGATGCAGTAAATCACAAGTCAATGAAACATTTGATTTCTTTTCTGTTTTCTTTCAGGTACTGGATGCTCATATTTTACTGACAAACCTTCAGGCTAAAACACTGGAGCAGGTTTGACTTTGGAGAGAGATACATGTGTCAGAGCCAGAGGAAATGTTTCAAAGAGAGGAGCTGTTCTGTTAGAGAGAGAGAGAGAGAGAGAGAGAGAGAGAGTCTCTGTGTGTGTGTGTGTGTGTGTGTGCATGTGCATGGAGTTTAGGCAGAGTTTTTTATTTTTTCCTGTGCACATCCAGCACAGTTGTCTCTTCTTTGTGGAGCTGCTGGCGGTGGTGTCAGTGTCAGGGCCCACTGTGGGAGCAGCTGAAGAGGCCTGTGAATCCTGCACCACAGTAGCAGCAGGCAGTGTATGGGGGAGGCGACCTCTCCTCATCATTTCTGCAGACACCATGTTTTTCCGCAGCTCCTCCAAGAAAAGCCTCCTCCTGTGTGTCTTTGGATGGTTCCAGGTGGGATCCACAGCAGTAAAAAGCACGAAGGAATTGAAGACAGAGACATCGGTCATGTCAAAGAAAAGAACCTGTGGCCACCGACAGGTCTTTCTTCTGCAGCTGTAGGTGCAGATAACCTACAAAAGACCAAAATAAAAAATAAGCCTACTGAATACTAAAAATAAAAGTTAAATCACCAAATACAGTATATCTCAGACAAGCCCATTATTTTAGTAAGAATAAGTAGGCTAAGTTTGGAAGAGATGCATGCAGTAATAAATATGTAAAGGCTCATACCTTGTCCAAGTTGTCAACACCTCCCCTGCAGCGGTTATAATCTGTGATGATCGCAGGTTTCCTTTTCTGATCCTCAGTGACAGCTGCTTCTCGATGTTTGCTGCTGAGAAGGATCACATTTTTCCCCCGTCTGGGAATGTAGCTCACCACTGTGGTTGTCTTTGTGAAGGCAAAAACAGAGGACAGGATAGCTCTCCCTCTCAGCTGCAGGAGTTTGGGTGGAAGCTCATGCTTATTTTTTCTTATTCTCACAACCAAGGTCACTTTCTTCTTCAGAAGTTCCTGCACAAGTGAATATGTTGAAAAAAAAATGTGACAGTGACCCCTTGGAGCTCCTCTGTCATCTCCAGGACGACACATTTTCCCTGGCCGACCTCCACAGCACTGCCAGCAGCCTTTCCTGTGTAAAGCTGGCACTTCCAGGCATAGGAAGTGGCAACATCAGCAGTGACCCAGATTTTCAATCCATACTTTGCCGGCTTGCTTGACATATACTGGTGAAAGTTGCACCGGCCTTTGAAAGGGACACGCTGCTCATCAACGCACACACCTCTCCCAGGTGTGAAAAGCATGGAGAGACGATGTATCCACATTTCCCAGATTGAGCGGATGGGTGTAAGCTTGTCCTCTCTGAGACGGGAAGGCTTCAGCTTCAGCTTGTCATCAAATGGGAGGGTGGAGTTGATTACCCTGAATTTGGTGTGATTCATGGTGGCCCAGAAGATGGCACATCCACTGTGGTCATCCCAGAGACTGGAGGTGGATTCCCCCTTGGACCGGTACACTCCAGCCAAAATCAGTGTGATCAATATCACTCCAGTTTCACACTGTGCGTCCTCCATTCAGGTTTGTCATGTTAAATCAAATCAAAAGAGGATTCCACATCACAAGTCCTGGTGATGGTGTACCGTGTCAGCCCCGGAGTCACACCTGTGGCAACAGGAACATAGTGAGTAGTCTCTGCATTTGTTGGAAAACTGAACCATCCCTTAGTTATGCTGCTATAGGCCTAGGCTGCTGGGGGACTTCCCATGATCCTCTGCACACCTCTTCTCTTCTCTCTTTCTCTCCTCAGACCCACTCTCTCATGTATTAACCTTTATTACATGTCATTAACTCTGTGTCCTCTCTGTCCCGTAGTCCTGTGCTTCTTTCTCTCTGGTCTCTCTGTCTCTGTACCTTTCTGCAGGTATCTCTGGCTCCACCCACCTGCTGCTGTTTATTGTCTACAATGATCCATTTCTAACACGTTACTATGTTTAATGTTCTGTCCTGGCTAACAGATAGCTAACAAATAAATAAAAAGACCCAGTACACTTTCCTTATTGCTTTACTGACTCTTCTTATGTCTTTTGTAAAACTGAAACACAAATAGATACACATGTTACAAAATAATTATTATTACATACTACAGTTCACATCAGAACACACAATGAGGCTAAACAATAAAGTAAATTAGCCATAATGGCTTAACTAGCTTCTTGCTAGCGCTTAGCTGAGCGATTAGCATGTTTTCTTAATCTTAAAATAAACATCTTAAACACTACCTCAAATAAGACCTCAGTGCCACAAACAAACAAACGAAATGCATCCACTCTTACCGTCGGTTCCATTTCAAGGCTCGACAATCAACTTTGTGGTGGAGCACTCGAACATCGCTGCACACACCAGAGTCCGGCAGAAAAACTGCAGTACGCAGAAAACGCCACTAGGTGGAGCTCAGCCCCACACAACACAACACAACATAACTTTATTGAAACACTGACAAAGTCAGAACATTTAATGTTCCACTCTACTACAGATACATGTTGGATTAATATTCTATGCAGACTGTAATGTAAATAATTACCAGTCATGAAGCTTTTTGCTTCTGTGCTCTGTTTCCTATCATAACTGTAATCTGCTGAGCACACAGTATCCACTAACTGTTCTGTAATCTGAATGCTGGCCCTCTAACATTGTCCACTGCCAACCCTGTTTGTATCATGTTTCATATGCTGCATGTCCTTCTCCTCCTCTCCTCTATTCCTAGCTGTCCTATCTTCCTCCTTTTCCTCCTTTCAGCCCGGCCATCAGCAGGAGGGTCCCTCATATGAGCCACGTCTGGGTCTCTGTAAAGCTCTTTGAGACAATTTTGATTGTGGAAGGAGCTATATAAATAAAATTGAATTGAATTGAACTGAATTGATAAGATAAGATAAGATAAGAAAATCCTTTATTAGTCCCTCATTGGTGAAATTGCAGCAACAGCAGGGGTACAGTACAGTAAGTAAATATAAGTAAGAGGCCAATATGGCCAGAACAAGATTAAATAAACACTATTCCAATAGTAGAATAACTAAGAAACTAAATTAAGAAAGACAGCTGCTGTATACACATACATAAATATGAGATGGAAATTGCTGAGTAGTGTAACTATAGTACACAATAAATATAAATATTGCACATTGATATTGCACTAATAATTGAATTATTGCACATTGATCTTAAACTGATAGTTGCATGGAATTGTAATCAAGTTCGTGTGTCAACAATGCTCGTTATTGAACTCCATCAGTATAGAATCTCATTATTCAGTCGTGTAACAGGACTGATTCAGACACACTCAGCAGCAGAGGACAGTGGAATCATCTTCCCTGATCCATCCTGTCTGTCTCATCAACATCCTGTAAGACTTTCTGCTTGTCAATAATCCAACCATCATAAATGATTGTCCCTCAGTGCTTTCAGTGTAAAAACAGCCTGTGTGACACCATGAGCCTCAGTGAGATCTGGACATAATGTCAAGTTGTTGCTGTTTAATGTGATAACAAGTTGTTCTGATGGTGAAAGTGGATTAAATAATATAACAGCAATAAGAGACAGAGGACCACCTGACAGCATTAATGGACATGGACAGATATGTGCTCACACACTGCCGAGCTGCACACACTGTTAAACACTGTCACAGCTCATTAGCATCACGTTCTACCTGCAATTCAAGATCAACGAGTTGGTTCAGGATGGTGCAAAACACGAGACAACAAACAATCAGACACCAGACATGAACTGCATCATGTTAAAATCAGAGCAAAGCAGCAACATGTGAGAGCACGATTGAATGTGGAGGAAGAGACAGAGATGATGGTTTTACTTCAGTCCAGCTACTGAAAACTGTTTCCACTGCAGTTCTACTCCAAGGTGGAAAAATGCAGAATATTATCTGACACTTCTAACAGACAGGAGCTGAAAACTTCACACAGAAAATACAAGTGTCCCTGAATAACAAAGAGAGGAACGAGAGGAAGAGAAAGTGGGTGGACAAAGAGAAAAGAAGGAGCTGAGAGAGCTGAGAGAGCAATGGAGGACAGAAACTTTAAAGTCCAACAGTGATTCATCATAGTTTGTGAAAACTATCTGATACTTGTCCTGAGGGTTCAGTCAGTGAAAGAAACCATGAAAACAAAGCTGATTTTTCATTTTACATTTATCATGAATGACTAAGGGACTTTTTTTTGATCACTTGATTATTCATCTGAGAAAAGCAGTAAGTTCTTTGAGTTACTGAGTCACTGCAGTGTGTTCAAAACAACTATACTTATAGAAATGAAGGTACTGATCACACAGTCTAAAACATAAGCTTCAGAAAAAAATGAATACATTTCATATGCTGAAGGAAATGTTAGGTTTGTGTCATGTCCGACAGTCGACAATCAACCAAATACCCAACAAATCTAAGTCATTTAGCTTTGTAGCTCTGCACACATCCTTCTTCAAACACTGTGGTTTATGACACAGCCAGTTAAGTCTGGACTTCAAACCAGTTCAAACACAGTCATGCAGCATGTAGATGCAGAATGTAAATCATTTTCTCAAACATCTGCACCAGCACTGAGGAATAAACATCAATGATAATTCATCATGATTTATGCAAAAAAAGAGTTTAATGTTTCTGTTGTTTTACTGTTTGAAAGAGGAGAAACAATGTTTGTATATTTGAAGACTAAAATCAGCTGTGAAGAACGTTTTCCTTTGTTTTCTTCTTTTCAGAGGTTTTTGAAAAACAGATAAAATGAATCAGTGGATGTATCAGAATGTGGAGAGAATCTTCATCCACTACAAACTTGTGACTTTTGGAAATTTCCCAAAGCAAAACTCTGTTCATGTGAATCAAACCAGTAAATGTCTGGTTTCAGCTAATTTAACCTTTGGGCTGATGAATGAACGACTACCTGCTGCATAATCAGACTCATCACTACATTATTCACTGCACAAGCAGCTGCACACTGGTTCACACCTGAGAGAATAACGTCTGTCACTGTTCAGTTAGAAGAGCAAAGAAGAAGCAGGTGGTAGAAGAAAAACTGATGAGAGGAGGAAACGGAGGAGGGTGAGAAAAAGATGAATAATTACTGAACCTGCAACATCAACCGACGCCTGTCAGTGCCAAAGAAATGATTCTTATCAAGAGAGGCAGAGATTAAAGCAACTAGCCTCATCTTCATGTTCCAGATGCTCACACAGTTTTTGAAAAGTAAAGTAAACCAGATGAAAATAAATCATTCATGATTTGACTCAAGATGAAGAAAACATATCTCTTTACCTGGATGCATGAAATAAAAGTAATAAATCAGTGAAGGTTCAGAATGGTTTCAGTAAAATATCACAGATCTTATTTAAAGCTCTGTTTCTCTGTCACAGCAGACAGCAAGACAATGACAGTGAGACGACTAAAGGAGACATGGAGCTTTGTCCTGGTTTGAAGGACAGAAGACGGAGGACAGTCTGTGTGTGGCTGCTCTGTCTGGGGAGACTGGTGGAGAAGAGACTGAGGTCCAAACTCTGACAGGACACAAGAGAGCAGCTCCAGCCCTCTGACAGAAGACAGGCTGGGAGGGAGGACAGCTGTCCAGCTGTGGATCAGCTACTGGACACTGACGGGACACACACCATCGCTCTGGCTGTCCCATAGAACAAACCCTGACTTCATATCAGGTGAGGATGTGTCCTTCATTTAAACTGAGGACTACAGGAAAAGTATAAGCTTCATTTCTTCAGAAGCTGTTTCCAATTATTTACATTTTAAAATAAATAAAATCTCAGTTTGATCACAAACAAAACAGATTCTATAAATTCCCTTGACAGAAGTAAAAACCAATCTCATTTCTATTATCAGCTGATTAAATGTTCATTTTCTCCATCATGAAGGATCATCAGCTCACCATCTGCTGGGCTACAGAGCTGATCAGCTCAGCAGACGTGTTGTGATCTAATAGGATCAGACAGGTGGAGACATGAAGGATGAAAACAGCTCTGCTCCAATGAAGGAAGCAGAACTAGAAATAGACAGAGACACCTGCTGTTCTGATTTCATCAACACTAACAGAGAAACACAGAGATGGAGTGAAGTTTCATTCATGCATCTTAGTTTAATCTTTAATGTTTATTCTGGACCATGGAAAATAAAAGCCCCAGAAAAAGCTAGTACTCCTGACATCAGGAATGAATTTTAAAATGACTCATGAGCTGATTTAAAAATCTCAAATGTTTTGATGTGCATTTAAAAATATTAATTATGAGGGAAAGCTGTGTTTTTATTCAGTGTATTGAAAACTCACCACTTCAAGCTTCTCCTTCCTCCACCTGTTTCTCTCCCTCCTTTCATCTGTCTCTATGTAGACTCACTCCTTCCTGTACTGTCTCTCTGCATCTCCTTCATTTCACCTTCAGCTTTACTTTTCATGTCAGTATCATCAACATACAGAGACGATAGAAGCAAATGGGTCATTTAGCAAAGACGAACACATCAAAGATAAAACACAAACTTTCTACATGCTCCTAAAGTCAGAAACACACTCAAACAGCAAAATTCTCTTGTTGTTTCTCAGGCAAACACATGCACACCCTCCTACAGACTGTCCACACTGCTGCTCTCTGTGTCTGTGAGATCACTCGTCACCACTTTGTTCCTCCAAATATAACAGTGATAATATTTGTGTCTGTGAAAGGACACATATACACACACTGTTACACATCCTCCACCTGCTTTGTGGTTGTGTGAGGTGTGTGAAGTGTGGAGGTGAGCGTCACAATGACTGACTTCTCCTCTCTGCTTGGTTCCACTTAGCTGCCTGTCACTGACTCTTCAGAGCAAATTGTTGGAAGTTAAAAATCTATTTAACTTCTATTTAACTTTAAACAGGCCACATTCACATTCAAAGACGCCAGCATCCCCACCAAAGCCTAAAAATAAAGTATACCAGCGAAATGACAAAATCTAGCACGCATTTCTTCCGCAAAGAAAGAGCAAAGTCGGACAGGGGAGCTCACACTTGTGGTGCTCCATAGAGATGTTTGACTTTTCACCAACTCAAAAGGCTCAGCTATACGGCAAAGCCGGCCAAAAATAGCTTCAACTCATTGCTGTTCCACACCAAAGCCTAAAAATAAAGCATACTAGAACAACATCTAGCACACATTTCTTCCACAAACAAGCAGCAAAGTAGGACAGGAGAGCTCACACTTCATTTTGTCATGGAAAGGCCACGCCCACTTCCCCCGATTCCAATGGGAACACGGGGAATTGTCATGACTAAACACGCTACTCTGTAGCGTACGCCAGAGAGCTTCTGCAGAGCAACACTGCCGCTTTGTGGACAGACTGCAAAAGCTGACATGTAACTCCAAATCAACAAAGCCACTTCACAAAATGGAGAGGCTTCAACAGGTTAGCACATGGGCATTCCTGACACATTGTGTTTTCTTCTACACACACGCAACAGGGGAGAGCGCGAACGCAGTCCCCCACTACCAGAAATTATGCAGTCGAGATTCCCACATTTGGGGAATTCGCAGGGGTCAGCACAGCCGGAGTGCAATGGCTGAGCCTCACCTTGGGTGAACCACCTTGTTGATCATGGTATCTCCCCTGCCAGGTAAGTATGAGCTGCAGTTGGAAGAGAGCGGGTGGTGGTCACCAGGCACAGCACTCTGGCTGACGGTGCCCACAATGCATAATCCCACATTTCAGTGCCTTGAGCATCAGCTCCCCTTTGTCTGTTACGTTTATGGCTGAAAAGACACAAACACTGCTGCAAATAGGCTGCGGCGTGCGGCAAACGCGCTTTGTTGGATCTACCCATCATGCACTGCTCTGCCAAAAACAAAGGAACACTGTGTGAAATGCCACTAGTCAAGCTGTCTCTTGGGAAAGAAAGCAAAGGCCCACGTGGGACACTTTTCACTAAATGAACTAAACACTGACATGAACTACTAACATGTATGGACTTACTGAAAACCTTGGAGCTGATCTGCACTTTCCTGTGGTTTCCTCTTGTCCTTGTAACAGCAGTAGCTCCTCCCTTCCTTGTCAATAATTGTGCTTCTTTCTTCCTAAATCATGAGCAAGTCCTGTCCAGTCCAACTGTTTCTGCTCCTGTTTGACTTCTGAACTTGTCTCTGGCTGTGTGTCCACTTACTGCAGCCTCTGACATCAGACTGTAGAATGTTGATACATCAAAGGCATCAAAGGACAAACACACACACTCACACATACTGGTACTTATATCTTGGTGAGGACACTCTCTGGCATAATGCATTCCCTCGCCCTAACCTCTCTCTCTTTTAGCATCTCAGACCTATGTCAGTACCTGTGCCTCTGTCAAAGAATACAAAAAAAAAAAAAACACTAGACCTGTACACACATAAAGTCATGTATTCATCTGTGAATGTGTGTTTGATGAGTGCAAAGTGAAAATGCTGCATGAACCTTGTTTTTGTAAAAGCTTTTCTTGTTTCCTTTGCTTCTTACAACTGTATATTTTTCAAGCATCATCTGTCATATTGAAGAAATAAGTTCATTCAGTAGCGTTATTTCTTTTTTTATTGTCATCATGTACACTTTTCTTGTCTCAAAGACGCCAGCATCCCCACCAAATCCTAAAAATAAAGTATACCAACGAAATGACAACATCTAGCGCACATTTCTTCCGCAAAGGAAGAGCAAAGTCGGACAGGGGAGCTCACACTTGTGGCACTCTATAAAGATGTTTGACTTTTCACCAACTCAAAAGGCTCAGCCATAAGGCCAAGCCAGCCAAAAATAACTTCAACTCATTGGTGTTCCTCTCCACGGAAGTCTTTAGTAAAAGGCGAAAGACTTGTGCGTTATGAAGAGAAACAAGAGTCAGAACAGGTCTGTCTCAGAGAGCAGCTGAGGACCCTAGTCGTCCCGGCTACCACCGTCGCGGTGCGCCTCCCTTGGCTTGCCGCGTGCTAAATCCCAGCCTCCCCACCACCTCCAGCCTGAAAAATCCAGGCCTGGCTTTTACATGGAGACTACAAAGTCTGGGAAACCATCAGGCGTCTTCAGGGAGTCCGCGACCAATCATCGTAGCTGAGGTGCACTGTGTTGTTGAGCGGGGTTCCCTGGGTGATATCAGTAAATCTACTGACTGGTTGTGCACAATTCACTTGATAAAAACTTAGCCGCATGTTCCTTCAGCCACTGTAAAAGTTTGACTCCTAACTAAACATGTGTGTCAGAACTTGATTTTCTACAAAGCAAGAGAAAGGTGCACCGTTCCCGGCGGCACTGCAATGCCAGATCGATGCGTGGAGTGAGCGGAGCAAGCTCCCTTTTCAGCTCCCTCTCCTAAAAATGGGTTTAATACGTTATCCCCATATAGGGGACATGTCAGATATTAAACTGATAAGAACAGATACTACACTTGATCTTAGCCAAAAGGCCGAGAAGCGATGAGGCCCTAGCCTTTGACGTCCAAATCAAGCTCTTGGTACAACCGTCACAGTGTCGCGGTGTCCCGTTTGTAAGCCAGCTTATCAATTGCCGCCACTTAGCAACTCCGCCCATCTGTCTGCTGTGTACTTTTCCCTGCCGCTATACAAAGATGTTTGACTTTTCACCAACTCAAAAGGCTCAGCCATACGGCAAAGTCGGCCAAAAATAGCTTCAACTCATTGCTGTTCCACACCAAAGCCTAGAAATAAAACATACTAGAACAACATCTAGCACACATTTCTTCCACAAACAAGCAGCAAAGTGGGACAGGAGAGCTCACACTTCATTTTGTCATGGAAAGGCCACGCCCACTTCCCCAATTCCAATGGGAACACGGGGAATTGTCATGACTAAACACGCCACTCTGTAGCGTACGCCAGAGAGCTTCTGCAGAGCAACACTGCCGCTTTGTGGACAGACTGCAAAAGCTGACATGTAACTCCAAATCAACAAAGCCACTTCACAAAATGGAGAGCCTTCAACAGGTTAGCACATGGGAATTCTTGACACATTGTGTTTTCTTCTACACACACGCAACAGGGGAGAGCGCGAACGCAGTCCCCCACTACCAGAAATTATGCAGTCGAGATTCCCACATTTGGGGAATTCGCAGGGGTCAGCACAGCCGGAGTGCAATGGCTGAGCCTCACCCTGGGTGAACCACCTTGTTGATCATGGTATCTCCCCTGCCAGGTAAGTATGAGCTGCAGTTAGTGATGGTCCTCTGACACCCGAGGCTCCGACACATGCGCGGTAGCTCATGAAGCAATTGTATCGAACCACTGTGCCGAGGTGTGGTTTGATCACGTGAGTAGTGACGTTTGAAGCACTTGAGTGACGTTCGAAGCAGTTGAGTGCTTCGAATCGCCTGATTGGTTCGGTTTGTTATGTGAATCACGGCGGGATCGAGTGTGTTCAGGGATAGTATATCTATATAGTGGCGGTCATTTGAATTTTTCTTTGCAGAGTAGGTTGGTTTGTTGCGGTTCTTAGGTGTTAGTAGTAGCAGTGTTGATAACGTATTTTTGGAGAATCAGTGTAGATAGAGCAATAGATTTATAAAATGATTTATAAAATAATTATTAAATTATCAAATTAGATAGATAGATGGATATAGATAGAGAGTTATATAGATAGGTTTATAGATATATAGTCCTATGGGTTTTTTCCAAGGCTGGGGAAATAGTTTGTAAAAGAAGAAACCGTTTGAGCCCAAAAACTGTAGAAAAACTATTATTTCTTAATAAAAACTCATAAACAGTTACACAAGCACACCCACTGCCCTGTTCTTTGAGCAAACTGCCCTGTTTCAAGCACACCCTCTTTACCCACGTACACATAAACCTCTCTACCAACGATGCCCATAACATACCATGATATAATCTGTATTTGCACCAGTACCATGTGAAAATTACATTTTGTATTTGTTGAGCACATCTCATTTCAGTGTTTTACAACACAATACATAAATGAAGATTATGTGGGGTTACAATCAATCATGGTCTTCTATTATTATTATTATTATTATTATTATTATGAATAATCCAATTGAAACCACCTTATCATCTGGTGCAGTCAAACAGAAAAGTGCTATTTATCTAGCTCCATGACAGTCAGACACGGAGTCAGACGTGTGTGTTTTGGTTAGGAAAAATCACGTGATTTATGACGTATGAACCACTTCACTGCTTCATTCGGTATCGAAACCCTGTCATTGGTTTAGTTGTCTTGCAACAATGTAGCGTGGGTTCGATTCCCGTCAGAGCTGCGTGTTATTTAGCTCATGAATTAGACATTTGGAATGAGATCACATTTGCCATCTGGGGACTGAACATCCAGTATTCATCATCTTTTAAGCTATGGACTATTTAGACTTGTTTTAGGATAGCTTACGATTCATAACACAAAATATCAGGCCAAGTATATTGCTGTTTCCTACAACAATCAGACGTGTCAAATAATATAGCCTATGTATTTAATATATATATTTAATATTTGTATTTTATTGTGTCAGCTTGAAACCATACAAACATGTAGTGTAGTCGAACAAGAACGTGCATGGCGAATCAAATCCCACACAATCAATGAACCAATAAATGACACATCTTGATTGCACTTCATTTTATTGACCACTAGATGTCCTAGTCGAGTACTGTGTCATTGAAGCCTCGGGTAATGAACCATTTTTTTGAATCAGGTGTCGAAGCTTCAACAAAGCCTCGATCAGCCATCACTAAGCGTACGCCAGAGAGCTTCTGCAGAGCAACACCGCCGCTTTGTGGACAGACTGCAAAAGCTGACATGTAACTCCAAATCAACAAAGCCACTTCACAAAATGGAGAGCCTTCAACAAGTTAGCACATGGGAATTCCTAACACATTGTGTTTTCTTCTACACGCACGCAACAGAGGAGAGCGCGAACGCAGTCCCCCACTACTAGAAATTATGCAGTCGAGATTCCCACATTTGGGGAATTCGCAGTGGTCAGCACAGCCGGAGTGCAATGACTGAGCCTCACCCTGGGTGAACCACCTTGTTGATCATGGTATCTCCCCTGCCAGGTAAGTATGAGCTGCAGTTGGAAGAAAGCGGGTGGTGGTCACCAGGCACAGCACTCTGGCTGACGGTGCCCACAGTGCATAATCCCACATTTCAGTGCCTTGAGCATCAGCTCCCCTTTGTCTGTTACGTTTATGGCTGAAAAGACACAAACACTGCTGCAAATAGGCTGCGGCGTGCGGCAAACGTGCTTTGTTGGATCTACCCATCATGCACTGCTCTGCCAAAAACAAAGGAACACTGTGTGAAATGCCACTAGTCAAGCTGTCTCTTGGGAAAGAAAGCAAAGGCCCATGTGGGACACTTTTCAAAACATTTCACTAAATGAACTAAACACTGACATGAACTACTAACATGTATGGACTTACTGAAAACCTTGGAGCTGATCTGCACTTTCCTGTGGTTTCCTCTTGTCCTTGTAACAGCAGTAGCTCCTCCCTTCCTTGTCAATAATTGTGCAGAAACATCTGAGTGCTTCTTTCTTCCTAAATCATGAGCAAGTCCTGTCCAGCCCAACTGTTTCTGCTCCTGTTTGACTTCTGAACTTGTCTCTGGCTGTGTGTCCACTTACTGCAGCCTCTGACACCAGACTGTAGAATGTTGATACATCAAAGGCATCAAAGGACAAACACACACACACTCACACATACTGGTACTTATATCTTTGTGAGGACACTCTCTGGCATAATGCATTCCCTCGCCCTAACCTCTCTCTCTTTTAGCATCTCAGACCTATGTCAGTACCTGTGCCTCTGTCAAAGAATTCAAAAAAAAAAAAAAAAAACACTAGACCTGTACACACATAAAGTCATGTATTCATCTGTGAAAGTGTGTTTGATGAGTGCAAAGTGAAAATGCTGCATGAACCTTGTTTTTGTAAAAGCTTTTCTTGTTTCCTTTGCTTCTTACAACTGTATATTTTTCAAGCATCATCTGTCATATTGAAGAAATAAGTTCATTCAGTAGCGTTATTTCTTTTTTTATTGTCATCATGTACACTTTTCTTGTCTCAAAGACGCCAGCATCCCCACCAAATCCTAAAAATAAAGTATACCAACGAAATAACAACATCTAGCGCGCATTTCTTCCGCAAAGGAAGAGCAAAGTCGGACAGGGGAGCTCACACTTGTGGCGCTCTATAAAGATGTTTGACTTTTCACCAACTCAAAAGGCTCAGCCATAAGGCCAAGCCAGCCAAAAATAACTTCAACTCATTGGTGTTCCTCTCCACGGAAGTCTTTAGTAAAAGGCGAAAGACTTGTGCGTTATGAAGAGAAACAAGAGTCAGAACAGGCCTGTCTCAGAGAGCAGCTGAGGACCCTAGTCGTCCCGGCTACCACCGTCGCGGTGCGCCTCCCTTGGCTTGCCGCGTGCTAAATCCCAGCCTCCCCACCACCTCCAGCCTGAAAAATCCAGGCCTGGCTTTTACATGGAGACTACAAAGTCTGGGAAACCATCAGGCGTCTTCAGGGAGTCCGCGACCAATCATCGTAGCTGAGGTGCACTGTGTTGTTGAGCTGGGTTCCCTGGGTGTTATCAGTAAATCAACTTACTGGTTGTGCACAATTCACTTGATAAAAACTTAGCCGCATGTTCCTTCAGCCACTGTAAAAGTTTGACTCATAACTAAACGTGTGTCAGAACTTGATTTTCTACAAAGCAAGAGAAAGGTGCACCGTTCCCGGCGGCACTGCAATGCCAGGTCGATGCGTGGAGTGAGCGGAGCAAGCTCCCTTTTCAGCTCCCTCTCCTAAAAATGGGTTTAATAAGCTGACATATAACTCTAAATCAACAAAGCCACGTCACAAGATGGAGATGAACCACACTAGTTTAGGGATGATATTTTTTTGTTTATTGTGAATCAAAACTGGAGATAAAAGGCTTATAGCACCTAGTATTCCCAGGTGGTGTCCCATCCAAGTTCTAACCAGGCCCTACTCTACTTATCTTTCGAGATCAGGCGAGATCGGGCGTGCCAAGGGTGGTATGGCCGTGAGCAACACCAACCCATATAAAAAGTCTCTTTATACATGCTAAAACGCCACTAACAAATCCAATGTTTAATAGAGACAATAATCATCTGGATTTCTCTACAAATCCAAGCACAAGAAGCAATCAAAAATCACCTTATCCACCTGACGAGAATTCTCTGACTATCCATCATCTGATAAAGGCTGTTACTGAGTCTGATCACTTATAGATCCATTCCTGTCCAACATTGAGTAAGATGTAAGATGTAAGATGGAAATATTTAAAACAGCTACGTTTTGTGTGTGTGCCCAAACACTTTTTGGCTGAACATCGTGTTCTTGTGTCCTTAAATATCACATCAGGTTAACAAACAAATCATCTGAACAAAACATTTCACTAAATGAACTAAACGCTAACATGAACTACTAACATGTACTGACTTACTGAAAACCTTGGAGCTGATCTGGACTTTCCTGTAGTTTCCTCTTGTCCTTGTAACAGCAGTAGTTCCTCCCTTCCTTGTCAATAATTGTGCAGAAATATCTGAGTGCTTCTTTCTTCCTAAATCATGAGCAAGTCCTGTCCAGTCCAACTGTTTCTGCTCCTGTTTGACTTCTGAACTTGTCTCTGGCTGTGTGTCCACTTACTGCAGCCTCTGACATCAGACTGTAGAATGTTGATATATCAAAGGCATCAAAGGACAAACACTCTCTCTCTCTCTCTCTCTCTCTCACACACACACACACACACACACACATTGTTGTCTTAATATAGTTATGAGGACACATCATAACTGAAAGCCTAACATTAACCAAAACATAACCCATACTAATGATATTGAACCTCCTCAAAAATACCAAATGAATTACAACAATAATCACTCAGGACCATTCAGCTGGGTTGGTGAATTCAGCACCAAGGACAGCAGCAGCTGAACTGTACACAACTACATGTACTAACACACAGCAAATTCACAAAGTACTCAAATCTGGAGTCAGGCAAAAAAGTGTGAATAAGTTACATTTCTGGAGTTTATTTTATAACTCTGACTACAGTTTGTGTTAAGGTGTACACCCAGGCCGAGTTGAATTTTGGACTTTATTCCCTGGTGTTCAGGATCTGGTTTTAACTCTGTCCCTGGAGTTCACGACGCATTTTATCGCGGCATGAGCAGCACAAGGAACGTCGTCGTCACAAGGCTGGTAAGAGCATGATTTTTACCAGAAAGTACTTTAAATGTGTGATATTTTGTCATTGTTCTCACTTTATCTACTGACATTTAAAAATTCATATTGTGCTGCACTTATATTTTGAGAGATTTGTATCTTGACACAGACAAAAATATGTGATTGTGAGAAGTGGATGATAAGAATTCCAAAGTACAGTATTTAATCAGTTCATATTAAGCTGTATGTGTTGTCTGCATTTCAGACCTCCCATCTACTGAAGCATCTATGAACCTGGCTGATCGTTCAGACCTGACAGAATATGTGACCCTCACTACTTGTGGTAAGCAGAGTTATAGGTAATGGTAATGTTTTGTCTTGAGACAGGTAATATCCAGCCAGGTATGTGATATAGTTTTAATGTGCTGGACTTTAGATTTCATTTGCCTTATACTTGTGTGTGTGTGATCTTCAGATTTAAGTGTCCTGCAGCAAGGGTGTGAAGTAGGGCTGGACGATTTTAGGAAAAGGTCTAATTGCGATTTGTCTGGCAGATATATCCACATTTTTCAGCTCTGTTAGCACGTTTTCTTTACACTCTGTGTACAGCTGTGGGATGGCAACCTGGCTGAAGTAGGTGCAGGAGGGAATCACATATCTTCTGTCCAGCGTGTGGAGGAGGTTTTTAAATCTTTGGTGACCATGTGAACAGTCACCACGTCATCTCCCGGTGTCTTCAGCTGCTCTTATCAAATGGAGTTATGCTGGCGAAACATGATATAATTGTCTGTTGGCTTCTTTGGGCCTGAGCATCATTCTCAGACTTTTCACCGGAACTTTTTCCTCATGCAAATACCTGTGGTGGTTTTTCAGGTGTCGGTATAAACTGGTTGTGTTCTGCTGGATGTTGCAACTTTAGCGCGACAGGTTTTGCACAGTACCTAGTGATGGGCAAATGATACTGAGGCTTTAGAGCTTGTGTCACTCTTCCTGAAGCAGAGTGATTCAAAACGCTGTGTCAGAGCTTGTATCAAAACATCAGTGTCACATGACCGATGTTTCGCTTTTCGCTTCATTGCTTCAAAATGTTTCGAAGCTTTTCATTGGCTCATAGTCTTTCCATGTATGTCATTGGCTCATGGCGTTTCAATGCATCCTGAGCCAATGACAGTTTGACAGGTTTGACAGATTTGAGTGGTTTGGTGCCATACCAGCTATATAAGATGCATCATTATGCTTCAAAATGGGGTTGTGAGGAGACAGAGATTTGGAGAGTGAGAGTATTTTGGCAAGTTTCATGGCGACGTTCTAAAGTTTGGGATCATTTTGATCTCATACCACCAAATAAGGTATAATGCAGTTTATTGCATAGATTTTATGTTTCCATAATTGAATTGTATTTTTAATCTTTAAATGAGTCTCAAAATTACAATTGCTTGTAGGTGCGGTGTTTGCTCTGCACACAAGAGTTGTCTTACAGCAACAACACATCATCTATGCTGAGACACTTACGTACCAGGCATGATGACAATCATACCCAGCAAACCAGTGACCCTGTCAACACTGGAAATCCTGACAGTAAGCTAAATATATACATATATATAGTTCATATATGTATGTGCATCTATTTATTGTAGATGATGTGTATCATATTCATATAGCAACCTTTCTCCAACACAGTGTCCAGAAAACAGCAGCTGGATGAGGCCTTGGTGGACATGATAGTTAAAGATGGTCAGCCTTTTTCTGTTGTTGAGAATGAAGGGTTCCAAAATTTCATTAAAATCCTGGACCCATCATGCTCCATTCCAAGCCGCAAAACTGTAAAGGCAATGGTGGAAGCAAGGTACACTGTAACCAAAGAGAAGGCCTTGGTCTGTTTGATGGTTACTGATGGAGCTCACAATATTGTGGCAAGTGTTACTCAGTTAAACGTTAGACGTATTTATTGCTTTGCCCACATGCTGAATCTCATTGTCAAAAAATCACTCTGTCAGACTTCTGAGCTGGAAAACATGCGCAGTAGGCCCCGAAAAATAGTGGCACACTTCAAGTCCAGTTCAAAAGCAAAGGAAAAGTTGTGCTCTATTCAAGCTAATATGGGCATGTCCCCAAAAAAGCTTGTTCAAGAGGTCGAAACCAGATGGAACAGTACTTATGCCATGCTCCATAGGCTCCATAGGCTTTATGAGCAGAGAGAACCTTTAGGGGCAGCCCTGGCATCACTTAGCACTGACAGAGTGCCTTTCACTGCTGATGACTATGCAGCAATCAACCAGTGCCTGACAGTTTTAAGGCCATTCTATCAGGCAACTGTTGAGCTTTCTAGGAAGGAGAGTGTTGGGGTCAAAGGCAATTCCTATAGCCAAAATGCTGAGACATGTCATTTCTGCCAAATGTGCCCAAATGGCTCCTTGTATTGGTGCCACGCTTGCCAACCATTTGAAAACTGATTTGAATGAACAATTCAGTGGCTTGGAAAAGGTGAACTCCCTGTCTGTGGCCACCATCTTGGATCCATGGTTTAAACAGGCTGGCTTTACTAATCAAAGCAATGCTCAGGCTGCTGTAGAAAGGCTGACACCAAAGTGTGCCAGTCTTATTGAAGATGTGCCACTGGTGACTGCAACAACATCTGCCAGTGCTGGGGAGCTAGTCAGCCAGAAGAGGAGCTGACTGAAGCCTGTGACAGTAGAAAAAGTTATTATTTCTATTTATTTATTATTAAATTATATTTCTCAATAAAAACCCGTGAAGACAAAGACAAACACCATGATCATTTGCAAAGTAAGAAGGATCTCTAATCCTGTTAGGGACTTTTTTTGACATAAAGAAATAAAGCTCAAAGCTTTAAATAAACCCTTAACCAACATTTAACCCTTAATATAATTTACATTTATTCTTTGGGTCAATCTGGAATGTGTTTTAGAGTATGGGGGAGAGCATCTGCATATTTTATTGTAATGATGATATAATCATTATTTGGTATGAATGAACAAAACACTTGAATGACCACACAGACTTTTCTGAACTTTTATTCCTGTCATGGGATTGAAACAGTGCCAGTGCTTCAGTCGTTCTCTTTAGAAGGTGCTATGGCTTCAGTTGTCCACCAGATGTCACTGTGACTGAAGTCTTGAAGCTTTGAATCTTTTTGGGCACAATTGTTAGGAAAGCTTCAGTGCATCATGAGGCTTCACTTGCCCACCACTACTTCTTAATTTAGGAAATTTTAAAAAATGATGGCCGGAGTCACAAATAGCATTTGAGCGGTGCCTTTATTTACAGCCAAAAAAAGAAGTGCTGTCAAAAAGCAAGGCAAAACTAACAAAAATTAAATCCATAATTTACTGGGTATTACATCCCTCACTCTCTCCTCGAGTGCTTTGTTGGCCGGAGCATTATAAACCCTAAGCCCCTCCCAAGACCAACCAATTTACAATCAGTGCATTAAATGAGATCTCTGGTCACCACATCTTCATAATCAGGTCCCACATTAAACTCACAACAAAACACAAATCATCATTTCAATAATTCACTCATACATGAACCTGCTTCATCATCCATTATATTAATGCCAAACCAAAATCCCCCTCTCCCGCAATTAAGCAGCTGTACAGGTTCCTCCTACCACTATATAAAGCAGCCTTCTTCAGCTGCTCTGGTTCAGCCCCCAGGCACAGAGAAGGAGAGGACCAAGATGGCAGCAGCACTGGTTAAAGCATATGAGTGAATAAACCATCTTGAAATAACAGAGCTGGTGTGTAGTGTGTTTCTTACGTTTTACTGTGAGGGTTGGATATATGGTGTATGAACATTTGTCCATTGTGGTGTGTGCACTCACCAGGAAAACAGTGGGAATCATTTGTTATGAACCATGAATGGGTACAGGGCTGAGTGTCTGTCCTACCATGTGCTACCAGTGAGCAGTGACACAGTCTTCATCACAGAGGGAAAAAGGAAAAAGACAAGAAGTAGACAGAGGACAGATACACAAGGGCTAGGGTTTCAAAGGGTCTGGTCACAATGCAGATAGAACTGAGAGACAGGAAGAGGGAGAGAGATGCTGAGAGCAGTGGTCAGATGGACATGTGCTCTGGAGATGCAGATGATCAGGTGAGAAAATCAGCTACAGCATCAGATGTTGTTCCAGGGATCAGTAAACTTTCAAGTGGCCTCATGATATTGTGTCCACATGGTGTCGTATATTTAAACACTGTAAAAATATGAAATGAGGGGTCAGCAAGGACCTGTTACAGTCACTGCTGTGGCCAAGAACACTAAGGGGGAGGGGACAGGTGTAGAAACCCCAAGACAGACGGACGAGTCAGTTAAAGTCCTCTTTATTAAACTCAAAATCACTGGATCAAAGTCCAAGGCCAGGAAACAAAACTTATACAACTAAATTGTCCAAGAAGGAGAAAAACTTCAGAAGCTCAAGTTCAAAACTTAAAACTCAGAAGTCAAATCCCAGGTAACAGGTAACACTAAGGACAGGACAGCAGGTGAACACAGAGTCCAGGATGAGGAAAGCAGGTACAACCACAGCAAGAACACAGCAGGAACAGACTTGGACAAAACACTGGTGAACACAGTCTCAGAGACAAGGGAAGAATGAGACTTAAATACACTAGGGATAATTGACAACAGGTGACACACATTAGGGCGGGACAGACAATCAGCAAAGGAGGGAAACAGGAAAAAGACAAGAAGTAGACAGAGGACAGATACACAAGGGCTAGGGCTTCAAAATAAAACGGGAAAAGCAAAACCAAAACTCAAGAGACCAAAAGAAGAGTAAGATGAAATCTTAGTTATTACCTCACACAGTGAAACCACTGAGTACATTTGTGAATAGTTGTCTCTGTTCAGGAAGCAGCCTGACTTCCTCTAGTAAATAATAACAAATAAGGAGCTCTTACATGGACTTATACAGTAAACAATCATCACAATCATTTCAAGTTTCCATCATATTATTCCTGAGATAATATGAAACATTTCCAAATCAGCACTTCAGGAGCTTTGGCACCTTCTAGAGACAGTTAGTGGAAAGAAGCTCAGGTGAAGAGCAGATTTCATTGTTGACTCTCTTTATCATCACACTTTGTGAATGTGTTCCTCTTCTGCTCTCAGCTTTCTTACCCTGGACTTCATCTGTCAGCCAGTGATGATGTTTAACCCAGCACGTGCTTCATGGTCCACTTCTGTTTATCTGAACATCTCAGCTGCCATCCCTGGTGGGGTGAGTGCAAAGAGGTTTGGAAACAATATAGAGATGACATTTCTGGAAATCACATTCAAAATGATCAACTTTACTCAGTACCCTAAAACAGCTCCTATTGGCCCACATTTTCTCTGCTCCTCCTCTGTTTAGGGGCCAGGAACCATGGTCAAGCCCTAAATGTTACATGGACACTTTTCTTCATCACTACACAAGTGTTTATTTTTGTACAAGTTCATGTGTAAAGCTGGAAATAATGCACACACAGCTAATTTTAGCCTCTGGAATAAACTCTGTGTGAGTTAAAATCAACTCAGTCTGAGTGAACATGTGTGACCATAGAATAGACTCTGTGGCAGAGTAAAAATAACTGAAACAGAGTTAACTTGAACTCCTCCTGGTGTTTGCTTTTATTTGTGCAAATACATTTAAAAATTCAATACATGACACTTTGAATTAATTCCTGCCTTAAAACTGTAAAATTTAACAGCACACAGGCAGCAAATAATGCCAAGGAAAAACATTTGTGAAGTTGTACAAAACACTGTAAACAACACATTACTGCATAATAAAATGTCCGTACCCACGGATTACAACGAGCTCTGAGCAGACCAAGGATCACTACATGGACAGCTGTGGATTATTATGGACTCTGCTTATGTATTTTTGTGGTTATCATGACATGATAATGGCAAACCACAGCCATCACAATCTCCCAGCCGGACAACGAGTCACTACTCCAGAGACTTTCTGCTGTGTCTCGCACTTCCTCCATCGCGAAACGAGCCCACTGACAAAGATACATTCCCTGAGGAAATCCGACGGGACTTTGACTCCACAAACTACACGAAAAAGAAGGTAACCAGGAGGGGGAAGAGAAAGGGCGGAATTAGAGCTAGACTGAAGAGAGAGAAATGCAGATGTCGTGAGGTCCCATCTGTGATCCTGGTGAATGTGCGCTCTTTGAGCAACAAGGTGGACGAGCTGCAGGCCAATGTTAACTACATGCACGGATATAGAACTGCATCAGTGCTCGCTTTCACAGAAACTTGGCTTGGCAATAATGACAGTGATGACACGCTGCACATCGACGGCTTTGACCCCGGATCCGACTCGACCGGGACACAGAACGCACCGGGAAGCTACATGGCGGAGGTGTGTGTTTCTACGTTAACACACGCTGGTGCTCCACGGTCGTCGTCAGAGAGGAACTGTGCAATGCAGACATTGAGCTTCTGTCCGTCTCTCTTCGCTCCTTCTATCTTCCAAGGGAGTTCCCTCAGCTCTTCTTCATCCTGGTTTACATTCATCCCAGAGCAAATGCAACTGCAGCTGCTGAACACATAAAGGACACTGTAAACAGACTAGAACTCATGTCACCAGACTCTCCTAAATTCATACTGGGTGACTTCAATCACTGCACAGTTGACAAATCCCTGAAAGGATTTCAGCAGTACATCACCTGCACGACTCGACTAAAGAAAACACTGGATAAATGTTATGGATCTATCCCCAATGCCTATAAGTCTATTGCTCTTCCTCCTCTGGGCTCCACAGACCACCACACCATCCTGTTGGCACCAGCCTACTTCCTGGTCATAAGGAGAATAGAGAGGACAGTCAAAAACATCAAGCAATGGACTAATGACAGCATTGCCACTCTGCAGGGATGCTTTGAAACCACAGCCTGGGACAACATCCTGGCATCCACCAGTGACATTAGTGAGCAAGTAGATGCTGTGTCATCATACATTTCTTTCTGTGTGGACAATATCATTCCCTCCAAACAGGTCACCATCGTCCCCAACAACAAACCCTGGATAACCAAAGAGCTCAAGGAAATCCTCAACAAAAAGAATGTTCTTCACTGGTGAACAGAGAGGTGAAAGCTGCCATCAGAAAAGCCAAGACAGAGTATAAGACTAAGGTGGAGAATAAATTCACTGAAGGAAATCTACGCTCAGCTTGGCAGGGGATTAAGAACATGGCTGCTGTAAATAATATACGCACCACTCACAAGACCATCCAGGTGGAAGGCAGCAGCCCAGCGTCCCTCCCCAACGACCTCAACTCCTTCTTTTCCAGATTTGAAAAAGACAACACCTCCAAAACAGAAACCTTTATCTCCTCCCTCACTAATGCTGAAGTGGAATTATCCTTCAGCACAGAGGAGGTGGTAAGAGCTCTGAGGAGGACCAAAACAACCACAACACCTGGTCCTGACTATATCAGTGGACATGTGCAGAGCAGCTGGGAGGTGTGCTGCAGCTGCTGTTCCAGATTTCTCCTCTGCATTCAACATCCTGCAGCCACACATCCTGGCAGAGAAACTACACCATCGTTTCCACCTGCCGGAGCAACTAATCCATTGGGTCATAAACTTCCTGACCAACAGATCACAGAGAGTGCTGGTCAATAACACCGATGACTGCAGGTCCACCCACCCAGAGTGTCATCTGGTTAAATATGCTGATGACACAGTTCTCCTGTCCCTGCTCTCTGGCTGCTCTCACCACCATGGCCCAGCACTCCAGCAGTTTGTGGACTGGTGCGACAACTCTGCACTGGAGCTGAATGTGGAGAAGACAAAGGAGATGGTGGTGACCTTCTCTAGGAAGCAGAGGGAGCTGGCTACAACATCTGTCAGCACAAACCACAGGAAGCCAGTAGAGACAGTGGAGGAGTACAAATATCTGGGAACAATATTTGACAACTCCTTCACTTTCACTGCTAACACCGAGGAGATCCTCAGAATATGCCAGCAGCGACAGTACCTACTGAGGAAACTTAACTCCTTTGGGGTGAACAGCACCATTCTGAAGACATTCTATCACTCCTTCATAGAGAGTGTCATGACATTCTCTATAACCTGCTGGTTGCACTCCATCTCTCTTCAGAACAGGAACCATCTGCAGAGCACAGACAAGGTCTGCTCCTAAATCATTGGACTTTCACTTAGATCACTGAACACAGTGTGTGAGCAGCAGACACTGAGGACAGCACATGCAGGACTCAGAGGAGAAGAACAACCTTCATTTGCAGAGCTGTTCTGCTCCTCAATTCCCTACCTACTCAAACCATCAAACCATTTTAACTGGACCAGACTCAACTGTTTTTAAGGACAGGCATTCCCAGTGATAGCTGCTTGATAACCTGCTTGACAGATTCCTCTAAATTTTCAGTTGTATAAAGAACTACAGTATTTGGTTCACCACTCCCCAAAAGCTTGGCTATAACTGAAGCACACACGTCTTTGTTGTGAGTAGAACCTGAAGGAGCTGCTTCAGTATTTTGGAAATGAGATGAAGTATTTCATCAGTTACAGACTGAGAATTGTTTACTGTCTCTGTGTCGTTGTTGAAAGGGATCTGGTTAGACACACTTGTGTTATCAATGGAGCTGTGTATCTTAATGAGATGTCTCCTGAATCCACAATAACTAGAGAGACTTTTACCTGGATACATGGCATGAATTCATTTGAGGTTCCTGAACAAAAGCAACACTGAACCAAAGGATGAATTGCAGAGGAAACATCTCAACATTTTGGCTAAATAAGCTACTTATGGTTTGTTTAACAGCTTTGCTCTGAGCTCTTTTACTCTGTCTGCAAAAATGTGTACAGGCTGGAGAGAGCGTCATCATACTTCACACTGAAAACAAAATGTGACTTGAACAGCTCATCAAAAGCACCAAAGGATGTACATGACTGACATGACAGAAGCTTTTTGTCCAAGACAATATAAAAGGTGAAAACCTGGGTCTTTGAAGTTTCTGTGGCAAGAAGATATGGCTGATGGGTTCCTTCAGTGGTCAGGAGATGTTCCTCAAGGCTTTGGGATGACTGAAACAAGAGAAATATGTTTACAAAAATGTGTTTCTAAAACTCAGCAACATCTACAGTATTTGGAAGTTTTGACAAACCTTCTGAAATTTTACCAGATGATCCGTTGCCTCTCCGACGCTGATCTTTGTGGGATGCTTTCTTCCAGCTGGTTGTGAAGTGAGAAGATGAAGCAGCACCAGAAGAGAAGCCATGTTGCTGTCCTACTCTGGGGACAGAGTGAAAAGTACTTTTACACTCATTATATATATTAAGTAGTGTGTTTATGATATTGCTCTGTGCATTGTTCTAATGGTTTTACTATGATCTTAAACATATACACATATAACAACTATTAATGGCCCAGTCATTATAAATCTGTGCTGCAGAGCAAAGCAATGTTCAGCCCTCACACTGTATCTTAACTGCAGACTTAAGTGGCCTATTTAGACTCAGAGATGCTTTTGTAAAATAAATCAATAAAAACACAATAAACTGACGACTGCTGGACAACTCACATAACTGCATTACTATTCTGATGATAACTGTACCTGCTTCATCAGCAGTGTCAGATCCTTCATTCAGAGCAGCTTTCAGTTGTTGTTTTAAGAGAGACGTCTCTTTCAGGTTCCTGCCTCCTTGATAACTTTATCTTTAAAACTGCTGTTCCATTTTTCAAGGAACCTTGAAGCAACCTCTGCTCCAAACATCAGTGAGAAGTCTTGCAAAATCTAAATAAAAAGAGAAAAACAACATTTTCAAATGTTTAAAATAAACCAATATTTTTACTTAAAAAAATATATTTAATACTAACCAGTCCCATGACATCCAAGAAACATGGAAACTCAAAGCTCAACCGCTGTGGATCATGAAGAATCTGCTGACAGTAGTAGAAGGTTTCTCTCATCCTCTGGAAAACTAAGTCAGGATCAGCTGTGTGGTGAAGGAGAGATATGGCTTCCATGCATTCATCTCTGATTGGCTGATCATCATATGTTCTGGATGATGTGGGACCTCCTTTTAGCTCCACTCTACTCTGGGATGAAGAGGTGGTTCTTCTGCACATTAAAACTATATCACATACCTGGCTGGATATTACCTGTCTCAAGACAAAACATTACCATTACCTATAACCCTGCTTACCACAAGTAGTGAGGGTCACATATTCTGTCAGGTCTGAACGATCAGCCAGGTTCATAGATGCTTCAGTAGATGGGAGGTCTGAAATGCAGACAACACATACAGCTTAATATGAACTGATTAAATACTGTACTTTGGAATTCTTATCATCCACTTCTCACAATCACATATTTTTGTCTGTGTCAAGATACAAATCTCTCAAAATATAAGTGCAGCAAAATATGAATGTTTAAATGTCCTACCATCATCACTGTAGATGAAAAAACACAGATCTTTGAAACATCCTCATCCACCTCTGCTCCCTGTTGATCTGTGACTTTCAGTGTTGTAGTCTCTGGGATAAGAAACTTCTGCTGGACTATACCATAACAACTCCACGTTACAACATGTTTACATCTTTATTCATTTAATACTAAACATCTGACTGACCTGCACTGAGAAAATCTGAGAAGCAAGCCTCTTCCAGTTTAATGTCCTTCTTCTTCCCTCCATGTTGTACTTTGATCAACATGTTGGTTTGACATAAAGGAAGAAAATGACATATGTCTGAGAATAACATGTTCAAGTTAAAGTTTATCCCAACTACACACTGTTAAAATACACGTTTCTCACCGCTGTTCAAAACAGCAAGGCTACAGTTTATAAGCTCAACTGTTAGCATGCTAGCCAAAACTGACTTTACAGCTGCGTCTGCGCCGTTGAGCCGGAAATTATTCTCTTAAAACAGCGACATGCGGTTGCATTGTTGGATGGTTATTTCCAAAACAGTGTTGATTACCTTCAAGATGCGCGTCGTCATTAATTTGTGAAGCTTATCAAACAGTTTGTCATTACCGTCATACAGACACATCACACGCCACAGACAGTATGGCCGACATTAACGTTTGAGTGAAAGCTAACAGCTCCACAATGGCAGCTAAGGACAGTTAGCTAACTAATGCTGCGGGAGCTACTTGCTCTAAATAATGGAGTAAAAGCAATGGGGTTACGTTCAACATCAAGTTCGCTGTCATTAGCGGTACTATGTAAGTAGATAAAGTGAGAACAATGACAAAATATCACGCATTTAAAGTACTTTCTGATAAAAATCATGCTCTTACCAGCCTTGTGACGACGTTCCTTGTGCTGCTCATGCCGCGATAAAATGCGTCGTGAACTCCAGGGACAGAGTTAAAACCAGATCCTGAACACCAGGGAATAAACTCCAAAATTCAACTCGGCCTGGGTGTACACCTTAACACAAACTGTAGTCAGAGTTATAAAATAAACTCCAGAAATGTAACTCTTTCACACTTTTTTTTTTTTTGCCTGACTCCAGATTTTAGTACTTTGTGAATTTGCTGTGTGTTAGTACATGTAGTTGTGTACAGTTCAGCTGCTGCTGTCCTTGGTGCTGAATTCACCAACCCAGCTGAATGGTCCTGAGTGATTATTGTTGTAATTCATTTGGTATTTTTGAGAAGATTGAATATCATTAGTATGGGTTATGTTTTGGTTAGTGTTAGGCTTTCAGTTATGATGGTTAAGGTTAGGTTAAGAGGCAAGGGAGTGACTTATGGCAACGTGTTCTCACAACTATAGTAAGAAAATAGAGAGAGAGAGAGAGTGTGTGTGTGTGTGTGTGTTTGTTTGTCCTTTGATGCCTTTGATGTATCAACATTCTACAGTCTGATGTCAGAGGCTGCAGTAAGTGGACACACAGCCAGAGACAAGTTCAGAAGTCAAACAGGAGCAGAAACAGTTGGACTGGACAGGACTTGCTCATGATTTAGGAAGAAAGAAGCACTCAGATATTTCTGCACAATTATTGACAAGGAAGGGAGGAGCTACTGCTGTTACAAGGACAAGAGGAAACTACAGGAAAGTCCAGATCAGCTCCAAGGTTTTCAGTAAGTCAGTACATGTTAGTAGTTCATGTCAGTGTCTACTTTAGAAGTTAATGTTTTGAAATGTTTTGTCCAAATGATATGTTTGTGAAATTGGGACAAGTAATCATACCCATAAGCCCAGTGGTTTGATTGTGTGCTTATCATTCATGGACAATATTGAGGTTTTTTTTTTTTGAATGCTGATCATGACTGTGAGATATTCTCATGGTTGCTCAACTTCTTAACTTTGTTTTGGTGTGATGCACTGTAGTTTGTGTTAAAGGAAAGGATTTCTAGGAAGTCTGTACTGTCTGCAACAAGATCCTTTCTAAAGAAATTCTAATGGAAATGATGGAGCATAAAATCCACAGTCCCTGTCCTGTGGAAAAGTTGACTTCCAGAGTTGAAAAGAAGCAAACATGAGGCTTCAACAGTCTGAGTAGATCAAGTTTCTATCTTCCAGGTATTTTTAGTCCAAAATTCTCCTCTTTGTGTTTCTACACCTAATGTTTCCTTGCAAAGCTGTGGTGGAGAGATGGAAACACAGAGAGGACATTCTGCACTAAAAGACAAACATTTGAAGATACTCACTTGATTCTGTTTAACAATGCTGATGAATTTTGGAATTGGGCTTTTTCCATTAGCACATAAGCTGTGATGGCATGCATTTCCATTACAGCCTCACAGGAGTTAGCAGGGTAGCTGTGCCAAATTGCACTGTGTTGGTCCTGCTTGGTAGCAGAGCTGACCATTGCCAACCTATGACATTCTCCTCCCTTTAGCTGTGTCTGCAGTTGCTACCCTCCTGTGTGTCTATGCTGTAGACTAGAGAGAAAGCTCTATTCTTAATTCTCTCTGTTTTCAGCTCTCAAGACTTTTGCAGCTTCTACCTGAACCTCTGTGATCTGGGGTTTACTTTCACTCCTCTGTTCCAGTTTGGACTTTCAGATATCAGCCTTATTTCACTGTTTACTGATCATTTTCAGCCACATCACAGCTGTTATGTTACTACTAATGCAAAGCAAACTTTTTGCTGTTTCTTTTAAACTATGAAAAGGTTGTAAGAAAATGAAATGTGTTTCTCAGTGAGTTAGCATCACTTTATTAGTGGTTCAGATGAACAAATCAGTTTGCTGTGCAGTAAAGTGGAAGAAACACTTGCAGCGTTCCAGCACAGCTTTAGTGATAGTGGCTGTTCACAGCATGGCTTAATGTGAGTACACCTCCACAATGGAAAACACTATTTGTTAGAACGAGGAGTATATTGATTTTAGATGTCACATTTCCAGGCCACTCACCTTCCCAGTTTAGTATAAGGAAGCTGGTATATTTGTTTGGAAAGCTTGCTCTGTGGTTTTGAAGCCACGCCTCCTTGTCTCTTGTGGCCCCAGTCAAATTCACTACATCCCAAACAATATGTTCCCTTTTGAAACCAAAATGAAAGTTTTGTGTTCATGGTGATATATACATTGACAACTGGAAGTTATTACCAATCATCGTAACTTATTTGGAAACTTTTCTGTACATACATAGGGTCATTGGTAAATCTTTGGTCTAAGGTAGAAGGAGTCAGTTTTAGAAAACCTAGGACATTTACTTTCAACAGAGTCCCTTCCTACAACTGCTCACTTAGTCCGGTGGTTGTGGAGCATAAAGATCACTTCTTTGTAGAAGACGGCGTCTTGGACCTCCTGAAAGTCCATAGCAGTAATGACATCATCATCACTATTAATGGCGACCACTGACCTTCTTCATACTGAGCAAGAGGTAGAAGTCTGAGGCCAAATCAGGTCAAATCAGGCCAAGGACCACCTTGGCAGCTTGTGTGATACATTATGTTTCTGTTTGTTTTCTATGAAACTGTGAATATTATTACCTGACTGGATGAATAGAACACAAGAGAGATTTGTTTGTGCAGATAGATGAGACCTTAATGTGTCGACTAACCCTTATTTTAAGATGCACACACACACTTTTTACTGCAAGTAGTTATAGTTTGTTATGTCAGAGCAGCATCAGGTAAAACAATGAAGAATGATCAATACAAATCCTGATTTGCTGTAAGTTGTATATTCTCCATGATGGTGTGTGTGTATGTGTGTGTGTGTGTGTGTGTGTGTGTGTGTGTGTGTGTGTGTGTGTGTGTGTGTGTGTGTGTGTGTGTGTCCTCAGTGAAGTGTATCAGTCTCTGCAGTAGCTTCCAGCTGCAGCAGTCACTTAAGTTTCTGTTCAGTCTGACTGAGGGAGGTTTTTGTACGACGCTTTTTCACTGTGTGAACACATTCTGACTGTTCAACCAGTGATAACTCTGACAGTAGTAAACTGCTGCATCTTCAGCCTGGACTCCACTGATGGTCAGAGTGAAGTCAGAGTTTGATCCACTGCCTGTAAAACGAGCTGGAATCCCTGATACTCGATTGGAAGCACCAAAAAAAAGCTGTTTAGGTTTGTCTCCATCTCTCTGTTGGTACCAGGCTAAATAGTGGTTTGGGCTGCTATAATAAACGTCCTGACTGGTTCTACAGCTGTAGAACCAGTCAGGACGTTGATGAGCTGAATGAGCTGTGAAGAAAACATGGAAGTGAATCTTTCTTTTCAAAGCCAAACAAAAAAGTGTTCATGTGTTGTTACCTGCTTCATTTAACTACGTTTCAGTTCATCTACAAGTGATGTAGTTTGCTCACACTTTAAATATATTGTTTAATACCCTGTTAAACACAGTGATCATTATACTGTAGCTTACTATACTATTAATTTTTTTCAATTCAATTTAATTTTTTTATTTAGAGTCAGTCAGCTGTAGCTGTCCTCATGCTGTTTCCCCCTCAGCACTGAGACAGGTGTCCTAAAACTGATAAGAATTCTATGAAAGAATTAATTTAAGGCCAATTACACCAAATCATTTTCATTGTCTGACCCAGGTTGTTTTTTCAGTGCAGTGATGTGAAATGTTTATCAATAAACACAGATCCTTTATCCATGAATATCCTATGATTATGAAATGACAGATAAGAAAATGATTCTGCTAAAGACAGAAAGAATTTAGTTTATCAATTCATATACGAGAAAAATGATTCCACCCTCCCAATGATTTCTAATTTTGTTAACATAGAGGAAGAACTTGAGTTTCAACTAGATTTTCCTCCCAGAAAAACTCACCTCATAGTTCGTCCATGCAAGCAGCTTATTATGACCATGGTTACATTTTATTGATCGGTGACCTGTTGCTGTAATTGCAATCATCAAAGGAGCAACAGAGAAAGTCGGGTGATGCTGTGTAAAGAGGAACAAAATCTGCATATGGAGGAGGTCAGGACGGATGGATGGTCAACAACACACAGGACCGTCATGTGGGAGACTGCTGCTCGTTTTATGTATTAAACCAACAGTCATCATTGTTTCTTTGGTTCATGTGTCTTTATTATTGTAACCAGGGTTACGGAGGTTCAAGTTTCTGTGCCTAAACTAAACCAAACAGAGACCATTACATGAGCAAGTTTATATTTTAACCATGACAGTGAAGGCTCTGTACACCTGCTGCTGTAGGGAAACTATTTCATGAGACATTCCTGGGTCGCCTCAGAGGGGGTTTGTTATTATTGGTTTTAAAAAATTTATCTCTGTTTGGTAAAATGTGGATTCCAAACACTGTAAAACATTTAATGGACATCAGAAATTAGAGAATGCAGCCATAAAGCCTGCTTTAAAGTCTGGTCTGATTAGTAAATGAAAGAAGGAAAGATGAGAATTTTTGGGATGTATAACAAGAAGTCATCAGCATAGAGGCTGATTTATTGATGGCGTGAACGAAAATATAACACATTATTTGTATGTTAAACTCTTTGTATATGGATATATATTCACATTTGTGTGTGTGTGTGTGTGTGTGTGTGTGTGTGTGTGTGTGTGTCCTCAGTGAAGTGTATCAGTCTCTGCAGTAGTTTCCAGCTGCAGCAGTCACTTCAGTTTCTGTTCAGTCTGACTAAGGGAGGTTTTTGTATGATGCTTTTTCACTGTGTGAGCACCCACTGACTTTTGATATAGTGTTGACTCTGACAGTAGTAAACTGCTGCATCTTCAGCCTGGACTCCACTGATGGTCAGAGTGAAGTCAGAGTTTGATCCACTGCCTGTAAAACGATCTGGAATCCCTGATTCTCGAGTGGAAGCACCATAAATGAGTAGGTTTGTCTCCATCTCTCTGTTGGTACCAGGCTAAAAGGTGGTTTGGGCTGCTATAATAAACGTCCTGACTGGTTCTACAGCTGATGGTGACGGAGCCTCCCAGAGCAGAGCTCACTGCTTCAGGCTGAGTCACTGTGACCTGGCCTCTGGACTCTGAAGACACAGAGACACAAACATAAAGCAGCGTCAGCGTTTAGTCGGCTTCATTTCAGAGGGACGGATGTTGATAGAGGAGAGGAGTTTGATTCTCTGGACTTTACCTGTGAAACAGCAGCAGAGGACAGTCCAGATGAGGACGGAGATCAAAGTCATGTTTTGGATCAGGAGGATTTCTGTGGCTTGTGTTGTCATGAAGGACAGCTGTCAGTCATCCAGTCTTCAAGTCTCAGGACTATAAACTCTCCCAGAGCACTGGAGCATGGTGCTGCTGATGCAAAGTGGCTCTATGGAAATGCTCTGACTGACTCCAACAGAATTCAATATGATGAAGCTTCTGATTAATTGAAAAATATATAAAAATATGTTTTATGAACATTTCGGTGTAACTTTTGATGTGAACTTATGCATCTGGAAATTTTCTTTTTATATTTCATTTATTGAATTATTATTTAGATTATTTTATCTCATCAAATCTTTATTTTTTCATTGTGAAATTGAAAAAAGTTGTAATAGAAAAATATTAATTCTGGGATTTTTGCCTCTTGGGCTCATTTCTTATTTCAGATGCCAAAATCTAAAATTGATTTAGATGATGTTTGTTTCACAGTCACAGAGCCGTGTCTCTCTACACTGAGAGGTTTTTGTACGACGGCTCAATGACTTTGTATCACTGTGGTACACGTTCGGTGGAGGAACCAGACTGGATATTGGAAGTAAGTCAAATTTTTGTAAATTGTTTTATCTCAGAGGCTTTTTTTCTTTTTATTTCCTTTATAATCAACGTGTCAGGAAAATTCCTCACTTTTACATGTTGATGAATAATTGTTGAACAAAAAATTTGCACCAGGAGACAAAGTTTGTTTTAGCAGCAGAAATGATAAAAACTCATTGTGATGAATATTAAACATGAAGCCAGAGGATGAATTGTTTGTCTCCAATTTAATGGTGAAGCTGCATCTGGAGGGTTTGTAGGTTTAGTTCAGTCTGACAAAGTCACAGAGCCGTGTCTCTCTACACTGAGAGGTTTCTGTACGACGGCTCAATGACTTTGTATCACTGTGGTGGACTTTTGGTGGAGGAACCAGACTGAATGTTGGAAGTAAGTTTCTGCAAAAATACTAAGTACAATATTGTAAAGTCATGTATTAAATTCAGATGTTGAATGTTACAGCAGATGAAATGATCTGGTTTGATTTCAAACACTTTTAGTATTGATGATTTTATTTGTCCTCCTCCATCATGGAGCTGAACTCAGAGCAGCTTTACTAAACTTTGCTTTACACATTCCTGTCATATTGAAATTTATGTTGAACTGTAGAAAAGATCAAACTTCAGTCTGTTTGAAATATGTTTTCTAAGATTCATTTTTCATTTTAAATAATTCATCTTTTAAAAGCTAAACTTTTTAAAATATGAATTAAGATTCACTTTGTTTAAATCTAATTGAACAGAATGGAAACAAAGATGTGGATTTGAAGATGTTAGAAAATCTGTAATCTCTTCATTGTGATATATATTGTTTCCAATGGTGTTTGAAATCATTTAAAAAGTTCATCAGACGATGATTGACGATGATCCACATGAAGAACATTTGATTATTGTCAGATTATTTGATGTATTTGTTTATGTTTCTGCTGAAATGTACAGTTTAGATTTTGGATCGTTTTCAGAAAAGATTTGAAATTTTGGACCAAATGTGCTTCTTCTGTTTCCAGTGTAGTTTGATATATTTCAGCTCAAACTGTGTGATGATTCTCTCTGTGCTGATTTGCATGAGAGGCTTCTTAAAGGGAAGTGAAACCATGTGTGAGTGAGTGACTGGTGGAGCAGAAAAACCATCTGGCAGAAACTCCTTAAAGGACAAAATCTACTCTCACACAGTAAAGGTGTTTGATCGACAGCTGTGCTCGGTACCTGTCCTCTAATCAGATTGCTGTCTCCTAGGTGATGTCCGTCCCACTCTGACGGTGCTGCCCCCCTCCCATGAGGAGCTGCAGCAGGGGAAGGCCACGCTCATGTGCCTGGCCAACAAGGGCTTCCCCTCGGGCTGGAGTCTGGCCTGGAAGGTGGACGGCAGCAGCAGCAGCTTGGATCAGAGCAGGAGCCCCGGGGTGCTGGGGAAGGACGGCACCTACAGCTGGAGCAGCACCCTGAGGCTCACTGCAGACCAGTGGACGAAGGTGGGCTCTGTGACCTGTGAGGCCACCCAGGGCTCCCAGACTCCGGTCTCAGAGACACTGAGGACAGACCAGTGTTCCCAGTCCTGACCTGACTATCTGAGACTCTGCTACTGGTTTTACTCTGCTCCTGCTCTCAGTCTCCACTCTCACTGTGTCTGTCTGTCTCTTTCTCTCACTCAGTTTCTGATTCCATGTTTCATCAATGAGGTTTTGTTGCTTGTTGTAATCTTTCATTTTTTCAGTACAATAAAGTCCTGTTCATCACATCAGTTGTTTTCCTGTATGTTCTTGTAAAACAATCAATCTTTCTGTCTTAATATTTCCATTAGATCCAGAGAGATTGAACTCAGCTGAGTGTCAGATTGTGAAATAGCTTAGAAATGACTTAAGAAAGAAAGTCTGACTTTTAGAAGAGTCCAGAAAGTGTCATGAATCTGAGTAAATGTGTAAAGTCTGAGACCAATGTGCTGCATCAGAATCATGAAGCAGGATTATCATCATAGCTTCTGTATCAGCAGTGTGGAGTCAACATTTAACTCAAGCTTTGTGTTTTGTTGTGAACACAAACTTGTTAAAACACGTAAAGAGTTGAGGTCCATTGAAAAGTAAAGTTTAACTGAATTAAATAAAAACCAAATGAATTTCAAGTTAAAGTTGAATAACTTGAAAAATCAGCTGTGAAGAAAACATGGAAGTGAATCTTCCTTTTCAAAGCCAAACAAAAAAGTGTGTTGTTACCTGCTTCATTTAACTATGTTTCAGTTCATCTACAAGTGATGTAGTTTGCTCACACTTTAAATATATTGTAAGTGCTATAGTGTTATAAATGCACTGAATATATTTCATTATTTCATTATTATATTTCATGTATTATATTGCAATTACATTATTTGTGTAATTAATAGATTGTTAATTCATGAAAGGTTGGGACAGGTTTAAAGACTGCAATATATATGGTTGTTGTACATCGTATGTTCGTTCTCCTGGCGGAACTTAAATTTTGTTCCGTACCGCTGCTACAGCCCGACGGTTTTGTGTGAGGGACAGCAGCGATGCGAATGCTTAGCTCACCTAGCTGGCATACAGATGCTCGGGAAAAGACGGCAAAGACGAACTTTAAGCTATTTATCAACCTCTTTTCATGACCAGCAGCCAACGAGGTATTTTATAAGTTGTTAATTACTTTTCACGTCATCTTTAAGTTGTTTGTATATGTTTTATGTGACGTTAATATGTTCAAATACAGTTCTCACGGCGTGAAGACGTGGAAGGAAAGAAGGCAAATGATTCCAATAAACGCCCGTATATGAAAGAACCAACCTGCGTCTGTCGTTGTGAAAAGAGCTACATATATTGTTTAATACCCTGTTAAACACAGTGATCGTTATACTGTAGCTCACTATACTATAAACAGTATTTACTGACAGTGATCTGTTGTGTGGACTTCACTGTCAGTCAAACTTCTAAAAAAATGTGTCTGTGTCTGTGCAGCTGTTGATTCAGATCAGTTCCTCTGCAGCCGAGGGAGGTTTTTGTACGACGTTGTATCACTGTGTGAACGGGCGGCTGTTATCCTGCTGACAGTAATAAACTCCTGCATCTTCAGTCTGGACTCTACTGATGGTCAGAGTGAAGTCAGTTCCAGACTGACTGCCACTGAATCGATCTGAAACTCCAGACTGACGGGATCCAGCATTATAAATCAGGAGTTTAGGAGCTTCTCCAGGTTTCTGAAGGTACCACTGCAAATCATAACTAACACCTGAACTGGCTTTACATCTGATAGAGACAGTCTGACCTGGAACAACAGACTGAGATTCAGGAGACTGAGTCAAGATGATATCTCCTGATGAACCTGGAAAACATGAAAAAGAGGAGAAGGGTTATTGAGACAAATCCAGCTTGGAGAAAGACGATCAACATCCAAACACAAGAGGATCATTTCTTTAAGATGGACAATAGATGGAAGAAGGTCAGTGCTGCTTGTTTCAGTCTTTGTCCATCACAGCAGAACATGACTGTGTTTTCAGCAGAGAGTCTCACCCTGAACAAGGAGCCCCAGGGTGGCCAGCAGTAGAGTCAGACACATCGTCATTGTGCTGCCAGGGTGTCAGTGGCTCTGAAAGGCCTGGACACACACTGATCAACACTGGCCTCTTAACGGCTGGGAGCAGAGAGGCAGGACACATATGCAAACACACAGAGTCAGTCAGCTGTAGCTGTCCTCAACATTTCATGCTGTTTCCCCCTCAGCACTGAGACAGGTGTCCTAAAACTGATAAGAATTCTATGAAAGAATTCATTTGAGGCCAATTACACCAAATCATTTTCATTGTCTGACCCAGGTTGTTTTTTCAGTGCAGAGATGTGAAATGTTTATCAATAAACACAGATCCTTTATCCATGAATGTCCTATGATTATGAAATGACAGATAAGAAAATGATTCTGCTAAAGACAGAGAGAATTTAGTTTATCAATTCATATATGAGAAAAATGATTCCACCCTCCCAATGATTTCTAATTTTTTTAACATAGAGGAAGAACAACTAGATTTTCCTCCCTGAAAAACTCACCTCATAGTTCGCCCATGTAAGCAGCTTATTATGACCATGGTTACATTTTATTGATCGGTGAGCTGTTGCTGTAATTGTAATTATCAAAGGAGCAACAGAGAAAGTCGGGTGATGTTGTTTAAAGCTGTAGCTGTCCTCAACATTCCATGCTGTTTCTGTCAATGATGAAAAATAATGTTCATTTCTGAAGAAGACCCAGGAGTAATTGGAATATATCTCATGTTTATAATGTTAGCATCAGTTACAGTCTGTTGAAGCACAGTATTTTTACTTGCTCTTGTGTCTTGTGTTTAATATGATCCTCACGTCAGTGGTGCTCAGAGCAGAAGCAGTAGCCGGAGGCCTCCAGCAGGGGGAGCGTTGAGCTGACTGACTCCAGCACAGATGTGTTCATTGTTACTTGCACAGTTTTGCATGAACAATAATTAATGTGAAGGGAAAAGTCCAAATGTTAATGCTATAAATTTAAAAAATAAAATCAGGATTTAAAAGTTGTATGGTTACACAAACTTTTTTCCTTTGTCATGAAAATATAATCAGTTCATCTTAAAAAAAAGTAGAAACACTTTCTCTAATGTAAATATTCGAGCGTTTCTGTGACTGTATGAAGCATTTAACTGGTCGTGGTTCTTCATGTCGTCTGGTGAAGAGACAGAAAAGTACAGAGAAAATTATGTAGCTGCATAAAAGGAAAAATACTTTTATTTCATGTGGACATGACTGACATAACATTACAACAACAAGATTAAATCAGTCACGTGATATTAGACATTTTCAGGAAGATCAGAGACTGATTTTGCTACTTGTGCCATTTTGTCGTCATCATCTACATTAATGGTTATGTGAAACAGAAAGTACACCCAGTTTTAGTTCTATGGTTTTATGTATTGGGACATAATGAAAAACCATCTGGTCCTTAGCAGGTCCTAAACATTTGTAAATCCAACCTCGGGTGGATCAGTTCATTGTTGTTTGAGGGCATTTCTTTATGGACAACTTTTTTAAGCCATTCTGTTGTAGATTTGCTGGTGTGCATGGGCTCACTGTCCTGTTGTATGACCCAGTTGCAGCCAAGCTTCAGCTGTCAGACAGATGTCCTCACATTTGACTCAGTTCAATCAGAGTCTTCACCTGCAGAGGATTCCAGTGCTGTGGAAAACATCCTGCCTGGTCCCGGTGCCAAAGAAGAACCACCCTGTGGCACCGAATGACTACAGGCCTATTGCACTGACCTCTCATGTTATGAAGGTCATGGAGCGGCTGGTGCTGTCACACCTCAGACTCCTGGTGAGCCCATACCAAGACCCACTGCAGTTTGCATATCAGCTTAAGGTGGGAGTTGATGATGCAATAATATACCTGCTGCAGAGGGCTTACTCTTCCCTGGACAGACTGAACACCACAGTACGGGTCATGTTCTTCGACTTCTCTTCTGCATTCAACACCATCCAGCCGAGACTGTTGAGTGCTAAATTAGAGAAGATGCAGGTGGAGGCTCCCCTTGTCTCATGGATTGAGGACTACCTGACAGGTCGACCACAGTTTGTGAGGCTGCAGAGTTGTGAGTCTGACCTCCTGATGAGCAACACGGGGGCTCCTCAGGGAACTGTGCTGTCTCCCTTTCTATTCACCACCTACACAGCTGACTTCCAGTACTCTTCTGAGTTATGTCACCTCCAGAAGTACTCGGATGACACAGCCATAGTTGGGTGTGTGGAGAGAGGATGGGAGGATGAGTACAGGGGCCTTGTGGAGAGTTTTGTCAGGTGGTGTGGGGAGAATCACCTGCAGCTGAACGTGGCCAAGACAAAGGAGATGGTGGTGGACCTTAGTAGGAGTCAGTCCCCGCCCTCTCCTGTCTGTATTATTGGGAAAGAGGTAGGAATAGTGACTTCCTATAAGTTCCTTGGTGTTCACCTGGACAACAAACTGGAGTGGTCCACAAACACTGATGCTGTCTACAGGAAGGCCATGAGTAGACTTTACTTCCTGAGGAGACTCAGGTCCTTCAGTGTTTGCAGCAGGATGCTCCACATGTTCTACCAGTCTGTAATGGCGAGCACCATCTTCTTTGCTGTGGTGTGCTGGGATGCTGGCATTAAAGCAAAGGACGCCAACAGACTGGATAAACTCATTAAAAAGGCAGGGTCTGTTGTTGGCTTTAAACTTGCCAACCTGGAGGAGGTGGCTAGGGACAGAATGCTGTCAAAGCTGAGGACAATCATGGACAGTCCCTCCCACCCACTCCATGAAACTGAACAATCTGGGAAGCAGCTTCAGCAACAGACTCCTGCTACCACGCTGCTCTAAGGAACGGTACAGGAAGTCATTCCTGCCATCTGCCATCAGACACTATAACACATCTGTGTCTGTGCTCACAAACCTGGACTAATGCATCATCTAGGGTGCGCTATAAATCTCAGTTACATTAACTGTATATATATGTTATATATATGTGTGTGTGTGTGTGTATATGTATATATATATTTATGTATGTGCAATTTTCTGCTGCTATGTGTGTGTGTGTGTATGTATATAAGACCCCCTACTGTATATATTGTATTTCTTTTCCAAATTTATTTTTCCTTTATAGAGTGTATTTATTGTCTCCTTGTGACCGCTACAAACGAATTTCCCCACGGGGATTAATAAAGTATCTCTATCTATCTATCTATGGCGGCGCCCTGTTCGGCTGCGGCTGCATGGGCTCTCGACAGTTATGGACATTTCTACCGAAACTTGCCATCTAGGACCGTGAATCCAGTCAGTACTCAGCAGAGTAAAGTGTACGATCGCCAGCAGCTGCTTGATTTACGACCATCCAGCAACTTCGGCTTTGTAGACACGACAACACTGGAGCGTTTACGTAGCCTCGGAGCGCTACGCCGGCTAGACCCAGCGGTCTGTGGAGCAGCGGATTCGTCAAGCAGCAATGGCCGACAGCGGAGCAAGCGGAGGCGGTGTGACCGAAGGCGGAAGCGGGGCTGTCGAGGAGGGCTAACGGCTAAGCTAAAAGCTAAACCCTACAAAACACCGCTTCCATCCATCTTCCTCTCCAACGTCCGCTCCCTAGAGTCTAAAATAGACCATCTCCAGTTGGACTTAACATCTAAACGGGAGTTAAGGAACTGCTGTGCCATCATTCTGACAGAAACCTGGCTAAACTCATCAATCCCGGACAACGCTGTTAGCATCGAGGGGCTAGCTACATTCCGCGCCGACAGGAGCAGCGCACTCAGCGGTAAATCCAGAGGTGGCGGCTTGTGTATTTACATCAACAACAACTGGTGTAATAATGCTAGATCTGTCTCCAGTCACTGCTCACCGGACATTGAGCTCTTGACTGTGAACTGCAGACCATTCTACCTGCCCAGGGAGTTTACTGCTGTGATCATCACTGCTGTGTACGTGCCCCCCAGCGCTAACACCAAGGAGGCTATGAGTGTTCTTTACCGGACTATCAGTGAGCTGCAAACTGCCCACACGGAGGGCATTTTTGTTGTTGCTGGCGACTTCAACCAAGCAAACATGAAATCTGTCCTCCCTCACTTTCACCAGCATGTGGACTTTGCAACCAGGGGAATGAACACTTTAGACAAAGCCTACACTAATGTCAAGGATGCATTCAAAGCAGCCCCCCGCCCCCATATTGGCTCATCTGACCATCTATCTGTTATGCTAATCCCAGCATACAAGCCCCTGCTGATCCGGGAAAAACCCACCGTTAGGCAGGTGAGGAAGTGGTCTGGGGGGGCCATGGAGGCACTGCAGGACTGTTTTGAGTGCACAGACTGGGACATGTTCAAAGAGGCTGCAACATACAACAACCAAACTGACATTGATGAGTATGCCATGTCTGTGTCAGCCTACATCAACAAATGCATGGAGGACGTCAGTGTCATAAACAGCATCACCACCAGGGCCAATCAAAAACCCTGGATGTCTGAGGAAGTACGCAGAATGCTGAAGGCTCGGAACTTAGCCTTTAAGTCTGGCGATAAGGAGGCTCTGAAGACTGCCAGAGCCAACTTAAACCGTACCATCAGACTTGCTAAACGTACTTACAGCCAGAAAGTACAGGACTTCTTCAATGACCCTACGAACACCAGGAGAATGTGGCATGGCTTACGGACCATCACTAGCTACAAGACCGTCCCTCCAGGGCTGTGTCCTGAGCCCTCTGCTGTTCACTCTGATGACACACGACTGTGTCCCAAGGTCTGCCACTAACCATATTGTGAAGTTTGCCGACGACACGACAGTGGTGGGCCTCATCAGAGATGACAACGACCTGGCCTACAGAGAGGAGGTGGAGCAGCTGGTGAGATGGTGTGAAGGCAACAACCTGATCCTGAACGTTGACAAGACCAAAGAGATCATCGTGGACTTCAGGAAGATCCAGCCCAGTCACGCTCCTCTCCTCATCAACAACTCGGCCGTGGAGGTGGTCAGCAGCACTAAGTTTTTGGGGGTGCACATCACGGACGACCTCACGTGGTCGGTGAACTCTGCGTCTCTGGTCAAGAGGGCACAGCAGCGCCTGCACTTCCTGAGACGGATGAAGAGAGCCCACCTGCCCCCACCCATCCTGACTACATTCTACAGGAGTACTGTAGAGAGCATCCTCACCAGCTGCATTTCTGTGTGGTGTGGAGGATGCACTGCCACAGACTGGAGGAATGTGAGGAGAGTGGTGAAGACAGCTGAGGAAATCATCGGGAGCTCCCTTCCTTCTGTGCAGGACATTGCCTCTCAGCGCTGTGTGTCCCGGGCCAGCAACATCATCAAGGACGCCTCACACCCTCACCATAGACTTTTTTCACTTCTGCCCTCCGGAAGAAGATTCTGCAGCATCCGGTGCAGAACCACTAGGTTCAGGAACAGCTTCTTCCCCCTCGCCATCAGACTTTTAAACTCTTAAATTCTTAAATCCATAGACTGCACTACTGTCTCTTTCAATCACCGTATTGCACTTTGCACTGTTTTTTTACTGTTTTTTACTGTATTTTATATTCTACCTGTGTTTATAGTCCTTATTTATTCATTCCTATTGCCTATTTTCCTCATTTCACTATCTACATGCCATATCCTTTATTTATTTTTTTTTATACTGCTGCGAGTAAAATGCAACGAAATTTCGTTCTGTATACACTGTATACCTGAATGACAATAAAGTCTGTCTAAGTCTAAGTCTAAGTCTAGAATACTTTGGTATACAGAGGAGTTCATGGTCGACTCATTGGCTGCAAGGTGTCCAGGTCCCGTGGCTGCAAAACAATCTCGAATCATCACCCCTCCACCACTGTGCTTCACAGATACTTCTGCTGATTGGTTTTTAACAAACATCTCCACTTTGGTCTTAACTGTCCAAAGGACATTGTTCCAGAGGACTTGTGGTTTGCTTAGATGCAGCTTTGCAAACCTTAGCTGTGCTGTCATGTTCTTTTTAGAGAGAAGAGGCTGTCTCCTGGCAACCCTTCCAAACAAGCCATATGTGATCAGTCTTTGTCTAATTGTATTGTCATGAACATAAACATTGAACATGCTGAGGCCTGTAGAGTCCCAGATGTAGCTCTGAAGTTCTCTGAGCATTGTACAGTTTGACCTTTGGCTGAATTTGCTGGGACGTCCACTTCTGGATGGATTAGCAACTGTCTTGAATGTTTACCAAAGTGTGTCTCTATGGAAATGCTCTGACTGACTCCAACAGATCTCAATATGATGAAGTGTACTTGTATGGCTACACAATGTGAGAACTGGTTTGAATTTAAACGACTGAATTGAGGACATTTTGTCTGGTCATCATTTTCTAACACACCTTAAAATGGCTTTTGATGGTTAAGGTTATGGTGAGAGACTAGGGACTGCATTATGTCAACAAGTGTCCTCACAAAGATAGATGTACAAACATACAGTATGTGTGTGTCCTCAGTGAAGTGTATCAGTCTCTGCAGTAGCTTCCAGCTGCAGCAGTCACTTCAGTTTCTGTTCAGTCTGACTGAGGGAGGTTTTTGTACGACGCTTTTGTGTGAACACAGCCTGACTGTTGATATAGTGATAACTCTGACAGTAGTAAACTGCTGCATCTTCAGCCTGGACTCCACTGATGGTCAGAGTGAAGTCAGAGTTTGATCCACTGCCTGTAAAACGAGCTGGAATCCCTGATGCTCGAGAGGAAGCATAAGTAATAAGCAGTTTAGGTTTGTCTCCATCTCTCTGTTGGTACCAGTGTAAATTGCTCCCAGCACTCTGACTGGTTCTACAGCTGATGGTGACGGAGCCTCCCAGAGCAGAGCTCACTGCTCCAGGCTGAGTCACTGTGACCTGTCCTCTGGACTCTGAGGACACAGAGACACAAACATAATGCAGCGTCAGCGTTTAGTCGGCTTCATGTCAGAGGGACGGATGTTGATAGAGGAGAGGAGTTTGATTCTCTGGACTTTACCTGTGAAGCAGCAGCAGAGGACAGTCCAGATGAGGACGGAGATCAAAGTCATGTTTTGGATCAGGAGGATTTCTGTGGCTTGTGTTGTCATGAAGGACAGCTGTCAGTCATCCAGTCTTCAAGTCTCAGGACTATAAACTCTCCCAGAGCACTGGAGCATGGTGCTGCTGATGCAAAGTGGCTCTATGGAAATGCTCTGCCTGACAGGGACTTGGATCAATCTGAATGAGTCAAATTATTAGAATAGTAATTAGAAATGTGTTACTGATCATGAATATGTAGCCTTGACCGTAGTCTGAATCAAGTGTTATCAATAAATTCACCTTAACTTGTTGTTATAAATTTGGTGTGTTACATCTGTATATTGTCAAACAAGACTGTGGGACCTGATCTACAAAAACTTTTGAGGCTATGACAATTATTTACATATAGCAGCATTCATTAATTCATTTTTCTTCAAAAATGCCTTGTTTCAATTTGTTTTACTGCGAATTAGATTTTGATTTTAGATGTTTAATAAATTACCAAAAAAAGAAAAGAAAAAGACACTGATCAACACTGGCCTCTTAACGGCTGGGAGCAGGGAGGCAGGACACATATGCAAACACACAGAGTCAGTCAGCTGTAGCTGTCCTCAACATTTCATGCTGTTTCCCCCTCAGCACTGAGACAGTTGACTCTTTAAATTCTCTGTGTCATAAAGGCCTATGAATGGTAAAGATGTACAACAGAAAACTTCATTTGTTTTCCACCAAACAGCTGGAGAGGCTGATGTGAATTCTGTGAAGGAAGAAATTTGAGGCTTCTTACACAGAATCATTTTCATTGTTTTACCAAGGTTGTTTCTTCAGTCAGTGCAGAATGTGAAGTGACTGATGTGAAAAACCCAAATCCACCAAATGTTGATCAATAAATTCACGTTTTTCATTAAAATCTAATGAGCTCACAGTGAAAAGATCTACTCTGATGGTGAAATGAGGCTGTAACAACAAATAATGAAGAAGAAACTGATTCTATCTACGATCCAGTGTGAAGCTGAGGTCAAAGGTCATGACCAAGTCTTTTCTCAGTAACTGTCCAAGGTTGAACTTGATTTTCCTCCTGTTGATTTTTTGTACTTTGATTTGATTTGTTGGTGAATCAGATCAGAACATGAGATTATAATTGGATATGAATGATGGAGAGAAGCTGTGATGGAGAAAATCATTTGATTTCAGCCATGATCAGTTTGTAGGTAATGGTATAGTTTTAATACATGAGTGTGTACAGTGTGTGTGTGTGTGTGTGTGTGTGTGTGTGTGTGTGTGTGTGTGTGTGTGTGTGTGTGTGTGTGTGTGTGTGTGTGTCCTCAGTGAAGTGTATCAGTCTCTGCAGTATCTTCCAGCTGCAGCAGTCACTTCAGTTTCTGTTCAGTCTGACTGAGGAAAGTTTTTGTACGACGCTTTTTCACTGTGTGAACACACGCTGACTGTTGATAGAGTGATAACTCTGACAGTAGTAAACTGCTGCATCTTCAGCCTGGACTCCACTGATGGTCAGAGTGAAGTCAGAGTTTGATCCACTGCCTGTAAAACGAGCTGGAATCCCTGATGCTCGATTGGAAGCAGCGTAAATGAGCAGTTTAGGTTTGTCTCCATCTCTCTGTTGGTACCAGGCTGAATAGTGGTTTGGGCTGTAATAATAAACGTTCAGTCATCCAGTCTTCAAGTCTCAGGACTATAAACTCTCCCAGAGCACTGGAGCATGGTGCTGCTGATGCAAAGTGTCTCTATGGAAATGCTCTGACTGACTCCAACAGATATCAATATGATGAAGCTTCTGATTAATGGAAAAATATCTAAAAAATATGTTTTATGAACATTTCAGTGTAAATTTTGATGTGAACTTATGCATCTGGAAATTTTCTTTTTATATTTAATTTATTGAATTTTTATTTAGATTATTTTATCTCATCAAATCTTTATTTTTTCATTGTGAAATTGAAAAAAACATTGCAATAGAAAAATATTATTTTTGGAATTTTTGGCTCTTTGGCTCATTTCTTATATCAGATGCCAAAATCTAAAAAAACAGACTGATTTAGTTGATGTTTGTTTCACAGCCGTGTCTCTCTACACTGAGAGGTTTTTGTACAATGGCTCAATGACTTTGTATCACTGTGGTACACGTTCGGTGGAGGAACCAGACTGGATGTTAACTGTAAGTACATTTTACTCTTTAAATAAACCAGATTTTTTATTTTCTGTGTTTCCTTCATCAGTGTAGACATCACTGCAATAGTTTAGCTGATAATTAGAATTTAATATAATTGCTGTGATTCTTGAACCTTCTTCTTTATGTACTAAAACAAAATGTAATGAAATTTAAATATGAAAACTTTCTATATATATTAAAAAAGAAAAAAAAAAGTTTTCTACCTGATGAAAATATTCTTTAAAGTTTTTCAATTTCAGCCCAAGTCCTACACTAAGTATTTCAAACAGGTTTTACTTGATCTTTGTCCATGATTTAATTTTTCATGCCATGTACTGTGTCACGGATGAATGTCTTATCGTCACTGTGATATTTAAACAACGTGCTGTGTGAGTTGGATTCATTTGATGAGTTTTAATAAGTAATTCAGAAGTGAACAATGTTCATTGAGAATGAACAAAGCAAACACGCTATCTCTGTCTTTGCTGTTTTACATTATAAATCTTTCAGATGCTGGAAAACAATGGAAAACCTTCATTGTTCATGTTTAGTAAAATATGTTTGTTAAATTCAGAATTAGTATTTTACAGATTCAACTTGAAAACATCAGAGGAACAAAATGCCACTTTGTGACTCTTTATCTTTAGTACTGAAACCTGTCTGTTGTCATGGTTGAGCAGTGATGCCTGTCTGTTGCCATGGTTACTGAGCTCAGAGAGGGAAGTGAGAAACCGAAGAGCAGTTTCATCCGATCAGAGGACGAGCAGCAGAAGTAGAGGTCTCCTCTGCTGCAGTCCACAGGAAAGAGTTTAGTTTATCTCAAATAAACTTTATTCATCTCTTTGTCTCCTCCTCCAGTGGGTCAGGTTCCCCCCACGCTGACGGTGCTGCCCCCCTCCGACGAGGAGCTGAAGCAGGGGAAGGCCACGCTCATGTGCCTGGCCAACAAGGGCTACCCCTCAGGCTGGACTCTGGCCTGGAAGGTGGACGGCAGCAGCAGCAGCTTGGATCAGAGCAGGAGCCCCGGGGTGCTGGGGAAGGACGGCACCTACAGCTGGAGCAGCACCCTGAGGCTCACTGCAGACCAGTGGACGAAGGTGGGCTCTGTGACCTGTGAGGCCACCCAGGGCTCCCAGGCTCCGGTCTCAGAGACACTGAGGACAGACCAGTGTTCCCAGTCCTGACCTGACTCTCTGAGACTCTGCTACTAGTTTTACTCTGCTCCTGCTCTCACTCTGCTCTCTGTAACTGTCTCTCTCTTTATGAGTCTCTCAGATGTGTTTGCTTGTTCTTTGTTATGTGTCATTTCAATATTTCCAGATAATAAAGATCAGTTCATCCAATACTTTCTGCTTCCATCTGTTGTTTTTTAATGTTAACACAGTTTCATGATACTTTCTTCATCAGATGAAAAACTTTTTGTTTGGTTGTTTGGGGTTTTAAATTCATTTTCTTCACATTTTAAATATATTTTATCAATATACTGGAAGTAAGTCAGCCACGCTCTGAAGCCTGTACTACAAATTACTACAAAGCAGGATTTGGGGTCAGCTGTGTAACTTCAGCTTTAACTCTGGGTTTTTAGGATCACGACGGTGGTTCACTTCTTACTGGGTCACATCGCCATGGTAACTCATGCTGCACACCTCACCTGCTCCGGTGCAGGTTTAGTTCAGAGGATCAGATCTAAACCTGTCAGATTACTGGAAAAGGATCCTGACAGGGACAAACAGAGTTTACAATAAAGTGACAAATATTAATGAGCAAAAGAAATTTTTGTAAATGAGTCAAATTGTTTTCCTTTTAATAAACAGAGGGAGAGTTTATCACTGTATAACTACATAAAAAATATTATTGCTTCCTTTTCGTTGCACAAAGATTCTTTTATCTGAACAGAATTCCTGACAGTGTCGATGCTTTTATTTTTATTCCATCACTGCAGCTCAGAATAACATGAAACATCTTCAAGATTTTCAAGGACGTCCAGCTGCCTTTCCACAGCTTTTGGAAACACCCTGACCTGGATGACTGAGAATCTTCACTTTCCTTAACATTGTGAGATTTTTCAACATTTTCAGCAATATTTGAATTTGGTGAAGATATGAGCTCGACAGAGACATTCTACTTAACATCTGTAATTACATTTGGATCAATATATACTTAGATGTATCATGAGATACACTGAGTGACTTCTATAAACTACACAAAGACCACTGTGTGTGTGTGTGTGAATACTTGTATGGCCGTACATTGTGAGTTTGAATTTTAAACCATTGAAATCAGGACATGTTTGTCTGGTCTGGTCGTCAGATTGTGACACACATTAAAATGACTGATGGATGAGATTTGCTTTTGGTGTTAGGCATTCAGTTTTGATGGTTAAGGTTATGGTGAGAGACTAGGGACAGCATTATGTCAACGAGTGTCCTCACAAAGATAGATGTACAAACGTGTGTGTGTGTGTGTGTGTGTGTGTGTGTCCTCAGTGAAGTGTATCAGTCTCTGCAGTAGCTTCCAGCTGCAGCAGTCACTTCAGTTTCTGTTCAGTCTGACTGAGGGAGGTTTTTGTACGACACTTTTTCACTGTGTGAACACAGCTTTATTATTCACCCAGTGAAAACTCTGACAGTAGTAAACTGCTGCATCTTCAGCCTGGACTCCACTGATGGTCAGAGTGAAGTCAGAGTTTGATCCACTGCCTGTAAAACGAGCTGGAATCCCTGATACTCGAGTAGAAGCAACGTAAATGAATAGTTTAGGTTTGTCTCCATCTCTCTGTTGGTACCAGGCAAAAAAGCAGTTTTGGCTGCTGTAATGAACATTCTGACTGGTTCTACAGCTGATGGTGATGGAGCCTCCCAGAGCAGAGCTCACTGCTCCAGGCTGAGTCACTGTGACCTGTCCTCTGGACTCTGAGGACACAGAGACACAAACATAAAGCAGCGTCAGCGTTTAGTCGGCTTCATTTCAGAGGGACGGATGTTGATAGAGGAGAGGAGTTTGATTCTCTGGACTTTACCTGTGAAGAAGCAGCAGAGGACAGTCCAGATGAGGACGGAGATCAAAGTCATGTTTTGGATCAGGAGGATTTCTGTGGCTTGTGTTGTCATGAAGGACAGCTGTCAGTCATCCAGTCTTCAAGTCTCAGGACTATAAACTCTCCCAGAGCACTGGAGCATGGTGCTGCTGATGCAAAGTGGCTCTATGGAAATGCTCTGACTGACTCCAACAGATATCAATATGATGAAGCTTCTGATTAATGGAAAAATGTATTAAAATATGTTTTATGAACATTTCAATGTGTCTTTTGATGTAAACTTGGTTTTATGCATCTGGAAATTCTCTTTTTCTCTTAATTCATTGAATTATTTTTTATATTATTTTATCTCATCAAATCTTTATTATTTCATTTTAAAATTAAAAAAAAAATGTAATAGAAAAATATTAATTCTTGAATTTTTTGGCTCTTTGACTCATTTCTTATATCAGATGCCAAAATCTAAAAAACATACTTTTTTTTTCTTAGTTTGTTTGTTTCACAGTCACAGATCCGTGTCTCTCTACACTGAGAGGTTTTTGTACGACGGCTCAATGACTTTGTATCACTGTGGTGGACTTTTGGTGGAGGAACCAGACTGGATGTTGGAAGTAAGTTTCTGCAAAAATACTAAATACAATATTGTAAAGTCATGTATTAAATTCAGATGTTGAATGTTACAGCAGATGAAATGATCTGGTTTAATTTCAAACACTTTTAGTATTGATGATTTTATTTGTCCTCCATCACGGAGCTGAACTCAGAGCAGCTTTACTAAACTTTGCTTTACACATTCCTGTCGTATTGAAATTTATGTTGAACTGTAGAAAAAAATAAAACTTTAGTCTGTTTGAAATATGTTTTCTAATTTTCATTTTTCAATTCATTCTTTTTTTGTACAAAAGGCCCCAAACTTAGATATTATATGTTCATTGTGTGACATTTGTAAGTGTAGTGTTGGTCGGCTCACTTTGGGACGGCCCCCTCTGCTGGCTGTTTTGGGTAACTGGCGGCATTCAGAGCGAGTTAATGTTCCGGCAGAGTGAGTAAAGCTACGGGTTAAACAGTTAATTAACATCACGGCAAGTGGTCTGTGCGTGGGTGAAATGTAAGAACGTCTGTATCGTTGACTGATTTGTGTTACGTTCTGCAGCTTGAAATCACCCTGTTGTTCGGCGGTGTAGCTTTAGCACTAGCCATGTTAGCGCTGTCAAGCTAGTTGTAGCATTTAGCTCGCCCTTCAGACTGCGTGTGCATCACGTCACGTCATGTTTGTTATTGATTTGAGTCGTTAGTGTGACGTTATGAGCGTTATGTGTATGTCACTGTATGGTGTTAATATATGTGTGTTAATATACTAGTTGTCAGGTGAACTGTGTTTAAGAGCTGGGATAGTGGGAATTAGCAGAAAATGGAGATAGTGATATCAGTACTGTTTATGTTTATTGACTATGAAGAGCCTTAATTTTTTTCTTCATTATACTTTGTTATTGTATTTGATAGAGAACCACATGACCTCCTTGCCTGCTAAGAGAGCAATAAAACCCCTGAATGCTCCATCACCTGCTTCTTCATTGGGATATAGATATACAGGGAAGTTTTGGCCTTAAGTTGGTGTTCTGGCCGACACACCCAGTGTGAACTTGGTGAGAAACCCTGAACCAATGCCAGTAATCCCAGTGTCTCTGCTACAATTTCATTTTATGAAGCTAAACTTTTTTTTTTAGATGAATTAAGATTCAGTTTGTTCAAATCAGATTGAAAAAAATGAAAACAATGATTTGGATTTGAAGATGTTAGAAAATCTCTAATTCATTTATATACATATTTTCCAATGCTGTTTGAAATCATTTAAAGACCAGTGCTTCAGCCCATTATTCACCAGTTCATCTTTCATCCCTCACAGTAGAAATGTTGGCCGACCTTGCTGTAGAAAAGGAATTGCCTTGTCTTAAGAATCTCCTCGCATCCACCCGTTCGTTCATTGCTCCTGGTTTCCTGAAGAAGACCTGACCTACGCTCTGTCCATCTTCTTCAGTCTCAGACCCGTCTCCCTTCGACCTGCATTCACATCTCCACCAATGTGGACATCTACTATGATCATCCTGTCTGTCCACCTGCCCGGTTCAAACACAGACTTTTGCTTCTTTTCCCCTGTTGGAAAATAAACAGTTGAACTCACTTCTGTCTCTGTGTGTCTGAGTCTGCATCTGAGTCCCAGTTGAATAGATTACCAGGCTTTAACATGATCTTGTTTTGATACGTTTGTTGGTCATTAAAGGGAAAATGGTGAAACATTCAATTTGTGTGTGTCTACTTATCTGGCTATACAGTGTGAGAACCAGTTTGAATTTTAAACCAGTGAAGTGAGGACATCACTTTCTAACAAACCTTAAAATGGCTGGATTTTAGGGTGAGTGTCAGAAATGGGTTCAGGATTAAGTTAGGGTAAGGGGCTAGGGAATGCATGTTGTCAAGAAGTGTCCTCAAAGTAATGTAAGACAAAACTGTGTGTGTGTGTGTGTCCTCAGTGAAGTGTATCAGTCTCTGCAGTAGCTTCCAGCTGCAGCAGTCACTTCAGTTTCTGTTCAGTCTGACTGAGGGAGGTTTTTGTACGACACTTTTTCACTGTGTGAACAAATACTTACTGTTGATATAGAATTCACCCATACAGTAGTAAACTGCTGCATCTTCAGCCTGGACTCCACTGATGGTCAGAGTGAAGTCAGAGTTTGATCCACTGCCTGTAAAACGAGCTGGAATCCCTGATGCTCGAGTGGAAGCATAAATAATAAGTAGTTTAGGTTTGTCTCCATCTCTCTGTTGGTACCAGGCTAAAAAGTGGTAGTTGGTCGCAACATAAACGTTCTGACTGGTTCTACAGCTGATGGTGACGGTGCCTCCCAGAGCAGAGCTCACTGCTCCAGGCTGAGTCACTGTGACCTGCCCTCTGGACTCTGAGGACACAGAGACACAAACATAAAGCAGTGTCAGCGTTTTGTCAGCTTCATTTCAGAGGGACAGATGTTGATAGAGGAGAGGAGTTTGATTCTCTGGACTTTACCTGTGAAGCAGCAGCAGAGGACAGTCCAGATGAGGACGGAGATCAAAGTCATGTTTTGGATCAGGAGGATATCTGTGGCTTGTGTTGTCATGAAGGACAGCTGTCAGTCATCCAGTATTCAAGTCTCAGGACTATAAACTCTCCCAGAGCACTGGAGCATGGTGCTGCTGATGCAAAATGGCTCTATGGAAATGCTCTGACTGACTCCAGTCCAGTTGACATTTTTTTACTGTCACAGTTTTGCATGAACAATAATTAATGTGAAGGGAAAAGTGAAAAAGTTTGTGGTATGAGGTTAAAAAAAATCAGGATTTAAAGGTTGTACAGTTTCATGCACTTTTTATGTCTCCACCTCGGTGATAGCCAAGTCTGATGGCATTGCTTGGTGTACGAACTCTGTCATTGTTGGGAGACACTGCTCAGCTAACCTAGAGTTTCTCATGGTTAAGTGTAGACCTTTTTATCTGCCACGGGAGTTTACCTCCACCATTATCACTGCAGCCTACATTCCCCCAGATGCTAATGCCAAGCTTGCTATGAGGGAACTTCATGCAGCCATTAGCAAACAGCAGACTGCTCACCCGGAGGCTGCATTTATTGTGGCTGGTGATTTCAATCATTCTAATTTAAAGACTGTGCTCCCAAAATTTCACCAGCATGTTTCTTGCCCCACCAGAGGAGACAAAATTTTAGACCATTTTTATACAAACATTGCTGGAGCTTACACTGCCTCCCCCCTCCCCCACCTGGGACAGTCTGATCACCTTACTTTGTTCCTCATTCCTAAATATTCACCCCTCATCAACCGTGTGAAGCCAACAGTGAAGACCATCAAAGTGTGGCCAGCAGGGGCAGACTCTGTACTTCAGGACAGGTTTCTACACACAGACTGGAGTATGTTTGCTTCTCAGGCCACCTGTGGCTCCCATACGGACATTGACACCTGTACCTCCTCTGTACTGGATTATATCAACACCACCATTGACAGCATCACAACACATAAACAGATCACCACATACCCTAATCAGAAGCCATGGATGAACAAGGAGGTGCGGCTCCTGCTGAAGGCCCGGGACACCGCCTTCAGATCAGGTGATGCACAAGCCTACAGTGAATCAAGAGCTAACCTGAAGAGGGCCATCAAAAAGGCCAAGTACTGCTACAAGCTAAAAGTGGAGGAACACTTTACCAACTCCGACCCCCGACGCATGTGGCAGGGCATCCGAGCCATCAGTGACTACAAGCCCAGCAACTTTTATGCTCGCTTTGACAGAGACAACAAGGAGATGGCCACCAAGACAACACCCTCAGCAGACCATCAGCCCCTCATGTTCACCTCCACAGACGTCTACACTGCACTGAGCCGGATCAACGCACGCAAGGCTGCTGGCCCAGACGGCATTCCTGGACGCGTGCTCAGGGCATGCGCGGAGCAGCTCGCAGGGGTCTTCATGGACATCTTCAACCTGTCCCTCACCCAAGCGGCTGTGCCAACATGCTTTAAGTCCACTTCCATTGTGCCAGTGCCAAAACACTCCCCAGCGAGCCTGAACGACTACCGCCCTGTAGCACTCACACCTATAGTTATGAAGTGCTTTGAGCGACTGGTTCTGGCTCACCTCAAAAACTGCCTCCCACCCACACTGGACCATCAGCAATTTGCCTGTCGCAGCAATAGGAGCATTGAAGATGTGGTATGCACAACTCTGCACTCTGTACTCACACACCTGGACAACAACAACACCTACGCCCGAATGCTGTTTGTCGACTTCAGCTTGACACCGTCATCCCCTCCAAGTTGACCACTAAACTTGGAGAGCTGGGCATCGACACCTCCCTCTGTAACTGGATTATGGACTTTCTGACCAACAGACCTCAGCATGTCAGGTCAGGCCACATCTGCTCCAACACTACCACACTCAACACCGGCGTACCACAGGGCTGTGTGCTGAGCCCATTCCTCTACTCCCTCTTCACCCATGACTGCAGACCTGTAAATGGATCCAACATCATTATCAAGTTTGCAGATGACACCACGGTGATTGGCCTCATCAGCAATAACGATGAGACTGCCTACAGGGAGGAGGTACAGCACCTGGCCACATGGTGCGGCAACAATAACTTGCTCCTGAACACCAGCAAGACAAAGGAGCTCATTGTGGACTTCAGGAAGGTGAAAAGAGGCACGCACAGCCCCATTCACATCAATGGGATGGCTGTTGAACGTGTCTCCAACTTCAAATTTCTGGGGACCCACATTACAGAGGACCTGTCCTGGTCCACCAACACCTCCAGCCTGGCCAAGAAGGCTCACCAGCGCCTCTTCTTCCTGAGGACACTGAAGAAGAACCACCTATCCTCAGCCGTTCTGGTGAACTTCTACCGGTCTGTGATTGAGAGCATCCTGACCAGCTGTATCACAGTCTGGTATGGAAACTGTTCAGTCCGAAAGGCACTGCAGCGGGTGGTGAAAACTGCCCAACACATACACTCACAACACTCATCTGTACATCATGTTTATATATATTTATTTATATATGTATATATCTAATGTGAATACTGTATATATTGCACTTGTTTTTATTTTGGCTATATCCTGCACTTGCTGCTTTTGCACTTCTGGTTAGGTGCTAAACTGCATTTCGTTACCCTGTCCCTGTACATGTGTAATGACAATAAAGTTGAATCTAATCTAATCTAATCTAATTATCCTTTCAGGCTGTCAGTCTGCTGGAGTAAAGTTTAGGTCATTGCCCTCTGTAAAACTGGCACATGGCAACGGACATAATAAAGATGGAATAACTTCTTTATGTTTGCTAACAGCATTATTAGACTCCTGTAATATCTACAGGATATCGACTGTAGTTCATTTTTTCCCAGATGCTGTGCAGTTCATTATTATAAATTCAAATGTTATTAAAGAATGATGGGATAAAACAGGGTTCTGAGGGAATACTGTCAAATATTCAGCTTTGATGCCATAAGTCAGTACAAGATCAAGGGTGTGATTAAAACAGTGAGTCGGTTTGTTAACATTTTGAAAGAAGCCAATTGAGTCTGATTCTGAATTGAATATTAAAGTCACCCACTATAATTGTTTTATCCGTACAAAGCACTAAATCAGATAAAACTTAAACTATGAACAGTATTTCCTGACAGTGATCTGTTGTGTGGACTTCACACAACAGATAAAGGCCTGGATGAACAGTAACTTTTTCTTCTGAATTCAGACAAAACTGAGGTTATTTTGTTTGGTCCCAAACACCTCAGAAACAGTTTATCTAATCATATAGTTACTCTGGATGGCATTAATTTAGCCTCCAGTACGACTGTGAGGAACCTTGGAGTTATTTTTGATCAGGATCTGTCCTTTAACTCACATATAAAACAAGTCTCTAGGACCTCCTTCTTTCACCTGCGCAATATCAGTAAGATTAGGAACATTCTGTCTCAGAGTGATGCTGAAAAACTAGTCCATGCTTTTGTTACTTCTAGGCTGGACTGTTGTAATTCCCTATTATCGGGATGTCCAGTTAACTTTCTAAAAAGCATCCAGCTGATCCAAAATGCTGCAGCGAGAGTACTGACTGGAATTAGCAAGAGAGATCATATTACTCCTGTAGCAACTTCTCTTCATTGGCTTCCTGTAAAATCCAGAATTGATTTTAAAATCCTTCACCTTACATCAGGGGTGTCAAACCTGTTCCACAAAGGGCCGGTGTGGCTGCAGGTTTTTGTTCCAACCAAGCAGCAGCACACCAGACTTGACTCATTTAATCAACTGATCTCAGTCTTCAGACAGTTGATTGGTCAAACTGTGTGCTCTTGATTGGTTGGAACAAAAACCTGCAGCCACACCGGCCCTTTGTGGAACAGGTTTGACACCCCTGCCTTACATACAAGGCCCTCAATGGCCAGGCTCCTTCATATCTCAAAGAGCTGATAGTACCATATCATCCCAACAGATTGCTTCGTTCCCAGAATGCAGGTTTGCCTATGGTTCCCAGAATCTCTAAAAGTAGAATGGGAGGCCGAGCCTTTAGCTATCAGGCCCCTCTCCTATGGAACCAACTGCCAGTTTGGGTTCAGGAAGCAGACACCCTCTCTAATTTTAAAACTAAGCTTAAAACCTTTTTGTTTGACAAAGCTTATAATTAGTTGTAGTTACAGTCCTAGTTATTTATTAAACTTATAGTTAGTTACAATTATCTCTATAGACACTGTTACAGTTAAGGATATAGCCCTTAGTAGGGCTGGCTCAGGCAACTGAACCATCCCTTAATTATGCTGCTATAGGCCTAGGCTGCTGGGGGATATCCCATGATCTACTGCGCACTTCTTCTTCTTTCTCTTTCTCTCCTCAGACCCACTCTCAAATTTATTAGCCTTTATTACATGTCATTAACTCTGTGTCCTCTCTGTCCCGTAGTCCTGTGTTTGTTTCTCTCTGGTCTCTCTGCTGCTGTTTATTATTTACAATGATCCATTTCTAACACATTTAATGTTCCATTCTGCTACAGATAAATATTGGATTAATATTCTTTGCAGACTGTAATGTAAATAATTACCAGTCATGACAGCTTTTTGCTTCTGTGCTCTGTTTTCTATCATAACTGTAATCTGCTGAGCACAGAGTATCCAATAACTGTTCACTAATTGTAATGTAAATGCTGCCCCTCTAACATTGTCCATTGTCTGTATTATGCTGCATGTCCTTCTCCTCCTCTCCTCCATTCCTAGCTGTCCTGTCTTTCTCCTTTTCCTCCTTTCACCCAGCCCGGCCATCAGCAGGAGGGTCCCCCATCTGAGCCAGGTTCTGCTCAAGGTTTCTTCCTGTTCAAGGGGAGTTTTTCCTTGCCACTGTCGCCTTAAGTGCTTGCTCTGGGGTCAGACTCTGGGTCTCTGTAAAGCGCTTTGAGACAATTTTGATTGTGGAAGGTGCTATATAAATAAAATTGAATTGAATTGAATTGAATTCACTGTCAGTCGTCTAAAATGTGTCTGTGTCTGTGCAGCTGTTGGTTCAGATCAGTTCCTCTGCAGCTGAGGGAGGTTTTTGTACGACGTTGTATCACTGTGTGAAGAGGAGGCTGTTATCCTGCTGACAGTAATAAACTCCTGCATCTTCAGCCTGGACTCTACTGATGGTCAGAGTGAAGTCAGTCTGATGTGCTGTTGCACTAAATAGATCTGAAACTCCAGACTGACGATATGTAGTATCATAAATCAAGAGTATTGGAGCTTCCCCAGGTTTCAGAAGGTACCAGTTGATGTCATCACATATAGATCTACTGGCTTTATATCTGATAGAGACAGTCTGACCTGGAACAACAGACTGAGATTCAGGAGACTGAGTCAAGATGATATCTCCTGATGAACCTGGAAAACATGAAAAAGAGGAGAAGGGTTATTGAGACAAATCCAGCTTGGAGAAAGACGATCAACATCCAAACACAAGAGGATCATTTCTTGAAGATGGACAATAGATGGAAGAAGGTCAGTGCTGCTTGTTTCAGTCTTTGTCCATCACAGCAGAACATGACTGTGTTTTCAGCAGAGAGTCTCACCCTGAACAAGGAGCCCCAGGGTGGCCAGCAGTAGAGTCAGAGACATCATCATTGTGCTGCCGGCGTGTCAGTGGCTCTGAAAGGCCTGGACACACACTGATCAACACTGGCCTCTTAACGGCTGGGAGCAGAGAGGCAGGACACATATGCAAACAAACAGAGTCAGTCAGCTGTAGCTGTCCTCAACAGTTCATGCTGTTTCCCCCTCAGCACTGAGACAGGTGTCCTAAAACTGATAAGAATTGTGTGAAAGAATCATTTTGAGGCCAATTACACCAAATCATTTTCTTTTTCAGACCCAGTTTGTTTTTTCAGTGCTGTGATGTGAAATGTTTATCAATAAAGACAGATCCTTTAACCATGAATGTCCTATGATTGTGAAATGACAGATAAGAAAATTATTCTGACAGTTCTTACACCTCAACTGTGTCTTTATTATTTTAACCATGGTGATGAAGGTCCAAGTTTTTGTGCCTAAACCAAACCAAACAGAGACCACTACATAAGAAAGTTTATATTTTAACTATGACAGTGAAGGCTCTGTACACCTGCTGCTGTAGGGAAACTATTTTATGAGGCATTCCTGGGTAAACTCAGAGGGGGTTTGTTATTATTTGTTTGGTAAAATGTGGATTCCAAGCACTGTAAGAGATTCAATGGACATCAGAAATTTGAGAATGCAGCCATAAAGCCTGCTTTAAAGTCTGGTCTGATTAGTAAATGAAAGAAGGAAAGATAAGAATTTTTGGGATTTATAACAAGAAGTCATCAGCATAGAGGCTGATTTATTGAGGGCGTAAATTAAATTCTAACAAATTATTTCTATGTTAGACTCTATGTATATGGATGTATATTCACATTTATCGTGTCAGAAACACTGATATGATCTGTGTAACTGTAACTTCTGGTGTGTGTGTGTGTGTGTGTGTGTGTGTGTGTGTGTGTCTGTTTTTCTGTGTGTGTGTGTGTGTCCAGTGAAGTGTATCAGTCTCTGCAGTAGCTTCCAGAAACTTCAGTTTCTGTTAAGTCTAAGTGAGGGAGGTTTTTGTACGACGCTTTTTCACTGTGTGAACACATCCTGACTGTTGATTTCATGATAACTCTGACAGTAGTAAACTGCTGCATCTTCAGCCTGGACTCCACTGATGGTCAGAGTGAAGTCAGAGTTTGATCCACTGCCTGTAAAACGAGCTGGAATCCCTGATTCTCTTTCAATATTTCCAGATAATAAAGATCAGTTCATCCAATACTTTCTGCTTCCATCTGTAGTTTTTTAATGTTAACACAGTTTCATGATACTTTCTTCATCCAATGAAAAACTTTTTGTTTCTTTTTTTGGGGTTTTAAATTTATTTTCTTCACATTTTAAATATTTTTTATCAATATACTGGAAGTAAGCCAGCCGCGCTCTGAGGCCTGTACTACAAATTACTACAAAGCAGGATTTGGGGTCAGCTGTGTAACTTCAGCTTTAACTCTGGGTTTTTAGGATCACGACGGTGGTTCACTTCTTACTGGGTCACATCACCATGGTAACTCATGCTGCACACCTCACCTGCTCCGGTGCAGGTTTAGTTCAGAGGATCAGATCTAAACCTGTCAGATTACTGGAAAAGGATCCTGACAGGGACAAACAGAGTTTACAATAAAGTGACAAATATTAATGAGCAAAAGAAATTTTTGTAAATGAGTCAAATTGTTTTCCTTTTAATAAACAGAGGGAGGGTTTATCACTGTATAACTACATAAAAAATATTATTGCTTCCTTTTCGTTGCACAAAGATTCTTTTATCTGAACAGAATTCCTGACAGTGTCGATGCTTTTATTTTTATTCCATCACTGTAGCTCAGAATAACATGAAACATCTTCAAGAGTTTCAAGGACGTCCAGCTGCCTTTCCACAGCTTTTGGAAACACCCTGACCTGGATGACTGAGAATCTTCACTTTCCTTAACATTGTGAGATTTTTCAACATTTTCATCAATATTTGAATTTGGTGAAGATATGAGCTCGACAGAGACATTCTACTTAACATCTGTAATTACATTTGGATCAGTATATATTTAGATGTATCATGAGATACACTGAGTGACTTCTATAAACTATTTACACAAAGACCACTGTGTGTGTGTGTGAATACTTGTATGGCCGTACATTGTGAGTTTGATTTTTAAACCATTGAAATGAGGACATGTTGTCTGGTCGTCAGATTGTGACACACATTAAAATGACTGAGGGATGAGATTTGCTTTTGGTGTTAGGCATTCAGTTTTGATGGTTAAGGTTATGGTGAGAGACTAGGGACAGCATTATGTCAACGAGTTTCCTCACAAAGATAGATGTACAAACGTGTGTGTGTGTGTGTCCTCAGTGAAGTGTATCAGTCTCTGCAGTAGCTTCCAGCTGCAGCAGTCACTTCAGTTTCTGTTCAGTCTGACTGAGGGAGGTTTTTGTACGACGCTTTTTCACTGTGTGAACACATGCTGACTGTTGATAACATGAAAACTCTGACAGTAGTAAACTGCTGCATCTTCAGCCTGGACTCCACTGATGGTCAGAGTGAAGTCAGAGTTTGATCCACTGCCTCTAAAACGAGCTGGAATCCCTGATACTCGAGTGGAAGCAGCGTAAATGAGCGGTTTAGGTTTGTCTCCATCTCTCTGTTGGTACCAGGCTAAATAGTGGTTTGGGCTGTAATAATAAACGTTCTGACTGGTTCTACAGCTGATGGTGACAGAGCCTCCCAGAGCAGAGCTCACTGCTCCAGGCTGAGTCACTGTGACCTGTCCTCTGGACTCTGAGGACACAGAGACACAAACATAAAGCAGCGTCAGCGTTCAGTCAGCTTCATGTCAGAGGGACGGATGTTGATAGAGGAGAGGAGTTTGATTCTCTGGACTTTACCTGTGAAGCAGCAGCAGAGGACAGTCCAGATGAGGACGGAGATCAAAGTCATGTTTTGGATCAGGAGGATTTCTGTGGCTTGTGTTGTCATGAAGGACAGCTGTCAGTCATCCAGTCTTCAAGTCTCAGGACTATAAACTCTCCCAGAGCACTGGAGCATGGTGCTGCTGATGCAAAGTGGCTCTATGGAAATGCTCTGACTGACTCCAACAGATATCAATATGATGAAGCTTCTGATTAATGGAAAAATATATAAAAATATGTTTTCAGTGTAAATTTTGATGTGAACTTATGCATCTGGACATTTTCTTTTTATATTTCATTTATTGAATTATTATTTAGATTATTTTATCTCATCAAATCTTTATTTTTTTCATTGTGAAATTGAAAAATAAAGTTGTGATAGAAAAATATTAATTCTAAGATTTTTGGCTCATTTCTTATATCAGATCTCAAAATCTAAAAAACAGACTGATTTAGTTGATGTTTGTTTCACAGTCACAGAGCCGTGTCTCTCTACACAGGTTTTTGTACGACGGCTCAATGACTTTGTATCACTGTGGAACACGTTCGGTGGAGGAACCAGACTGGATATTGGAAGTAAGTCAAATTTTTGTAAATTGTTTTATCTCAGAGGCTTTTTCTCTTTTTATTTCCTTTATAATCAACGTGTCAGGAAAATTCCTCACTTTTACATGTTGATGAATAATTGTTGAACAAAAAATTTGCACCAGGAGACAAAGTTTGTTTTAGCAGCAGAAATGATAAAAACTCATTGTGATGAATATTAAACATGAAGCCAGAGGATGAATCATTAGTCTCCAATTTAATGGTGAAGCTGCATCTGTAGGGTTTGTAGGTTTAGTTCAGTCTGACAAAGTCACAGAGCCGTGTCTCTCTACACTGAGAGGTTTCTGTACAACGGCTCAATGACTTTGTATCACTGTGGTGGACTTTTGGTGGAGGAACCAGACTGGATGTTGGAAGTAAGTTTCTGCAAAAATACTAAGTACAATATTGTAAAGTCATGTATTAAATTCAGTTGTTGAATGTTACAGCAGATGAAATGATCTGGTTTGATTTCAAACACTTTTAGTATTGATGATTTTATTTGTCCTCCTTCATCATGGAGCTGAACTCAGAGCAGCTTCACTAAACTTTGCTTTACACATTCCTGTCATATTGAAATTTATGTTGAACTGTAGAAAAGATCAAACTTCAGTCTGTTTGAAACATGTTTTCTAAGATTCATTTTTCATTTTAAATAATTCAACTTTTAAAAGCTAAACTTTTGAAAATATCAATTAAGATTCACTTCGTTTAAATCTAATTGAACAGAATGAAAACAAAGATGTGGATTTGAAGATGTTAGAAAATCTGCAATCTCTTCATTGTGATATATATTGTTTCCAGTGCTGTTTGAAATCATTTAAAAAGTTCATCAGACGATGATTGACGATGATCCACATGAAGAAATTTTGGACCAAATGTGCTTCTTCTATTTCCAGTGTAGTTTGATATATTTCAGCTCAAACTGTGTGATGATTCTCTCTGTGCTGATTTGCATGAGAGGCTTCTTAAAGGGAAGTAAAACCATGTGTGAGTGAGTGACTGGTGGAGCAGAAAAACCATCTGGCAGAAACTCCTTAAAGGACAAAATCTACTCTCACACAGTAAAGGTGTTTGATTGACAGCTGTGGTCGGTCCCTGTCCTCTAATCTGATTGCTGTCTCCTAGGTGATGTCCGTCCCACCCTGACGGTGCTGCCCCCCTCCCACGAGGAGCTGAAGCAGGGGAAGGCCACGCTCATGTGCCTTGCCAACAAGGGCTTCCCCTCAGGCTGGAGTCTGGCCTGGAAGGTGGACGGCAGCAGCAGCAGCTTGGATCAGAGCAGGAGCCCCGGGGTGCTGGGGAAGGACGGCACCTACAGCTGGAGCAGCTCCCTGAGGCTCACTGCAGACCAGTGGACGAAGGCGGACTCTGTGACCTGTGAGGCCACCCAGGGCTCCCAGACTCCGGTCTCAGAGACACTGAGGACAGAGCAGTGTTCCCAGTCCTGACCTGACTCTCTGAGACTCTGCTACTGGTTTTACTCTGCTCCTGCTCTCAGTCTCCACTCTCACTGTGTCTTTCTGTCTCTTTCTCTCACTCAGTCTCTGATTCTACGTTTCATCAATGAGGTTTTGTTGCTTGTTGTAATCTTTCATTTTTTCAGTACAATAAAGTCCTGTTCATCACATCAGTTGTTTCCCTGTATGTTCTTGTAAAACAATCAATCTTTCTGTCTTAATATTTCCATTAGATCCAGAGAGATTGAACTCAGCTGAGTGTCAGATTGTGAAATAGCTTAGAAATGACTTAAGAAAGAAAGTCTGACTTTTAGAAGAGTCCAGAAAGTGTCATGAATCTGAGTAAATGTGTAAAGTCTGAGACCAATGTGCTGCATCAGAATCATGGAGCAGGATTTCATCAGCTTTTTATATCATCATAGCTTCTGTATTATCAATGTGGAGTCAACATTTAACTCAAGCTTTGTGTTTTGTTGTGAACACAAACTTGTTAAAACATATAAAGTGTTGAGGTCCATTGAAAAGTAAAGTGTAACTGAATTAAATAGAAATCAAATGAATTTCAAGTTATAGTTGAATAACTTGAAAAATCAGCTGTGAAGAAAACATGGAAGTGAATCTTTCTTTTCAAAGCCAAACAAAAAAGTGTTCATGTGTTGTTACCTGCTTCATTTAACTATGTTTCAGTTCATCTACAAGTGATGTAGTTTGCTCACACTTTAAATATATTGTTTAATACCCTGTTAAACACAGTGATCATTATACTGTAGCTCACTATACTATTATTTTTTTTTCAATTCAATTCAGTTTTTTTATTTAGCTCCTTCCACAATCCAAATTATCTCAAAGCGTATTACAGAGACCCAGAGCCTGACCCCAGATCAGCACTTAAGGCGACAGTGGCAAGAAAAAACTCCTCATGTCTGTGTCTGTGCAGCTGTTGATTCAGATCAGTTCCTCTGCAGCTGAGGGAGGTTTTTGTACGACGTTGTATCACTGTGTGAACGGGCGGCTGTTATGCTGCTGACAATAATAAACTCCTGCATCTTCAGTCTGGACTCTGCTGATGGTCAGAGTGAAGTCAGTTCCAGATCCACTTTCACTGAAACGATCTGAAACTCCAGACTGACGATTTGTAGCATGATAAATCAGGAGTTTAGGAGCTTCTCCAGGTTTCTGAAGGTACCAGTCCACCTCTCTGCCAGCATATGAACTGCCTTTCTGCTCCCAGCCGTTAAGAGGCAAGTGTTGAACTGATAAAACTGATAAGAATTCTATGAAAGACAGTTGACTCTTTAAATTCTAGTAGCATAATAAATCAGGAGTTTAGGAGCTTCTCCAGGTTTCAGAAGGTACCAGTCTACCTCACTGCCAGCATTTGAACTGGTTTTACTTCTGATAGAGACAGTCTGACCTGGAACAACAGACTGAGTCACAGTGATATCTGCTGACAGTGATAAACTCCTGCATCTTCAGCCTGGACTCTACTGATGGTCAGAGTGAAGTCAGTCTGATGTGCTGTTGCACTAAATTGATCTGAAACTCCAGACTGGCGATTTGTAGTATCATAAATCAAGAGTATTGGAGCTTCCCCAGGTTTCTGAAGGTACCAGTTGACGTCATCACCTATAGATCTACTGGCTTTACAACTGATAGAGACAGTCTGACCTGGAACAACAGACTGAGATTCAGGAGACTGAGACACGGTGATATCACCTGATGAACCTGGAAAACATGAAAAAGAGGAGAAGGGTTATTGAGACAAATCCAGTTTGGAGAAAGACGATCAACATCCAAACACAAGAGGATCATTTCTTTAAGATGGACAATAGATGGAAGGTCAGTGCTGCTTGTTTCATGATTGTGTTTTCAGCAGAGAGTCTCACCCTGAACAAGGAGCCCCAGGGTGGCCAGCAGTAGAGTCAGAGACATCATCATTGTGCTGCTGGCGTGTCAGTGGCTCTGAAAGGCCTGGACACACACTGATCAACACTGGCCTCTTAACAGCTGGGAGCAGAGAGGCAGGACACATATGCAAACACACAGAGTCAGTCAGCTGTAGCTGTCCTCAACATTTCATGCTGTTTCTGTCAATGATGAAATATAATGTTCATTTCTAAAGAAGACCCAGGAGTAATTGGAATATATTCTGGTGTTTGACATGTTCCATGTTGTGCTATATCTCATGTTTATAATGTTAGCATCAGTTACAGTCTGTTTGTGACCGACTGTGTTTGTATATTGTCGAGTAATGAGGTAAAGTGTGTAAAGACGATGAAGCTATTCACCGTAAGTTCATGTCATCATCTGCCACTTATCTTGGTCGAGGCCCAGGTCGCGGGGGTGACTCCCGCCCAGTCCACAATGCACCGAAGTCCTACGGCACCTCCCACATGGGAGGTGGTGCCGTCCGGAGTGGGGAAGTGGAGGTGGAGCTCACCCTTGGAAATGTTAACCGCGCTGTGTAGTAACCATGGAAACGTGCCGTGTGTTGAATCGTGTAGCCTATTTTATTTATTTTACAATGATATACTGGAGTATCTGTACCACTGAGTGAGTATGTTTGAGTTGATTGGAGATGAAAGCTGTGCAATGATTAGCACTGTCACCTCACAGCAAGAAGGTTCCAAGTTCGAACCCCGGTCTCGGCTCTTCCATGTGGAGTTTGCGTGTTCTCTCTGTGTCTACGTGGCACTCTCCGGGTACTCTAGTTACGTCCCCCTCTCTCTAAATCTCCTGTGTGGTTGTCTGTCTTTGTGTGTCAGCCCTACGATTGGCTGGCGACCAGTCCAGAGTGTACCCCGCCCCTCACCCATAGTCAGCTGGGATAGGCTCCAGCTCCCCGCGACCCTCACGAGTTAAGCGGTACAGAAGCTGTGATGGACAAAATCATTTAATCAGTATTTTGTTAATGATCTTGTTTTGATACATGACTCTGTGTGTGTGTGTGTGTGTGCCTTCAGTGAAGTGTGTCAGACTCTGCAGTAGTTTCCAGCTGCAGCAGTCACTTTCTGTTCAGTCTGACTGAGGGAGGTTTTTGTACGATGCTTTTTCACTGTGTGAGCACAAGTTTGCCACTAAGCCAGTGTTCACTCTGCATCTGAAGCAGCAGCAGAGGACAGTCCAGATGAGGACGGAGATCAAAGTCATGTTTTGGATCAGGAGGATTTCTGTGGCTTGTGTTGTCATGAAGGACAGCTGTCAGTCATCCAGTCTTCAAGTCTCAGGACTATAAACTCTCCCAGAGCACTGGAGCATGATGCTGCTGATGCAAAGTGGCTCTATGGAAATGCTCTGACTGACTCCAACAGAGACGTGTTCATTGTTACTGGCACAGTTTTGCATGAACAATAATTAATGTGAAGGGAAAAGAGGAAAAGTTCATGATATAAAGATAAAAAGAAATTCAGGATTTAAAGGTTTTAGAGTTTCATGCACTTTTTATGTCTCCACCTCGGTGATAGCATATTAAGGCCGATGGCATTGTGTTTTCAGGTTGTCCGTCCTTCTGTCTGTACCTGATTCTTCTACACGCAATATCTCAAGAACTCTTTGAGGTTTGTCCGCCAAACTTTGCAGAAATGTTGACTGTGACTCAAGGCAGATCTGAAAGGAGTTTGGAGGTTAGAGGTCAAAGGACAAGGTCATTATGACCATATTTATGTTTTGCTTGGCAATGCAATATCTTAAGAACCCTCTGAGGAATTGTCCTCAAACTTTGCACAAATGTTTGACTGTTACTCAAGGATGCACTGAGTAGACTTTGGAGGTCAAAGGGTAATGATCAAGGTCGCTGTGATCTTCATTTTGGCTTCCTGTAAAATCCAGAATTGATTTTAAAATCCTTCTCCTTACATATAAGGCCCTCAATGGCCAGGCTCCTTCATATCTCAAAGAGCTGATAGTACCATATCATCCTAACAGATTGCTTCGTTCCCAGAATGCAGGTTTGCTTATGGTTCCCAAAATCTCTAAAAGTAGAATGGGAGGCCGAGCCTTTAGCTATCAGGCCCCTCTCCTATGGAACCAACTGCCAGTTTGGGTTCGGGAAGCAGACACCCTCTCTAATTTTAAAACGAAGCTTAAAACCTTCTTGTTTGATAAAGCTTATAATTAGTTGTAGTTACAGTCCTAGTTATTTATTAAACTTATAGTTAGTCACAATTATCTCTATAGACACTGTTACAGTTAAGGATATAGCCCTTAGTAGGGCTGGCTCAGGCAACTGAATCATCCCCTAGTTATGCTGCTATAGGCCTAAGCTGCTGGGGGACATCCCATGATTTACTGCACACTTCTTCTTCTTTCTCTTTCTCTCCTCAGACCCACTCTCAAATTTATTAGCCTTTATTACATGTCATTAACTCTGTGTCCTCTCTGTCCCGTAGTCCTGTGTTTGTTTCTCTCTGGTCTCTCTTTCTCTGTACCTTACTGCAGGTACCTCTGGCTCCGGAGCTGCATGTCCTATGGTCCTGGCTCCACCCACCTGCTGCTGTTTATTGTTTACAATGATCTATTTCTAACATGTTTAATGTTCCGTTCTGCTACAGATAAATATTGGATTAATATTCTTTGCAAACTGTAATGTAAATAATTACCAGTCATGACAGCTTTTTGCCTCCGTGCTCTGTTTCATAATTCTAATCTGCTGAGCACACATTATCCAATAACTGTTCACTAACTGTAATGTAAATACTGACCCACATTGTCTGTATTATGCTGCATGTCTTTCTCCCCCTCTCCTCCATTCCTAGCTGTCCTATCTTCCTCCTTTTCCTCCTTTCACCCAGCCCGGCCATCGGCAGGAGGGTCCCCCATCTGAGCCAGGTTCTGCTCAAGGTTTCTTCCTGTTAAAAGGGAGTTTTCCTTGCCACTGTCGCCTTAAGTGCTTGCTCTGGGGTCAGGCTCTGGGTCTCTGTAAAGCGCTTTGAGACAATTTTCATTGTGGAAGGCGCTATATAAATAAAATTGAATTGAATTGAATTGAATTGAAATTGTTATCCTTGCACCACTGGACCAGTTGGCTCACCTCAGTCCTGTAGTTTGCCTCATCCTGGTTGGTGATGAGGCCCACCACGGTCGTGTCATCCGCAAACTTGATGATGTGGTTGGTGTTGTGGCTGGGTACGCAGTCGTGAGTCAGCAGGGTGAAGAGTAGCGGGCTGAGTACACAACCTTGTGGAGCCCCTGTGCTCAGCATGATGGTCCTGGAGGTTTTGCTGCCAGCCCTTACCTTTTGTGGTCTCTCTGATAAAAAGTCCAGCACCCAGTTACACAGAGAGGTCTTGACTCCCAGGCATCCCAATTTGTGTGTTAGCTGCTGGGGGATGATTGTATTAAATGCTGAGCTAAAATCTAGAAACAGCATTCGCACATAAGAGTCTTTGGAGTCAAGGTGGGTGAGGGCTGGGTGGAGTGCGGCTACGATGGCATCCTCAGTAGACCTGTTGGTCCTGTATGCAAACTGAAACGGGTCATGGGTTGGGGGGAGGACGGATTTGATGGTCTGCATAACCAGCCGCTCGAAGCACTTCATTATGATGGGTGTCAGTGCTACGGGCCGGTAGTCATTGTGGCTGGACGGGTGTGGTTTCTTTGGTACCGGTATTATTGTGGTGGCCTTGAAACACTTGGGGACGACCGCTTGGCTCAGGGAGATGTTGAAAATGTCAGTTAAGACATCCTTGAGCTCCTCAGCACAGTCCTTTAGGACCCGACCAGGTATGTTGTCCGGTCCAGCTGCCTTGCGTGGGTTGATCCTAGAAAGGACCTTCCTCACACTGGCTGAAGATAAGGACACAGCCTGCTCGTCCGGAGGAGGTGATGATTTCTGTGCTGGTGTGGTGTTCTGTGTCTCAAAGCGCCCAAAGAAGTCGTTGAGGCTGTTCAGCAGTGAGATGTCACTGTCACAGGTTTGTGGGGGGGGGGGGGGGGGGGGTTGTAGTCAGTGAGGGTTCGAATGCCTCTCCACAGGCTTTGTGTGTCCCTGGTGTTACTGAAGTGGCTGGTTATTTTCTTGCTGTATTGTTGTTTTGCTACTTTGATTCCATGGGACAGGTTGGCTCTGGCTGTTGCTAGCCCTGCAGCGTCCCCAGCCCTGAAGGCTGAGTCCCGAGCCCTCAGGAGCCTGTGGACCTCGCCTGTCAACCATGGTTTCTGGTTAGCTCGGATGGTAATGGTTTTTCTGTGGGTGACATCGTCAATGCACTTTGTGATGTATGCAGTGACAGCATCGGTGTATTCTTCAATGTCTGTGTGGTTATTGTTTGTAGCAGCCTGTTTGAAAATATCCCAGTCCGTTGTGTGGAAACAGTCTTTCAGTGCTTAGCAGGCCTCCTCTGGCCACACACGTACCTCTCTTTGGGTTGGTCTGATGACTCTCACCTTTGGTCTGTACGCAGGTCTCAGCAGGATGGTGATGTGGTCTGAGAGACCCAGGTGGGGGAGGGGGGAGGCCTTGTATGCTCCTTTGTGGTTTGTGTAGACAAAGTCCAGTGTGTTGTTTTCCCTGGTAGGGAAGTCAACATGCTGATGTAACTGAGGCAGAAAAACCTTTACGTCTGCGTGGTTGAAGTCCCCAGCTGTTATGATAAACCCGTCTGGGTGTGCAGTCTGTTGTTCGTTGATGGCCTGGTAGAGTGGGCCGAGTGCTTCGCTCTTCTCTCTGGTGTTAGCGGTGGGGGGAATGTAAACAGCGACCAGCAGAACCGCTGTAAATTCCCTCGGTAGATAGAAGGGCCTGCACTTCAAGATGACGAACTCCACCCGTGGCGAACAATGTTTATGCACAACAACAACATTCCGACACCATGCGTCGCTGATGTAAACACAGACTCCCCCGCCGCGAGTCTTACCTCCCTCCACAGGGACACGGTCGGCGCGGTAGCATGTTAGTCCAGCTAGCTTGATAGCAGAGTCCGGGATGTTGTCATTCAGCCATGTTTCCGTAAAAATGGAAACACAGCAGTCCCTCACATCACGCTGTGCAGATCTAAGGAGTTTTATGTGGTCCATCTTATTATCCAGTGATCTTACATTGGCTAGGATCAGTGATGGTATCGCTGGTCTGTGTGGGCTAGCTGCTAGCCTAGCCTGGATGCCTCCTCGCTTGCCCCGCTTCTGCTTTCTTTCACACCGCTTCCGCCGTCTTCTCTCACGGTGGGAAGCAGCAGGCGAGGCCGTTGATCGATCGGGCCGGCGGAGTAATCCGAGGCTCTTGAGTTCCTCAGACAGTGCTTGATCGAGACAGTAGTTTGTTGGTGTTTTCCTGAGTTCCAAAAGTCGATGGCGGCTGTAACGTTTTCTAGACGAAAGCGACGTACACGAACGTAAACAAAGTGCGCAGAGTGCGCTCGTACATACACAATTACACACACAATTACACAAAGTTAGAGAGAGAGGGGCCGCTGCGTCCGTTCGCGCCGCCATCTTGAAGGTATATAAGGTATAAGGTATAAGGTATAAGCATCTCAGCAGCTCTGATTAATCCAACATGTATCTGTAGCAGAATGGAACCCTTATCTTCATATTTACTGCTTATTAATTGTTTAGTTTTCTCAGCTGTCCATTTATTTATAACTAAGTAGTGTGGCCCAATATAAAGAGTACAGGCATTGTAATGTTGTAGTTTCACCACAAGAGGGAGTTGGTGGTTTGGAGTCGCTCCTGGTCAGTGGACGTCGACACGTGATTGTGTTGCTCCAATGACGCATAGACAGGAGCGCGTCATGACACGACGGTTGCTGAAAGTTTACTTTCACTTTCACCGCAGTTTGAGGCGCAGATGATTTTCTCTGTCTGAAGGTAAAAGTCCGCACTTTTAATGTTTCACTCGTCAACACTTCCTGTAGTTACCTGGATTATCTGATGTACGGATTTGGATGTTGTAGTGTTTTTTTTTTTATACTGCGTTGTGGTGTTTAGTTGTGTAGACTCTGAGTTGTCAATCTAAAGTCGAGGTGAGGCAGGAAGAGGGCTGTGTTCATTTTCCGCCATGTTGTGTGGATATTCACAGGAGAAGCGGTGCAGTCAGAGTAGAAGCAGAGTGAGCTGATGGTCAGTAGCTGAACACGGAGCCTTTGTTAGTCTGTGGCTCCACTTACTGCTGACTGAAGGCAGCTTTTCCTGCCTGAATCAGCCTGTGGAGGAGGCGGACCTGAGCCGCTGCTCTCCCGCAGTCTGAGCCGCTAAATGCGGTCTGAGCTCGGCCGGACAGCGGCTGGAGAACAGCTCTGACTTTCTCTGTCATTAGATGAACTCTACGGGACTGAGCTCAGAGGGACTGACAGGGTTTTTCAGAGAGACAGGTAACACTCCATCCACAGAGTCAGAGGCCTCCTGGTCCTATCAGGACAAACTCTACCTGATGAATTAGATGATAAAGACCCAAATCCATAAATACTCTCACAATAAAGCATCTCAGCAGCTCTGATAGGTGATTATATCTCTGTGGCTGGTCACAGTACAAACAGAAAAACTGTCTGTCAGGACATATTTGCTGTTTTTATTGATGTCTATCTGTGTCTCTGTTGTTTGGTTTGGTTTTGGTTTGTTGTTGCTGCTTCATATAGTTCAGACTTTACTATTAGAAAGAGCAGGAAAGTGCCAGGGGCCCTTTTAGTTGGGGCCCCTGGAATAATATTGAGGAGAAATGAACTGAGTCTCAGTTGCTTTGTGTGGAATAATCACCTGCAGCTTGTTTCATCAAGTCATTTTCTACAGAAACACTGCAGACAAACAGATTGTCAGATAAAATCAGTGGATCTCAGTCCATCTGTGTGTCAGTGAATGGAAATGGTCGTCTCTGAATCATGTGTGAAAGATATAAAAGGGTTTTAACCACGTGACTGAATAAGACACAAAACATTTACCAGTATGTCTCCTGTCCAACCAGGTGGGAAAAGACACTGGACCTGTGCTATGAGTCAATACAGGGGGCCTATAAATCTCTTCCTCTCCCTCCTTTGGGCTCCAGCTGTGTGCATTTGCTGCCCAGATATAAAACTGTTGTAAAGAGGGAGACATAACATGCTCATACATGGTCTTTTGCAGGGATATGATCATTCCCTGTAAGTGTGTTAAAATATTTCCCAACAACAAACCATGATTTACCAAATCAGTCAAAGCAGGATTACAAATCAACTGGAAAACGAGATGGCGGCAAACAAACTTGGTTCAGGGCAAGCATGAAAACTACTGCAGGCCTTCAGAGCACAGAGCTCAGTACTCGTGTCTTTTTAGATGGTTGGAACTCAGACTCAGAGCTGGATAATGCTCTGAATTGTTAACATGTCCATAACCTCTGGAAAGACTCTGTGGTGTCCCGGTTCCAAAATCCATCTGTCCCAAAACACTGAATGATGTTAGAGCAGTCGCTCTGACTTCAATTTGAATGAAAACTTTAGAGAAACTGGTCAGATCTGAGGTCCTGAAGCAAACTGAACATGCACTGGATCCTCTGCAGTTTGCATACAGGCCTCACAGAGGAGAGGAGGATGCTACAGTGACTCTGCTCAACATGCTTTTTAAACATCTGGATTTTAATGGGACACACACCAGGCTTTTATTTGTGGGCTTCTCTTGCGTTTTAATTGTGCCTTAAGCACTTTTAGCACTTCCGCAGTCAGCTGTGTTTTGTGTTACATTTCTTTGTGTTCTGTGTATATTTGTCGAAAGGACGTCATCATCTGATCATCTGACTGCAAAACAAATCTACCTATAGGTACAAATAAAGTAACATGAACCTGAACCTGAACTTGAGGATGGTTTCAGTTGATGTGCAGATGAATGATTTGTGTTTTCTCTCCAGATGAAGGTAGAAAGTGTGTATGAGCTGATGTGGATGTGAATTCAGCATCATGAATCAGTGTGAGGACAGAGAGGAGGGAGCCCCTCCCCTTAAAAAAGTGTGTGTGGGGACCATGAGATCCAGACCAAAAGCTCAGAGGTGAGATGAGGATCTCTAACTGTCCATGACTCTTCTCCATGTCAGAGCTCAGCACTCACATCACTGCACCATCATTATTCACACTCAAAGCTCTGTGTGTGTTGTGTTGAAGGCCAGAGCAGCAGCACACACCAGACTCTGCTGGACCTGAACATGGACCTGAGCCCAGCTGTGTGTCCATGAAGAGTGACAGGTCAAAGCATCGCCTCATTAATTTCAAAGGACAGCCTCCCTCTGCTGCAAAGAAGTGAGCTGCAGCTGAGTTTAAAATTTATCAGACAGCTGTCCTGTATAACTGGTCTTCTATGAAAGATGAAGTGATTGTGTTTTGTCTCCAGGCTTCATGAATGACACAGTATATGAACATGATCAGGCTGAAACACAGGCTTTAGTGGCAAAGTTGATGTTTCTCTTTTCAAGAAAAGCACTTCTTATGTTCTTATATGTGTCATTCAGATCAGAAGTAAAACTCCCTGTAACTCAGCACCTATCCAGTTCCAGTGTTTGTGTTAGTGTCCTGTAGCAGAGGTGAGACTTCTGTCAAATCAAGCACGCTGTGTGAGAGAAGTAGCAAACGGTGGAAAGAGGTGACTCTTTGATCTTTAGGGCTAAGTTTTTACATAGAGAATAGTTTGGTTCTAAATTAACTTTACTGTAAAAATTAACTGATAAAATCATGATCGTGATTTTACCATTAAAAAACCGTGATGTGATATTTTTGCCATATCACCCACCCCTAATTTCTCCTGAAGACAGATCACATCTCTCTGATCACATCATGTTGAAAAGAATTCAACCTTATTGGTTTGTTAATTGTGTTTGTGCTCGATCAGTTTTGTGTTGACGACAAATCATTATTCAGTCGTCTGCCACGCTCGTCTAAATATTTCATCCTTTCATATTTAAATATGTGCAGCTCTGATATTGTCAGTCCATTAGTTTCATTTATACCTTTTGGTAAAAGTCAGCCCATGTTGCAGCTAATGGACGTGAAGCTAACAGCAGCAGGTAGCTGCTGGAGAAAAATATCCTGGAGTCAGAGAAAAATCCTGGACTGTAAAAATGTTTTTCTAATGGAGACGGCCTCATGATAACTTAGTGGAGTCAGATCAGAGTTCTCAGTTATTCCAAATGGTTTTCCTTATGGCTCCAAATAAAAGTCAAAGACTTGAGCAGGGTTTATTTAAAGGGCGACAGGAGCAGAGTCATGATGGGGACATGTTGGACAGGACAGTTTTTCAGCTTCCAGAGGTTGATGTTGTGGTCCATCAGTCAGGGAAGGTGAGGCTGTAGAGTGTGTGAGGGACATGAATTCTTCTGGAGCTTCTGGAGAGGAGAAAGGACTCTCTGTTGTAATGACTACAAAAAGAAGGCAGCTGAGACCAGTCACAGTGTTTGGGATTTAGAGCAGGTACACACTGGATATAGATGTGAAAAAGCTGCTGTTTCCTAACAAATCCCACTTTATTTAACAATCATCTGACTGTTGAATCTCTGAGAAATGAAACATGGAGTGAACGAAGAGATCTTTGGATGACAGAGTTTAGGAGAGTTTTCAAAGCTCTTTTATGAATGAAAACCACTTTGTGCTCAGTCTCTGTTGAGTTGAATGAATGTTTTCGTTGTGGATCCAGGAAATAGACTCTACACATGAGAGACATGATAGAATGTGTTGAACTGCTCCTTCCTCCACCAGCCTATGATACCAAACTGCAGTGAGGACAAGCTCAGCGGGAGTCTGTTCTCTGAGCAACTAATTCCAGTAAGAGCAGTTTCCAATGAGTAGATCTCACACACTGACAAACTACAGTCTCCATGACTGGAGCGTCTGGGGTCAAAGGTCAGAACCACCCTCAGGACTTATTACAGAAGTGATTCATCAGTGTACAGATACATGTCAGTAAATGTTTACCACACTCCATGAAGATCAAACTGCAGCAAAAGCTCAGATCTTCTGCTACAGCTGCTCATTTCTACCTGTCAACAGGTGCAGAGCTCTTCAACAAAAAGGTTTTACACCTGGTTAAAGTCATAGAGGTGATGATGATGAACGACACCATCCAATCTGATGTTTGTAAAAAGGCTGGAAGCTGTTTCCAAACAGAGCTGTGAAGCTGAGAGATGAAGGACGACACCAACAACTGCTTTAATCTGCATCTGACATCTGACTGTTGTTTTCAGATCCAGCTGTGAACATGTGGACTTCTCATTTTAACTGCACAAACCTACTGAGCTACTAAATATATTGATCCTCTAATGACAGACCTGACTGATATGAATCTGTGTTGACATGAACAGGTGTGTGAATGTTGTGGTGACATGTGGATGATGTGTGTAGAAGGCTGACATGATGATAATCCACAGCAACAGAAGGACACAGTCACTCTGCTCATGTTAGAGAGAAGCTCATTGATTAGGACATATCTGATTGGATTATTAATGATTTTCATCTTAATCTGTTATCCTTTATTCAGGTTGAGTTGCTGCAGGTTGTCAGAGATCGGCTGTGCTTCTCTGGCCTGGCTGTGTTTGACTTTTAGTATCTGACTGTTTTTAAGCTGCATCCTGTTGGTTCAGGTGTTTGGAGTTTCCATTTTCCAAACTTGTACATTCTCAACCTTCTTCAGCTCTGAACAGATGATGAAACACTCAACGCTTTCAAGCAGGAACTTTGTCTCCTAAACTCACATCTTTTATTCTTTATTCAGGTTGAGTTACTGCAGTTTGTCAAAGATCAGCTGTGCTTCTCTGGCCTCAGCTCTGAAGTCCAACCCCTCCCATCTGAGAGACCTGGACCTGAGTGAAAACAAGCTGCAGGATTCAGACCTGAAGGATCTGTGTGGTTTTCTGCAGAGTCCAGACTGTGGACTGGAGACTCTGAGGTCAGACTCCATTGTTTACTTGTGTGCTGAGATGAATATGATGTTAAAGTTGTGCTGACAGTAAAGTGCAGACATCACACTGATATTATAGTGATCCACACTGAGGATCTTCATGGTAAAGTCTGTTTTCTTCTTCTGTGGTTTAGTCCACTGACTGTGGCAGAGCAACGTTGAGCTACAGATTTCAAAGCTTCATTTAACAAGAAAAAAGCTTCACTCTTTAAATCACATCCAAGTTTTTTCCACACTCACATCAACAAATATATATTCAGTATTTTCTTCTTCCAACACGACTAGAAAGTGATGAGACTAAAGTCAAAGTGACTCAGATACAGCTCTGGAAAAAATTGAGAGACCACTGCAGATTCTTCTGAAATCAATATCTCTACAGGTATGACAGCCATTCCATTCCTGTGTATGTTGAATTCCAACACAAGCATACCTCAGTCTACTTAATGAGGTACTGATTAGGTGATCACCTGAACCAAATCCTATTTAATGAGGAAAAGTATAAAAACCACTGCTGTGGTCATCACTATGCTCTTGCAATAGGACTGGATGGATGGCACAAACAGTGCTGGTAGTACCTCAAAAGTAATAGCAATCAATAAAATAACTATTGACCATGCCAAAACAGTTGAAAAGAAAAGTTTTGTTTGAGGAAAAGAGAGAAAAAAGAGGAAAATTCTGGCTTTACTGGCAGAGGGATACAGTGAGCGTCAGGTTGCTTCCATCCTTTAAATTTCTAAGATGGCTGTTCATAAGAGCAAGGTCAAGCAGCAGACACTGGGGACAACAAAGCTACAGGCTGGCAGAGGGCGAAACCACTCTCCACTGACCAGGATGACCGTCAACTCATTCCAATGTCACTCAGCAACCGTAGGATGACATCAAGTAACTTACAAAAAGAATGGCAAATGGCAGCTGGGGTGAAGTGCACGGTGAGAACGGCTCGAAACAAGCTTCTAGGGGCAGGGCTCAAGTCGTGTAAAGCTAGAAATAAGCCCTTCATCAATGAGAAGCAAAGAAGAGCCAGGCTGAAGTTTGCAAAAGACCATAAGGATTGGACCATAGAGGACTGGAGTAAGGTCATCCTCGCTGATGAGTCCAATTTTCAGCTTTGTCCAATACCTGGTCATCTAATGGTTAGAAGGAGACCTGGAGAGGCCTACAAGCCACAGTGTCTCACACCCACTGTGAAATTTGGTGGAGAATGGGTGATGTGCTTCAGCAAGGCTGTAATCGGGCAGATTCGTCTTTGCGAAGGACGCATGAATCAAGCTACGTACAAGGTTATCTTGGAAGAAAACTTGCTTCCTTCTGCTCTGACAATGTTCCCCAACTCTGAGGATTGTTTTTTCCAGCTGGACAATGCTCCATGCCACACAGCTTGGTCAATCAAGGTGTGGATGAAGGACCACCAAATCAAGAGCCTGTCATGGCCAGCCCAATCTCCAGATCTGAACCCAATTGAAAACCTCTGGAATGTGATCAAGAGGAGGATCGATGGTCACAAGCCATCAAATATACCTGAGCTGCTTGAATGTTTGCATCAGGAGTGGCATAAAGTCACACAACAGCAACGTGAAAGACTGGTGGAGAGCATGGCAAGATGCTTGAAAGATATGATTGAAAATCGGGATTATTCCACCAAATATTGATTTCTGAACTCTTCCTAACTTAAAACATTAGTATTGTGTTGTTTAAAAATGAATATGAACTTGTTTTCTTTGCATTATGTGAGGTTTGAGAACACTGCATCTTTTTTGTTATTTTCACCATTTGTCATTTTCTGCAAATAAATGCTCTAAATGATAATATTTTTATTTGGAATTTGGGAGAAATGTTGTCAGTAGTTTATAGAATAAAATAAAAATATTCTTTTTACTCAAACACATACCTATAAATAGTAACAACGGAGAAACTGATCATTTTGCAGTGGTCTCTTCGTTTTTTCCAGAGCTGTATTCAGAACAAACTCAGCATGTTTGTTAAATGTCGTCACCGTTACATGAAGTGAAAATCTTTTCCATTTTGTCTCAATCATTTGTTGACTTTCCTCCAAACTTCAGCCTGACATGTTTGTTCTCTGTCAAAACTTTAGGATCTTTAGTAGAATCAGAAACAAATGTCAACAACATGAGTTTGTATAGATGGAGCCACTGGTGGAGCTGGAAGAGTTTAAGAGCTGAAGTCACTATGTCTTTATTGAAGCAGCAGCATGTTGTCATTAATATTAATGAGAGCTGTGTTTGATATTTAGTATCTGACTGTTTTTAAGCTGCATCCTGTTGGTTCAGGTGTTTGGAGTTTCCATTTTCCAAACTTGTACATTCTCAACCTTCTTCAGCTCTGAACAGATGATGAAACACTCAACGCTTTCAAGCAGGAACTTTGTCTCCTAAACTCACATCTTTTATTCTTTATTCAGGTTGAGGCTCTGCAGTTTGTCAGAGATCAGCTGTGCTTCTCTGGCCTCAGCTCTGAAGTCCAACCCCTCCCATCTGAGAGACCTGGACCTGAGTGAAAACAGCAAGCTGCAGGATTCAGGACTGAATCATCTGTGTGGTTTTCTGCAGAGTCCAGACTGTGGACTGGAGACTCTGAGGTCAGACTGAGAGACAGAAAGAAATGTTTCTTCACTCTTTGCTTTATGATCTGTGATGTTTATAGTGACTGAAGTTAATGAGAGCTGTGTTTGACTTTTAGTATCTGACTGTTTTTAAGCTGCATCCTGTTGGTTCAGGTGTTTGGAGTTTCCATTTTCCAAACTTGTACATTCTCAACCTTCTTCAGCTCTGAACAGATGATGAAACACTCAACGCTTTCAAGCAGGAACTTTGTCTCCTAAACTCACATCTTTTATTCTTTATTCAGGTTGAGGCGCTGCAGTTTGTCAGAGATCAGCTGTGCTTCTCTGGCCTCAGCTCTGAAGTCCAACCCCTCCCATCTGAGAGACCTGAACCTGTGGGGAAACGACCTGCAGGATTCAGACCTGAAGGATCTGTCTGATCTTGTGAAGAGTCCAGACTGTGGACTGGAGACTCTGAGGTCAGTAGAGGGTTGGAGTCAGTCCATGCTGCTTTCAGCTGTATTGTACTAAACACAGTTTGTATCAAAGCAAAGATCCAGTGTCTCCTGTAAACCTCCAACCTTCTCAGTGGCTGCTTTCCTCATTGAAGCTGTGAGAGGAGAACGGGGACAGGCCTCAGGATGGGACAGAAAGGCAGAGACGCAGAGGACAGTCAGCCAATCACAGCAGCCACAAGCTAATTGTGATCTGTTGTTGTTGTTGTTGTTGTGTTCATGTCAACAGGAAATAAAGCTGGATCACAGCTGACAGCCTCACAGGATGTGTAGAGACAGTTGTCCTCATTGGTCCAACTGTCCTTCCATCACATCTAATCTGAGACTGTTTGTTGTCTCATTTCAACACTAAAGAATTGATGAGTTTGATCTTTGTCACAGCTCTGAGATCAGTCTGACTGCAGCCTGCAAATCACTGGCTCTGATTTCAGAGAAGCATCATGACATTTTGTCAGCATGTGGTCTGATACAGAGCAGAACCTCTGCTGAAGTCCAGTGATCACATCTGTATATCTGTCCATCTGTCAGATACTTTCAGTGACAGCCTCCATGTTTATTTGTCAGCTGATATTTCAGAAGCAGATCAGATGTTCATCAACACACAGAGACTCTTTCTTTAAATGGAACATGAGTTGACATGTAACAGCAGTGAATCCATCACTAAACTGTTTGTGCAGTAATGAAGCTTCATGACTCAGCAGTTTATTTCCACTGTGGACTTGAGTGAAATGTTCAGAGTAAACAGACTTGATGCTAAAAGTCTCTGCAGGTGTGTGAGCTTCCAGCTCAGTGTCTTCACTCCAATACTTCAACATGAGAGCTGAGAGGAAGCTGCTACACTACACAGCTGCTCTACTTCTGCTCTGAACAGGACTGAAGTCCCTGCTGCTCTTTATACTGGATGTGCTGCATCAGTGACTGACAGCTGATGAAGTGAGTCTCTGTAAACACTGATTTATCACCTCTGTTGTCTGTCTTCTTCTCTCAACAGATGGAGGTAGTGATCTGTCTAAAGGAGAGAGTGAAGAGGACGGTGTGTGTGTTGAGAGAGGACAAGCTGTGTCCTGATGATCCAGAGAGGTTGAAGCAGCAGCAGCTTGTGTGTAGAGAGGCTCTGATTGGTCCATGTTACTGGGAGGTAGAGTGGAGAGGAGAGCTTCATCCAGCAGTGACTGACAGAGGAACCAGAAGAAGTGGAGAAGACTCTCAGTGCTGCAGTCTGAACTGCTCTGAGAACAGCTCCACTGTCAAGTCCACCATCATCCCTGTGTGTTCCTCTGGATGTGAAAGAGAATCATCAGTGTATCTGGACTGTTCTGCTGCTGCTCTGTCCTTCTACACAGTCTGTCACAGGGAGACCCCGTGCCCTAAAGTAAGGCACATGCACTACACACACTTTCTCAGGTAGATTTTATCAAAATGGTAATACCTGGTGGAAACTGCTGGTGGGATGTGTGTGATATGAACATTTGGAGGAGGGGGTGAAGGAGAGAAGACACATTGTGACTGTGTATTTGATTTATTGAATTTAAATTGTGTTCACCTGTCTCCTTTGTTGCACTTCTTCCTCTGTCAGACCAGGAACAGCCTAACCTGAGCTGGGGCGGTCCACTTGGTTAAATAGGGGGGTTCACAGGGCAAGAAACCAAGTGTGGTAGACTGGGAGGGGTGTTTTGTTTTGTTGTGAAATAACCAATGTAAATATCTTGTTGAAAAAGAAACGTGTTTTTAAAGTACATTTAAGTGAACTTATATTTGATAAGATGTTATTTGATATTGTTATTATTGTAAGTGTGCTGGGAGACATAATTGATTTTGATTTCTTGAGAAGGTGTAATCCACCAGTATAAAAGTGAGGAGGCTGTGGTCTCTGGGGGCTAGAGAGGAAAGAGTCACAGCTCCAGGATACAGCTCCAGATAATTGCTCCTGCCTTTGCCCCAAACTACAGGGGCATAGCCAGAAGGGCAGTTTTGAGTTTGTTTGTTTTTTGAGAAGTGAGTCTTGTCTTTTTTTTATTCATTCGCAAATGCTGAACCAAAAGTGATAAATCAGATTAATCAGCTCCATCTTGTGGTATAATGGAGAATTACAGCTATTCTTCACATTATTTTTTTCTTAGTGCAGAGCCTGACAAGACATATATATATATTCACCATACATCTTGTTCTGCTTATTCCACTTCTTCTGTACAGATTCCAGCTTCCTGCAGCTTTGAGAAAAAACAGGCAAACTACATCAAAAAGTACAGTTTGACAGCCTGACTGCTTTGTTATACATGTTTATATACGTTATATATACATTTCACATAAAAACATGGTTGAAACCTGAAATAAGTCACAAGACTTAAGATTATATTGAGTTAAATCAGTATATCAATATACACTTCTCACAATAAGTTAGTGATATTGTTATTTACATGAGTGCTTTTCCTATTTGGTCTGAATTTTAATGAAATAAGTAAAGGTTCCCTTTGATATTACTAATAATGAATGAGAAGAAACACCATTTTCATTAGCTTAATATTTATTACCCCAAAAATTTAGACAATAACAAGGATAGCCCCAAATAACAAAAATTGACAATGTCAGTAGAAAGTGCTGCATGCAGTTCTGCCAGGTCACGTGGGGGTGGGGTACGATCATCCAGTCTCTGCTTCAGCTGGTCCCAGATGTGCTCTATGGGGTTCAGGTCAGGAGACATTGCTGGCCATACTATATGAGGTACTCTAACTTCCTGAAGTCGAGCTGTGACAATTCTGGCACGATGTGGTGGAGCATTATCATCCATGAACAGAAAGTCGGGGGTGTGCTGGCGGAACTGGGGGATGATGATGGGTTCTATTGTAGTGTCAGATTTTGTGCAATATGTTTGTATATTTTTTCTAAGTGTGCAAATCCCATTGTGTTCTGTTTTATGTTCTGCTTATCCTAGACCTGATTCTCTGTTTGCTTCTGTATCTCACTCACCCCCTCCCAACTCTATCCCTCACACACACACAGCTCCACTATCTCCTACACACACACCTCTACTCTGCCACATGCACACTCCTGTATCGTTCCCCATGCTGCTCTCCCACATACACACACTTACACACGCACGCTCCCTTACCCTACAATGGCAGACAATCAACAAAGGTGGGAAAGAAAGACGAGAAGCAAACTGGGATACACAAGGGGCAGGACTTCAAAGTAAAACAGGAAATACTGAACAAAACCAAGGGGCTGATCATAACAGTCTGGACGTGGGTTGATGACGTGGTGACAGTCAGGTGTGTAGGTGAGTTGGTGGGAAGAGAATCCAGGTCACCACACTCAGGCCTGAACACACACACACACACACAGAAGACACACGAACAGGTGGAGAGCACCACACAGGGACAAACAAGACAGATCAGGGGAGGGGACACAGAGGAGGCACAATGGATGAGGGACAGAGCCTGTCTGATCTGAGCAGAGAAAGGATGTAATGACATCTAACTATTTGGATTTACCTTTAAAAACAAATGACTGGGTTTATAATTATAAAAGAAAAAGCTGTTAATGTAAGACCACTTCAAGTATAACATTAAATTCTAAAATTAAACTTAGTTATAAAAAATAATTTACTTGCATCTACCTTGAAAAGCAACACTTTCTTATAAAACATTTTAAACTGTCGCTCATTGAGGGATCTGGAAAACATCCCCCTCACTCAGTGAAAAACACACACAGTTACCCTGTTAGGTTGTACCAAGTGTTGAGGGCAGAGAGAGGGGAGTGATTAGGTGGGAAGTTTAAGTTTGGTTTTGGTTTGGTATTTATTTAGATTATTACGTATTCTGTTGACCTGCATTGGCTCATTGCCATGTACAGTTTGTATATAGAAATGTTTTGTAAGAGTGAAGGTGAATAAATGTTTTTAAAATACTGTGTGAATGTCTGGGGGGCTCCATGTTGTGTGTGTGTGTGTGTGTGTGTGTGTGTGTGTGTGTGTGGCGGGGTGGGTGGGTGAGGACATTTTGCAGGTGTAAGAGCAGAATTGTTTGGCTAGACAGAGAGAGGTCAGGATGGAGTCCTCTGCTGCTGAGACTGACTTCATCAGGAAACCTGTTTGTGGCTAACATTTAGCTACCTTTCTGTAAGATTGTGAGTTTGTATATTTTGTTAATGGGCACAAGAAGAAAAACCCTCTGCTTGTCTGATGCTGCTTCTTTCTCTACCACGCTCTACATCCTAAACCCCTAGGTGTTCACCAACATCAAAACCTAACAAAACCTACAGTCTGACATTGTGGTTGAATGCTCTGAGGCGATAGAACTTATGACAGTGAAATGTCGGCCGTACTATCTGCCACGGGAGTTCACCGCGGTGTTCGTCACCATTGTTTACATCCCGCCGGGTGCTAATGCTAACGCTAATGCTAACGAAGCATTACAGGAGCTACAAGACACCATTAGCTCGTTGCAGAGCAGGCACCCGGAGGCGTTTTACGTGGTTGCGGGAGACTTTAACCACGTGAAACTGACGGACACTTTGCCCAGTTTTTACCAGCATGTCACCATCCCCACACGCGGAGATAACATTCTGGACTGTGTGTACACTAACATTCAGGATGCATACAGAGCTCTCCCCCGCCCCCCTCTTGGCCTCTCCGACCACATCTCCATCCTGCTTGCGCCAGCTTACCGCCCACTGCTGAGACGGATCAGGCCAACAAAGAAGACTGTCACTGTGTGGCCCAGTGATGCAGCCTCTGTGCTACAGGACTGCTTTCAATGCACAGACTGGCAGGTCTTCAGGGAGGCAGCCACATATGAGGGAGAGGTGGACCTCGAGGAATACACCTCCTCCGTCCTCGGCTTCATCTCTAAGTGTGCTGATGATGTCGCCACCACCAGGACAGTAACCTGCTTCCCAAACCAGAAACCCTGGCTGAATGCTGAGGTCAGAGCTCTGCTGAAAGCTAGGGATGCTGCGTTTAGGGCAGGTGAGGCATCAGCGCTGAGAGTGGCGAGGAAAGAACTGACAGCGGGCATCTCGAGGGCCAAAGCCACATATGCTCAGAAAATTCAGGGTCACTTCACCTCCAACGACCCCCGGAGCATGTGGAAGGGCATCAAGTGCATCACAAATTACAACACCAGGGATGCACAATGCCCACTGGACCCCTCCCTGCCAGAGGCACTAAACAGGTTCTATGCCCGCTTCGAGGATCCTGACTCACCCCCCTCCTGCACCAGACTCACACCACCACCTGGTGACACACCCCTCAGAGTGACCACAGCTGATGTGAGGAGAACCCTGATAGGAATTAACCCCCGCAAAGCTGCAGGCCCCGACAACATCCCAGGGCGGGTTCTGAGGGACTGTGCTCATCAGCTGTCTGAGGTGCTGACGGACATTTTCAACACCTCACTGTCACTGGCATCTGTCCCCTCCTGCTTAAAGACTGCCACAATTGTCCCCGTCCCTAAGTGCTCCACAGTGACAGGCCTCAATGACTACCGACCCATAGCTCTGACCCCGGTAGTCATGAAGTGCTTTGAGAGGCTGGTCATGGGCCACATCAAAAACTCCATCGATGTCACTGTGGACCCCCACCAGTACGCCTACAGGAAGAACCGCTCCACTGATGACGCCATCTCATCAGTGGTCCACACAACCCTCACCCACCTGGAGAGCAGGAACTCATATGTCCGTCTGCTCTTCCTGGACTTCTCATCAGCCTTCAACACCATCATTCCACAGACCCTGGTACAGAAGCTCTCCCTCCTCGGTCTGAGTCCCACACTGGGGAACTGGGTCCTGGACTTTCTGACCAGCAGAACACAGACTGTCAGAATCCACAACACCATCTCCTCCTCCATCACCCTCAGCACTGGCTCGCCGCAGGGCTGTGTGCTGAGCCCCCTCCTGTTCACCCTGCTGACATATGACTGCTCGGCGAGACACCCCAGCTGTCATATAGTGAAGTTCGCGGACGACACAGCAGTAGTGGGACGCATCACTGACAACGATGAGTCAGAGTACAGAGAGGAGGTGGAACATCTGGAGCAGTGGTGCAGAAACAACAACCTCTGCATCAATGTGAAAAAGACCAAGGAGATGGTGGTGGATTTCAGAAGAGACAGGCGCCCTCTCCCCCCCCTGCACATCGGAGGAGCAGCTGTGGAGGTGGTCTCCAGCTTCAGGTACCTGGGTGTACACATCACCGAGGACCTCACCTGGAACACCAACACATCTCATCTGGTTAGAAAGGCCCACCAGCGCCTCTACCTCCTCAGGAAGCTGCGGCGAGCTGGACTTGGAGGCTCAATCCTGAGGAGCTTCTACCACTGTGTGGTGGAGAGTGTCCTCTGCACCTGTATCACTGTGTGGCATGGCAGCTGCACTGCTGCTGAGAGGAAGGCTCTGCAGAGGGTGGTAAAGGCTGCACAGAGGACTGTGGGGAACAGCCTGCCCACCACCTCAGACCTCTACACAGCACGATGCAGAGGGAGGGCCCTCCGCATCATGAAGGACTCCACCCATCCCGCACACAGTCTCTTCCAACCCCTCCCCTCAGGCAGGCGGCTGAGGAGCATCCGGAGCAGGACCACCAGGCTCAGGAACAGCTTCTTCCCTGAAGCTGTAAGACTGCTGAACTCTAGCCCTGCCCTGTAGACCCCCCCCCCCCCTTCCCCCCCTCACCACACACTGACAGTCCTGCACTACAACACTTTATCTGTTCCCTAGGTGCAATACATGGCGACCTCTGCACTACCACTACCTCCCACTTGCACATGAGTGTTTATGCACGTGCTAACTTCGGCTTACCTTATCTTATCTTATTTTTTTTACTCTATTTAATTGCTAATTGTTTAATTTCACAATGTTTATATATTTCTACTCTAATGTTTATTTTAATTTCTCTAATGTTATATTTATTTTATTTTTCTACTCTAATGTTTATACTCTAATGTTTATACTACTGCCCTTATGTTTATACTTCATTTTGTTCACGGCTCTGAATGGCTTAAACTGGGACCTGAGTACTAATTTCGTACCATAACATGTAAATGTCCTGGTATGACAATAAAGTTCCTTGATCCTTGATCCTTGATCCTATTATAAACAGACAGATCAGTTAATTCAGGATTCACATGCAGGACTATGGACACAGAGGTTGGAGTAAGATTAACATAGTTTTATTGAAGCCAGGACTGATGTGAATCAGAGTCTTTAGTCGGAGCAGGGCAGGCAGAGACAGGATCACAGAAGTCAGGTTGGGCCTGGGCCTGTGCTGCAGAGAGGTAGGGAAGGATGGGTGTGGTGTAAATCCTCCAGGTGACCAGACAAGCAGGAAGGACACAGAGCGTGGTGAGGCTGCAGGATCTTTCCACTATCTACTAAATTTCCCCGTTGTGGGATGAATAAAGTCTATCTTATCTTTGATTACCTACAAGTGCATTTTTATCCAACATTGGCTCAGACACACAGTAATCTAGGGATGGCGTTTTGGTTCATTCTCAAAGATGGGGATAAATGGCTTACAGCACCTGGTATTCCCAGGCAGTCTCCCATCCAAGTACGAACCAGGCCCTACCCTGCTTAGCTTCCGAGATCAGACGAGATCGGGCGTGCTTTTTTTTTTTATCTTTTATTTATCAAAAATATTCATTTAAAATATTTACAGAGAAATAAAAACCAAATCAAAATACATTAATTCATCCATAATCTAACACAAAATATTCACAGAAAACAAACTAAACGAAAAAAAAATCTCAGAAATTGAAATACACCGTGTCATTTTCTACATAAAATAAACTGTGACCCTCCAAAATCTTTGAAAGAGAATGTGCTCCCCTTCCCACCAGTGCTCTGATGTATTGTTTTAGTGTAATCGTGAAAAAAACCCAAGTGTTTCTTTTTCGGTTTTCTTTCAGTTTTGTGTTCCTGGTGATGTATATGGCGTGTTTAGCAAATTGTCCCAACAAATTTGTTATTGTAGTGTTTTTGTGTCTAGTGTTTTGACCAAATAGGAGGTACAGCCTCCATTCCTCCTCTTTTCTCCATATTGCACCCGCCCCGTTCCTGAGGAGGAGCCTCAGCCTCCTCAGGAACGGGGCGAGCGCCGGACAGTCCAGGAACATGTGTTGTATTGTCTCTTCCTCTGCCCCACAGAGAGCACAGCCCCTGGCAAAGACCTCCTTGTTTATTTGATGTAAGACTACTCCAGGGTGCGTCTTCCTGTGTCTCATCTTGAAGTCGGTATTGTAGATGTTACCAGGGGCTATGCTCCTCCCCAGGGTGGCCCAGATTCTCTCTCCCTGCAGGCCGGGGAAGGCCCCCCCCCACGCCCGGTCAGCGGCTGGTGGCCTCTGCCTGCCCCGGACGTACATCTGGTAGAGGGCCCTCGTCTTGATATCTTTTAGGTTTGTTCCGGCCTGCAGGAGAGAGAACTCACATATATCATTAGTTGGTGCCGGCTGCCTCTGCTCCCCCAGCAGCTTTAGCTACCGCTGAGGGATGGAGGCAGCCAGCTTCCCGCACACCTCCCCAATGGCCCCTTTCCCATGTCTGATCTTTTTCCCCTTAAGGATGGTCAGGACCTCCGCAGTGCTGAGGCCACCGGCTTGGTCGACGACGTCCCCCAACCTGACCAACCCAGCCCTCTCCATTACGGCGCAGACCACCTCCCTCCCTCCCCAGGTAATTTCTGGGTTGTTAAAGAGGGGCTGCGCCTTCGCCTGGAGGACGTCGTCCACCTTGGCCTCCAGCAGGGGCCTCAATCCAGCCCACGCTGTCATGATCTCCTCCGCCAGAGGGTCTGTCACCCCCGCGCTCACAGGGGAGCGCCCCTGGCAGAGGGCCCAAAGGCCCAAAGGCGGCCCGAGATGCAAATCTGTGGTGAGAAATTGTTTCCATGCTAAATTATTGTTAGGTGTTGTGAGCTTCTTTATCAATTTGATCCTTAGTGCACATTTTCTACAGTCTAAGCTGACTAATCTCAGACCGCCTTTGTCCTCCGGTTGGATCATGACATCGTGGGCCACCTGGTTCATCTTGGACCCCCACAGGAAGCTGCCGATGACCCCATTGATGTTTTTTTCCCGCTGCGGAGACAGGGGACAGACAGCCAGCACATGGTTTACTAGTGAGAGCACCAAAGAGTTTAACACTGTTACTTTCCCTTTTATCCCAATCTGTCGTTGCTTCCACATGTTTATTACGTTTTGCATTTTTTTCTGTACACCCTCCCAGTTCTTTTCATTTGCCTCTCCCTCATTTCTTCCCATCCACACTCCTAGTATTTTGACCATATCCCCTGTGATCTGAAACCCCCATGTGTTCGCCGTGTTCTGTTCTGCCCCACACCTCATAATTTGTGTCTTTTTTGTGTTCATTTTTGCTCCTGATGCCTCACAATATGATCTTATGCTTCCCACCACCAGGTCAACGCTCTCTTTATCCACCACTGTGATGTTTGTGTCATCCGCATACTGCACTATTTTGCAGTATGTAGAATCCCCCACCTTTACGCCCTGGATGCCCTCGTCATCATTGACTGCTGCTGCCAGAGGTTCTGTGACCAGCGTGAAGAGCATGGCAGACAGCGGGCACCCCTGTCGGATGGACCTGCCCAGCGGGAACGCACCTGTGCATGTGCCGTTCAGTTTGACACAGCTGGTGGCCCCGCTGTACAAGGTCCTGATCCAGTTAATGTACCGCTCACCGAACCCTAACCTCTCTAGGACTCTCCACAGAAAGGTGTGTTCTACATGGTCAAAAGCCTTCTCAAAATCAATACTAACCAAAAAACCCCCTGTTGTGCACATGTGTCTGATCAGGCATCTGACGGCCAGGACAGAGTCAGAGATGTCCCTCCCCGGCACGCCATACGCCTGACCAGGACCCACCACCCCTTCTATCACCTGTTTTAACCTGTTTGCCAGTGTTTTAGCCAAAATTTTGTAGTCTGTGTTTAGTAGGCTGATTGGTCTATAGTTTTCTAATTTGTTTTCCTCCCCTTTCTTTTTAAACACTAGTGTTATTATCCCCTTTGAAAAATTTTCGGTCGTTCTCCTATTGTGTTCTATCTGTGTGTAGACTGCCAGCAGGATGGGGGCCAGCTGTAATTTGAAGGCCTTGTAGAACTCGGCCGTCAGGCCGTCCCATCCCGGGCTTTTATTGTTGTTCAGACCCTCTATGGCTGTTATGAGCTGTTGAAGGGTGAGGTCGGAGTCACATATGTCCTTGTCTGTTTGGTCCAGTTTTTTGCTGAGGTGAGCTATGTTCTCCTCCATTTTTTTATTGTTTATATTTTGGCTTGTGAATAGTTCTTTGTAGAACTCCTGTGCTGCTAAAAGCACCTCATCCAGCTCCCTCACTACTTTCCCTTCTTTATTGGTTATCTCCTGTATGTATGTCTTCTGTTGTTTCTGTCTCTCCATGCCCAGAAAGTAGGCTGTGGATTTTTCCCCCTCTATTAAATACTCTGCTTTTGCCCTGATCGCTGCTGCTTTACATTTAGTTACTGTTATGTTGTGTAGTTTTGACTGAGCTACTGACAGTGCTGTTATGTCTCTTTTTGGATCGTTTTCCATTTTTCTCTGTTCTATCTGGATTATTTCTAACAGTTCCCTCTCCTCCTGTTTTTCCTCCCACTTCCTCCTTTTACAGTATCTTATGCACATTTTCTTAATTCTTTCTTTTATTCCCTCCCACCATCCCGGTAAGTCATCATTTTCTATCATTTCCTCTCGTATACCCATTAAGAAGTTCCTTGTTTTGTTTGTGAATGTTTCATCCTTTGAAATGCTATTGTTTAAAATCCACAGCCCCCCGTTCCTGGGCCTGCCTGCCATCTGTACTTGAATCTGGAGAAGCGAGTGGTCGCTCCATCTGTTCTGTATATATTTCACCGTATGTATAATATGGACCGCCCCAGGAGACAGCAGGGCCAGGTCTATGCGCGACTGCCTCAGCTCCCCTCTGACTATCTGCCTCCTGGAGTAGTCCTTGGTGTCCGGGTTGAGTGCTCTCCAAATGTCTGTGAGGTTCCGGGTTGACATTAAGTGGGTGAGTTCTTGTCTGCTTACGTCGTTTTTTAATGTGTTTTTGTTTGAAGTGTCGTTTGCTGTTAAAATAATATTAAAATCTCCCACCAACATGCATTCCCCAGTTATCCATTTATTTAACTTTTTCCTGATAAATTCCTTCCTTTCTATTTCGTCGTTACTTCCGTATATATTCATGATTCTTAGCTTTCCTCTGTCCCTCCCCAGATCCACCACGACCAGCCGGCCCTCGCCGTCAGTGTGCACGCAGGACACATCGCAAGGGAGGCCCGGTTTGCACAGAATCGCTGCGCCTGCCCGTAAAGAGGGTCCAGGGGCGTAAAAGATGTCCCCTCCCCAGTGCTTCTGGACAGTCCCCAGCAGGTCAGAGCTCCATCGCACCTCCTGCAGGCAGAGAATCTCTGCGTATGTGTTATTTAAAATGTCCTTGATTTTTTCTATTGCCTTTACCCCCCTGATGTTTAGTGAAACTATTGTGATCATAATGAGAAATAGTACAGCTGGTTTCATTTGCTTATCTCTTGCTTTAGTCACTTTCTTCTCCTTGTTACTCTCCCCGGTTTACTGTCCTGTGTTTTCTTTCTGTGTTGTAGTTTATGTCCCACATCCCTTTCTAAGTCCGAGTCGGAGGAGACGTGTTTGTGGCCCAGGAAGGAGGGTCCAGGCACACTCTCCTTTGCCCTCGCCCTGTCGGCGAGCAGGGACGCGTTAGAGCGACAGGCGGGTTTGAGGAAGCCATCGTCTGATATAGTGCTCTCTGTTTGAGAGACTAATTCAGGGCAAACGTCGTCCAGACTGGACCCTAGAGGTGTATCCACCTCCACTCCTGGCAGCCTCCGGGCAGGGTCTACCGCCCCCCCATCCACAGCTGCCGGCATCCTGACCCCTGCGCTACCGTTGTCCGGCGCACCTTTCGGCCTGTCAGCCTCGAGGTCCAGGGCAGGGCCCTCTGTGCGAGCCCCCCCTGCCCGCTCGGGAGCAAAGCCCACGTTGGGAGCTCCCTCCTCCGCCGGGAGGACGCGGAGTTCCCCACCTGCCTCCTTCTCCACCGGTGCCTGAGCCGCGTCAGCCTGCGCCCCTGCAGCATTGGTACTACACCTTCCAGGACTCCAGCTTCTCTAGAATCTCCTGATCCGTCACATATGCAGGCAGGCCCAGGAAGGACACCACCAGCTCATCGTTGGATATCTCCCTCCCCTGCACCATTGTGTTCCCGATCTTAAACCCATCCAAAAGTTTACTTTTTCCTGCCGCACTCCCCATTGTAATTTCATATCTATTGTGTCCTGTGCTCCTGCATGCATTGATATTACCGCACATTAAGCGCGTATATCTGATTAATTCCACCGGAGAGACTATTTCTTCTCCTTTTAGTTCCACCAGCACTGTCAGCTCTCGTTCATAACTCACCTCAGGTTTTTTGTTAATGGACTCCGACCTCGGGTTTTGCTGGCCATCTGTCCCCCTCCTAACCATCCCTCCTTCATTTTGTGGTGTTTTTTGTCTTACCTCCGTCCCTCTTCCTTTATTTTCCATCCTGTTGCCTTCTAAGTTTTGTCCATTTTCCTGGGCCGTAGTCCTTTGTCCGTTCCTGGGCCTGTCACCTGGGGTGTCCATCCTGCTGGGTTTTAGATTGTCCATAATTGTGGCAAAAAGAAACAAAAAGCCAACAAAAAAAACTACTCCCCGACAGTCCAAGGACCGCGGGGAGCGACAAAAATTACTACTTTGATAACACAAAATAAACGATCACTAAGATAAAAAACAAAAACCAAAAAAGTGTCTCCGTCTCTGTCTCCTGTGTCTCACTCGAGGCTCGCGCTCTCTGTCTCTTCCGTACCACCTGACTCCCAATCGGGCGTGCTCAGGGTGGTATGGCCGTAAGCAACTGCAAGCCCTATAAACAGGCTCTTTATACATGCTAAAACGCCACCAACAAATCCAATGTTGAATAAGGGCATTAATCATCTGGATTTCTCCACAAATCCAAGCACAAGAAGCCATGAAAAATGAGCTTTTCCACCTAACAAGAATTTTCTGACTGCTCATCATCTGATAAGGTTTGTTACTATCTTTGATTACTTACAAGTCCATTTTTATCCAACACTGGCTCAGACACACATGGATGAACCACAGTAATCTAGGGATGGCGTTTTGGTTCATTCTCAATCAAAGATGGGGATAAAAGGCTTACAGCACCTGGTATTCCCAGGCGGTCTCCCATCCAAGTACGAACCAGGCCCTACCCTGAAAAATGAGCTTTTCCACCTAACAAGAATTTTCTGACTACTCATCATCTGATAAAGTTACTATATCCAAGTACCAACAGAGAAGACAGGAGACAGAAAGGTACTTTACAGTCATTTCTACCAGCAGTCAGCAGACACTCATGAGAGCACCTTTACACCTCACTCTGATAAAAGAGACAGCCCAATTCAGCCTCTGCACAGCTCTGAAGGACAAAAACTGCTGTGACTGTACTTATGAGGCAACATACTATGATTTACATTAACAACTGACAATCATATCACTAATAAAACATTCAATTCAACAGCTAATTAAAAAGCCAACAGTAGAACACAGTTTCTTTTACAGGCTGTTGGTATAAGAATAGAAGGAGAACAGGATTAAAATGCAGAGAAATACTGAGGCAAGCTGGATGAGTGAGGTGAGTCATTAATGGATGATATGGAGGCCAAGAATTCATCAATAAAGAAGATTAAACGAGGGAAACTAAAATACAAAACCAGGAACTAAACAGATTCTACACTGCAGGTAGTGAATCATTTGCTTGATGATCAAGGTGATTATTTCAAAGAAATGTGCCTTTAAAAAAGAAGACATATCTCCACTATCAACAGGAGGAAATGAAATGAAGAGGAAAAAGGTGAAGGAAGGATTCTTCTCTTCTGTGTGTGTGTGTGTGTGAGAGAGAGAGAGAGAGAGAGAGAGAGAGAGAGAGAGAGAGAGAGAGAGAGAGAGAGAGAGAGAGAACTGGGAAACACTTAAGACAAAATAATTTAACCTGTAAAACAGACTCATCTATTTGTTAAGTATCACTTCAAAGTGATGTTTGATTTTCTTTTCAAGTTCTCCTTTGAGCTCATCATTGTAACTGTGTCACTAGAGTCACTTCAGTCTTTCAGTCTAAATTTCTGTCTTCATCATTGTTCAGAAACATCAGCAGAGTTTCAGATCAAAGCCAATGAAACTCTGGACATGATAAAAAAGAGTCAAATAAAGATGCTGGATGGTAGAGTACACAATAAGATATGTCTGGATGAGGTTTGCTGTGTTTTGCTGTGTCCTACACACATATGAACATTAATGTGGAGAAGAGAAACAGATTAATGTCACAATCTGAATTTAAACACTCAAGGGTCAGATAAACAGAGAATTATCAGGATAAGACCAGACTTTCCTCTGAAGGAACAGAGAACTGTGACATGATGATTAACAGAGAACATGTCAAATTTAAGAGCTGAACAAATGATTTTAATAAAGGATGATAATGTGACTATTTCATCCTTATGCTGTAAAACATTCAAAGAGTAACTGAACACTGGAGGAGTTGATATGAGACAGTAACATCACCAGTAGGGATCAGAGGACAGTCAACTATTTGAATCTGAACTAATCTCAAATCCACATGAAGCCAGAAAAGGACAAGACAGTGACAAAGGAAAATGAATTTCTATAAAGTGAAGAGTTTCCACAGGTTTGCAGGCTGTTTGACAGGTTCATCATAGACTGAGACTTGACAAATATTCCAGCTGTTTCCAACCTGAGTAACTTCACTGAGGATTGTACTGCAGATCATTTCAGTAAAAGTCATTCATCCATCATTTCTGTCACCACTGCCCAGAAAGACAATAGTTATATGACAATTGTTCAGCTAAATGGCTCCTTACAGTGTTTCAACTGTGTCTTTGCAGTTTACAGCAACAAATCACATCACTGAAGTTCAAATTAATGCCATTAAATCTTCCTAACACCGAGTCTAAAAACAAAATCCATTTGGCTCATAAACAGGCAAAAATCACACTTAAAAAACAAGAAGAAACTAAACTTAATTGCTCTTATTCTCCTTTACTGTTTAAAAGGGATAAAAAAGAGAGAATGAAGAATGAACTGAATACACCTGCTGCCCATTTGAAAACACTGGAAGAGAACTGCAGACTGTTGAATGCTGATCATCTTGAGCTTCACAAACTGTTTTCAGTCGACAAAGTGATTGTTAAAAATCCAGTGGTTTAAGATATAAATATGCACAATCTGCACAAACAGAGCTCTCATCAAAGGCCTCACTGAGATTTTATTTATCAAAGTTCAAAAAATATACTTCATAAAAAATCAATCCTCAGTCACTTTCTAAACAAACTAGAGACCATCTTCCATAGGATCACAGCAGCCACGACGCCTATCGCTGTATTCAGACCCATGAGTACTCGCTCATGACTTCAATATTACAGAAGTAACCAGGACTTCTGATGCCCTTGTTGGACCACACCCATCTTCCAACTCGGCCTTCGTTTGGATCTCAGCTACACACCTGTAACATTTTGTGACTGTATCTTGGACGATTGTGACACTATTGTGTTGACAAAGTCTGTCCACACACAGACAGACACAGACAGACTGTGTGGTAGATCCTGCTGCAGTGGGTGTTTCCAGGACCACTTTTTCCCATCATGACACACACATACACACAAAGACTCACAAAGTGAAAACATTACAACCACACTGATGCTGCTGGAAACAAAAACACTGGAACAGATTGGAAAATTATATTTTAGGCTACTGATGTGTAAAATGGAATTAAAATCAAATTACATTCATCTGTCACCAAAAGAAGCATTTAAACTGAAGAGAGATAAACTGGCTATAAAACTAAGTGACTGACTAATAACCAGAGATTACAACATCCTGAAGAAATATTTCAGTGTGACAATGAAAACAAGAGAACTCAGTCTTTACTACAACAGTCTGTCACAGAAACACACTCTGCTGCACAGCACAGTCTAATCCACTGCACTGCTTTCTCCAGCAGACAGAGACTCTTCCAGCTGAGAGGTGAGAGAAAGGAGGGAGCTGTTAAACCTGCTGAACTGTGACAGAGAACTGAACTGACCCTCCTCTTTGTCCACTACAATAAATCCATTCTGTTGGAGGAAAACCTTCATTCCACACATCAAATGTGTGTTTTCATCAACAGACACAAACAAGTTCCTGTCCACACCTCCAGTCTCTCAGCTGAGGAAAAACATTGCTGAAAGGATTTAGTCAAACACAGATTTGCCATCAAACAACTGAAGGAAAAAAGTGACTTTTAAATGTAGAAACTTCATCAGGATTGATGTTGTGTGAGTGTTTTAACCCACTTTACAGTGTGAGCTTGATAAGATACTTCTTTCACAGCTTCTGCTGTTAAACTAATGTGGATGTTAACTCACTTTGTGATAATACCTTAATATTATAATACCACAGGCTCCCAGACTCATCACTCTGCCTCCATAAAGGCTCTAATCTAGTCACACACTGCTTCAGTCAAAGAGAGAGAGAGAAATAAATAAATAAAACAATAAGAACAGCAGATAAAATACAAGAGAGGAGCAGATATAGAACACAAGTGTAAACATAAAATACTACGTTACCTAAAAACCTGTCTGAACAGATGGATTTGTATCTGCTTTGTGAAAGAGTCCACAGAGTCCACACACCTCAGACTTACTGGGAGATTATTCCAAAGTTTAGAGGCTGCAAACTGGAAAGCACAATCTTCCTGAGTCTTAAAACATGTCTGAGGTACATTTAGAAAGTCCCGACCTAAGAGATCAGCTCATGGTGTGGGGCTGCAGAAGGTCCATGGTATACTGTGGAGCCTGGACATGTAACAGTCACTTCTGCACAATGAACTTCAGTGATGGTTTAGAAATTCAATTTTTTTTTAAGTCAGCACATTATACAGGGACAGTGATACACCTGGATGTGTTTCATCCAAAATAAAAATACTACCTTCTTCAACTAATACTGTATGTCAGCTTTCAGGGAGTCTGAAGACACCAACCACCAACAGTGTGAGCTGCACACTGAATGTGATATTTCAGTCTTCTTTGAATTAAACATTGTGCTTTTTGAAGTCCTCATATTAAAATGTGAAGTTGAAGGAGCTGGAAAAGTAAAACACAAAAGTGTAATACAAACCCATTCAAATAGGATTTTTCATTCTGTTGGTTGTAGTCACAGCAAGTCATGATATGAATGGTCACTAACACTCAAACTGTGCTGGAACAGTGAAAAAGTGTTTTTCCACTTTACTGCACAGCAAATGAAGTTGTTGATCTGAGCTTCTACTAAAGCACTGCCAACTCACTGATAACTACAATCAATATTCCTACAACTTTTTCCCAGTTAAGCAGGAAAAGTTTGGTTTGCATTATCAGTAACATGACACAGCTCTGATATGGCTGTAATTGATCAGTAAACAGTGACATAAGGCTGATATCCCAAAGTACAAACAAGAGCACAGGAGTGAGACTAAACTCCAAACTGTAGAGACTGAGGTAGAAGCTGCAAAAGTCCTGAGAGCTGAAAACAGAGAGACGTTTTAGAACAGAGCTTTCTCTCTAATCTTCAGCATAGATACACAAGTTTAGCTACTGAAGACACAGCTAAGGAGAGGAGAATGTTAAGAGTTGGCAATGGCCGGCTGTGTTACCAAGCCGGGTCACAGCAGCAGTGCAGCCATCCCCTACTACCCTGGAACATTGTGTTCCCAGAATGCAGGTTTACTTGTGGTTCCTAAAGTCTCCAATAGAGAGAATGGGAGGCAGAGCCCTCAGATATCAGGCTCCTCTACTGTGGAACCATCTACTAGTTTGGGTCTTGGAGGCAGATGCCCTCTCCATGTTTAAGAGGAGGCTTCAAACTTTCCCTTTTGATGAACCTTATAGTCAGAGCTGAGTAAGGCTTTCCTGAATGAGCCACTAGTTATGCTGCTATAGGTCTACACTGCTGGAAGACTTCACATGATGCACTGATTTCCTCTCTCCTCCTCTCCCTCTCCATCTGTACACATTCATTCACATTCAGTCAGACTGCTGAAGCCTCCTGTTTGCTTCTTTTGAACTTTGGAAGTCCCTTTTACACAGGACATTGACTGTGGATTTTTTGCTCCATCATTTTGGAGGATCCAAAGCAACAACCACAAATGATTTCAATTTACATAAAAGCGTGTGAATGTTTGAAGTTTAAAAGACATACTTGAAAAAATAGGCACCTTTCCTTTAACACAAACCATAATGCTTTGAACCAAAAATGGAAACCTAAGTTGACAATAGGAAAATCTCACAGATACAATCAGCATAAATAAACTGAACATGTATTGAAACCTTTGGGCTGAAGTTCTTGTGTGATTAAACATCATGCCAATTTAACACATCCCACTGAACTGAAACACTGACATCAACTAAAAAAGGTCTGACTTACTGAAAACCTTGGAGGTGATCTGGACTTTCCTGTAGTTTCCTCTTGTCCTTGTAACAGCAGTAGCTCCTCCCTTCCTTGTCAATAATTGTGCAGAAATATCTGAGTGCTTCTTTCTTCCTAAATCATTAGCAAGTCCTGTCCAGTCCAACTGTTTCTGCTCCTGTTTGACTTCTGAACTTGTCTCTGGCTGTGTGTCCACTTACTGCAGCCTGTGACATCAGGCTGTAGAATGTTGATACATCAAAGACATCAAAGGACAAACTCTCTCTCTCTCTCTCTCTCTCTCTCACACACACATTGTTGTCTTAATATAGTTATGAGGACACATCATAACTGAAAGCCTATTATTAACCAAAACATAACCCATACTAATGATATTCAATCTTCTCAAAAATACCAAATGAATTACAACAATAAGCACTCAGGACCATTCAGCTGGGTTGGTGAATTCAGCACCAAGGACAGCAGCAGCTGAACTGTACACAACTACGTGTACTAACACACAGCAAATTCAGAAAGTACTAAAATCTGGAGTCAGGCAAAAAAGTGTGAAAGAGTTACATTTCTGGAGTTTGTTTTATAACTCTGACTACAGTTTGTGTTAAGGTGTACACCCCGGCTGAGTTGAATTTTGGAGTTTATTCCCTGGTGTTCAGGATCTGGTTTTAACTCTGACCCTGGAGTTCACGACGCATTTTATAGCGGCATGAACAGCACAAGGAACATCGTCACAAGGCTGGTAAGAGCATGATTTTTATCAGAAAGTATTTTAAATGTGTGATATTTTGTCATTGTTCTCACTTTATCTACTTACATAGTACCGCTAATGACTGCGAACTTGATGTTGAACGTAACCCCATTGCTTTTACTCCATCATTTAGAGCAAGTAGCTCCCGCAGCATTAGTTAGCTAACTGTCCTTAGCTGCCATTGTGGAGCTGTTAGCTTTCACTCAAACGTTAATGTCGGCCATACTGTCTGTGGCGTGTGATGTGTCTGTATGACGGTAATGACAAACTGTTTGATAAGCTTCACAAATTAATGACGACGCGCATCTTGAAGATAATTAATACTGTTTTGGAAATAACCATCCAACAATGCAACCGCATGTCGCTGTTTTAAGAGAATAATTTCCGGCTCAACGGCGCAGACGCAGCTGAAAAGTCAGTTTTGGCTAGCATGCTAACAGTTGAGCTTATAAACTGTAGCCTTGCTGTTTTGAACAGCGGTGAGAAACGTGTATTTTAACAGTGTGTAGTTGGGATAAACTTTAACTTGAACATGTTATTCTCAGACATATGACATTTTCTTCCTTTATGTCAAACCAACATGTTGATCAAAGTACAACATGGAGGGAAGAAGAAGATTAAACTGGAAGAGGCTTGCTTCTCAGATTTTCTCAGTGCAGGTCAGTCAGATGTTTAGTATTAAATGAATAAAGATGTAAACATGTTGTAACGTGGAGTTGTTATGGTATAGTCCAGCAGAAGTTTCTTATCCCAGAGACTACAACACTGAAAGTCACAGATCAACAGGGAGCAGAGGTGGATGAGGATGTTTCAAAGATCTGTGTTTTTTAATCTACAGTGATGATGGTAGGACATTTAAAAATTCCTATTTTGCTGCACTTATATTTTGAGAGATTTGTATCTTGACACAGACAAAAATATGTGATTGTGAGAAGTGGATGATAAGAATTCCAAAGTACAGTATTTAATCAGTTCATATTAAGCTGTATGTGTTGTCTGCATTTCAGACCTCCCATCTACTGAAGCATCTATGAACCTGGCTGATCGTTCAGACCTGACAGAATATGTGACCCTCACTACTTGTGGTAAGCAGAGTTATAGGTAATGGTAATGTTTTGTCTTGAGACAGGTAATATCCAGCCAGGTATGTGATATAGTTTTAATGTGCTGGACTTTAGATTTTATTTGCCTTATACTTGTGTGTGTGTGATCTTCAGATCTAAGTGTCCTGCAGCAAGGGTGTGAAGGCTCCTCCTCTCCAAGTCTGACAGATACACTGTCAGTCTCAAGCACTTTAAGCAGAGACACAAGTGATTCTGGATGCCAGCCTTTGATGGACAGTGTGCTTGCAAAAATTGTAATTGTTTTTCAACTTGTATACAACTAGATTTTAATCATTATTTATTAGACATAAATCTTAAAAAAAATAATATGTACAGGTATTAGATGAATGTATTTGCTTACAACATAGATTTAAGTGTAGTTGTAAATATGTTTATAATGTTTTCTTTTTTAGAATGTGGAGCAAATTCTTACTTCAAAACCAGCAGAGATGACTGTGATTAAAGAGTATGAAGAGACTGGAAGTTTGAAATATTCCACCACACGGTTACTGGTTAATATTATTGTCGCTCACATGCATGGAAAAGAAGGGTAAGAGGCTTCAACTTAATCCTGTATCCTTTTATAAAAATAGACAAAAATGGTAAGAGATTTTTTCCCTCTTGCAGGAGAGCTGTTAGTAAAGCAACAAAAGAGTTCCTTGCCCTTGGGATTGTTTCACTTTTCCCATCTTTGAAAGACCCATACTCCAAAAATGATATGTAAGTTTAACTCCCTTGCTTGCATATAAGCAACATACAGTATTTGTTCTTGAGACAGCTTTTTTTCTTTCAGGAACTTCTATGATATTCAAAGCAACAAAGGCTCTAACCCTTTCTTGAGTGGCGCATGAAGACAAATCCAGAACCACCTCTTCATCCCAGAGTAGAGTGGAGCTAAAAGGACGTCCCACATCATCCAGAACATATGATGATCAGCCAATCAGAGATGAATGCATGGAAGCCGTATCTCTCCTTCACCACAAAGCTGATCCTGACTTAGAGTCCCAGAAGATGAGAGAAACCTTCTACTACCGTCAGCAGATTCTTCATGACCCACAGCGGTCAGCTGATGTACTATTTTTTAGTAAAAATATTGGTTTATTTTAAACATTTGAAAATGTTTTTCTCTTTTTATTTAGATTTTGCAAGACTTCTCACTGATGTTTGGAGCAGAGGTTGCTTCAAGGTTCCTTGAAAAATGGAACAGCAGTTTTAAAGATAAAGTTATCAAGGAGGCAGGAACCTGAAAGAGACGTCTCTCTTAAAACAACATCTGAAAGTTGCCCTGAATGAAAGATCTGACACTGCTGATGAAGCAGGTACAGTTATCATCAGAATAGTAATGCAGTTGTGTGAGTCGTCCAACAGTCATCAATTTATTGTGTTTTTATTGATTTATTTTACAAAAGCATCTGAGTCTAAATAGGCCACTTAAGTCTGCAGTTAAGATACAGTGTGAGGGCTGAACATTGCTTTGCTCTCCAGCACAGATTTATAATGACTGGGCCATTAATAGATGTTATTTGTGTAAATGTTTAAAACTCCAAGCCCTGTACAGTCTTAACAACCCTAAACACCAACTTCAACTTTACAAAAAGTACCCCAAACAACTCCTTAGGCTCTGAAACGTGCTCCTAAACACTTTCTGGGGGATCACTTTTGGACTCTCACACTTAGGCCGTGTACACTCTTAGCAACCCTAAACACCAACTTCAACTTTACAAAAAGTAGGTGGTGGATGAAGCTGTTGGACAGTCTTGTGGAGCGGGCCCGGAGGCATCGGAACCGTCTCCCTGAAGGCAGGAGGCTGAAGTGGGGGTGTGAGGGGTGTGTGTTGTCCTCCACAATGTTGATGGCTCTGCGGGTGATGCGTGTGTTATAAATGTCTGTGAGGGACAACAGAGGGACACCGATGATATTGCTGGCTGCATTCACTATGCGTTGCAGTGTCTTTCGGCAGGAGGCAGTGCAGCCTCTGTACCACACAGTGATGCAGCCAGTGATGATGCTCTTAATGGTGCCCCAGTAGAAGGAGCACATGATTGGAGGTGGGACATGGGCTCTTCTCAGTTTGCGGAGGAAGTAGAGGCATTTTTGAGCTTTCTTGGCCAGCTGTGTTGTGTTTATTGACCAGGAGAAGTCCTCAGAAATGTGCACCCCCAGGAACTTGGTGCAGTTCACCTTCTCCACTGCAGCGCCGTCGATGGTCAGTGGGGGATGCTGTGAAGGCCTTCTCCTGAAGTCGATAACCATCTCTTTGGTCTTTCCCACGTTGAGGAAGAGATTATTATCCTTACACCACTGGACCAGTTGACTCACCTCACTCCTGTAGTTTGCCTCATCCTGGTTGGTGATGAGGCCCACCACGGTCGTGTCGTCCGCAAACTTGATGTTGTGGTTGGTGTTGTGGTTCGGTATGCAGTCGTGAGTCAGCAGGGTGAAGAGTAGCGGGCTGAGTGCACAACCTTGTGGGGCCCCTGTGCTCAGCATGATGGTCCTGGAGGTTTTTTGCTGCCAGCCCTTACCTTTTGTGGTCTCTCTGATAAAAAGTCCAGCACCCAGTTACACAGAGAGGTCTTGACTCCCAGGCATCCCAATTTGTGTGTTAGCTGCTGGGGGATGATTGTATTAAATGCTGAGCTAAAATCTAGAAACAGCATAAGAGTCTTTGGAGTCAAGGTGGGTGAGGGCTGGGTGGAGTGCGGCTGCGATGGCATCCTCGGTAGACCTGTTGGTCCTGTATGCAAACTGAAACGGGTCATGGGTGGGGGGGAGGACGGATTTGATGTTCTGCATCACCAGCCGCTTGAAGCACTTCATTATGATGGGTGTCAGTGCTACGGGCCGGTAGTCATTGTGGCTGGACAGGTGTGGTTTCTTTGGTACCGGTATTATTGTGGTGGCCTTGAAACACTTGGGGACGACCGCTTGGCTCAGGGAGATGTTGAAAATGTCAGTTAAGACATCCTTGAGCTCCTCAGCACAGTCCTTTAGGACCCGACCAGGTATGTTGTCCGGTCCAGCTGCCTTGCGTGGGTTGATCCTAGAGAGGACCTTCCTTCACACTGGCTGAAGATAAGGACACAGTCTGCTCGTCCAGAGGAGGTGATGATTTCTGTGCTGGTGTGGTGTTCTGTGTCTCAAAGCGCCCAAAGAAGTCGCTGAGGCTGTTCAGCAGTGAGATGTCACTGTCACAGGTTTGTGGGGGGGGGGTTGTAGTCAGTGAGGGTTCGGATGCCTCTCCACAGGCTTTGTGTGTCCCTGGTGTTACTGAAGTGGCTGGTTATTTTCTTGCTGTATTTTTGTTTTGCTACTTTGATTCCACGGGACAGGTTGGCTCTGGCTGTTGCTAGCCCTGCAGCGTCCCCAGCCCTGAAAGGCTGTGTCCCGAGCCCTCAGGAGCCTGTGGACCTCGCTTGTCAACCATGGTTTCTGGTTAGCTCGGATGGTAATGGTTTTTCTGTGGGTGACATCGTCAATGCACTTTGTGATGTACCTCTCTTTGGGTTGGTCTGATGACTCTCACCTTCGGTCTGTACGCAGGTCTCAGCAGGATGGTGATGTGGTCTGAGAGACCCAGGTGGGGGAGGGGGGAGGCCTTGTATGCTCCTTTGTGGTTTGTGTAGACAAAGTCCAGTGTGTTGTTTTCCCTGGTTGGGAAGTCAACATGTTGATGTAACTGAGGCAGTGGTTGAAGTCCCCAGCTCTTATGATAAACCCGTCTGGGTGTGCAGTCTGTTGTTCGCTGATGGCCTGGTAGAGTGGGCCGAGTGCTTTGCTCTTCTCTCTGGTGTTAACGGTGGGGGGAATGTAAACAGCGACCAGCAGAACCGCTGTAATTTCCCTCGGTAGATAGAAGGGCCTGCATTTTAAGATGATGAACTCCACCCGTGGCAAACAAAGTTTATGCACAACAACAACAACATTCCGACACCATGCGTCGCTGATGTAAACAACGACTCCCCCGCCGCGAGTCTTACCTCCCTCCGCAGGGACACGGTCGGCGCGGTAGCATGTTAGTCCAGCTAGCTTGATAGCAGAGTCCGGGATGTTGTCATTCAGCCATGTTTCCGTAAAAATGGAAACACAACAGTCCCTCACATCACGCTGTGCAGATCTAAGGAGTTTTATGTGGTCCATCTTGTTATCCAGTGATCTTACATTGGCTAGGATCAGTGATGGTATCGCTGGTCTGTGTGGGCTAGCTGCTAGCCTAGCCTGGATGCCTCCTCGCTTGCCCCGCTTCTGCTTTCTTTCACACCGCTTCCGACGTCTCCTCTCACGGTGGGAAGCAGCAGGCGAGGCCGTTGATCGATCGGGCCGGCGGAGTAATCCGAGGCTCTTGAGTTCCTCAGACAGTGCTTGGTCGAGAAAGTAGTTTTTTGGTGTTTTCCTGAGTTCCAAAAGTCGATGGCGGCTGTAACGTTTTCTAGACGAAAGCGACGTACACGAACGTAAACAAAGTGCGCAGAGTGTGCTCGTACATACACAATTACACAATTACACAAAGTTAGAGAGAGAGGGGCCGCTGCGTCCGTTCGCGCCGCCATCTTAACAAAGCTGTGCTGGTTAAAATATTAGCGCCCCGTCATGATGTAGAATCCCTCAACAGCGTCTGGGTCCAGACCCGGACCGCGGTCCGCCTGTTAGTGACCTCTGATCTAGAAGCTACAACAAACAACATTTGTGCTTTTATTGCAGAAAGTTTGTCCAGAAAATGTCAAGACACTTGTGGTGTAAACACCAAGATGAAACAGATGTTGCAAAAGCATTCAGTTTGCCGAAGAACTCAAAAGAAAGGAAACTGCAATTAGACTATATTCAAAATAAGGGGAACTTTGAGCACGACAGTGAATTTTTAGAGACACAGAAAGGCAAACTCATCCCATGGAAGCAACCACGGAAAAAATCTGAAGGACAGGAATTTGCACATTGTGTTCACTGCTGTGGCCTGTTCTCAAGAAGAGCGATGTGGCAGCATTTTAAAGTATGCAGCTTCAAACCTGAGAGTACTAAACCAGGTAAAACTAGAGTTCAAGCTTTGTGTGCTTTCGCTGAACCTGCTCCACCTGGATTTAACGATGCTTATTGGAAGTTCTTAAGTGCTATGAATCAAGACAAGATTACAGTTGCTGTCAAAGAGGACCGTTGCATTCTCGAGTATGGTTACAGACTGTTCAAGAAGAACGAGAAGACAGCCAGTCAACACCAGTATATTCGGCAGAAACTGAGAGAGCTTGGCAGACTGTTACTGGAAGCAAGAAAAGTTACACAGGTGAAGACCATCCAAGAACTCATAAAACCTGAACAGTACAGTCGGGTTGTCACTGCTGCAAAGAGCCTATCTGGATTGAGTGAGAAAACTGGCAAATACCAATGTCCATCTCTTGCTTGCAAGGTTGGACAGCTTGCATTATTTGGCCATGTTTTTTAAGTCCGAAGGCCTGAAAAAGAAAGATAAACAAGCTACTCAAGATGCTGAGGAGTTTGCGCAGCTTTATCAAGAAAGTTGGAGATTTGACATTGCAAGCCAAGCATTAACTCAACTTGACCAGGCCAAATGGAATGCTCCTCAACTGTTACCTTTCACACAAGATATCCAAAAGCTTCATTGTCATCTGAGAAACAGCAGCAACATTTGAATGATCTTCAAGAACACGCGTCACCACCATGGAAGGAGCTTGCAAAAGTGACCCTGACACAAGTTGTACTGTTTAACCGCTGGAGAGCAGGGGAAGTGTCCAGGATGCTTCTGCCTGCTTACCTATCAAAGGATACATCAGACACACATGATGACGTTAGCTTGGCCCTTACACCGCTTGAACAGAAGCTGTGCAAACATTTTGTAAGGATTACAGTCGTGGGAAAGAGGAAGAAAGGTTCAAGTTCTTTTAACCCCACTCATGAGAGAGTCACTTGATGCTCTAACCGAGAAGAGAGAAGAATGCAGGGTTCTGCGTGAAAATGGATATCTGTTTGCATTACCACACTCTGTCCATTACATAAGGGCTTCTGACTGCATAAGGCAGTTTGTGAAAGAATGTGATCACATCAAAAATCCTGAAGCATTAACGTCAACAAAACTGAGGAAACATATCGCCACCCTCTCTATTGTATTGAACCTGAAGACCACAGAACGTGATCAGTTGGCAGACTTCCTTGGGCATAATATTGCTGTCCACCGAAAGCACTACCACCTTCCAGAGGGCACCCTCCAGTTGGCCAAAATCAGCGAAGAAGTGCTTCTGGCAATGGAACAGGGATGCCTGGGAGAATACAAGGGAAAGAGTCTGGATGAAATTCAAGTTGATGTGAATAGTACTAACTATATTTTAAAGGTACAATATAAATGACATTTAGTCTTCAACATTCAGTAAGTCACTAAAACTGGAATTTTTAAGTAATAGAATTGTATGCAGGTATTTTGCAAGTTTCAAATTTAAACCTTTAAATTCAGTAAGACCATGCATATGCAAAAAATTGTGTCACACTTAGACATACTGCACACACAAACATACAGATGAAGAGGGCAACTTTTATAGTTTTGTATTGTATTATGATTGTATCTACTCAGTTGTAATTAAAACAACATGTTACAGTTATCTGCAGTATTTTTGTATACTGATACTGATTGGCAAATTGCCCACAGTCTCAGCTTTCCAACTCAATAATATTTTATCAATTAACATTTTATAGACCTTTGGCATGGAGAGGCCTTCAGAAGAGGACATTGAAGGTATGTGATTGTTTTTAAATTGGTTATAAACTGTCCGTCATTGGTCATAAAGATTTATGAGCTTTGCATTTGTATTTTGTTTGCATCATTGAAATCCTGCAGGTTTCCCTGATTCACTATTTCACGATGTGATGATAAAAATATAGCACATTACATGTCAGTTTAGCTACTGAAGGCAGTGCTTTAGTAGAAGCTCAGATCAACAACTTCATTTGCTGTGCAGTAAAGTAGAAAAACACTTTTTTCACTGTTCCAGCACAGTTTGAGTGTTAGTGACCATTCATATCATGACTTGATGTGACTACAACCAACACAATGGAAAATCCTATTTGAATGGGTTTGTATTACACTTTTGTGTTTTACTTTTCCAGGTCCTTCAACTTCACATTTTAATATGAGGACTTCAAAAATCACAATGTTTAATTCAAAGAAGACTGAAATATCACATTCAGTGTGCAGCTCACACTGTTGGTGGTTGGTGTCTTCAGACTCCCTGAAAGCTGACATACAGTATTAGTTGAAGAAGGTAGTATTTTTATTTTGGATGAAACACATCCAGGTGTATCACTGTCCCTTGTATAGTGCGCTGACTTCAATCCTAATTCCTAAACCATCACTGAAGTTCATTGTGCAGAAGTGACTGTTACATGTCCAGGCTCCACAGTATACCATGGACCTTCTGCACCCCCACACCATGAGCTGATCTCTTAGGTCAGGACTTTCTAAATGTACCTCAGACATGTTTTAAGACTCAGGAAGATTGTGCTTTCCAGTTTGCAGCCTCTAAACTTTGGAATAATCTCCCAGTAAGTCTGAGGTGTGTGGAGTCTGTGGACTCTTTCACAAAGCAGATACAAATCCATCTGTTCAGACAGGTTTTTAGGTAACGTAGTATTTTCTGTTTACACTTGTGTTCTATATCTGCTCCTCTCGTGTATTTTATCTGTTCTTCTTATTGTTTTATTTATTTGTTTCTCTCTCTTTGACTGTGAAGCAGTGTGTGACTAGATTAGAGCCTTTGTGGAGGCAGAGTGATGAGTCTGTGCTTTAAATGACAACTGGGATTGTGGCCAAAAACTTCTTACCTAAAAATACAAACTGTTCAACAGACTTGATAATGAGCTCACAAAGAAATTCATCTCACTTAAGGTCTCACTATTCTGCCAGTTTACTTCTGCAGTTGAGACCAAAGCTCATAACTCAAAGTGAATCTCTGAGCACAGACATGTTCAAATATACACACTGCATATGAAGTTCAATAAGGAAAACATTTACAGTGACACTGAGGCAATAAATGTGACAGGATCCTGTCATAGATCAAGGTTGTATGTGATGTTCAGGTGGAAGTTTAGATGGAGATGGAGGGAAAATCACTAACTCATGAAAATGAATTTTTCTAACATTTGTAGATGTGATTGCTGTTCGTTGTTTTCATCTCTTCATTTCTCTTGTGTTGCTCTGTAATTTATACTACTGAAGTTTTCATATTGTTCCTGGAAGGCAGCTGTATCTTCAGTATTCTCATTGTTGACTTTCTGTGGACAAGCAGCATCAGATTTGAGAGATGGGATGTGGCTCCTGCTGCAGGAGGTGAGACTGATAGATAGTATAGTTAGATAGTAAATTTCAAATAGATAATTAACCAAATGTGAATCAGGCCCATTTTCAGTGTTGTACAACAACATAACATTGAATCAAAGGGAATTTAAATTTAATTTCTTTTGACGCTCGCAAACAGAAAAAAGTCCCTTTAATGACAAAGTTAAACAGATCTCAATAATGTGATCTGAATTCATTACTAATGTAAAACACAAAACTCTCAGGACACATCTAAATCATCAGTGGTGAAGCCAGTTTGTTTTGAAAAGTCCCATAATTAGATAAATGGTGATCACCTGTGTGCAGCCAAGGGCTTTCAGGTGATTGTAGTATAAATACACCTGCATCTGGAGGATCCAGCTTTTGGTGAGTGAGCAGAGAAACTCTCCACCATGAAGACAGAACAACACTGAGTGTCTCTGAGAAAATGGGAACGAAAAGCAGAAATCAGTGGCTGGATTGTTCTAAAAAACTGACATGTCAGAGAAGAAAACACGAGCAGCTCCAAACAGTTTCACACCATGTTTGTACTTTCACACTCTGATATTAGCTTTGGTTTTTCTCTCTCTGTCTCGTCCTTTTAACAACCTCCTGCAGCAAGTAGTGATGGCTGATTGAGGCTTTGTTGAGGCGTGAATCGACACATGATTCAAAAAAATGGTTCATTACCCAAGGCTTCAATGACACAGTGCTCAAGTAGGACATCCAGTGGTCAATATAATGATGTGCAGTCAAGATGTGTCATTTATTGGTTCATGGATTGTTTAGGATTTGGTTGTCCATGCACATTCTTGTTTGACTACACTACATGTTTGTATGGTTTCAAGCTGACACAATAAAATACAAATATTAATTAAAGCTGCAAGCAGCGTTGACGGGCCCTCGCACCCCTTGCAACCCGCGGGAGTTGCAGGCGTTGCAGCCAAGCATCAAAGTCCCCCTATGTCCTCTCCTCTCTCCTGTTTGGAGAAGCACAGCAGCATACAGCAAGAGAAAAGACATGGTTCCCCTTCCCTGCAGGGGGTGTTATGAGTGTATCATTATATGAACATATTAATTAGTTGATAGTCTTAATATCATCCTGATTCTAAAGTTTGATCCACATTGGATGAAAAAATTCCTGTTTGTTGGCGAAGGGTCACTTTCGTGGCGGCACTAAGGCTACACTGTGTAAGTTTGATGAAAGCTTTTGATAACTTTTACTCGTCAGTGCCTTCTGAATTATGAGACAACATTTCAAATGTATGAGATTGTCTCTAAGAGGAGTTCATAAAAATACAGTGTTGAATGTGGGAATAAGGTCTAAAAATAATGCATGCAGCCAGTGGGTGGCGCTATGACTTTGTCATCATGTAAGCATATCAATGTGTTCAGAATCACATGATCATCATGCATGATTTTTTTCATCCAGATTGGATGAAGTATGTGGGAGGTAAAGCTTCAAATACATCCATTTCCTGTGTGTTGGCGAAGGGTCAAATTTGTGGTGGTGCCATGGGAAGACTGTGTAAGTCACACCAAAACTTTTGATAACTTTTTGTCCATGATGTCTTATGAGCAATCTGACAAAAAGTGAAATTGGACAATTCCCCTAGCAGGAGTTTGTCAAATTACGGTGAGTGCAGAACGCCAAATTTTTCCTAAGTGGGTGACTTTCTGTACATCCTAGAATTGTCTTTCAAGAGACTTTTTTTCCTCATCTTGCTGGATGCATCTGTGTTTCTATTTTCAAGTTTGTAGCTCATACTTGGAGTATTTTCACACTCTAGGGGGTGCTGCAGAGCTGTTTGTCCGCACCCAATTGTGGTAAAATGGTCATGCACTTTGGAAGAAGTATGTGGCAGATACAGCCACAAATACATCCTTTTTGTGTGAGCTGGCAAAGGGTCAAATTTGTGGTGGTGGCACATCAAAACTTTTGATAACTTTTTGTTCAATTCAATTCACTTCAATTCAATTTGATTTATATAGCACCTTCCACAATCAAAATTGTCTCAAAGCGCTTTACAGAGACCCAGAGTCTGACCCCAGAGCAAGCACTTAGGGCGACAGTGGCAAGGAAAACTCCCTTTTAACAGGAAGAAACCTTGAGCAGAACCTGGCTCAGATGGGGGACCCTCCTGCCGATGGCCGGGCTGGGTGAAAGGAGGAAAAGGAGGAAGATAGGACAGCTAGGAATGGAGGAGAGGGGGAGAAGGACATGCAGCATAATACAGACAATGGACAATATTAGTGGGTCAGCATTTGCATTACAGTTAGTGAACAGTTATTGGATAATGTGTGCTCAGCAGATTACAGTTATAATAGGAAACAGAGCACAGAAGCAAAAAGCTGTCATGACTGGTAATTATTTACATTACAGTCTGCAGAGAATATTAATCCAATATTGATATGTAGCAGAATGGAACATTAAACATGTTAGAAATGGATCATCACAGTAAACATTGTTCTAATGCAGGGGTGCCCAATACGTCGATCGCAAAGGTCGTGCGGGTCGATCGCATGCCATTCAAAAAAAAAAAAAAAAGAAAAAGAAAAGAAAGATGTTAGCCTATCATCCATCTCCCTATGGCATTTTCTACTTGACTGACTTACAAGGTAGCCAACTTGAGATCTCGTCTTTTTTAACACACGGGTCACCACGCATGCGCAGTCAACTGCGCGCTGTATTGCCAAGGCGTGTGCACAACTTGACAGTGCGCGCTACTCAGAGCAGATTGACAGCTGTCTGTCAGAGTTTGAAAAACGCATATTTATGCAGCTCAAGACTTTGCTTTACTTGAGCCAGTCGCTACATTTATGTGCTACCCATTTAGGGAAGATATTGAGGCTGATTCACTGGCGTCAAAAATTGCAACGCTCTTTCACCTGAACTCATCTGGAGTGGAGATTTTGACACTACAGGCTGACATTCAGCTGAAGTCCAGGGCTCATGGACAGTTTTGGAACTTTCTGACAGAGGAAAAGTAGCCAAACATGAGGAAATGTGCTACTTTCTTGACTGCATTATTCAGCTCTACTTATTTATGTGAGATAGCCTTTTCCCACATGAAGATTATAAAGTCCAAACACCGTTCCACCATGACTGATGATCATTTGGAAGCCTGTTTGAGGATGTCTACCAGCAGCTACTGTCCTGACTATTCAACCCTGGCTGATTCCATTCAGTGCAAGTCATCAGAGTAAGGTAATGACCAAAAATGTATGGAACTGTATCGTGCCATAAGGGTTCATGCAGTTATGCAAGGTATGTTAACAAATATTGTATATATAAAGTATACTCAGTATATATAGAAATAATTATATATATTTAGCATTTTGAATGTAGGTAGATCATTTTGACAGGGTCATTTTAAAAGTAGCTCGCAAGCCGAAAAAGTGTGGGCACCCCTGTTCTAATGCCTTATGAGGAATCTGAACGTGAGATGAAATAGTTCAGATCAGTGTTTGTTGAGAATGTATCTGAATAAGTGAAAGTTACAGTTAGGTGGTTATCTTTTGTAAAGGTGAAGTGTTTGTGTGAGTGAATTTACATGTAGAGATGTTTATTTTGTCTGGCAAGTATTCAAACTGCATAGACAATAGATTGAGAGTGTGTCCATATGTTTGCAGACAGAGCAGGCACTCTTTTAATCACATAATGTGATGTACAAGGTATCAAGGTACAATGTTTTTTTTCAGAGTTGCATTGTGAAGGTAGGTTAAAGTTATGTCAGGCAGTCTTTGATATGTGAGAGTATGAGTGTTTCACCATATATGGTTTATGAAAGACATATGTTGTTTTCCATAAGTTAGGCGGATGAGTATTGCAGCCTGTATTACAGAGTAGCATGAATAAAGTTATGTTTGGTTGTGGATAAAGAAAAAAATATAGTGTTTATATACTATGTAAAGCATAAAATTGGTATGTTACATGTAAATATATGCAATATGCAAATGGACCCCTCCCAGCATTGGGCGCTACGAGTGTGTGATCATGTGAGCATATCAATCAGCTGAGAGTGTGAAGGTCATCTTGAATGTAAAGTTTGATCCACATTGGATGAAGTATGTGTGAGAAACTGCCACAAATATGTCCATTTGTTGTGTATTCACTTTGATTTATGTATTTTTACATATTTATATGATTTTATTTAAATTGAGGGTTTGTTTGAAAGTAACCTACCAAATTTAATTACAATTTAATAACAAGAACAGTTTGGTTACCTAAGTAGTGAAGTGTTTCAGATTGATCAAGGCTAAAGTTAAAAACAAAAAGGAATGATCATTGTGGTAGATGAAGCAGTCAGTTATTGATAAGCTCATTGTTGAAGTATCAGTTTTATTGTAATGGATTTAGTGATGGATTTAAGTGATTTTTCTGTATGATTGTGCAAAAAGAACAGTTGAATTTGTGATAAAGTGTTTTTATTGTAAAACAAATATGAACATTTACACAAATGCTTTTTTTATACAGTGGTTTGTCAAATACAAATATTAAACAAGTTTAAACACACTCAATCATGCACACTATGATATGTAAGTATTATAAGGCCACTGTAATAAAAGTTCAAGTGTTTGTGGGTCCAGGTTTATGGTTCTTGTAGTTTGCATCTTCTTTGGTGGTGTGGTCTTCTGTCCAATATCTGGTTAAAAAAGAAAAGAGAGATATAATTAGTGTTTATAATAGGATGTTTTGATATAGTAACATTTCTTGTTTGGTGATGTTAAGCTATTGCAGAATATGGTTCAGTGTTTTACCCTGTGTTGTTTGATCAGGTGAAGGGTGCTGTTCAGGATCGTCGGTTGTGTCCAAAGGGTTGATGTCAACAGTTTCTAAAAAATATATGAAAAATATGTTTGCATTTTGTGGACAGAATGTGTGTGTGTGTTTTTCAGGATGTGGGTTCTAAGGGAAATTAGATGAGATGTTGATCATGAGTTTGGAGTGACAGTTTTATGTTGATGTGATGTTAATCTTGATGTACAAAATTCAGGTCCACTATACCTTTTGTGGGTTGTTGCATTAAGAGGTTATGCTGAACAGTGGTGTTGTCTGCGCGTGGCATGTGCAGTGTTGTGTCTTCTTCCATTTCTAGTGGAATACAAAAGTAAATTAGTTTGAGAAAATTCAAAGCAGGACATGTGAAACATTTTGTATTGGTTTGTAAGTGTAGAGATACTTTTGTGAATTTTCAGTACCTGGTGGAATGAGTGCATGCAGGGCTTCTTTGCAACACTGTAGTTCTTCTGTTTTTGTGAGTTGTTTTTGGGTGAATTCCAGCTTTTTTTGTTGTGCTGTGAGTCTTCGTGCTTGTCTTATTGTGTTGTTTATCACATCTGTTGAGGTTTGGTAAATGATGTTTTGTAGTTGTGGTCGATGTACCTGAGGGTCACATGCAGTGTACCGGAAGCAAACAAATATTAGTTAGAAGTAGTGACAAGGATATGGTCATATTTCTAGTAATTTAGTCTGTAGAAATAAGAAGGCACTTACATATAGTAGCTGCAGAGACTGTCTGATTTCTTGTACATTGGGGTCATTCATTGATGGTAGCTTAGATGGTGATGAAAATGCCATGTCTGTGAAGAAAATGGAAACTTATAAACAATGTAGTAAAGATGCAGTATCTTCTCTATAACCTGCTGGTTTCACTCCATCAGTTTCCAGAACTGAAACTGTCTGCAAAGATTGTGCCAGAGGAGGACGACCATCTTTGTTTTAAAGCTATCCTGCTGTTAAACTCCAACTTCTAGCACATCATCCCCCCACTGTTTTGCTGTGTATTTTCACACCCTCCCCTCAAACACTGTCTCCTCCTGTTTTTTCTTTCCCTATTCGTACTCTACACTTTATTTTACTACCCTTTGTTATTCATTTTCTTTAAATGCACTTGATTTTTTCACTTTAAATGCACTGTGATTAGTTATTACTATTTATTGACCATACTACATCTGCAATAACATTTAAATTTATAATCACTGAATTTTGTTTTTGTTTCCCAATTTCTCCATTGGGATTAATAAAGTAACTCTTAATATAGTAACTCTTAATTCTTGTAATCTCAATTTACATTTACACTTTTTGCATTTATCCACCCTGCTATAAATATGTGTATATATTGTGTTTTTTTTGTTTTGTTTTGTGTCTTGTTTGAAATGTTGCTTTTCCACTTTATGCTGCTCAGTGTGTGTTAAATTGCTGCTTGGGGTCAAATAAAGTTCTCTGGATCTGAATCAGAATGTGAATGAGTTTGAAATTGTACAGGTAAAGTAAGGTTTAACATGTATGCATGCAGTGAATGTAACTTATTTAGACAGAGTTTAGTGTTAAAAATGTACTTACTGTTTTTTGAATAGTAGTGAGTGATGTCTACGTGAGGTGAAAGAATCTGGCAACAGGGAGAAGTGTTTCATTCTTCAAGATGGCGCTGCGGATGGCGGCCTCGGTACTGCGCTCTCTAGTACTTTGTGTAGTTTTTGTCTTTTTTTGCGTACCTGCGTACGCAAAAAACCAAACCTAATCACCTATAGTAAGGATGAGCTCCTAAACATTGGGAAGCTCACTTCGGACTCTTTTCCAACTTTTTATTTGGACCTGGCCTGTTTTCACTACTGGACTGGTATGCATTTCATGTTTCATGTATATTACATATTTGTATGATTGTATATTTGTATATTTGAAAATATTCTATATAGACTTTTTGTTTTGGTTTCTACCACTAGAGAGACAACAACTGCCGACAAAAAAATCCTTGTGTTTGCGTACTTGGCGAATAAAGCTGATTCTGATTTTTAGTGGCAGTTGTAGGTCAAAGTGCTGCAGAGTGGCTCCTCCTCTCTATGCAAAATAGGTGTTTGTTTTTAGTGTTAGAAAGTGCAGAGGTTTGAGAGAGCAGGCATTGTTTTAATCCTGATTTTTATGCACAAGGTATTAAGGTATAATGTGACTTTTTTTTAGAGCTGCATTTTGAAGGTAGGTTTAAGTTAAGTCAGGCAGTCTTTGTTCTGTGAGAGTATGAGTGAGTTTTAGCATATGTGTTTTATGAAAGACGTGTTGTTTTCCATTAATGTTTAGGAGATGAGTATGGGAACCTGTATTACAGTGTATGCATTAATAAATGTCATGTTTGCTTGTAAACAAAGAAAAAAATAGAGTGTTCATATACTATGTAAAGCACAAAATTAATTTGTTGTAGCATACCCTCCCCTGTCCTCTCATTTGTCTTTTTTCTGTCCTGCTCCTGTGGTTGAGTATTTGGGAGCTGTTGTTGTTATGTTGTTATGTTGTTATGTAGTTCAGGTTGAAGCGCCTGGGAGTCACATGCAGTGTACTGGAACCAAACAAATTAGTTAGTTAGGTGTGTCAAGGAAATGGACAAAGTTCTAGTATATTAGTCTGCAGAAATAGGAAGGCACTTTCATTAAGTAGCTGCAGAGATTGTAGAATTTCTTGTATGTGGGAGTGGTTCATTGATGGCAATTTTGATGGTAATGAAAAGGCCATGTTTGTGAAGAAAGTGGAAACTTATAATTTATGTAGTATAGATGCAGTATGTTCTCTATAACATGGTGGTTACACTCCATCAGTCTCCAGAAAAGACACTGGCTACAAAGCAGTGTTTCAGTGTGAAAGTTTTGGACCCCTTTTATATCTGATGTTTGTGACCATTTTAAATATGTAGTAGGTTTATCTGTATTTTATATGAAACATAGTGACATGGATTTATACATCATTTATCTATGATGTTTATCAGTCATGTTATTTTTTATTGGCATGTTATTAAGTTATGCACAATAACAATGTATAATTGTGATGTTTGACATGTACAGTTAGAACAGGACTGCAGTAATACATATAAACATGCTTTTCTTTTCACCATGTTTTAATTTAATAGTTTAGTTCTTATTGTGGTTCTAACTGTTCCAAGCCAGTTGACATGATGCAAGCATTATGGTCTGTGAGTGCTTTGTAAATTTCTGCCTGACTTTTCAAAGTGACCAAGTTGTGCATGTGAAGTTCAGCTCCTTTTGGAAATTCCTGGTCGATGTTAGCATGGAGTGAGTTGAAGTGGCGCTGAAGATTTGAAGCTTTGAAATGTACTAATGGCGCCTGACATATAAAGCAGAATGGCTTGTCATTACATTTAACAAAATATATAAACTCTCCCACTCTGTTAAAAACATCCTGTTTTCATCTTCGTTTTTCGTTTTGCTGTGCATTTTTTCCTTGCCATTTTTAGAGCGAAGTTGACAGAAATTGTTTACTTAAATGATCTTGCCCCTACTGGGAAACTTGGCGGTATTTTTATCTCACGCACATGCGCATTTGACGAAAATACCATATTGAACTTAAGCGAAGCGAACACGCAAATTAAAAAACAAAAGAAAAACACAATCACAAACTTCGATATGAACGTAAGAGCCACATGAAATCATGCAAAAAGCTACATGCGGCTCGGGAGCCACGGGTTGGCCACTCCTGGTTTAGAATATAAACATTTGGAATTTTACTATGACAGTATTATTAACACCATTGTGTTAATAATCCATATTTGTTTTTTTTTTATTGTCTTTACATGAAATGTACAGGCTGCAGCAGGATTTAATGTAAGTTTTACTGTGGTATGTCATTTTTGTTTTTTTCAACGATATCGTATTTTCAGTTGGAAATTTATTTCATTGTTTGCGTGTCTCCGGTTTAGTCCTCGCCTCCGCTATGCCTTGATTGGTTGGGCGGGTCTTCGTATAAACACGTTCTATAAATACTCTTCACTTTCGATGGCTGGCGTGGTTGTTTCACGCTATCTGGATTACCAGCGAGTGAGAGACAAACCGTGTAAGGAAGTTGCTCTTGCCTTATGTAAAAAGTTAGATGTAGATTTAGAGAAGGTTGATGCTACATCTTCTGCTGTTGGTCCTTTAGGAACTCCTTGTAAGACAGAAAAAATTAAGGGTGATGGGAACTGTTTTTTCAGGGCTCTTAGCCAGGCCATTAGTGGTACACAAGAGTATCATAGGAAAATTAGACATGCAGTTGTCAAACAGTTAGAGAGCGATCCTGTGGCATATGAGAGTATTCTGAGAAGTGAGTTTTCCTCAATTTCAGAATGTCAATGTGTCAAGGATGCGCTATGTTGGTAACTGGGCCACTGAGTTAGAGATTCAAGCAGCAGCTGACTGCTTTGGTGTTAATGTCTTTACATATTGTAATGATCGCTGGCTTGAATATAGTTGTAAGCAGAAGCATGTGTCACATCATGGTGTTTATTTACTGAATGTACATGGTAATCATTATGAGACTGTTGTGTGTGTTAACCAGCCCCTGACACAGACATGTTATGGCTACTGTACAGTTAACACACCTGGTTGTAGGAGATATAATCTTAGACTGCATAGTACAGGCAACAGTGGGGTTGGTAGTAGGGACACACTTGAATTTGAGCAACCAACCACAACCCATTTGAAATATTTGAAAAAGAAGAAGTTGATGCAACAAGTAATTAAATACAAGTCAAATGTGCTGCACAGGCAGCAGAGACAGATACAGAAAAAAGTTAAATATATGCAAAATGATTTATACAGACAGAAGTTAAAAGATTTCAGTGTTAAGAACTATAGGTTAAACAAGGTGCATAGAGCCTATGTGAAAGCCTTCAGTGTTAGGAAATATTTAGTAGACAAAGCGCATAGGGATAGTGTTAAAGCTGCAAGTAGGCAGAAGTACATGTTAAATAAGGTGCATAGGGATAGTGTTAAAGCTGCAAGTAGGCAGAAGTACATGTTAAATAAGGTGCATAGGGATAGTGTTAAAGCTGCCTAAAGGTGGGCAAAATGGAGTACATGGACCAGTGACCTGTGTTCCTGCCAACGTTGTAGACACAACCAATCTGCTGCCTCGTTCTAACATGGAAGGGTCTTTGTTGTGAGTTGAATTAAAACTCAAACTGACTGATATAAAAGCCACTATGAGTATCAGTTTGTTGATACTATGCATGTTAGGCAAGCGTTGCAGTATTTGAAGGTGAATAACATTCATTATAAAGATGTTGAATTTAATGATGCATGGATTAATGCATTCTGTAGGGAGGAAGATAATGAGGTTACAGTGGTGGCACACTGTGATAATGTTGCACAAAGCAACCCTGATGTTGTTGAAGATGGTCAGGATGAGCTTCTCCATGATAGACAGCAGCACTGTATGTTCCAGAATACTTGTCTTATGCCTGTGGACATTGGTCAGGAAGTTTTGGATCAGTATTTCAATGATGTATTGAATGTAGCACCAGGAGAGGGAAATAGTCCTGTTAGGCTGCTGTCTGATCATGCTAATGAAGCTAAATGTTTTCCTGTGTTGCTTCCATATGGACATTTTACTTATCACAGTGTTAGACAGCATCGTTTAACCTTGTCCCGTTACTTTAATAATAGGATTTTGCATGCAGATGGCAGGTTTGCACGAAATGTAGAATACATTTTCATTTTACAAGAAGAGATTCTGGAGAGCTTGTCACCATTTGAAAAAAAACTTTGTGAGAATCTTATCAGGGTGGAAATACAGGGAAAAAGGGGCCGCAAGGTACCAGTCTTGTTCCTGACAAATGTCAGAGAATCCGTGGATCTTCTCATCAAAACAAGGGACAAGGTTGGGCTTTCCCCAAGTAATCCATATATTTTTGCCAGACCTTACTTTGGATCACAGGAAAACATCTGTGGATGTGACAGCCTCAAACGATATGCAGAAGGCTGTGGAGCTAAAAACCCAGAAAATATAACTTCCACTAAGCTGAGGAAGCACATAGCCACTGTTTCACAGCTACCTTCAGACCCATGAGCTAGACCAGTTGGCTTCTTTCATGGGACACAATGTTGAGGTGCATAGGGAGTTTTACAGACTACCAGAAGAAACTCTCCAAATGGCCAAAGTCAGTAGAATTCTCTTTGCCCTGCAAGGGGGAATGGGCAAATACAAAGGAAAGTCCTTGGATGACATCACACCAAATATCAATTGTAAGGAAAAGATTCTAAAATTTTCTGTATTTTGTCATTTACATTGCTTTTTTTGTATTTAGGGGTGAAAATACTTTTAATTTGTAAAAATTTATTTAACATTACATTTTGTTGCAGCTGAAGATGAGCTAATCTTGGATGCAAATAATGCCATGAGTCAAAAAGGTAAGACTTTTCCACTACATTGTCCACTACACGTACAATCGTAACAAAAAATCTGTCACTCTAATTATATTGCCATCTATGTGATGTCAGGAAACTCAGAGGATCCTGAAGAAGAAAAAGAAGATGCTGGTGATGATCCTGAAGAAGGGACTTCCACTTCCAGAAAGGCAACTGTGGACATAAAATCATTATTGCACTTCAGGCAAAAGCGTATGTGATTCCACCGACTCAAATATTGTCACCTTGATATTTATTCATAAGAATTGATGGCGGTGATTTTCATTCAACAATTTATTCACTAAATGAATTTCTTCATGTATTTATAGGGAGATCCAGAAGACCATGCACTGATACCCCATAATGCAAGAGAAAAATAATTGAACACTATTTCAAAGACCTCCTGACGAAAATGAAGATTCCTGGAAAGGTAGATTGTCTAAGATGCTTGGATGAAAATCCTGTTCTAAGGGACAATGGAAGAGACTGGAAAGCAGTAAAATATTTTGTGCATAACAAAATAACAACCATCAAGAAAAATCTGTGCCAATAACTATGAAGACCAATAATACTGACAGCCAGAATTCTGAGAGCTCACATTATGGAGCATCAATGTTATTCACCTGAATACTGGGAGCTTGCATTATGGGGTATCAGTGACATGTGCCTGAATACTGGGAGCTTGCAATATGAAATATCAGTGATATGTGCCTGAATACTGGGAGCTTGCATTATGGAGCCTCAGTGTTAAGTGTAATTCATGTAAACAGAGCATCAGTTTAAGGGTCACAACACTCTGGTAACTCATGTAAACGGAGCATCAGTGTAAGGGTCACAACATTGGTAATTCATATAAACAGAGCATCAGTGTAAATGTTGGAACATGAGCACATCATGTAAACATAGCACTACTTTATATTGAAGCAATTGATTATTTTCTCGTTGATTTCTGTAACTACGACAGTTAGAAATAGTACTGACAGCCAGAATTCTGAGAGCTCACATTTTGGAGCATCAGTGTTCCCAAAATTAGTGTGTTAATTCATGTAATTCACAACAAAGCATTTGTAATACATATAAATGTATCAGTCATAACATTAGCAATTGTGTAAACATAGCACCACTGTGTCATTGAAGCAATTTATTTTTATTTTTCTATTTTATTTACACAAGTCTTTTAAAAGTTATTTTAATATATTATATTCCAAACATTTATAGTTGTGTGAAGTATATTGTAAATCTTTTCATCCTCCATGTTGGATGTTTATGTCTGTATTAGGAATGATGATCTTTTTGAATCTGAAGAGCTTTGTTGGAATCAGCTTTACTTATGCTAAAAGTATATGTGGCAGATCTGTATTGATTTTTTTCCTTTTATATTTTCAGATGGTCAGGATTTTATTTTAAGAAAGAAAAAAGTAAGAAAGTTAGAACAGAAAGGAGATAATGACAGTGGTCAGCATCCTGAGGACAAACACTTGAAGGCTTGGTTAAATCCACTTGACAAAGATTTCTCTCTGTTCTTCAGAGGGTCAGATTCAGAACTGATTTTCTTGACTCCATGTTTCCAAAGGAACATCTCTCTGAAACACTAAAAAATTTCCTGAAGTACATGACACCATAGATGATCTGATACACAGAGAAGACTGTGAGAGCCTCTGGTTAATGCACCTGTGCACATTTTTATCTCCCTTATCAATAAAACCTCTGCCTGAGATCATCTCTCCTCCATATGTCAGACCTGCTGCTGTCAGTCAGGAGAGATTCAGATATTTGTTTGTGTCAAACCTCATTCAACCTCTGTTTTCTCTTTTTCTTTGGAGATGACATCTCAAATAAAATGTATTCTTTTATACTTATCACTACATTTTGAAACACATCATGTGCTTTAACCTCCAAATGATATTGAACTCCTTTATTCTGGAATGCAACCCTTTTAGTTTATCAGGCTCAGCACTGAACCACAATATTCTCATTATTTTTCTGGTTTCTATGAACAAGTGAAGAGTCATCAGATGTGACAAATTCAATGTGACTCCTGCTGCAGGAGGTTGTTAAAAGGACGAGACAGCGAGAGAAAAACCAAAGCTAATATCAGAGTGTGAAAGTACAAACATGGTGTGAAACTGTTTGGAGCTGCTCATGTTTTCTTCTCTGACATGTCAGTTTTTTAGAACTGCCTGCTCCAGACAGACATACGTCATTCATCATGTCACACTCCTTCCATTTCATAGTGATTGGTTTAACTGTTCTTCAAGGGAAGTTCAGTGACTTGGAAATTCTCTTGTATCCAGCCACTGATTTCTGCTTTTCAATCCCATTTTCTCAGAGACACTCAGTGTTGTTCTGTCTTCATGGTGGAGAGTTTCTCTGCTCACTCACCAAAAGCTGGATCCTCCAGATGCAGGTGTATTTATACTACAATCACCTGAAAGCCCTTGGCTGCACACAGGTGATCTCCATTTATCTAATTATGTGACTTTTCAAACCAACTGATGATTTAGATGTGTCCTGAGTGTTTGTGTTTTACATTAGTAATGAATTCAGATCACATTATTGAGATCTGTTTAACTTTGTCATTAAAGGGACTTTTTCTGTTTGCGAGTGTTAAAAGAAATTAAATTAAATTAAATTCCCTTTGATTCAATGTTATGTTGTTGTACAACACTGAATGTGAAGAGGAAGCAGCAGATGAGACACTGCTCTTAAGGCGAGTGAAATACAGCAGAGAAACTTCTGTCTTCACCATCTTTTAGTGGAGAGCGTGGTACAAAGTCATGTTAGGAGCCGACAGTCTCTCCCTCCTTCCTCGTGTTTCTGGGAGAACCTCCTTAGTGTTTCTTGTTTGTCCCCTGTTTGTCTGTGTTCTTGTCTGTCTGTGTGCATGTAGGCCTGGGTGTGGTTGACTTACTTTGGGTTTCCTGCCAGAGCTCCTGCTCACCTGTCTGCAATCACCTCATCAGCCACACCCTCAGCCTGCAGTGTATTAACACCACTTCTTCTCTCCACACCATGTTGTCAGTTCACAGTAGTGTTAATACTCCTGTTAATGATAATGTTTGATGTGAGCAGGTGGATAAAGCTCAGTGTTGATTAAATGGAGAAGCTGAATTCTCCCTCCACCTGTGTCTGTGACAGAGTCTGACACTTCACATTCTACTAGTGAAGACAATATACAGTGTCCCACAGTGATCAGTTTAATTTGATGTAATGTTGTAAACAAATGATGTAAACAAATATTTGATCAGTTTATTTAGTTTTATCCCACCACATTGTGTCCTCTCAGAAATAATGATGCCGTCCATTAGTTTCCCTGATGCAAATCTATTTAACCTGTTATAAATCAAAGGGCAGGTGCATTTCTGCTGTATAGAAATAATGAATGAACTTCACTCCACTGAATGAGAAGCTCACTGTCGTTCAGTCCTTGTGTGGTCTGAGGTTTCCTTCTGATCCATGTTCTATCACAGAGGTGAACCATGCACTTCAACACAAGACCTGTGATCCACAGTGGCATGCTGGGAGAGCTTCTAAAACAATATGAAGACAAACTAAAGATAGTAACAACAACAACACACGTGCTTAGTTCAGAACCAGACCAGAGAGTATAGGAGCATGATCGAGGAGTGCAATGATAGCACAGTAATTGTGCATGTGGACTTTTCTGAGGGGTGGAGATGCAAGTATAGTTCTGAGTTGCAGTCATGCCACTTTGGTCAGAACCTCCCACAGCTCAACCTGCACACTGGCATGTACTATACAAAAGAACAGAAGACAGGCTTTTGCACAGAATCAGAATCCAAGCAACAAGATGCATCTGCCATTTGGAGTCACATGGAACCAGTCCTGAAAGATATTCGTTTAAAGTTTCCAAACGTTGATACAATTCACTTTTGGTCAGATGGTCCCAGCAAGCAATACAAAAACAAGAATAACTTTTCTCTCCTCTGCAGTGTCCCTCCAACTCTAGGTTTCAAGAGAACAACCTGGAACTTCTTCCCCACCTCACATGGGAAGGGAGCACCAGATGACATAGGAGGTACTGTGAAAAGGACTGCAGACATCCTTATACTGCAGGGGAATGACATTGTGAATGAGAATATTTTCCATGATGTGGTTGGCAGAAAGCTCTCCAGCACTAAGCTCTATATCATTACTGAAGCTGACATGCAGCCATATGATGCACTCCTTTCTCTACCACTAAAATCTGTATCTGCAACAAGGAAACTCCATCAGGTCATACCGACACACCAAAACGACACTGAGATCCATTGCAGGTCACTGTCCTGTTTCTGCAGTGAGCCACAGACGTGTGAGTGTTTCAGCCCAACCATATTCCAGTTGACTGCCAACAAACCCAGAGAACAGGTTGAGGATGATGGTCCTATACCAATGCAAAAGAGGAAAGGTCCTTTGGCAATTTTGATGGAGGAAATGGAACAGGAGGGAAGTGAGCAAAGAGAAAATGGAATGGGAGGAAAGTGAGCAAAGAGAAAATGGAATGGGAGGAAAGTGAGCAAGAGAAAATGGAATGGGAGGAAAGTGAGCATGAGAAAATGGAAGGGGAAGAAAGTGAGCAAGAGAAAATGGAATGGGAGGAAAGTGAGCAAAGAGAAAATGGAATGGGAGGAAAGTGAGCAAGAGAAAATGGAATGGGAGGAAAGTGAGCAAAGAGAAAATGGAATGGAAGGAAAGTGAGCAAGAGCCAATGGTGCAAAAGCCACTGACCAAGAGTGATCCTGATGGGATTGTGACAGATCTATCTGCTGATGTAGTTCAGTGTGGAGATTGGCTTGTGGTCCTTTATGACCTGCACTGGTGGTTAGCAAAGGCTCTCACTGTGGATGTCCATCATCAAGATGTGGAAGTGGAATTTTTCCACCCTCATGGGCCCAAAACACAATTCCATCCAAAAGGAGGTGCAAAGGATACAGTATGTGCTTCATACCATGTGACCATATTCTGGTCAAACTTGTGGGACTGTCATCACCAGGTCATGCAAGCAGGACAAGGGAGACACGCAGTCTGTCTGCTGAAGTCATGGACTTCATAGAGGAGAAACGTATACACTATACTTCTTGACAAAGTTAAATGAGTGATGTAATACAGTCAGGGAATACTCACAGGAGTTCACATTTCAATTATTGTTATTAATGTGCCAGATGTGTTTTGTGGTATTTATACAGAATGCTTTCTGTATTTTGAGATATTTTAGTTTATGGAAAAAGAGATTGTAAGACGTAGTTATTCATTTATCTGTTTTTCATGTCCAATATACAGTTTATAGTGGTAATGACTTTAATTTTTATTATGATGATTTCATATATGATGTTATGGGAGTGGGGTTAAAGAATGATATTGCCTAAATGTACCTTACACCTTTTTTTTTTTTTTTGGAGTAAATAGTTAAAGTTCTTAAACAAGAAGGCATTGACTTGAGTGGTATAAATTTTGGAATTGTATGTTGTAATGAGGCCACTGTCACCACCGTGAGATTAGTGTCACCACCGTCAGAGGCAGTTTTAAATTGTTTTAAATGAATATGCTTACAATTTTTCTTCATTGCTGTTGAGTTATTAAAGTACTCGTCTCTTTTAATACAAAAACATGTTTGTTAAATAAAAAAAACATTCCTTTTCCTAATCTGCTTAAAGTAGATGATGTATGTTAGATCTTTTAGAAGACTATATGTACAACAGTTTAAAATTTGTATAAAGTGAATATTCAAGTAACTTTTTATTTTCAGAATTAAAACCAGTTTTATCCAAATTCCCAAGAATCAGAGGTATATATCACCATGAACACAAACACTTTCATTCTGTTTCAAAAAGGACATATTGTTTGGGATGCAGTGAATTTGACTGGGGCCACAAGACACAAGGAGGCGTGGCTTCCAAAACCACAGTGCAAGCTTTCCAAACAAATATGCCAGTTTCCTTATACTAAACTGGGAAGGTGAGTGAACTGGAAATCAATATACTCCTCGTTCTAACAAATAGTGTTTTCCATTGTGGAGGTGTAATCACATTAAGCCATGCTGTGAACAGTCACTATCACTAAACCTGTGCTGGAACGCTGCAAGTGTTTCTTCCACTTTACTGCACAGCAAACTGATTTGTTCATCTGAACCACTAATAAAGTGATGCTAACTCACTGAGAAACACATTTCATTTTCTTACAACCTTTTCCTAGTTTAAAAGAAACAGCAAAAAGTTTGCTTTGCATTAGTAGTAACATAACAGCTGTGATGTGGCTGAAAATGATCAGTAAACAGTGAAATAAGGCTGATATCTGAAAGTCCAAACTGGAACAGAGGAGTGAAAGTAAACCCCAGATCACAGAGGTTCAGGTAGAAGCTGCAAAAGTCTTGAGAGCTGAAAACAGAGAGAGTTAAGAATAGAGCTTTCTCTCTAGTCTACAGCATAGACACACAGGAGTGTAGCGACTGCAGACACAGCTAAAGGGAGGAGAATGTCATAGGTTGGCAATGGTCAGCTCTGCTACCAAGCAGGACCAACACAGTGCAATTTGGCACAGCTACCCTGCTAACTCCTGTGAGGCTGTAATGGAAATGCATGCCATCACAGCTTATGTGCTAATGGGAAAAGCCCATAATATGCAACTTTTCAGGGCACCTCTGTAACAACCTTAAGCTTCTGAGCATCTACCACAACATCCCTAATTCAGTTTCCACTGGAAACATTGATGCCTCTGCCTCCACCTGATTTCCTGTCATCTCTCTACTGTCCATAATAAAGGCATAAAAAACCCAAATCACTTAAAGATATACTCACATTCCCATTTCCACATTCAAAGCGCTGGTGTTTGATCTAATTCTTCCTGCTGTCCATACTGGCTGCCAGGAGATCACTTCTTTTAACACTTTCTGTGGAAATGATAGGCCAAAAAATCCACAGTCCTATTTCTGTGCAAATAGTAATTCCAAAATTCATCAGCATTGTTAAACAGAATCAAGTGTGTATCTTCAAATGTTTGTCTTTTAGTGCAGAATTTCCTCTCTGTGTTGCCATCTCTCCACCACAGCTTTGCAAGGAAACATTAGGTGTAGAAACACAAAGAGGGGAATTTTGGACTAAAAATACCTGGAAGATAGAAACTTGATCTACTCAGACTGTTGAAGCCTCATGTTTGCTTCTTTTCAACTCTGGAAGTCAACTTTTCCACAGGACAGGGACTGTGGATTTTCTGCTCCATCATTTCCATTAGAATTTCTTTAGAAAGGATCTTGTTGCAGACAGTACAGACTTCCTAGAAATCCTTTCCTTTAACACAAACTACAGTGCATCACACCAAAAAGAAGTTAAGAAGTTGAGCAACCATGAGAATATCTTATAATCATGATCAGCATTAAAAAAAACCTCAATATTGTCCATGAATGATAAGCACACAATCAAACCACTGGGCTTATGGGCATGATTACTTATCGTCCTAATTTCACAAACATATCATTTGGACAAAACATTTCAAAACATTAACTTCTAAACACTGACATGAACTACTAACATGTACTGACTTACTGAAAACCTTGGAGCTGATCTGGTCTTTCCTGTAGTTTCCTCTTGTCCTTGTAACAGCAGTAGCTCCTCCCTTCCTTGTCAATAATTGTGCAGAAATATCTGCTCAGTGAAACATGAGTCAAAATGATTCTCTGTGCAGCAGCTGATCTGTTGCAGAAACAACAACTAAAACTGTCTGTGGCAATGGAGAGATAGTGAATATCACTCCTCACTTTCAATAAAGAGGTGAAGACAGAAAATAATGTCTACTGCAAAGTCACAGGAAAACCAGAGTGTGAGCAAAGAGCACATTACTGTATTGATGAAAAAACAAAGATCTGATGGACAAAAACTCTTCTCAAAGTTGGAATGTAGGTGGTGCAAAGCACAGAGAGCAGAGAGAGATGAAGAACCCTCTGAAACCAGTCCTGGAGTCCTTGAAGGAGGACTTATTATGGACTGACAGGAGACAGAAAGACACTTTACACTCATTTCTACCAGCAGTCAGCAGACAAACACTCATGAGAGCACCTTTACACCTCACTCTGACAAAAGAGATACAGCCCAGTTCAGCCTCTGCACAGCTCTGAAGGACAAACACTGCTGTGACTGTATTTAAGAGGCAACATACTGTGATTCACACTAACAACTGACAATCATATCACGAATAAAACATTAAATTCAATACCTAATTAAAAAGCCAACAGGAGAACAGTTTCTTTTACAGGCTGTTGGTATAAGATTTGAAGGAGAACAATGATTGAGACCTTAAGTGAGATTAGTTTCATCGTGAGCTCGTTATCAAGTCTATCAAAGATGAAGCAGTGTTTTGTATTTTTAGCTAAGAAGTTTTTGGCCACAATCCCAGTTTTCATTTAAAGCACAGACTCATCACTCTGCCTCCACAAAGGCTCTAATCTAGTCACACACTGCTTCACAGTCAGAGAGAGAGAAACAAATAAATAAATAAAACAATAAGAACAGCAAATAAAATACAAGAGAGGAGCAGATATAGAACACAAGTGTAAACAGAAAATACTACGTTACCTAAAAACCTGTCTGAACAGATGGATTTGTATCTGCTTTGTGAAAGAGTCCACAGAGTCCACACACCTCAGACTTACTGGGAGATTATTCCAAAGTTTAGAGGCTGCAAACTGGAAAGCACAATCTTCCTGAGTCTTAAAACATGTCCGAGGTACATTTAGAAAGTCCTGACCTAAGAGATCAGCTCATGGTGTGGGGCTGCAGAAGGTCCATGGTATACTGTGGAGCCTGGACATGTAACAGTCACTTCTGCACAGTGAACTTCAGTGATGGTTTAGGAATTTAATTTTTTTTTAACTCAGCGCACTATACAGGGACAGTGATACACCTTATTTTGGATGTGTTTCATCCAAAATAAAAATACTACCTTCTTCAACTAATACTGTATGTCAGCTTTCAGGGAGTCTGAAGACGCCAACCACCAACAGTGTGAGCTGCACACTGAATGTGATATTTCAGTGTTAGAGATAGAAATAGGATTTTCCATTGTGTTGGTTGTAGTCACATCAAGTCATGATATGAATGGTCACGAACACTCAAACTGTGCTGGAACAGTGAAAAAAGTGTTTTCCACTTTACTGCACAGGAAATGAAGTTGTTGATCTGAGTGTGGCGAGCGAGGGAGATGAGATAGATGATAATGGGGTTGTAGCAGATAGCGGATGGTGTCGATCACTACAACACCCAACTAAGAGCAACCTACGAAGCCAGACAACGCCACCTTGGGAATTTCGCCCAAGGAAATAGTTTTAGTCAACTGTACCAACTCCAAGGCACCCAGGTTCGTTTTACAACGGGCAGAGACGTGGTTCCAGAGTATCTTTAAAAGCAGCATTTTACTGAAGGTGGAGGATGAATGCAAACCTGTGCAATATGCAAGATTTGATTTTTCCCTAAGAAGCTTAAACAAGCTAACACTGAATGTGCTTGCTTTAAAAGCAGCAACAGGTTGACAGCTGGGCAGGGTTACTTCTGTCTGAGGTTACATTTAATTCAATAAAATAAATGAATATTATGCTTTGATTGGGGTTGAATGATTTTTGCTTTGCATCTAATCTCATTGTGGAACAAACACTATTGATTTGCACTAAAACATGAAGGAAAGAAAAAAGTGGTGTGGAACTTTGTATAAAGAAAACAATGGATTTGACTTTGTTCAACAAGGAATAAAATGATGCTGAGCTTCTGTAACACAACAGATAGTGGAGGATACTTTACTCTGTGTGAATTTACAGCAACCATAGCAGCTCATGCAGAGGCACATTAAAGGCTTTACCATGCACAGTGACTGTAACCCTGACTAAAAAACTAAATACCTGAGGCTGTGATGTTCCTGGTAAGTTTATCCTGCAAAGAAGATCAAGGGAGATCATGGCTGGATAAAGTCACTCTGGGCAGTGGGGGCAAAAATGATGTGTGGCCCCACCTGAGTCCTTTTTACCTCACTCTATATGTCCTACACCAACTAGTGATCTTATGATGGAAAACTACAAAGCCCCAGGTTTGATGTGTGTTAGTTTAAGATCATTACAAAAAAGAGAGAGATGATAGAGAGGCTCTCTCTCATCATTTCATTTGATATTTATAAAACTGAGACACACATTTCAAAACAAGGGGGTTTCAGGGTCTGAGGACCTATAGGGCAGCCTGCTTGGCCTGGTTGGCAGTTCAGCCTTGAACGTTTGTCTCTTTTTCTTGTACTATATGGACACAAGGCTCATTTTTTAAAACAGCATAGTTCGAATTTTTTATTTGTCACCTTTCTGTTAAGGGCTAGTTCAGGTTTCCCTCCTCCTTCCTTTTGTATCCTGTATGTCCCCTGCCTTGTGTGTATTGTTTGTCCTCGTTTGTCTGTTTGGTCGGTGGTGGTGTGTGTGTGTGTGTGGCTCTCTTGCCAGAATTGAGCGTGGGGACGTCACGTTCTCAACCAGTAATTGACACAGCTGTTCTGAGTCCGTCATCAGCCTTCTATCTTCCACTCATGATTTAAGCTGGCTCCTCAGTCCTGTCGTCGCCAGTTCGTCTGACCACGTCTACAGTAGACACGTTGGCTCTGAAACAGTTACTAAGTTACTTACCTGTGTTTTGGATTCCTGTCGTAATTCTTGTACTCATCTTGTCCTCCCTCTGTTCCTGTAGGATCACCTGTCCATTCTCCACTGCCAGGATAATCATTCCCGGACACCTGCTCCCCCTGCTCCATTAACCATTCCACCCATTACCTTCTACCTGCAAAGGACTTTGCCTTGCCTCAGCTGAGAGCAGCCTCACTTCCCCACCACGCCATCTTCTCAATAAAAGTGAACTCTGCACTTCATTGTCTCAGAGTCCTGCATTTGGGTCCCTCCTGGTTAACACGGTTGCTTCCCACTTCGCCATAACACTTTCATCCCATTAAATGTGAATGAGTACCATCATTTTTGAAGCTGTTGCACAGGTGTCTACTTGTATGTGTATTTTTCCTATTGTTGCTGTCTCTCATTTGACTTGTTTACTAATAGTTTATACAATAGTTTGATCAAGTGTAGTCAACATTTCACTTTTTTATTTTTATTTTTTTACACAAGCTGATCTCCTAAATCTATTCAATATCCCATATATACTTTGTATGTTTATTTTTGTTATAAACAACCAGTCCATCTGTAACTTCCTGTATTGTTCACTTTATTGCTCTGCTTGCTAAAAAAAAAAAGAAGGGATTTTAAATCTCAGTGGGTTCAAATGATTGAAAATAGTTCTATTAGTTTCAGAGACTTGCAGTTAATACCCACTCTGTTTTGCTGTTTCAGTTGTTCTCTCTCATCTTTTCTTGGAAACCTTCCTTTTTGCATCCTCAGAGTTAAAAGCCAACACCTGGAAGTCACTCTTTAGTGCCTCACTGATCTGAAACAAGGACAATAAAAACATACAGTGGGTATGGAAAGTGTTCAAAACCCCTTACATTTTTCACTCTTTGTTAAATTGCAGCCACTTGCTAAAATCATTAGCATGGTCATCATTTTTTTCCTTCATTAATGTACACACAGGCCCCCATATTGACAGAGAAACACAAAATTGTGGAAATTTTTGCAGATTTATTAAAAAAGAAAAACTGAAATATCACACGGCCATAAGTATTCAGACCCTTTGCTCAGTATTTAGCAGAAGCACGCTTTTGAGCTAATGGCAACAAAGAGTGAAAAATCTAAGGGGGTCTGAATACTTTCCATACCCACTGTAAGCTCATTATTTCAGATTTATTTATACAAAAGTCAGTTATCACCATGGGTCTAAAAAAGCTACAGTGACAGATGCAAATAATGACTGGACCATACAGAAAAACATGTGTTTCTATCACATTAACCTGTAGCTCTTTCTTTCCAACACTGATGCATATCATATCATATCATATCAGTACAGGTGAGTGATGTCTGTCGCGTTTAGCAACATGATACTAGGAAGTCAAAATGGAAGCACTGGGATCTAAAATCATTCTGGGACGGATGTGACTTCTCTCTGTTAGTTTCAACAACATAGTGTCCCAGTATTCAGAATAAAATCCATAAATAAATGAAGATATTTCTGATATAACACATTTGTGCACACATGAAGACATTTTCAACAGCTAACTGTTGTTGTGAAGACATTTGAGTCGCAAGGACTTTTGATATGCACTGTAAAAAAAAATCTGTTGTTTTTACGGAAAAAAACTGGCAGCTGTGGTTACCAGAAAACTTTTGTAAAAAATACAGCACAAATGTAAACAACTTTACAGAACAACTTGTAAATTTTACTGGTATTCAATGTACAATAAACAATAAATTAATGTTTATTTTATTGGTATTGAATGTACAATAAACAGTAACTGTATGTGCATATTACTGGGATCCAATGTACAATAAACAGTAAATGCTTGTAAATGTTACTAAAATTCAATGTACACTACGCAAAACCTACATGTAAATTTCACAGAAAAAAATAGTATAAAAGCAGCATGTTCCTGTTAATTTAGCAGTAAAGGACTATATAATCTACAAGATTTTTTCTTGAATTACTACAGTTTTATGATGTATAATATACTAGTTGTTCTGTAAAGTTATTTACATTTGTGCTGTATTTTTTACAAAAGTTTTCTGGTAACCACAGCTGCCAGTTTTTTTCCGTAAAAACAACAAGACAAGTATATATATTTTACAGTCTTGCAGGTTAAATTACAAGTTTTTACATTCAAATAAAAATCTAAATTCTAAGCAATGTATACTTAAAGAACTGTACTCAGAGCTTAAATAAAAAACAAACAAATAACTTGCCTCTCCATCAATTTATTTACTTCAAATATTGAGTAAACAAAACTTTCAGAACACTGTACATATATAATGCACTCTTCACAAAAGTGAAAGAAATTGTGTTTTTTTAACATGCACATTCATAACATTTTCTTAATGAATAGAAAACACCTTTAACTGACAGCAACAGCAAATTGCTACAGCTACTGGGGAGGAAAAAAATGAACAAATCTTACCCCTGTCCTTGCTGCCTGTCAACATCATAGAAACATCAATAAAGTTGTTTGACCTACTGGTCACCACACCACTCGTGATCTGCAAGGTCTTGAATCAATGTGATGACTCGGGGGTTCACATTAAGACGTGCTGTTTTTGTCTTCTCCACTTTAGTGCCCTTCTCTGGGTTGATGGAGAAAAAACACCTGTGTATATAAGACAGATGACTGTTAAATAGAAAATATTTTCACATTAATAAAAGTCTTCACAATGATAACGCTTTAATTGAAGTTATCACTTTAATGGCACTTATAATAGCTAAAATCACAAATCCTATAAGCCCAAAGTCACTATAGCAGCTACTTCTAAGTTCAATAATGTGAAAATGTTAGATAAACCTAATAAAAGCCAAAAAGACACACCTCTGCAGAAACTCCATGGTTGAAGCCAGGCATGATGGATAATGGATGTTAAAGCAATAGTAGCTCCCAAACATCAGACACAAGGCAGAAGAAAAGGAGGTGATGTTGTCCTGTACAATGTGCCGATCCACACTCAGCATGAACCGTCTAGCAGAATAGCAGGATCGTCCTAAAAAGTGGAGGGAGACAAACTTTTCAGTTGAATTGCCTATCAATACAGTGTGTGTGCGCAGGTTTGTATAATATTGGGCCTTTCAAAATCTTCTAAAATAGAAAATAGAAAGGAAAGGAATAAAGAAATACAGAATGAGAGAATTAAAGAAAACCCAATATTTTTTTTTACTTACCACACACAACAATCGTGGGTGTCAAGGGTACTTGGTCCATCTGTGCTTCCCCTGCCAGGCAAGTGTCCTCCACGTAACAGATCATGGCATCTTCCTTCTCATCAAAGTAGGACAGCAGAAGCAACAGCATGTCTTTGAGGTCTTCAGAGCAACCACTCACCTCTCCCCTCATCACTTGATACTTTGTTACAGCCTGTAGGAACTTCCTGCTCTTGTTCACACAAACTGTGTTCATATAATTGAGGAGCCTTTTCCCCTTTTCCTCCAGATTACGTGTGAAAGCTTCTTTCAGCCCAACTCCAGTTAGTTCCTGGAAGTGAACTGCCATGCCAAGCTCTTCAAACAAAAATGGCCACTCTTCAAGGAGGTTCTTGATATTCTGCCCCTGGTTGATTTTTTTACGTTGTGTGTAAAAGGTCAACTTCATCAGGCGTTTGACCTCGTCTGCATTAACATCAGTTTGCTGAAACATAATCTTCAGCTTTCCTTGATGTCCTTGCTGGCTCTCTGGGGTCTCTCCAAGGGGCAGGAATTTCACATTCCAGTTAACGCACCCATACGTGTCCTGGACTGCTGCTCTCTTCTCAGGAGGGACTTCGTCTGTGTCAGAACCTGAGTGATACTTTCTTTTTCTTATTTTTGGGGTTAAGGATCGCCTCACATTCTCTATCCTATTCTGAAGCTGTTTGACCAGAGAATGGTACCCTGTACCAATCACATCTCCATCTATTATATCTTGCAAAGATTTTGGATATTTTGCAACCATCTTTTTTGCAACTTCTGTAGCGCTCCTTTTATTTATGGAAGACCTTCTTTGCATCATCTCAGAGACCACGAGTCGGACCATCTCCCGCCTCATTCGTGGATTTGGTCTTTTCCCTCTCTCCAATGACTGCAAAAGTTCCTCTGGGAACTTATCCCAAGGTACCATGAAGGTATCCACCCAGTCTACATCAGGGCTTTGGCCGTTGTCGGAAGAGGTTGAAGATGAAATTCTGGGTGAAATATACTCTGATATGGGAGATTTTGGTGACGCAACAGCAGATGAGCTGCTTGTTTCAGGAGTCAGGCCTGCAACATACACACACAAACCAGCCAATTACTAAGAGATAACGAGATAACAGTTCTCTAGAAAGATACCACCATAAATGGGCACATTTTTTAATCAAATGAAATGCAACACATATGCAATCTTAATTTTTTTTCTATATTTTTAACCCATGAACTTTAGATTTGACCTAACAATTAAAAATATGAATTTTAACTTTTTTAACCTTGTACCAAATCCTATTTATTCTTGTATTTATCACCAAACTGTTTACTATATTTATGCACAATTGTACCCGAGCTAGGACAAATAACAATGATGAGGACATCTTGGCATAATGAAAAGTGTTATCAGGGCCCAAATCTTCCTGATTAATCTTTTACACAGGTTGCTTTGGTCACTGGTTGTATCCTCTACTCCAAACCTTGACTTACATCTTAGCTTCCAAGCAGCAAGTAGTCTTCTGGCCTGAACAGGCCTCAACGCTGACAGCAAATCTCCTTCCTCAATGAACTTGAAGTCATCAGATGTCTCAACCCCAAGGGATTGTAAGTGCTCCTCTAGAATGTCCTTACTTGACTCAGAAAGGTCAGGCAGGACCTCAGATATAGCGCTTCGTAGAAATGTTTGCTCCATGTCCAGCCTTTCTAGAATAAAAAAAGAATGGTTACAGTTTTCAAGACGCAAGAAATCTACAATTAGTTAAGAATCAATCTACATGTACAAATAAGAACTACTTTCAGTATGACCAAGTAAGGATTCATACTTTCTGTTCTTCTAAGAAGGAAAAACTTCACTTTTGTATTTCTCTAATAGTTCTCAATTTTTACAACTTAAATATGTGTGGTTGTGTATGATTTCTCCACCTGTGACTAAGGTGATATTAAAAAACTGATTAATGATGTGTGCATTACAGTACAGAAACCCTAACTCTCCAGCACAGTTGTCAAGGCCATTTTTATCTTGATAACACACTGTGTTTCAGCAGAATGACTTGGCGCCCACCAACCATGTATGATGGTAACGGGTAAAAATCTACCAGGTCATTGATGTTAAGACAGTGCAACCTTGAACTTTGCTTTGTCACTGAGTACAGATGGTATTCTGGATGATATTCAGCTCTATGTATATCCACCACAAAATACACAGCTGCATCATTTTTTATTAAAATAATGATAAGTTCTCCAAACTCAATGGACTCATCATTTTTTGACACAAGGAAATGTCCCTTTTTATATGATGTACCTTTGTACTGTATGTCTGTGGAAACAGTAGTATTGTGTTGTGAAAAGCTCAACTCTCTCACTGCATGTTTAACTGCATCACTGTAAAGGCTGGGATAAAAAGTACAACTGTCTTTGACTTGCAGAAGCTGACTATAGCCTGGCCCAGCTGAAAGATACGCCTGAAACATTTGATGTCTCTCAGATAAAGTTAGGCATATGTTTTTAAAGTTTTTTCATGTATTTTACAAGTAAATTAAGATATATACAAACGAAGTATTAACATTTATACAAAACACCTTGCAGTTTATAAAATAAGTAAAAATAGTTCTATGCAGCTGAATAAAATATTTAAATGCTGCCTTCACAGTACCTACTTTTACTTTGATAATTAAAGAACATTTTGCTGACAATGCTACAGACTTTCACTGAAGTAACATCAGCTGCTAACAGTAATGTAAAAGACAGTTTACATGACATTTGTTCATCACACAGGTGACACAGGTCCAACATGATGCCTGTCAGTCAGAGCAAGGTAAAGAGACTGAAACATATTTAATTAGAATGTTCATCAGGACTAAAGAATAAGAAGTATGGTGAATAATAATATATGTCTTGTGTACTTTGTACAGCAGACACATTATGATGCCTCAACTGCATAACTATGAACCTCCAAGATCTGCAAGACAGAAAAAAATAATCTTGAAATTAGCTGCAATTCTCCATCACACCACATGATGGAGGTGATTAATCTGATTTATCACTTTGGGTTCAGCATCTGTGAATGAATAAAAAAAGACAAAGTCCAGATGGAGGGTGGAGGAGGTGGAGGAGTCTCAGTGTGTCTGCAGAGACTGTGTAGAAGGACAGATATACAGATGTGATCACTGGACTTCAGCAGAGGTTCTGCTCTGTATCAGACCACATGCTGACAAAATGTCATGATGCTTCTCTGAAATCAGAGCCAGTGATTTGCAGGCTGCAGTCAGACTGATCTCAGAGCTGTGACAAAGATCAAACTCATCAATTCTTTACTGTTGAAATGAGACAACAAACAGTCTCAGATTAGATGTGATGGTAGGACAGTTGGACCAATGAGTACAACTGTCTCTACACATCCTGTGAGGCTGTCAGCTGTGATCCAGCTTTATTTCCTGTTGACATGAACACAACAACAGATCACAATTAGCTTGTGGCTGCTGTGATTGGCTGACTGTCCTCTGCGTCTCTGTTTTTCTGTCCCATCCTGAGGCCTGTCCCCGTTCTCCTCTCACAGCTTCAATAAGGAAAGCAGCCACTGAGAAGGTTGGAGGTTTACAGGAGACACTGGATCTTTGCTTTGATACTAACTGTGTTTAGGACAATACTGATGAAAGCAGCATGGACTGACTCCAACTCTCTACTGACCTCAGAGTCTCCAGTCTACAGTCTGGACTCTGCACAAGATCAGACAGATCCTTCACTCCTGAATCCTGCAGGTTGTTCATCCACAGGTCCAGGTCTCTCAGATGGGAGGGGTTGGACTTCAGAGCTGAGGCCAGAGAAGCACAGCTGATCTTTGACAAACTGCAGTAACTCAACCTGAATAAAGAATAAAAGATGTGAGTTTAGGAGACAAAGTTCCTGCTTGAAAGCGTTGAGTGTTTCATCATCTGTTCAGAGCTGAAGAAGGTTGAGAATGTACAAGTTTGGAAAATGGAAACTCCAAACACCTGAACCAACAGGATGCAGCTTAAAAACAGTCAGATACTAAAAGTCAAACACAGCTCTCATTAACTTCAGTCACTATAAACATCACAGATCATAAAGCAAAGAGTGAAGAAACATTTCTTTCTGTCTTAATGTGGAATATTTGCTTTGTATGTGAAGAAATATAAAAGTCAACTGAAGGTGAAGATGAAATTGTTCCAAAGTAAAGAGTCAATTAGCACGTGTTGGATTTTGAATCTTCATTCAATGAGTTTGAAATATGAAGCTGAACAAGATGCTCAGTGTGGATCAGCATCAAATCTCTGAGCTCAAATCTCCTTCAAAAAGTCCCACATTCACACTCAGGTTTAACAGTTTGGAAGAAAGTTTTCAAAGTGTTCACTAAGGTTTCAAATGAAATCTTTCATATTGTGTGAAATCATAGTTTGAGCCTTTGATGTTTTGAGTGTGACTGAAGTTTGTGTTGAGAGTTTGAGAAGCTGCAGACATTCAGCACATGTGCAGTGTGTTGAATGAGACATTTCATCACATTCCAGTCATGTGTCTTTGGTCCAAAGCAAGTTCAGCTTCATCCAACACTCTCTGCTCACACATTTGAATCTGCTGTTCCAGCATTGCATTCTGGGATTCCTGGCCCCACCTTCCTGGTGGCTGTCAGCTTAGGGGGGGTCTGTGTCCCACAGTTTGTGTCCCTGTGACAAAGACACAGTGGGACGTTGACACCCAGTGGGCTCAGTGATTGGTCGGCTGTGTGGAGCTGAGAAAGGAGCCAGGGTTTGAACTTCTCTCTCTGCTCTGTTTTCATTGGTTCCACAAATATTTGTGTCCCTGTTCAGCTCAGCAGCTGAGTGTAGCTCTATGAATGTTTTCAGGAGACACTGTGTGAAAATGTCCTCTCCGTATTTAAACCGTGGTGACGTGTCCTCTCTGTGACAGCAGGCTTTTCACTGTGCCTGTGAGTGAGGCCATTGGGAGCAGCTATGAACACTTGTGCCTTCAGACCTGCTCACACGTGTTGTACAGATCAGTTCTTGTCAAACATCCTGATCTCAATGAACACAAGCTCAACTCAGTCAAACTGCTGACACTGTCAATGTGGACTGTAAGAGTCAGAATCCAAATCATTTTCAAAGCTTTAAAAATCACTTTGAAAATCAGAGTCAGCACTTTCACAACTTCCTTTCAACCATTTCACACTTTGAATGTTAGAAATTCTGAAGGAGATTTGACCTAATAAATACTGAATAAAGCACAACTTTCACATCATATTCATTTCAGCACACAAGTAAACAATGGAGTCTGACCTCAGAGTCTCCAGTCCACAGTCTGGACTCTGCAGAAAACCACACAGATCCTTCACTCCTGAATCCTGCAGCTTGTTGTAACTCAGGTCCAGGTGTCTCAGATGGGATGGGTTGGACTTCAGAGCTGAGGCCAGAGAAGCACAGCTGATCTCTGACAAACTGCAGCCCCTCAAGCTGAATAAAGGATAACAGATGAAGATGAAAATCATTGATAATCCAGTCAGATATGTCCTAATCAATGAGCTTCTCTCTAACATGTGCAGAGTGACTGTGTCCTTCTGTTGCTGTGGATCATCATCATGTCAGCCTTCTACACACATCATCCACGTCACCACAACATTCACACACCTGTTCATGTCAACACAGATTCATATGAGTCAGGTCTGTCATTAGAGGATCAATATATTTAGTAGCTCAGTAGGTTTGTGCAGTTAAAATGAGAAGTCCACATGTTCACAGCTGGATCTGAAAACAACAGTCAGATGTCAGATGCAGATTAAAGGAGTTGTTGGTGTCGTCCTTCAACTCTCAGCTTCACAGCTCTGTTTGGAAACAGCTTCCAGCCTTTTTACAAACATCAGATTTGATGGTGTCGTTCATCATCATCACCTCTATGACTTAAACCAGGTGTAAAACCTGTTTGTTGAAGAGCTCTGCACCTGTTGACAGGTAGAAATGAGCAGCTGTAGCAGAAGATCTGAGCTTTTGCTGCAGTTTGATCTTCATGGAGTGTGGTAAACATTTACTGACATGTATCTGTACACTGATGAATCACTGTTGCACTGTCTTCTGTAATAAGTCCTGAGGGTGGTTCTGACCTTTGACCCCAGACGCTCCAGTCATGGAGACTGTAGTTTGTCAGTGTGTGAGATCTGCTCATTGGAAACTGCTCTTACTGGAATTAGTTGCTCAGAGAACAGACTCCCGCTGAGCTTGTCCTCACTGCAGTTTGGTATCATAGGCTGGTGGAGGAAGGAGCAGTTCAACACATTCTATCATGTCTCTCATGTGTAGAGTCTATTTCCTGGATCCACAACGAAAACATTCATTCAACTCAACAGAGACTGAGCACAAAGTGGTTTTCATTCATAACAGAGCTTTGAAAACTTTCCTAAACTCTGTCATCCAAAGATCTCTTCATTCACTCCATGTTTCATTTCTCAGAGATTCAACAGTCAGATGATTGTTAAATAAAGTGGGATTTGTTAGGAAACAGCAGCTTTTTCACATCTATATCCAGTGTGTACCTGCTCTAAATCCCAAACACTGTGACTGGTCTCAGCTGCCTTCTTTTTGTAGTCATTACAACAGAGAGTCCTTTCTCCTCTCCAGACGCTCCAGAAGAATTCATGTCCCTCACACACTCTACAGCCTCACCTTCACTGACTGATGGACCACAACATCAACCTCTGGAAGCTGAAAAACTGTCCTGTCCAACATGTCCCCATCATGACTCTGTGTCAGGTTTCGCCCTGGGAGCCAGGGCGGTCTTATCTCATTTTAGTGTTTCCTGTTTTATTTTTTGGTTATGCTGTAGTTTCCGGTTGTTCACTGTTTTTCCCTCTCGTTCCAGGTGTCTTGAGTTTCCCTCTCCTCGTGTGCTCCTTCCACCTCCTGATTGCCCTCCCCCCTTAATGTGTTTCACCTGGGTGTAATTGTCTCTCCTCCCCCTGGTGTATTTAAGTCCTTGTCCTCCCTGCACTCGTCGCCAGATTGTCTTGCGTGTTCTTTGTGTTCCTACCAAGCTTTCCAGCATTCGTTTGTGATTGACTAGTTGTGTATGACCTCCGCCTTGATTTGTTTGGACTTCGAGCTGCCTAACCCTTCTGTACCTCTGCCTTCGTGGACTGATTTCTGTTATACCGACCTTGGACTGAATAAACTGAGCTTGATTCACCTGAACACGGACTCTGCACCTGTGTCCTCTCAACCCTTAACGTCAGCCCTGACATTACAATCTGGCCAACATGGACACAGCAGAGACAGATTCGTTGCGAACGGCCCTCGCCGCTCAAGGCCAGCTCATTGGCCGGCAGGAAGAGCAGCTGGGCTGTCTTCGTCAGGGACTCCTCGACATGTCCGACCGGCACGATCGACAGCTGTCGGCCGTCGGCGCCCAACTTGGCCAGCTACTGCAACAAATCCAACACATGCAGCCTCAGCCTCAGACTGTTGCTCCTCCAGCTGAGGTTTCCCCAACTCCCGCCGCCTCTCCCATTCCCGTGCGGTTGGCTCAGCCGGATAAATTCTCCGGCGAATCAGGGGACTGTCGGGCGTTTCTCACTCAGTGCGAGTTGCACTTCGAACTCCTGGCTTCGGCCTACACCACTGACAGAGCCCGTATCGCGTTTATCATCTCTCACCTGACGGGCCGAGCGGCGGCTTGGGCTACGGCAGAGTGGAGTCGCCAGTCGGCTATCTGCAACTCTCTTTCCGCCTTCATAGAGGCTTTCAAGCTCGTGTTCCAGCATACCAAACCTGGGAGAGAAGCCGCAAGGGCGCTCATGGGACTACGCCAGGGCGATCGACGAGCAGCGGATTTCGCCATCGAGTTTAGAACCGTAGCAGCGGAAAGCGGCTGGAATGAGGAAGCGCTCTGTGACGCCTTCCTAGCGAGTTTGTCCGGTGAACTAAAGGACCAACTTACTCCTCTGGATCTTCCTCCCACCCTGGATAGCCTTATTAGCCTGGTTATCAGAATCGATAACCGGCTGGTCGATCGCCGGCTGGAGCGTCGCAAAGAGGCGGATGGTTCTGCTCGACCTGGACGCTCCGGAGAGCACCGTGCTAATCCACTAACTGCCGTTCTGTCCTCTTCCTCCGCAGGGCATTCAGCTTCCCCTCAGGCGTCTGAGGAACCGATGCAGCTGGGCCGTAGTCGTCTCTCCGCGGCGGAGCGGCAACGACGGATTAAGTCAGGTGAGTGCCTGTACTGCGGTAAGGAGGGTCACTATGTACGGGAGTGCACGGCTCGCCCAAACGCCTTCGCTCGTCCTTAAGTGTGGGCACATTGACGAGCGAAATACCGGCGCCCACCAAACCCATGTCAAGTTTGATTATGGAGGCTCAAATTGTGTTAAAGGAGGGGGACATTCCGGTTCGGGTCCTTATTGATTCTGGGGCTGAGCAGAATCTCTTAGATGCCGAGTTGGCCAGGCAGGCAGGCATCGGCTTCGAGAAGCTACCCAAAACTATTCCGGTAACTTCACTGAATGGCAGCGTTGTCTCCACCGTTCAGTATCTGACTGAACCCGTGCACCTGATAATGACGGGTAATCACCATGAACATTCTCAGTTTTATTTATTCACTTCTCCTCAGATACCAGTTGTCCTGGGTCACCCCTGGCTAACCTGTCATAACCCGGTCATCGACTGGTCATCTAGCCGTATTACCAGCTGGAGTAATTACTGCCATGCCACCTGTCTGCGTTCAGCTATGCCTCCCAGTAGTGACCGCTCTGTTCCAGTAGGGGCGCCGCCCTCACCTGACTTGACCAATGTTCCGGCTGACTATCACGACCTGGCGGAGGTTTTTTCTAAATCTAGAGCTCAGGCCCTCCCTCCTCACCGGCCTTATGACTGCTCCATAGAACTGTTGCCCGGAGCTTCTCTGCCTAAGAGTCGGCTGTACAGCTTGGCTAGGCCCGAGAGGGAGGCCATGGAGAAGTACATTGCTGAGTCTCTGAACTCAGGAGTAATCAGGCCCTCTACCTCTCCTGTCGGAGCAGGGTTTTTCTTTGTGTCTAAGAAGGACGGGACTCTCCGCCCTTGTATTGACTATCAGGGCCTAAACAAGATCACAGTAAAGAATAAGTATCCCCTGCCATTAATGAACTCTGCATTTGAATCCCTACAGGAGGCGAGGATTTTTACCAAGCTAGACCTGCGTAATGCGTACCACCTGGTCCGCATCCGGGCAGGGGATGAGTGGAAAACTGCGTTTAACACACCCCTTGGACATTTTGAATATCTGGTTATGCCTTTTGGGCTGACAAACGCACCTGCTGTATTCCAAGGAATGGTGAATGATGTGCTCCGTGACTTTCTGCATCGCTTTGTGTTTGTGTATCTTGATGATATTCTGATTTTTTCCAGGGACCAGGAGGAACATAGGCGGCATGTTCGAATGGTCCTGCAGAGGTTGTTGGAGAATAAGTTATTCATCAAGGCTGAAAAATGTGAATTTCACTCTGCCTCTGTTACCTTCCTAGGCTTTATTGTAGCTGAGGGAGAGCTGAGACCGGATCCCACTAAGGTTAGTGCTGTGGTAGATTGGCCGGTTCCCTCCACCCGCAAAGAACTCCAACGCTTTTTGGGGTTTGCTAACTTTCTTAGGAGGTTCATTAGGAATTTCAGCGCTATAGCCGCTCCATTAACGGCACTCACCTCTCCCTCTGCTCTGTTCAGCTGGACAGAAGAAGCTAACTCAGCCTTTCTAAAGCTGAAACGGCTTTTCACCACCGCGCCGGTATTAACCCAGCCTGACCCCTCCAGCCAGTTCGTTGTGGAGGTTGATGCGTCTGACACCGGTGTCGGAGCTGTTCTGTCCCAGCGCTCAAAGGCCGATAATAAACTTCACCCGTGCGCTTTTTTCTCTCGTCGGCTCTCTCCCGCCGAGAGAAATTATGACGTGGGTAACAAAGAACTGTTAGCTATTAAGCTAGCGTTAGAAGAGTGGAGACACTGGCTGGAGGGAGCTGCTTTCCCCTTTCTAGTCTGGACTGACCACAAGAACCTGACATACATACGGTCAGCTAAGCGTCTGAATGCAAGACAGGCGAGGTGGTGCCTGTTTTTTGATCGATTTGAGTTCACCATCTCCTATCGACCGGGTTCTAAGAATACCAAACCAGACGCTCTTTCTCGGCTTCACGAACCAGCCGAGACAGAGCAAGAACCTGGGACTATCATTCCTCCCTCCTGCGTTTTAGGAGCACTAACCTGGCAGATCGAAAAAGACATTAAATCTGCACAGGCCCAGGAACCTGACCCGGGAGGAGGTCCTGCTAACAAACTGTTTGTCCCCAAGGTTACTCGTCAGCAGGTACTCCAGTGGGCTCACTCTTCGCGACTCACCTGTCATCCTGGGGTTAGGAGGACTATTTCTTTTCTCCGGCGCCGTTTTTGGTGGCCGGAACTGAATAAAGACACCAAAGACTTTGTTGCAGCTTGTCAGGTGTGCATGCAATGCAAGGTTAATAACCAGCCACCGGCGGGTCTGCTACATCCACTAACTGTTCCAAGCCGGCCCTGGTCACATGTGGCCGTTGACTTCGTCACCGGATTACCTCCCTCTACGGGTAAGACTGTCATCCTGACTATTGTGGACCGCTTCTCCAAAGCGGCTCATTTTGTTGCTCTTCGCAAGCTTCCCACTGCAGCGGAGACAGCCAGACTCATGATCAAACATGTCTTCCGCCTACATGGGATTCCGGTAGATATTGTGTCAGACAGAGGACCACAGTTTGTTTCCCAGGTTTGGCGAGCGTTCTGTTCTTCCTTCGGTGCCTCTGCCAGCCTGTCCTCTGGCTTCCATCCCCAGACCAACGGACAGACGGAGCGAGCCAATCAGGACTTAGAGGCCGCTCTCCGATGCATCTGCCTCCGCAACCAGTCGTCCTGGAGCACCCATCTGCCTTGGGTAGAGTATGCACACAACTCCCTCACCTCCTCGGCCTCCGGTCTCTCCCCCTTCGAGTGTGCCCTAGGCTACCAACCACCTTTGTTTCCGGACGAAGAGAGGGAGGTGGCGGTGCCTTCGGTCCAACATCAGTTCCGTCGCTGCAGACGCATCTGGAGGGAGGCCCGGGCTGCCCTGCTCCGCTCTTCTGACGTCAACAAAAAGCTGGCTGACCGGCACCGCATCCAAGCTCCCACCTACACTCCAGGTCAGTCAGTGATGCTTTCCACTGCTCATATTAAGCTCCGAACGGAATCAAAAAAACTGTCTCCTAAGTACATTGGTCCATTTGAAATAGAACGTATCATTAACCCTGTGGCAATCAGACTTCGTCTACCCAGGTCTCTCCGCATCCACCCAGTCTTCCACGTTTCTCAGGTCAAGCCCCATGTCACCAGTCCTCTGCAACCGGCTACTCCTCCACCACCACTTCCCCGGATCATTGACGGGCAGCCTGCCTACACTGTCCGCCGTCTGCTGGACGTCAGACGACGGGGCAGGGGACTTCAGTACCTGGTTGATTGGCAGGGGTACGGCCCGGAGGAAAGATCTTGGGAGCCTACTTCCCGCATTTTGGACCCCGCTCTCATCCGAGAGTTCCATCGCCGTCACCCGGAAAAGCCAGGTGGTGCGCCAGGAGGCGCACGTTAAGGAGGGGGAACTGTCAGGTTTCGCCCTGGGAGCCAGGGCGGTCTTATCTCATTTTAGTGTTTCCTGTTTTATTTTTTGGTTATGCTGTAGTTTCCGGTTGTTCACTGTTTTTCCCTCTCGTTCCAGGTGTCTTGAGTTTCCCTCTCCTCGTGTGCTCCTTCCACCTCCTGATTGCCCTCCCCCCTTAATGTGTTTCACCTGGGTGTAATTGTCTCTCCTCCCCCTGGTGTATTTAAGTCCTTGTCCTCCCTGCACTCGTCGCCAGATTGTCTTGCGTGTTCTTTGTGTTCCTACCAAGCTTTCCAGCATTCGTTTGTGATTGACTAGTTGTGTATGACCTCCGCCTTGATTTGTTTGGACTTCGAGCTGCCTAACCCTTCTGTACCTCTGCCTTCGTGGACTGATTTCTGTTATACCGACCTTGGACTGAATAAACTGAGCTTGATTCACCTGAACACGGACTCTGCACCTGTGTCCTCTCAACCCTTAACGTCAGCCCTGACACTCTGCTCCTGTCGCCCTTTAAATAAACCCTGCTCAAGTCTTTGACTTTTATTTGGAGCCATAAGGAAAACCATTTGGAATAACTGAGAACTCTGATCTGACTCCACTAAGTTATCATGAGGCCGTCTCCATTAGAAAAACATTTTTACTGTCCAGGATTTTTCTCTGACTCCAGGATATTTTTCTCCAGTTGAGCTCAGTGAACAGTGACAGCTGCTAAAGATGATCTCTGTCTGTGAGCTACCTGCTGCTGTTAGCTTCACGTCCATTAGCAGCAACATGGGATGACTTTTACCAAAAGGTACAAATGAAACTAATGGACTGACAATATCAGAGCTGCACATATTTAAATATGAAAGGATGAAATATTTAGACGAGCGTGGCAGACGACTGAATAATGATTAGTCGTCAACACAAAACTGATCGAGCACAAACACAATTAACAAACCAATAAGGTTGAATTCTTTTCAAAATGATGTGATCAGAGAGATGTGATCTGTCTTTAGGAGAAATTAGGGGTGGGTGATATGGCAAAAATATCACATCACGGTTTTTTAATGGTAAAATCACGTTCACTATTTTATCAGTTCATTTTTACAGTGAAGTTAATTTAGAACCAAACTATTCTCTATGTTAAAACTTAGCCCTAAAGATAAAAGAGTCACCTCTTTCCACCGTTTGCTACTTCTCTCACACAGCGTGCTTTTATCAAAGGCTTGTGTTATAGTTGGTTGTTTCTGTGTAATGTCTTTAGCCGTTACCACTGGCTGATGTGTGGTTGGACTCGCTGCTTGGCTCTCAGCTAATTGTTTCGGATGCTGCCTCTTCAGGTGGTTAAACAGGTTCGTTGTGTTTCCATCCGAAGCTCGAACCTTCTCTGTGCAAAGTTTACAAATGACAGTTGTTTGCGCTTTGTCGTTTGGAGAAAACCCAAACCAGTTCCATACGCAGTGTTGGGGAGTAACGGAATACATGTAACGGCGTTACGTATTCAGAATACAAATTATGAGTAACTGTATTCCATTACAGTTACAGTTTAAATAGATAGTATTCAGAATACAGTTACATTGTTGAAATCAATGGATTACGTGACGATACTTCTCTGTTTCACGAGTTTATATTTATTCTCTAAATGAACGAAGGCAACCCGATGCGTTTCCCAGAAGCCCCAGCTCCACGAAAACAAACGTAAATAAACGATCTATTCGCCCGATCAGTCGGTCAGAATGGAGTCGGACGAGGAGCAGCAGGAGCGAGAGGTTGAGCCGCAGCCGGCAAAACAGAGCCGGGACAGGAATGCGTTGGCCAAGACAGAAACGGCGTTACATGTATTCCGTTACTCCCCAACACTGTCTATACGACTGAAGTGGAGTTCTTTTTGGGGACCAACTCCAAGCTTTCACTTTCGTTGTCGGCCAAGACTACCCGCTACACCTTGACTAAAACAGCGAGGCTGTTATGAGGCAGCTCTGCTGCCTCTGGGGTTTTTCTGTTGTTTTGTCCGTTCTTTCTTTCTTTTGGTGTGTATGGGGCTGTATGTGTGGGTGCATGTGTGCCTTAGGTGTGGGTGTGTTTCAGGTGCTGGATTCCGGGGCGGCTCCTCCCTACTCCCACCTCTCAGCTCAGGCTGACTGCGCGCACCTGTTCACAATCTGGGCGTGATCAGACACCTCCACAGTATTTGAGGCTTGGCGTTCCTGTCCACCCTCGCCAGATCATTCCGTCATCGTTCGTGGTGACTAGTTCTCTGAGCCCTTTTTGAAAAAAGAAATACCTTGAGTAAAGTAATTATCGTACTCGTTTGGACTGACTACTAACCACCGTGTCTCCTCTCCTGCAGACGCTCCTGGTCTTTGTTCTCCTGCCTCCGTTCCGCCACTTCAGCCACCGCCACACCGCTCCGGAATCCCTCCTCTTCCTTTTGTTTAAATTTTGGCTCCTTATCATTAAATCCTCTGAACTCTCCCTCTCTGTCTGCTTTTGGGTCCTGGCCGGTTACCTTGACTGTGCATAACAGAGGCTAGTAAAAAAAATCTCCTCTGGCAGATCCTAAACAATTTCTAATCCTTCACGATCTAATATCGTCATATCGCACACCCCTAGTATATGTATATTATGTGTACATAACTATACACTGCTGCACAACTGTACATACCACCATTAGAGAACCATGGCTCTATTTTTCTATTATAAATGTACACACTGCAGACCTGACAGGTTATATTTTTACAACATTGTATGTATTATTGTATTCTCCTCCCTGTTATTTTTTTATTTTATCTTATTAATATTATTGTTATTTTTCTTGTCATATATATACAGTATATATACAGTATATATATATATATACATTCACTCTTTATGTCTTTGTTGCACTGTATTTTGTAGAGTTGCTAAGTGCTGCCAGTTAGCTGTCAACTTGTCCTTTCCTTTCTTTTTGTGACTGTTTTACTTGCTGCTGTAACATAACAATTTCCCCCTGAGGGATGAATAAAGTCTACCTATCTATCTATCTATCTATCTATCTGTCTATAAACAGACAGTGTGGTCCTTTAAGTCTTTGCTCCTTAACACGTTTAACAAGTCAATTCAATTCAATGAGAAAAGACCACAATTTACCACACTTGTTAAATATCAAAACGCGCGCACACACACACACACACACACACACACACACACACACACACACTGACATTAGTCCTGACACTTCATTGAAATGAACTTCAAGTGTTTTTCAATTGATTGGCACAAATATTAGTTCTGAGGATCTTCTGTATATTGTTGTGATAAAAATGGACTTTGAACAACTCACACTGGACATTTTCTACACTTCATTAAGAAAACATTAGTCTGCTGACTGTGATAAATACGAGTGTGTGAGTTCTGAAGGTTTCATTGAAGTCAACAGACATTATTCATGAGAACTGACTGAAATGAAGTGAAACTGAAGGAATAATTCTTAGTCTGAGAGAAGAAAAAGTCACAATATGGAACAACAACTATTTCAAATCTCATTCATTCAAGATGAATGGATTCACGTTCTGGATGAAGATAAACCAGGTTCAGTTGTGGATTAAAGATATAAGATCTACAACAGTAACAGACAGTGAACTGACCTCAGAGTCTCCAGTCTACATTGTGGACTCTTCAATCCAGCAGACAGAAGCTTCACCCCTGAATCCTGCAGCTTGTTGTTACTCAGGTCCAGGTGTCTCAGACTAGAGGACTGGGAGCTGAGAACTGAGGACAGAGCTTCACAGCTTCTCTCTGAGAGGTTACAGCTGCTCAGTCTGAAGAGGAAACAATGAAGAAAAAGTCAAATAACATTTGTGTTGAAAGGACAATCAAAGGAACAAAACTTTCAGTTTGCTCTGCAGCTCACAGCAAACTAACAGACCTGCATTTGAAAACTGGGCCAAACATCAAACATAGATTTGTTGAGTGAAGCAGAAATATCAGCTCTTTATCCACCTGCTAACAAATGAGGAGTTTCTACATTGATGATCATCTTTCATTGGCTCTGATTCAAATCCTTTCTGTTTTATTCTCAACAAGACATGACAGTTAAATATGACACAATCAGTAATAAACAGACATGTACAGTCAATGCCATAAGTATTTGGACAGTTAGAGATGATATGTTATTTGGGATCTCAGCACATTCACTTTAAAATATAATAATGGATACTACAGTCAATGACTGCAAAGGATTTTACACTAAATATTAAATCTGATGAGTTTGTTTCACTCCATGTGTATTTGTCCAGTTACTTTTGAACCAATAAAAGGGCTGAATCTCCCACACAGTTCTTTCTATACTGATGTCAACCTGCTCAAATTAAAGCTGAGACTCTGCTCTTTAATGTAGGATCCATTATTTTAATTCAGATTCAATGTGATGAAGCTCAGAGCTCAGAGATGATGATAAGGAATTAAAGAAGAGAGGAATTTATTTTCCCTCCTGCTGAATAAAATAGCAGAGTCTTTATATAATGATGAAGAAATCCAACTATCTATACACCTACAGAGCTTTGTTAGAGGCTTTGACAACTGGCAGCAGCTTCAGAAGAGCCTCCTCTGAAGCAGAGTATTTCTCCAGGTCAAATACGTCCAGATCTTTTTCTGATGACAGTAAGATGAAGACCAAAGCTGACCACTGAGCAAGAGACAGTTTTTCTGTGGAGAGACGTCCTGAACTCAGGGACTATTGGATCTGCTCCACTAGATTCAAAGATTCAAGATTCAAAGGGTTTATTGTCATTTGCACAGTAAGGAAACAGGTTTCCCTGTACAATGAAATTCTTACTTTGCTCTTCACCCAGAATGCCATACAAAACGTTGTAAGTAAATAAAATAGATAATAGTATTTACAAAATATTAATAAGAGCATAAGTGAAAAAAAAGTTACACAAAATATAAACTGTACTGATATATACAAATCAGCTGTTGTGCAAATTCAGCTGAGAGTGAAGACTGTGCAAAAGAACTGTTATGTGAACAGTGCAGTATGTGTGCAGTTATTAAGGTGCAGAACAGTAATAAATAATAACAGTCAGTATGTGCAAAAGTTGCAGCCTGTTGTTACAGACTCCTGTCAGCTGTTGAGGAGTCTGATGGCAGACGGGAAGAAAGAGTTTTTAAGTCTGGTGGTCCTGCACTTCACACTCCTGTACCTCCGGCCTGAAGGGAGGAGAGTGAACAGACCTTGTTGTGGGTGGGTGGGGTCCTTGATGATGGAGGCAGCTCTCCTGTGGACTCTGCGCTGGTAGATGCTCTGCAGAGAGGGCAGAGGAGTCCTGGTGATCTTAGACGCAGTCTTCACCACTCTCTGCAGGCGTTTGCGGTCCATGGCAGTGGAGCTGCCGTACCACACAGTGATGCAGCTGGTCAAGATGGACTCAACAACGCAGCTGTAGAAGTTCCTGAGGATCTTTGGTGACATGCCAAACTTCCTCAGCCTCCTCAGGAAGTACAGCCGCTGCTGAGCTTTCTTCACCAGCTGTGTGGTGTTGAGTAGTCCACTAGAGAACGATCATTCAGTTCATTCAGACAGTGGAACAGGTTGATGCTTTGCTCTGCAGAGGGAGTCTCTTCAATCTTCTTCTTGATGTACTGGACTGTTTGCTGATTGGTCTGTGGGATACTTCCTGTCTGTGTCAGCAGACCTCGTAGGAGAGTCTGATTGGTCTGCAGTGAAAGACCCAGGAGGAAGCGGAGGAACAAGTCCAGGTGTCCATTTGGACTCTGTAAGGCCTTGTCCACAGCCCTCTGGTAGAGCTGTGTTGGATCGGGTTTGTCTGTGGACAGTTTAGACCAGTTGGAGGTTGACTGTTCTTCTGACAGCAGATTGACTCCAGACTTGATGAAGGTCAGATGGACATGAAGAGCAGCCAGAAACTCCTGAATGCTCAGATGGATGAAGCAGAACACCTTGTCCTGGTACAGTCATCTCTCCTCTTTAAAGACCTGTGTGAACACTCCTGAGTACACTGAGGCTGCTCTGATATCGATGCCACACTCTGTCAGGTCTGATTCATAGAAGATCAGGTTTCCTTTCTGCAGCTGCTCAAAAGCCAGTTTTCCCAGAGACTCAATCATCTTCCTGGTCTCTGGACTCCAGTGTGGATCTGTCTCAGCTCCTCCATCATACTTAACGTTCTTCAGTTTGGACTGAACCACCAGGAAGTGGATGTACATCTCAGTCAGTGTCTTGGGCAGCCCTCCTCCCTCTCTGGTTTCCAACACATCCTCCAGAACTGTAGCAGTGATCCAGCAGAAGACCGGGATGTGGCACATGATGTGGAGGCTTCGTGAAGTCTTGATGATCCTTCTGACCTGCTCCTCCTCTCTGAACCTCTTCCTGAAGTACTCCTCCTTCTGTGGGTCAGTGAACCCTCTGACCTCTGTCACCATGTCAACACACTCAGGAGGGATCTGATTGGCTGCTGCAGGTCGTGTGGTTATCCAGAGGCGAGCAGAGGGAAGCAGTTTCCCCCTGATGAGGTTTGTCAGCAGCACATCCACTGAGGTGGACTCTGTAACATCAGTCAGGATCTCAGTGTTGTGGAAGTCCAGAGGAAGTCGATACTCATCCAGACCGTCAAAGATGAACAGAACCTGGACCTCTTCAAACCTGCAGAGTCCTGCTTCTTTGGTTTCAGTAAAGAAGTGATGAACAAGTTCCACCAAGCTGAACTTTTTCTCTTTCAGCACATTCAGCTCTCTGAACGTGAATGGAAATGTAAAGTGTATGTCCTGGTTGGCTTTGTCTTCAGCCCAGTCCAGAGTCAACTTCTGTGTTAAGACTGTTTTCCCAATGCCAGCCACTCCCTTTGTCATCACTGTTCTGATTGGTCCATCTCTTCCAGGTGAGGCTTTAAAGATGTCTTCTTGTCTGATGCTTGTTTCTGGTCTGGCTGGTTTCCTGGATGCTGTTTCAATCTGTCTGACCTCATGTTCATTATTGACCTCTCCAGTCCCTCCCTCTGTGATGTAGAGCTCTGTGTAGATCTGATTCAGAAGGGTTGGGTTTCCTGCTTTAGAGATCCCCTCAAACACACACTGGAACTTCTTCAGAGCAGATTTAAGTTTACGTTGACAAACTGCATTATGTCCTGAATGAACAAACAAGAAACATCAATGACTGATTCATAAAGAAAACATGACATGTTCATCCCCCTAAAGAACACACATGAACATTTCTTGAGACGTTAGTAAATGTCCCATTTGTCCATCATGTTGAATCTCTAGAAAAATCCTCTTACTGCTGTGCAGACAGTCAGCCAGCTTCTCCTGCTTCATTCTCCTCAGGAAGTTCACTGTGATCTTCACAAAAGCCTCTCTGCTGCTCCTCCTCTGCTCTTCATCCTCACATCCAACACCTCCTCATCCTCCCTCTGACTCTCTGAGCATTCTGGGTAATTTGGACTCACAACTTTCTGGATCTTCCTCAGCTCCTTCTTCACAAAAGTGACAATGTTCTCCTCCAGCAGCTGGAACAGAAAACTATATGAATGACACAGTCAAAGTAAAACCATGGAGCCAAACATCAGATCCATGTTGGACACACTGACAATCCACTGCTCTAAAAAGTGCAGCATGGAGATTGTCAACACAACAGATGTCAAAGTAGTTATTGTCCATGTACAGACCATAAATATGGAGTCCAGGTGTGTTTGATGCTGCTGGGCAGACTGAGCACTGGGAACCTCTGAGCTCTCCTGGTCCACTCTGTGGAGGAATCATGAAGAATTAGCTCACATTATGTTTGCAGCATCTGTGAGCGTTTTATGCTTTGTACACAAACAACAGCTGCTTTTATGTTCTGTGGTGACTGTCCTGATTAAAGCTAACACTACTGTGCTGTGACATTCTCAATGAGAGAAAACAAGCAATCAGTTCTGTACCTCATGACCTAGAGTCATCACAACAAGTCCACCTTTTAAATGATGAGTTTTAAGGACTCACATTGGGTTTGACAGAAGTCTCACCTCTGCTACAGGACACTAACACAAACACTGGAACTGGATAGGTGCTGAGTTACAGGGAGTTTTACTTCTGATCTGAATGACACATATAAGAACATAAGAAGTGCTTTTCTTGAAAAGAGAAACATCAACTTTGCCACTAAAGCCTGTGTTTCAGCCTGATCATGTTCATATACTGTGTCATTCATGAAGCCGGGAGACAAAACACAATCACTTCATCTTTCATAGAAGACCAGTTATACAGGGCAGCTGTCTGATACATTTTAAACTCAGCTGCAGCTCACTTCTTTACAGCAGAGGGAGGCTGTCCTTTGAAATTAATGGGGATATCCTTTGATCTGTTACTCTTCATGGACACACAGCTGGGCTCAGGTACAGGGAAGTCTGGTCTCTGATGGATCCTGGTGGACACAGAGGCCATCAGGGACATTGGGACAGGGACAACATATCTATTATTCATACAGTCTTCTCATAGTAATGAAGAAACATGTAGTCAGTTGCAGCTCACTTCTTTGCAGCAGAGGGAAGCTGTTCTTTGAAATTAATGAGGCCACCCTTTGACCTGTCACTCTTCATGGACACACAGCTGGGCTCAGGTCCATGTTCAGGTCCAGGTCCAGCAGAGTATGGTGTGTGCTGCTGCTCTGGCCTTCAATACAACACACACAGAGCTTTGAGTGTGAATAATGATGGTGCAGTGATGTGAGTGCTGAGCTCTGACATGGAGAAGAGTCATGGACAGTTAGAGAGCCTCATCTCACCTCTGAGCCTTTGGTCTGGATCTCATGGAAAAGTACTACTATACTATGAAATAAATGTAAACAATATCTAATTGAAATAGGCTACTGTTGTTTAATGTCAACATTTTTCAACTTTAAGATTTTAACTTCACTTACAGGATTACTTTTGAAAAAGGTGTCCATCTTCTCCCTTTTCTTTTCTGCATTTCCTGATTCTGTGTGACAAAAAGACAGAGGTAAGGTTGATAATGACAACAGGGTTGGCAGTGAACAATGTTAGAGGGCCAGCATTCAGACTACAGAACAGTTAGTAGATACTGTGTGCTCAGCAGATTACAGTTATGATAGGAAACAGAGCACAGAAGCAAAAGGCTGTCATAATTGGTAATTATTTACATTACAGTCTGCATAGAATATTAATCCAAAATGTATCTGTAGCAGAGTGGAACATTAAACATAGTAATGTGTTAGAAATGGATCATTGTAGACAATAAACAGCAGCAGGTGGGTGGAGCCAGGACCACAGACAGAGAACATGCAGCTCCGGAGCCAGAGATACCTGCAGAAAGGTACAGAGAAAGAGAGACCAGAGAGAAACAAGCACAGGACTACGGGACAGAGAGGACACAGAGTTAATGGTATGGAATAAAGGCTAATACATGTGAGAGTGGGTCTGAGGAGAGAAAGAGAGAAGAGGTGTGCAGGTGTGTGATCATGGGAAGTCCCCCAGCAGCCTAGGCCTATAGAGGCATAACTAAGGGATGCTTCAGTTGCCTGAGCCAGTTCTACTATGGGCTTTATCCTTAACTGTGTCTATAGAAATAATTGTGACTAACTATAGATTTAGTCATAATAATTAAAACTATAACTACAACTAATTATAAGCTTTGTCAAATAATAGTTAATTGTTTAGTTTGCTCAGCTGTTCATTTATTTATAACTAAGTAGTGTGGCCCAATATAAATAGTACAGGCATTGTAATGTTGTAGCTTCACCACAAGAGGGAGTTGGTGGTTTGGAGTCGCTCCTGGTCAGCGGACATTGACATGTGTGTTGCTCAAATGACGCATAGACAGGAGCGCATCATTGATAAAGTCGCTGTTTGCCCTATTTACTGGTTACCAGGCCACAAAACGCGCATAATGAAGGGTAATTTAGCGTCTCTTGGGGTTAGAGTATAAGGAGATTTGGCCATAGCCTATACTCCTTTGTGCGTTGTATCAATGTTTAGATCTAGTTGTTAGATTTACCCCGCTCGCAGCTAATTGCTACCATTTACCAAGAGGACGCTGCAGTAGTTCATGTTTTGTTTGTTTACCTTAAACCTGTGGACAGTGTAGCCAGTGGGCAGGAGCCACAATATCTATATTTTTGTGTTGTTTTGTTATTTGTGCCACAGTTTGATGTAAGTTGGAGAAAGTTGACGTGATTGTGTTGCTGCAATGACGCATAGACAGGAGCGCATCATTGATAATGCCGCTGTCTGTCCATTTTACAGTTTGATTAAAGCAACATACAACTACCCAGCGCTCTGTGGTTTCTTCAAGAGTGCTACAAACATATTAATGCATATATTAGTAATATACTGACCCAATGTATACACTTTGTATTGACATATTCTGTGTAAACAAGACTATAAAATCATTTTAGGTCAGTTTAAGCTTTGATAACGTTGCTGGAGCAGAACCTGACACATGAATGTGGTTAATATTATTAAAGTCAGTCAACAAATGAATTGTCATCTGTCACCGAGTTGAAAGGAGAGAGGACATGTGGAAATCCCAATATAAATAGCATGAAAACTTGCAGTGAAGCAAGTTTCCAGACAGAGTTCTTAACATGTGCTTTGCCATGTGTCTAATTAAATATGTTTCAGTCTCTTTACCTTGCTCTGACTGACAGGCTTCATGTTGGACCTGTGTCACCTGTGATGAACAAATGTCATGTAAACTGTCTTTTACATGACTGTTAGCTGATGTTACTTCAGTAAAAGTCTGTAGCATTGTCAGCATTGTCTTCTTTAACTATCAAAGTAAAAGTAGGTAATGTGAAGGCAGCATTTAAATATTTTATTCAGCTGCATAGAACTATTTTTAGATCCCAGTGCTTCCACTTTGACTTCCCAGTATCATGTTGTTGAATGTGACAGACATCACTCACCTATACCTCAGGATGAGGCCACTTGAAAGATGATCATTTTAATGTGACTCTTCTGTTTGTTGTATTTACTACACTGTCAACATGATGTTTAGATGGCTATATAATAAATGTTTAAAGAACAGTAGTCAGTGATGGCTGACCACTGTTTCAGATCCCTGATTTAAGTAAACATACCAATACAACAATGTAAAAATATCATTGGATATGACATGATCAGATGATTAATACTGAATCAAAGCTGTGGTCATCTTTAATTCACTGTGGTTAAAACAAAATGGATTCCAACAGTGACAGGTTTTCAAACATGACAAAACAGGCAAGATTTCAGAATCCAAAGCTGACAGAGAAGATAGTGACATACAGGATCATCTGTAGGTTCACATACAACAAACATTCAGCCTACAGATGCAATTATTTAGATTCTTGCTGCATTTATTTTAAACTCACAGAATCTTTATCAGAACCATGTTTAGTTCCTAAAAGTTCAAAATGACTTTGCAGTATATTGTAGTGATTACTTATGATTTAATAAATGAAGTGACTCAGACCACATGTGTAAATGTAAAAGACTATATTAGTTATAAGGTTATTGTTTGTCCTCATCCCAGTTCAATCACATGACTGGATTTAAAATTTCATTTGAAAATTTACTGTTTTGATGTAAAATAACTTCAGTGTCTCACTATGAGAGACTCCCACTCACTCATTCACTCATTCTCACTCACTGAGACAGCAGATAGATACACTTTGAGTGAAAGTGTAAGTGAAAGTATTTGGAAAGTTTTTTTTCGCTGCCCACTGTGTGTGTGTGTGTGTGTCCTTTGATGCCTTTGATGTATCAACATTCTACAGCCTGATGTCACAGGCTGCAGTAAGTGGACACACAGCCAGAGACAAGTTCAGAAGTCAAACAGGAGCAGGAACAGTTGGACTGGACAGGACTTGCTCATGATTTAGGAAGAAAGAAGCACTCAGATATTTCTGCACAATTATTGACAAGGAAGGGAGGAGCTACTGCTCTTACAAGGACGAGAGGAAACCACAGGAAAGTCCAGATCAGCTCCAAGGTTTTCAGTAAGTCAGTACATGTTAGTAGTTCATGTCAGTGATTAGCTTAGAAGTTCATTTTGTGGGATGTTTTGTTCAGATGATTTGTTTGTTGCCATAATACATTCCCTTGCCCCTTAACCTAACCTTAACCATCATAACTGAAAGCCTAACACTAACCAAAACATAACCCATACTAATGATATTCAATCTTTTCAAAAATACCAAATGAATTACAACAATAAGCACTCAGGACCATTCAGCTGGGTTGGTGAATTCAGCATCAAGGACAGCAGCAGCTGAACTGTACACAACTACATGTACTAACACACAGCAAATTCACAAAGTACTAAAATCTGGAGTCAGGCAAAAAAGTGTGAAAGAGTTACATTTCTGGAGTTTATTTTATAACTCTGACTACAGTTTGTGTTAAGGTGTACACCCAGGCCGAGTTAAATTTTGGAGTTTGGAGTTTTTGTTCCCTGGTGTTCAGGATCTGGTTTTAACTCTGCCCCTGGAGTTCACAACGCATTTTCGTCATCGTCGCAAGGCTGGTAAGAGCATGATTTTTTTTATCAAAAAGTACTTTAAATGTGTGATATTTTGTCATTGTTCTCACTTTATCTACTTACATAGTACCGATAATGACTGCGAACTTGATGTTGAACGCAACCCCATTGCTTTTACTCCATTATTTAGAGCAAGTAGCTCCCGCAGCATTAGTTAGCTAACTGTCCTTAGCTGCCATTGTGGAGCTGTTAGCTTTCACTCAAACGTTAATGTCTGCCATACTGACTGTGGCGAGTGATGTGTCTGTATGACGGTAATGACAAACTGTTTGATAAGCTTCACAAATTAGTGACGACGTGCATCTTGAAGGTAATTAATACTGTTTTGGAAATAACCATCCAACACAGAGAGAGAGAGAGATGATGAAACAGAGATGAAATAGAAAGACAAGTTGTTGGTAAACAAGAGAACACTTCTTTTTCTCCTCCGAATCTTCTAAAACACTGGAGTGAACATCTTATATCAGTTGTATCAAATGTGTGAACACTTACTAAAATAGTGGAAATATAAAGATAGATAGATAGATAGAGATACTTTATTAATCCCCGTGGGGAAATTCGTTTGTAGCAGCAGTAACAAGGAGACAATAAATACACTCTATAAAGGAAAAATAAATTTGGAAAAGAAATGCAATATATACAGGAGGGGGTCTTATATACACATACAGACACACACACACACACATAGCAGCAGACAATTGCACATATATATATATATATACACACACACATATATACACACGTACATATATACATATACAATATATATATAACAGATATATACAGTTAATGTAACTGAGATTTATAGCGCACCCTAGATGATGCATTAGTCCAGGCTTGTGAGCACAGACACAGATGTGTTATAGTGTCTGATGGCGGACGGCAGGAATGACTTCCTGTACTGTTCCTTAGAGCACCGTGGTAGCAGAAGTCTGTTGCTGAAGCTGCTTCCCAGATTGTTCACAGTTTCATAGAGTGGGTGGGAGGGACTGTCCATGATTGTCCTCAGCTTTGACAGCATTCTGTCCCTCGCCACCTCCTCCAGGTTGGCAAGTTTAAAGCCAACAACAGACCCTGCTTTTTTAATGAGTTTATCCAGTCTGTTGGTGTCCTTTGCTTTAATGCCAGCACCCCAGCACACCACAGCAAAGAAGATGGTGCTCGCCATTACAGACTGGTTGAACATGTGGAGCATCCTGCTGCAAACACTGAAGGACCTGAGTCTCCTCAGGAAGTAAAGTCTACTCATGGCCTTCCTGTAGACAGCATCAGAGTTTGTGGACCACTCCAGTTTGTTGTCCAGGTGAACTCCAAGGAACTTATAAGAAGTCACTATTTCTACCTCTTTCCCACTAATACAGACAGGAGAGGGCGGGGACTGACTCCTACTAAAGTCCACCACCATCTCCTTTGTCTTGGCCACGTTCAGCTGCAGGTGATTCTCCCCACACCACCTGACAAAACTCTCCACAAGGCCCCTGTACTCATCCTCCCGTCCTCTCTCCACACACCCGACTATGGCTGTGTCATCCGAGTACTTCTGGAGGTGACATAACTCAGAAGAGTACTGGAAGTCAGCCGTGTAGGTGGTGAAAAGAAAGGGAGACACAGTTCCTTGAGGAGCCCCTGTGTTGCTCGTCAGGAGATGGATGGTAACTGTGTAACGTGCTGACATGGTGGTAACGTATTGTGTCACTTCCTGTTTGCTGCTTCTGCACTGTGGTGTTACGAGTGTTATCCTAGCTTATTAATCAACCCTTACTTTGCCGTGTTCTGTGGTCAATCTCTGAATTCCTGTACACGTATATTGCTTTAGTTAAACATCTGTGGTGCACGTGTCCCTCGGAATCTAACACTACACTCTAATCACTCTATCTCTGGTCCGCTAGCTTAGCTGTTAGCAATGGCTTCTCTCTCTCCTGCTGTCTCTCCTGCTGTCTCTCCTCTCTCTTGCACGGTGTGTGAGATGTTTAGTTACTCCTCTGCCTCCTTTAGCGATAATGGTATGTGTAATAAATGTAGCATTTTTGTAGCATTGGAGGCGAGACTTAGGGAAGTAGAGGCTCGGCTCCGCACCATAGATAATCGCCCCGCAGCAGCGCTAGCTAGTCAGTCCCCTGTAGCTGATGCGGACCAGCCTAAATTAGCTACAGCTAGCCGTCCTACGTTAGCTCCTGTCAGCCGTTCCCCGGCAGCTCCCGAGCAGCCGGGAAGCCAGGGCGGCTGGGTGGCAGTCCGAAGGAAACATAGCATGAAACAACGGCCCATGGTTCACCATCAACCGCTTCATGTTTCAAACAGATTTTCCCCAATCAGCGACACACCCGCTGAGGAAAAAACTCTGGTTATTGGCAGCTCCATTTTGCGAAATGTGAAGTTAGAGACTCCAGCGACCATAGTTAAATGCATCCCTGGGGCCAGAGCGGGCGACGTTGAATCGTATTTAAAACTGCTGGCTAAGGATAAATGTAGATTTGGTAAGATCGTTATTCACGTCGGCGGTAATGACACCCGGTTACGCCAATCGGAGGTCACTAAAATTAATGTGGAGTCGGTGTGTAACTTTGCCAAAACAATGTCGGACTCTGTAGTGTTCTCTGGACCCCTGCCCGATTTGACCAGTGATGACATGTTTAGCCGCATGTCTTCATTCCGTCGCTGGCTGTCTAGGTGGTGTCCAGCAAACGACGTGGCCTTCATTGATAACTGGAAAACTTTTTGGGGAAAACCTGGTCTGATTAGGAGAGACGGCATCCATCCAACTTTGGATGGTGCAGCTCTCATATCTAGAAATATGACAGATTTCATTAGAAAACCAAAGTCATGACAACCCAGAGTTGAGACCAGGATGCAGAGTTGCAGTCCTACACGCTTCTCTGCAGTTTCTCTAGAGCTGTCACCCACCCATGATTCTCATGATTCTTATTATTCCTACCATTCTAACGATTCCCTTTACCCTATAGTACGGTGGCCGAGAGAGGCCGCGGAAATACAAAAGCCGCAACACAAATACAAAAGCCGCAACACAAATACATTAACCCACAACGGAAATATATGACAACGGAAGTTAGCCTCAAAACGGAAGTAAGCCAGACGGGACTACGAGACTACGCTGGGACGCAGCTAGGAGGAGTTCTGTTTTGCTAAGTAAGTGAAACGTAATTCAAAAGATTATAATTATTGCTGTGGTTATGTGATTGTTACAAATGATCGATGCTAATACCCATTTTAATATTTATGAACTGTGACATCTGATTTATTATGACGCTAACGTCGTAGCAAAGTTAGGATTAGTTAACAAAAGTATTGAGAGGAGTAGCGAAAGTAGGCTACTGTGGGACAACATTCATATATGTGGCTTACCTTAGGCGTCTGAAGTTGTACAAACAGAGAAAATTAAATGTACATGCACAACAATCTTTATCCTTTATCTAGATTATAATGTACATAGTATACATTAATTTAAAAAAAAAATCTCCAGACTCCAGAACATCTTATCTATCGACTCAGCCATTCAATCACATCATCTAGGTCTTCATAGTCTTTCATGTGCTATAACACTAATGATCTCTAATTTGTGTTATTACAGATCAGAATGTACTGTCCGTTTTGTGGATGCTACCTTCAACATGTTTTGTCATATTGTGGCTCATGTGGCAGAAATATGCAGTTTTTAAGGAGTCATCAAGCTGAAGGTATATTTTTTACCTACAGTTATTATAGGTTTGATATTATTAACTAGTTCTGTTCATATATATGTTCTATTTCTTTTACTTTTTATGAACTATTCAGTAAAAGTATATTTTCTAGTCTAAAATAAAGTGTCCTCATTTCTACACTACAGGTCCTGAAGCTGCAGTGACAGACCAACTCATCTATAAATATTTTACAGAGGGCCACAGTTATGGGATAATACTGGACTTACTGGCAACAAAGCACAATATTTCATTGAGTCTTCGGACTTTGAAAAGAAAAATGCAGGACGCAGGCTTGACAAGGAGAACTAACTACACTCCAACAGCTACAGTGAAAGCAGCCATTTCTGAGGAACTGAAGGGGTCATGCCAACTGTTAGGTTACCGGTCAATGTGGCAGATTCTGAAACAGAAGTACTCCTTTACTGTCAGGAGAGATGAAGTGATGCACCTAATGAGAGAACTGGATCCATCTGCAATAGAAATGCGCACTAGACGGAGATTCGTCCGCAGAGCATACCACTCAATGGGACCCAATGAAGTGTGGCATGTTGATGGCTATGACAAACTGAAGCCTTTTGGAATTGCAATAAGTGGCTGTATAGATGGCTTCTCCAGAAAAATGATGTGGCTCAAATGTGGGAAATCCAACAATGATCCTGGTGTTATTGCTCAAAATTACATCCAGTGTGTAGCCGAGTTTGGAGTGCTTCCAATGCGCCTCCGCACAGACTGTGGCACAGAAAATGGACTGATGGTGGCACTTCACTGCTCTTTAAGATCAGAGCATGCTGATGAATTTGCAGGGGCAAAAAGTCACATGTATGGCACTTCAGTAGCTAACCAACGCATTGAAAGCTGGTGGTCCTACTTTCGGAAACAAAGGTTTTTGTTTTATATTCTCAATTCATTCATTGATTGCAGTTTTTGACAGTCCCACTTTGTCCTGCTCTTCTTTCTGTCCCCTTCTTCTCCTACTCCTTCCCTCCTTGTCTTTTTCTGTTCTTCTCCATATCCTCTTACTGGTCCTCTTCCTCTGTCTTCTCCTTTCCCTTCTCCTCTTGTTATCACTTCCCCCTCTCTTCTTCACTTCCCCTGATTCGTATCTAACAATTTTTGTTTACTGTATGTGGTTATACTGATCTGGGTTCTACTCTCTTTTTCCTGGCACCTTATTAGTGTTATAAACACCATTTCTTAAAGCTTATCAACATTTTATACCTGTGCACCTTGTCTATCTTTACATATCATACTAACAAATGTTAAGACTTTTTCAGGGCCAAGGTACAGTATGACAATTTAGTAAAATGTATCTTCTGTAACTAGGGGGCAGTTTTGGATGAATCTGTTCAGTGACTTGAGGGAGAAGCATCTCTTCAATGGCAGTTCTGAAGACACAAGTTTAGTGCAACATTGTTTCTTGGGTGTCCTGCAGAAAGAACTGGACGAATACAAGCAGTTATGGAACACTCACACTATCCGTCCTGTTCGCCAGTCCCGATGCCCATCTGGTAAACCTGAGGCTATGTATCATGTACCTCACAGGTGAGTATGGCAAAATTACATTATACATGTCAACACAGGAAGATAAACTCATGTTTTTATTCAACTACATCTACAAGACACAATCCTGGATAATACAATAATCTTGCATCAGTACATTTCATCACATCACATGTTATTTTATGGTCTAAAAATGCATCAAGATATAATTCAAGCAAATCAATATTAATGCTTCACTCAAGTCAAGATGCTATGAGTGAAAATGTCAGTATTAAAACCTTAAGATTTGCTGATGTGATGCCCATTCACTGTAAAAAGGTCTTGTTCTTTCTCATAGATTTAATGGAACAAATTGTGGACTTTCAGCATCTGAGGAAACACTAAACCAGCTTGGCAGCCTCATTCCAGCACCAGCAACTCCTGAACAGCAAACCTTTGAAGAACTACAAAGGCAAAGTGGCCTGACAGCTCCTACAGAATGGGATTCTGCTGTAGAACTCTACGTCACCCTGAAGGGTATGGCCAACCTTTAGTTGGTTATAGAAGGCAAACTGAAGTACGGTAAACATAATGTACAATATAAAATAAACTGAAGTTACAGTATAAAATAAGAGTTTTTTGTGTTTTACTTAATGACATGCAATGTTACATGTGGAGCCTTCAGTTTGGCTCAAAACACACAAAAATATGTGTAAACAATCTTTATAAAACTGAATGAATGATGTTTTTTCCCCAAAGGTGCAATTATAAACAAGACATCCACTTTTTAACAAATCTAATGCTGCACATTTTTTGTACAACACAACAGACTAAAAAGTCATGGCTGCTTAGGCAAATCCAAAGCCAGGTGAATTCTTTATTCCAAAGCTCATGTTTTCCTTAAAAGTGTTGTAGCTGTCTAACAGAGGCAGCTTTAAGGTGTTGGCACATGTATTTGCCATGGGTAGTTTTGAAGTGGGAAGAAATTGCAGGCGGGGCTGAGGGTCCATGCCAGCAGGAGGCACACAGGGCAGCCCTGTGGCAAACATGAAGATCTCTTCCAGGGTGACGGTACTGTTATTTTCTAAAAGTACAAAACATTAGAATGAACTGACTGACAATTGTATCCACAACAACACTAGGACTTTTAATTATAAAGTTGGACAGCTTAACTAACAAACCTTCGCAATCAAGCAAGTAGTCTGCCCAGAAACTCCTGGTTTTGTCCTCCTGAGCCCTCCTGTTGCTTCCTATAGGGCTGAGTTCTGGTTGGAACAGATTTTCAATGGCTGTAACAGTTAAACTGTTACCTGAATTACAGAGGACAGGGGCCAGAACAGTAGGATGCTGCTGCAGGGCTGTTAAAAACTGCAAGCTGGTAAGTCCATCCCTGAATCTGAAACACAATAACAGATTGTTATCTGTACTTTAACCTACAGAGCATCGATGACTTCAATTCATTGTCCATTTTCATATCAACAATTGACTAATCAATTTTTTTGTTAAACTAAATATTTTTGGCTAAAAAAAACTACCTTTCGATTGCACTGTGGTTCCTGTCGATTATGTACCGTTTGAGGTACTCCTTCACAATGATGTGCTTTTCCTTCACTGATTTTACATATCTGAAGCACCCTGCAGTCTGCAACATGGTACTGTTCTGTACAATTAAAGCTTGAAGTGTCTCCAATGAGGATGCACTCTGGATCTAAAAAAATAACATGTCCTTCATTCATTTTGAATACAAAGAATAATACATAAATAATAGCAATATCAGATATAACTGCTCTCTTTAATAAATAGAATCTCATGACTAGTATCACTCCCTTCAGTCAATGACCCTCATACCTCTTGTAGAACTTTCCCTATTTCCTCATCTGTAATGTCTGCTACTGAAGAGCTGAAACTGGTCTGCCCTGAGATGTAGCTGACCAGATCCTTTGAGAGGAAATTTGGGCCAGGTCCGCCATGTACAATTGACACAGCAATCATCTTTCCTGCCAGTCTATACTCATCCTCTCTGATTGCTGCTCATAGAAGTGTAGAGTAATTAAGAATTAAAGCAGTTTCCATATTAAGAAAGCATTGCATTGCATTGTTGAAAGCAGTAATTCTACTTCTTAAACCTTCCGTATAAAATAGTACCTGTTGAATTGTAGACAATGTAGCGACTCTCTGCTGGTCCATCAAATATGGGTAGTTTTCGCAAGCTTTTCATCAAAAGTGATAAGAATTCTCTTTTGGGGCCACCTGTATCGAGGCCTTCCTCAAACCTTCCAGCATCATCAGAAAACTTCACCAGAAGATCCTTTGCTTCAGAGAACGTTCCCCTTTTGAGTCCTCTCATGGCTCCATCCCAGAACTCAGAGCGGCAGATGTTAAATCTGCTGACAGTGTTGCGGTCAATCTGGAGTGCCAGGTTTGCAATTACTTCTGAAGCAGACTGCTGTTCCACCCTACCAAGGGATAGATTATAACCATATCAATGAATTAATTTGATACTAATAATATTAGGGATATTTTACCAGATAAACAAGAACAGTTGCATGTTGGTAACTTATTTCTTACTCTGCATCCTTTGGAGCATCATGACTGCCTGAATCACTGTCCGAGTTCTCTTCATCCTCTATTACAATGGGTGCATATAATTCTGTATATTTGCTAAGAAAAACACACTATTTAATTTTCTATTTGCAAATACATCACTGAGATACTCGAAATTTGAGAGAGAACACATAATACCTATAGTACGTAGTGTCCATTGCACATTGTGATGTTTCTGGGCCATGTTCCGTGTCTGAAAGTGAAACCTGTATAACAAGGGAATTAAGTGGTGAGTTGAAAGTGGGTCCTCATCCAAGCTTAAATAAAGTTTAAACTTAATATAGTGTTCCTACAGTTAAATTTGGGGGCTTAACTGACTGTTTTTTGTGCACTTTTACAATTTACATTTTCAATACATTTTCTTGTAAACAGTGCAAAGTTTTTCAGTGAAGATTTGATTTTTAGAGGTGGTGTCTCAAAGAATTTGTGACATCCAGTCTGCAACTTAAACACAATTGATGTGGAAACATAAAACATACACGAAGAATGGCGTAAATGAGTGAGATTTTGTATATAGCAGCAAAATTAATTTAAATAAATTGAGGATAAATACATTTTAAATTGAAGTTAATTAGGGTTAAGTGATCACATATTACCAGTGCTGCTTCATCAGTATGTTTAGACTGACTACCATCTCTGGTACTGTTGAGGGTAGGTTCGAATACCTGGAACCAGAAAACACAAAACATGTGCATTTAGGAATTGATAGACAGAAACTACAGTGTCAGCAATCTCAGTGTCTCATTTGATGAGCATTGTGACCCAGTTAAGGGTCTCTAATCTGTACATGTGCCATAAATGTTACACTCACTACTGTATCAGCTGAATTAAATTCAGCAGCACTTCGGCTTGTTATGATCACCTCTGAATCAGATGAGTCTGTGCTGAATTCCTGACCTGTGAAGTACAAGATCAGACACAGGAAGATGCTAATCAGTTAGGTGATAATCAGTTTAGGAGAGCTTTTTGTTTGGTTATTACTTCCAAAATCACTCACAACTGAAATCTTCAGCCGTACAAATGTACACTGTGATCCTTTGGTATGCTTTCCCCAGTGCCTCCTTGTAGGCTTTGAGAGTGAAGGGTTTGTCTGTTCCTGGAATGTTAGCTATTTTTGTGCCATCAGGGTAAAGAAGAAAGTAAGGACCATCTTGCAACTTTTTGTTGAAGTCCTTCATTTTTTGTTCAGCAGCTTTACGCAGTTGCTCAGCATTTATCTCTGGGTGCACCATAAGTGGTAGTACCATTCCTCGCACAGTTTTCAGACCTCCATCTTTTATCTTCATAATGCCTACAGAAATCTACACAGGAAACATAATGTGACTAAACAGTAAGCTGTAAACAGGTTCACAGATACACATGGCAATTCATGACTGAAGGGATTGCTAACAGAATGACTGTCTTCCATCAGAAAAAATACGTTACCTTCACAGGCTTTTCATTTAAAGGTTCTTTTTTCCTTTTGAAACAGGATTGTCTCTCCTTTTCTTTTAAACTCCGGAAATGCCGGAATGTGGCCAGTGCACATTTTCCTGTACTTCCTGAATCAAAGACATCAATATCAATATCAGTGTCAACTTAAGTTTAAATAAAAAAGATGAAAAATGATTGCTGATGCTTCTGAATAAGTAAACTTGAAAAATGTTACCTTCACTTGTGCTCGGCTTCTCAAGTTCAGTTAAGAACTGAATGTTTTTGCCACACAGACTGCAGAATGACGTTGCAGATTTAAGGTTGCATCCACAAAAAGGGCAATACATTTTAGTCTGTAACAACACAAATTAAGTATCATTACAGTTACAGCACATGCAAAACTATTTAGGTCTCTGTCCAGTACTAACATATGGCTGAATGGCTGACTCAGTGACTAGGTAAGAAATTTCACTGTGACTCAGACAGTGTACCTGTTTTACTATTATTAATACAAATGTGAAAATGTGAGGGGCTTATTGTCTCACTTTATGTTAGTGTTAATTGTTTTCGGGACAGAACAATAAAATATATTCTCTTCTTAAGTAGAAGTATTCAAATCAGCTAAAAAAAAACAAAAAAACAAAAACAAATAACAAGTATTATACTGTGGTTATAATACTACACAGGAAAAAGAACATAGCAGTCCTATGTGATACTGTCTATATCTACATTTAATTTTCCCTGTTTGTGAAACTTCGACAGTACAGTGCTTTCGCTACTCCTCTCCATACTTTTGTTAGCTAACGCTAACTTTGCTACGACGTTGCAACGACGTTAGCGTCATAATAAATCAGATGTCACAGTTCATAAATATTAAAACGGGTATTAGCATCGATCATTTGTAACAATCACATAACCACAGCAATAATTATAATCTTTTGAATTACGTTTCACTTACTTAGCAAAACAGAACTCCTCCTAGCTGCGTCCCAGCGTAGTCTTGTAGTCCCATCTGGCTTACTTCCGTTTTGAGGCTAACTTCCGTTGTCATATATTTCCGTTGTGGGTTAATGTATTTGTGTTGTGACTTTTGTATTTGTGTTGTGGCTTTTGTATTTGTGTTGTGGCTTAATGTATTTGTGTTGCGGCTTTTGTATTTGTGTTGTGGCTTAATGTATTTGTGTTGCGGCTTTTGTATTTGTGTTGTGGCTTTTGTATTTGTGTTGTGGCTTAATGTATTTGTGTTGCGGCTTTTGTATTTGTGTTGTGGCTTTTGTATTTGTGTTGCGGCTTTTGTATTTGTGCGGCCGCTCTCGGCCACCGTACTATAGAGACTGTGTCTGCTCCCCGTCAAAAAAAAGTGCATAAATTAAAAAATGCAAGAGGTGTTACTCATAAAAACCTCAAAAAAATTTATACTACAAAAGCATCTGAACCTAAAAACGCCACAATCAGATGTGGGCTATTAAACATTAGATCTCTCTTGTCTAAATCTCTGTTAGTGAACGATTTGATAATGGATCAGCAGATTGATTTATTCTGTCTGACTGAGACCTGGCTGCAGGAGGAAGAGTATGTCAGTCTAAATGAGTCAACCCCTGCTAGTCATATTAATTATCACATTCCTCGAGGCACAGGCCGAGGAGGAGGAGTGGCAGCAATCTACCACTCAAGTTTATTAATTAATCCTAGACCTAAGCCGAAATATAGTACATTTGAAAGCCTTATCCTCAGCCTCTCACATCCAAATTGGAAGACAGAAAAACCAGTACTATTTGCTGTGGTGTATCGTCCACCTGCTGCTTACTCAGAGTTTTTGTCTGAATTCACTGAATTTTTATCTGATTTAGTGCTTAGTACGGATAGAGCAATTATAGTGGGCGACTTTAATATTCATGTCGATACCCACAATGACAGCCTTAAGACTGCTTTCTATTCAGTATTAGACTCAATTGGCTTTTTACAAAATGTTAACAAACCAAATCACTGTTTTAATCACACCCTTGATCTTGTACTAACCTATGGCATAGAAGCTGAATATTTGACAGTATTCCCTCAGAACCCTGTTTTATCTGATCATTCTTTAGTAACATTTGAATTTACAATAATGAACTGCACAGCATCTGAGAAAAAAATTAACTACTGTAGATTTCTGTCTGATAATGCTGTTATCAAATATAAGGAAGCTATTCCATCTTTATTATCTCCGCTGCCATGTGCCAGTTTTACAGAGGGCAATGGCCTAAACGTTACTCCAGCAGATATAGACTATCTAGTTGATAATACTGCTGCTTCATTGCGTTCAACCCTTGACTCTGTTGCCCCTTTGAAAAAGAAGGTCAGTCATCAGAGGAAGCTAGCTCCATGGTACAATTCACAAATACGTACTTTAAAGCAGATATCACGAAAGCTGGAAAGGAAATGGTTATCCACTAATTTAGAGGAATTCCGCCTAGCCTGGAAAGACAGCTTTATAACATATAAAAAAGCCCTTCGTAAGGCAAGAACTGCCTATTACTCATCATTAATAGAGGAAAACAAGAACAACCCTAGGTTTCTTTTCAGCACTGTAGCCAGGCTGACAAAGAGCCATAGCTCTGTTGTACCATCCATCCCTCTAGCTCTCACTAGTAATGACTTTATGAGCTTCTTTAGCAACAAAATAGTAGACATTAGAGACAGAATCCATCTCATCCTGCCTACAACTGTTAATGATGTAGGTATGTCTAGAACAGCATCTTTAGAAATGTCTGCCAGTCCTGATTTGTCGTTAGACTGTTTCTCTCCCATAGATCTAGCTGAATTGACTTCAATAGTTTCTAAATCTAAATCATCAACATGTCTTTTGGATCCTATCCCGACCAGACTTCTTAAAGATGTGTTGCCTTTGATTGGCACTCACATATTAGATCAGATAAATCTCTCGTTGGTTACAGGATATGTCCCACAGGCTTTTAAGGTTGCAGTTATCAAACCTTTACTTAAAAAACCTTCTCTGGACTCTGACATTTTGGCAAACTATAGACCTATATCCAATCTCCCCTTTAATTCTAAAATTCTTGAAAAGGCTGTTGCAACTCAGTTGTGTGACCATCTACATAGGAACGGTTTGTTTGAAGTTTTTCAGTCAGGATTTAGAGTTCATCATAGCACAGAGACAGCACTGGTGAAAGTTACCAACGACCTTCTTATAGCATCAGATAATGGACTCGTCTCTATACTTGTCCTGCTAGATCTTAGTGCTGCATTTGACACCATTGATCATAATATCCTATTGGATAGATTGGAACATGTTATTGGGATTAAAGGAACAGCACTAGGCTGGTTTAAATCATATCTATCAGATAGATACCAGTTTGTTCATGTTAATGATGATCCCTCCATATATACCAGAGTAAGTCATGGAGTTCCACAGGGTTCTGTGCTTGGACCGATACTGTTCACCTTATACATGCTTCCCCTAGGCAATATTATCAGGAAGCACGGAATAAATTTCCATTGCTATGTGGATGATACCCAGCTATATTTATCTATGAAACCAGACGAAACAATTCAATTCAATTCAATTCAATTTTATTTATATAGTGCCTTCCACAATCAAAATTGTCTCAAAGCGCTTTACAGAGACCCAGAGCCTGACCCCAGAGCAAGCACTTAAGGCGACAGTGGCAAGGAAAACTCCCTTTTAACAGGAAGAAACCTTGAGCAGAACCTGGCTCAGATGGGGGACCCTCCTGCCGATGGCCGGGCTGGGTGAAAGGAGGAAAAGGAGGAAGATAGGACAGCTAGGAATGGAGGAGAGGGGGAAAAAGACATGCAGCATAATACAGACAATGTGGGTCAGTATTTACATTACAGTTAGTGAACAGTTATTGGATAATGTGTGCTCAGCAGATTAGAATTATGAAACAGAGCACGGAGGCAAAAAGCTGTCATGACTGGTAATTATTTACATTACAGTTTGCAAAGAATATTAATCCAATATTTATCTGTAGCAGAGCGGAACATTAAACATGTTAGAAATAGATCATTGTAAACAATAAACAGCAGCAGGTGGGTGGAGCCAGGACCATAGGACATGCAGCTCCGGAGCCAGAGGTACCTGCAGTAAGGTACAGAGAAAGAGAGACCAGAGAGAAACAAACACAGGACTACGGGACAGAGAGGACACAGAGTTAATGACATGTAATAAAGGCTAATAAATTTGAGAGTGGGTCTGAGGAGAGAAAGAGAAAGAAGAAGAAGTGCGCAGTAAATCATGGGATGTCCCCCAGCAGCCTAGGCCTATAGCAGCATAACTAGGGGATGATTCAGTTGCCTGAGCCAGCCCTACTAAGGGCTATATCCTTAACTGTAACAGTGTCTATAGAGATAATTGTGACTAACTATAAGTTTAATAAATAACTAGGACTGTAACTACAACTAATTATAAGCTTTATCAAACAAGAAGGTTTTAAGCTTCGTTTTAAAATTAGAGAGGGTGTCTGCTTCCCGAACCCAAACTGGCAGTTGGTTCCATAGGAGAGGGGCCTGATAGCTAAAGGCTCGGCCTCCCATTCTACTTTTAGAGATTTTGGGAACCATAAGCAAACCTGCATTCTGGGAACGAAGCAATCTGTTAGGATGATATGGTACTATCAGCTCTTTGAGATATGAAGGAGCCTGGCCATTGAGGGCCTTATATGTAAGGAGAAGGATTTTAAAATCAATTCTGGATTTTACAGGAAGCCAATGAAGAGAAGTTAGTACAGGAGTAATGTGATCTCTCTTGCTAATTCCAGTCAGTACTCTCGCTGCAGCATTTTGGATCAGCTGGATGCTTTTTAGAGAGTTAACTGGACATCCTGATAATAGGGAATTACAGTAGTCCAGCCTAGAAGTAACAAAAGCATGGACTAATTTTTCAACAGATCAGTTAACCATACTTCAGGCATGTCTTAAAGACATAAAGGCCTGGATGACCTGTAACTTTCTTCTTCTGAATTCAGACAAAACTGAGGTTATTTTGTTTGGTCCCAAACACCTCAGAAACAGTTTATCTAATCATATAGTTACTCTGGATGGCATTAATTTAGCCTCCAGTACGACTGTGAGGAACCTTGGAGTTATTTTTGATCAGGATCTGTCCTTTAACTCACATATAAAACAAGTCTCTAGGACCGCCTTCTTTCACCTGCGCAATATCAGTAAGATTAGGAACATTCTGTCGCAGAGTGATGCTGAAAAATTAGTCCATGCTTTTGTTACTTCTAGGCTGGACTACTGTAATTCCCTATTATCAGGATGTCCAGTTAACTCTCTAAAAAGCATCCAGCTGATCCAAAATGCTGCAGCGAGAGTACTGACTGGAATTAGCAAGAGAGATCACATTACTCCTGTACTAACTTCTCTTCATTGGCTTCCTGTAAAATCCAGAATTGATTTTAAAATCCTTCTCCTTACATATAAGGCCCTCAATGGCCAGGCTCCTTCATATCTCAAAGAGCTGATAGTACCATATCATCCTAACAGATTGCTTCGTTCCCAGAATGCAGGTTTGCTTATGGTTCCCAAAATCTCTAAAAGTAGAATGGGAGGCCGAGCCTTTAGCTATCAGGCCCCTCTCCTATGGAACCAACTGCCAGTTTGGGTTCGGGAAGCAGACACCCTCTCTAATTTTAAAACGAAGCTTAAAACCTTCTTGTTAGATAAAGCTTATAATTAGTTGTAGTTACAGTCCTAGTTATTTATTAAACTTATAGTTAGTCACAATTATCTCTATAGACACTGTTACAGTTAAGGATATAGCCCTTAGTAGGGCTGGCTCAGGCAACTGAATCATCCCCTAGTTATGCTGCTATAGGCCTAGGCTGCTGGGGGACATCCCATGATTTACTGCGCACTTCTTCTTCTTTCTCTTTCTCTCCTCAGACCCACTCTCAAATTTATTAGCCTTTATTACATGTCATTAACTCTGTGTCCTCTCTGTCCCGTAGTCCTGTGTTTGTTTCTCTCTGGTCTCTCTTTCTCTGTACCTTACTGCAGGTACCTCTGGCTCCGGAGCTGCATGTCCTATGGTCCTGGCTCCACCCACCTGCTGCTGTTTATTGTTTACAATGATCTATTTCTAACATGTTTAATGTTCCGTTCTGCTACAGATAAATATTTGATTAATATTCTTTGCAAACTGTAATGTAAATAATTACCAGTCATGACAGCTTTTTGCCTCCGTGCTCTGTTTCATAATTCTAATCTGCTGAGCACACATTATCCAATAACTGTTCACTAACTGTAATGTAAATACTGACCCACATTGTCTGTATTATGCTGCATGTCTTTCTCCCCCTCTCCTCCATTCCTAGCTGTCCTATCTTCCTCCTTTTCCTCCTTTCACCCAGCCCGGCCATCGGCAGGAGGGTCCCCCATCTGAGCCAGGTTCTGCTCAAGGTTTCTTCCTGTTAAAAGGGAGTTTTCCTTGCCACTGTCGCCTTAAGTGCTTGCTCTGGGGTCAGGCTCTGGGTCTCTGTAAAGCGCTTTGAGACAATTTTGATTGTGGAAGGCGCTATATAAATAAAATTGAATTGAATTGAATTGAATTGAGGTCAGACTCACAGCTCTGCAGCCTCACAAACTGTGGTCGACCTGTCAGGTAGTCCTCAATCCATGAGACAAGGGGAGCCTCCACCTGCATCTTCTCTAATTTGGCACTCAACAGTCTCGGCTGGATGGTGTTGAATGCAGAGGAGAAGTCAAAGAACATGACCCGTACTGTGGTGTTCAGTCTGTCCAGGGAAGAGTAAGCCCTCTGCAGCAGGTATATTACTGCATCATCAACCCCCACCTTGGGCTGATATGCAAACTGCAGTGGGTCTTGGTATGGGCTCACCAGGGGTCTGAGGTGTGACAGCACCAGCAGCTCCATGACCTTCATAACATGAGAGGTCAGTGCAATAGGCCTGTAGTCATTCGGTGCCACAGGGTGGTTCTTCTTTGGCACCGGGACCAGGCAGGATGTTTTCCACAGCACTGGAATCCTCTGCAGGTGAAGACTCTGATTGAACAGGTGCTGCAGTACTCCACACAGCTGGCTGGAGCAGTTCTTCAGCACCCGTGGGCTGATGCCGTCAGGTCCAGCAGCCTTTCCCTGGTTGAGCCTCTCCAACTGTCTCCTCACCTGGCTGGATGAGATAGTTAGTCCTATCTGGGGGGAGGGGGAGATGGTTGGGTCTGTTTGGAGAGGGGAGGGGGAGGAAGATGGCGGAGGTGTTAGGGGCCCTGGGAGGTGTGAAGAAGTCCACTGATCACTCAGAGGAGAAGTGGGGGCATAGTTGGGGGAGGGGGAGCTGGAATCAAACCTGTTGAAAAACTGGTTTAACTCATTGGCTCGGTCCACATTCCCTTCAGCGACACATCTTCCTTTCCTCTGGAAACCAGTGATGGCTCTCATTCCTCTCCACACGTCCCTGGTTTGGTTCCTCTCCAGTCTCTCCTCCAGCTTCCTCCTGTAGGCATCCTTACTCTCCTTCAGACTGTGTTTCAGTTCCTTTGCTAATATAGCTTAAAATAAGAAGTGATCTTAACTGATGTGTGCTTACTTTGCTGACTCTGCTATGTTACACTTAGTTAATAAAACTTTTTAGGGAGTAAAGTAATTAAAGTCATAAGCCTGAGAAAGTATGAGTGATGAAGAGCCGTCCTCACAACCTGACACCTATGCCCGACACTAGGTGGCAGCACTTGGCTGTGTGACATGCGCATTCCCCCATGAAGACGTGCTCGGTAATGGCTGCAAGCACGTTGAAAGCGGGAAGAAAGCTTGTGGCTCTGTCATGTTAAGGTAAGTTGCTGCAAACTGGAAGATTTTATCGGCTTTTTATTTAGTAAGTTCTTTAGGTCTTATGCCGTATGCCTCATCTATCGGCGAAAGGTTTCAGGTTAACCGTATGTCTTCAGATTGCCAATTCAAATACTCCTAAGCAAGCTGAAATGACACTGCCTTTTTATTTATTTATTTATTTTGTAGGGAGTCGGTCCGAACAGACCCCACAGTGGTTAACATGTGTAGATAGCGCGTTAGCTAGCGCTAACGTCGTTAGGGCTTTCTCTAAACTTAACATGAAAGATTTACTGCAGCATCAATGGCTGTAGCTCTTGATTTAGCAACTGTTAAGAAGCACAATACGTTTGCTGAAATTCTTTGAGTTATCCTAAAAGTTAGAATGAAGGAGTAATTTTACAAGATTTATGTGAAGGGCTAGCGCTAGCTTACACACGTTGATGTAATGAGCACTTGTAACGACGTTAGCCCTTCAAAGTCAGCTTTATTGTCAAAACCATATGTCCAGGTCATACATAGGTTTTGAAATTTCCGTGCTCCCTAGGCCCACAGTATTACACTAGATAAATTAGAAAAATAGCTATACAAAAATAAAAACATATTCAAGAGTCTTTATTGTCATTATGCGAACATAACGAAATTTTGCAGACTCCCGGCTTTAAGGCACACATATAAATAAATAACACAAATACTTAAAAAAGAACACTTATGAAAAGATAAACACAAAGTAAAGTAAGTAATAAAGTGCAGCTTAGTGCAAGTCCAGTGTATGGAATGCTGTGTTTGTGTTCTGTGTGGTTGTCAGCATCAGCAGGGGTGGGGGTGGGGGCATGTGTGAGGGTCCTGTATGGGGATGGGATTTGTTTTCACTGCGGTGGGGCTGTTGCTTTTAGAGCTCTAGGGAAGAAGCTGTCCCTGAGTCTGTTGGTGATTGTTTTAATGTTCCTGTGCAGCTGCCATACCACACTGTCACACTGAGGCACAGGACACTTTCGATTGTGGACCTGTAAAAGTTTGCCAGCAGCTGAGAAGAGAGTCCAGTCCGCTTCAGCTTCCTGAGAGAAGAGCCGTTCTTGGGCCTTTTTCACCAGGTGTGAAGTGTTCACAGCCCACGAGAGGTCAGAGGAAATGTGGATGACCACATGACTAATAGACGATCAGTGCATTACTTCATGCACTGATCGTCTATTCCTGAGCAGGCCCTTTTTACTTCTATATGCTTTGGTTCAATTGCAACTAGAGTCACCCCAAATGAAACTCAAATTCCTTCAAGGAAAAAAAAACACAAATTTCACTTACTCAGACATGTATTTGTTCACCTTTACACCTTTATTTCTTGTGCTAATATTTCCTATGACCAAATAAACTTTAACAAGTACTTAAACACAACATTGTTCTCAACTTTCCCATCTAAGTTGCTAGTTTACTTATCCAGGGTGTCCGCAGGGTTTGAAAAAGTATTAAAAGCTGATAAATCAAAATTGACAAATTTAAGGCCGTTAAAAGTGTTAAATGTCTTTTAGAGCTATTATTATTATTATTATTATTATTATTATTATTATATTATTATATTATTTTATTATTTTTTCAGACTATGAGGTGTCCTATTCCCATTGAAATTCTATCTGCTAAACTTCCTGTTAGTTCCTTTAAATGTGGGCTTTAGCACATAATCAAAGATCCTCGCCTCAATCCTGAACTCTCAGCTCTGTATGTTTAATGCTGATGTCATATTCAGTGCTTGTACCACATCTCAAACACTTTGCGCGCTCAGCTCAACTGGACAGTCAACTGGCTGGCTCACGTTTACTTCCGGCAAATCTTCAACGTCCGGACAACCATCGTCGCTGTCATGGGCAAATGCAGCTTTTCTGACATCTGGGTGGAAGAGCCAGCGTTTAAGGACTGGCTCAGCTTTGTAGTAGGGAAGTCAAATAAATGTCATTACATTCAACTTTATTGTCATTACACATGTACAAGGACAAGGTAACCAAATGCAGTTTAGCATCTAACCACAAGTGCTAAAGCAGAAAGTGCAGGAGATACAGTGTCTACAGTATGTAGAACTTACAGTCAACAACATCAGTCAGTCTCTAAATCTATTCTGTTGTCTATAGTCTTATATATGTCAAAATCTAAGTCAATGTTAATAAGGTCGCTGATTAACACTTGCAACTCAGTGTCCTGATGGTTTTAAAAAAGGTAGTAAAAAAGCTATTAAAAGGTATTAAATTGAACTTAAGGATTGCTCTGTATACCCTGTCATCAGTCTGCCCACATGTTGCAGTGACAAAGAACCATAGATAGGCAAGGTGATAACTAACATGTAATTGTGCTTGCTCTTATTCTTCTTAGGACTATGATGACCCACACATGTCCCACACCTCAATTGGGATCCTGACACTGATTCCTCAACACAGTCTGGACTCTCCTGACTCACTGCACCTACAGGCTTCAGGTACTGCAATCATTTTGGAGGGAACAGTGCTGATGGATGGCCTTAAAAATCTTACACATGCCATGTGCCTTCTCTTTCCACTTATTTACGCCCTCAACTTGGAATACCCTCAACAACACAACAACACCTTTGACTTTATTCAAAGAGTGCTTCTGTCACTTGGACACAAGACCCTAAAAGCAAAAATACACTCCCTCCCCCCAAAAATCTTCTCTTGCACTGACTCATTGTCTTCACAATGTCAATAGAATGTCTCATGTTAGGTTTGCTCAGTACTGGGAAGGTGTCCCCTTGGTCACCCCTTTTTTTTTGTGGAGCCAGCTTCATTGCTCTTTCTTCTCAAACAGGCTGCTAAATACTTTGCTGTTCACAAGGAGAAATGTCAACACCTTTTATTTCAGCCCTTCTTCTTCCCTCTCTCTTCATGCTGACACCATTGTGGCCATATAGCAGCATTAGGCTCTATAGCCAGTTACCTCCAAATTTACTACATTGGAACTCAGTCTCCAGTACAGTTAGACTTAGTTCTCAGCAGGTTTTAGCTGTTGCTGTCTCAAATGTCTGCATTACACTTGCACATTACACAGTTAAACTTGTGCACATTCATATCTGCTGTTAATGTTAATGAATTGGACACAATTTCTTCTTCTTAGAGAACAAATAAACTGTTTTTATGTCCCCTTCAAAATGTCTCTTTTTCTTACAACAACTTAACACTTTTAGTTCAGCTAACTTCAAGATTTTCAGCCAATCACTTTCCATATATTTTACTAGTAATGTCAATGCTTAACTTTACCGAGTATAATAACAGTGGGCAAAAGGGAAGACATATTTTTCTTTTCTATTGATTTGACAGTGTTCCAGAAATTTTGGGGGTCAGAGCGATTACAAACGAGTTGCTGTTTGAAAAAGCTGGATCTTGCGTGTCTGACTGACTGAGTACATCTGTTTCTTATTGCCCTGTATGTCTGCCAGCCTGATGTTTCATTAGAAGAATTTGCTTTAAGCCAGAGGTGTCAAACCTGTTCCACAAAGGGCCGGTGTGGCTGCAGGTTTTTGTTCCAACCAAGCAGCAGCACACCAGACTTGACTCATTTAATCAACTGATCTCAGTCTTCAGACAGTTGATTGGTCAAACTGGGTGTTCTTGATTGGTTGGAACAAAAACCTGCAGCCACACGGCCCTTTGTGGAACAGGTTTGACACCTATGCTTTAAGCCATAGGTGCTGTTTATGGTCAGTAAGCTCACACAGATCAGAACTGAACCAGGGACTGAGACGCTTTTTTATCCTCATTCTTTTGAGAGGAGCATGTTTGTTCAAGATGCCACCCAACAAAGTTTTAAAGTATGTCCAGGCGACTTCCACATCAGGGAGAAGACCAATTCTGTGCCATTCAACTTGTGTCAGGTCATATAAAAAAGTCTCTTCATTAAAGTTTTTCTGAAGGTGTTTGAAAACAATCAAGCTACATTATAATGGTCACTGAAGCTTTGACAAAAAACTCCACATGTATACCTATCTGGCCTGTTGGTGAGTGTAACATCAATTAATGAATGTGCCACATTCCATAGTCTTGGTATTGTATCTGGTAGGGGCCTGCACAATCTGGGACAGGTTTAGTGCATCCAGCTGTAACTGCACAGAAGATGGAGGGTCAAGCACTGGTGGAGGCTGGCTGCTGGTTGCAACAGCTCTATCGTTTTTCTCTCTTCTTTTCTAACTTTTAGTCCTTATACTCTCTATTTCTTGGCCAACTTTTGCACACAGCTTATTTATTAGCAGCACTCGAGAACCGGACTATTTTTTTACTGGTATCACCTTGTCTGGACACTTATTTTTATCAACAATGTGTGTCGGAGTCGGAGCGCGTCTTGTTTACAGCAGGGAACAGCTGATCGCGCTGCGGAGCGCTGCGAGGGACAAACACATGATCCCAGCGGAGCTGCTTCGTAAGACTCGACGAGGACGCCGTTCAGGAAGGAAACTCCGGGAAAAGAAGAGACGCTTCAGGCCTGTTCTCCCTTCCGTCATCATGGGAAATGTGAGATCTCTTCCCAATAATACGGACGAACTGGCGGCTCTGATCAGGCACCAGCGGGAATTCAGAGAGTGTAGCGTCATGGTTTTCACGGAGACCTGGTTAACCCCTCATACCCCGGACTCCATCATCGCATTGGAGTCTTTTCGTCTGCTGCGGGCGGACAGGACGAAGGACAGTGGTAAGAGGAAGGGAGGGGGCCTTGCTGTGTTTGTGAATGAGAGATGGTGCAAACCAGGACATTGTGTGGTGAAAATGGAACTGTGCAGCAGAGACATTGAACTGTTAGCTGTTAGCATGAGGTCATTCTATCTGCCACGGGAGTTCACACATGCTATCGTGATAGCTGTGTACGTTCCCCCCTCTGCCAACTCTGACATCGCCTGTGACACACTCCTCTCAGTTACCAGCAAACTGCAGACACAGCATCCACAGGCCCTCTTCCTCATCTCAGGTGACTTTAACCACGCTCCACCCTCCTGTGTGTTACCAACATTTACACAATATGTCAACTGTGCCACCAGAGACAATAAAACACTGGACTTATTTTATGTCAACACCAAAGATGCATATTCTGCAACCCCCCTCCCCCCCCTGGGCAGGGCTGACCACAACATTGTTCATCTACAGCCTGTGTATAAACCTATAGTACACAGGCTGCCTGTGGAGTCCCGTGTGGTGAAGAGGTGGACCACTGAGAGCGAGGAGGCTCTGAGGGACTGCTTCAACACCACTGTGTGGGCTGAGCTCGTTGACCCCCATGGGGAGGACCTCAACGCCATTACTGACACCATAACAGACTATATAAACTTTTGCTGTGAAAACACTGTGCCCTCCAAAAGGGTACGGTGTTTTACAAACAACAAGCCGTGGATTACCCCTGACATTAAAGCTCTCCTGAAGGAGAAGAAGAGAGCCTTCAGGTCAGGGGACAAGGAGGAGCTCAAGGCTACACAGAAAGAGCTGAGAAGGAAGATCAGGGAGGGCAAGGCCAGGTACAAGAGGAAGATGGAGGAGCAGCTGAAGCAGCAAAACATCAGTGGGGTGTGGAGGAGCCTAAAGACCATCTCAGGCTTCAAAACACCCCACTCCCAGGCTGAGGGGGGCCTGCAGTGGGTGAACGACTTGAACCATCACTTCACTCGGTTTGACCAGCCACCCACTACTCCCCCCATGCAGCTGCCCCACACCTCGTCAACTGGACAATGCCCCAGGCATGCAGCCCTTCACACCTCCAGCTCAACTGGACAATGCCCCACTCCTACAGCCCCCCACACCCCTTTTTCTCACACCTCTTGCTCACACCTCACTACTTCTTCACTGCCCCATGGACTCAGCAGCCCCCCCAGCCCTCCACTGTCCTTCACACCTGCCCAGGTGAGGAGAGAGTTGAGGAGGATCAAGGCACGAAAGGCAGCTGGACCAGACGGCATCAGCTCCAGGCTCCTGAAATCCTGTGCAGAGGAACTGTGTGGGATTATGGGGCAAGTCTTCAACCTGAGCCTAAAGCTGAGGATGGTACCACAGCTATGGAAGACCTCCTGTGTGGTACCAGTGCCTAAAACACCGCATGCTAGGGATCCTAACAGCTTCAGGCCGGTTGCCCTCACATCACATCTGATGAAGACACTGGAGAGACTGGTCCTGGGTCACCTCCGGACTGAGGTGAGCTCAGCGATGGACCCACTGCAGTTTGCCTACCGACCCGGGATCGGAGCGGAGGACGCTGTGATCTTCCTGCTGCACCGTGCTCTGACTCATCTGGAGAAGCCTGGCAGCGCTGTGAGGATTCTATTCTTTGATTTCTCCAGCGCATTCAACACCATTCAGCCTGTGCTTCTGAGGGACAAGCTGGTGCAGTCTGGAGTGGACTCACAGCTGGCAGAGTGGGTCCTGGACTACCTCACAAACAGGCCCCAGTTTGTGAGAGCTCGGGACTGTGTGTCTGACCCCCTGACCTGCAGTGTGGGTGTTCCCCAGGGCACGGTGCTTGCGCCCTTCCTCTTCACCCTCTACACTGCAGACTTCAGACACAACACGGACGGCTGTGTCCTGCTCAAGTTCTCTGATGACTCTGCTATCGTCGGCCTGATCAGTGATGACGATGATGCAGAGTACAGAGGGGTGACGCAGGACTTTGTGGACTGGTGTCGGCCAAACCACCTCCTCATCAACGCAGGGAAGACCAAGGAGATGGTGGTGGATTTCCGCAGACACCAGTCTGCCCCCTCACCGGTGAACATCCAGGGAATGGACATTGAGAGAGTGGACTCTTATAAGTACCTGGGTGTTCACCTAAACCACAAACTTGACTGGTCTAACAACACAGACGCACTGTACAGGAAAGGGCAGAGCAGGCTCTACCTCCTGAGGAGACTGCGGTCTTTTGGTGTGCAGGGGACACTCCTAAAGACCTTCTATGACTCTGTGGTGGCGTCAGCCATCCTGTACGGTGTCGTCTGCTGGAGCAGCAGCATAACCGAGAAGGAGAGGAAGAAGCTGGACAAAGTCATCAGGAAGTCCAGCTCTGTCCTGGGCTGTCCTCTGGACTCAGTGCGAGAGGTCGGGGACAGAAGGGTCCTAGCAAAACTGTCATCTATGCTGGACCATGAGTCCCACCCCCTGCAGGACGTCCTGTCAGCTCTGCAGAGCAGCTTCAGTGACAGACTGCTCCACCCTCGGTGTGTGAAGGAGAGATTTAGAAGATCTTTCCTTCCTGCTGCTGTCAGACTCTATAATGAGCATTAACACACGAACATGATAACAATTCCGGGAAACTATCAGTGAAATATCAGTGCAATATCAATGTGCAAATTCAATTATTAGTGCAATATCATGTGCAACATTAATCCTCATCTCATAACTATGCCCATCTCATATTTATGTATGTACATACTACAGATCGTTCTTAGTTTTAGTTCTTAGTTATTCTGTTATTGGAATAGTGCCTATTTAATCTTGTTCCAGCCATATTGGCCTCTTACTTATATTTACTTACTGTACTGTACCCCTGCTGTTGCTGAATGCAATTTCCCCACTGAGGGACTAATAAAGGATTTCTTATCTTATCTTATCAATTCAAGTCCCCTAGCAGGAGAAATTCAGAGGAGGTGTGAGGGGCAATCAGCTCACTTGGAGCAGGCAGAGCACAGGCAGGGGCAGAGGGCAGCCTGTAACAACCAGCAACAGTGAGAGATTTGTACAACAATCATCTCCAACTGTTTGGCCACAGATTTAGAGGAAATCACAGCGCACTGCAAGTTATCCCTACAATAGACAGCGACCCCCACACCCTTGGAACTTCTGTCCTGACCAAAAATATTGTAGCCAGGGATGGAAACAGCAGAGTTGGGGCTGGATTTCTTAAGCCAAGACTCAGAGATGACTAAAATGTCAGGATTTGCAGTCAGTGCAGCAACTTTTGGGAGGAGGCTGCGTATGTGTGCGACCCATGCTAATGCCCTAACCTGTCAATGGGATTCTCCATGTTATGAAGTCAGCTGCATTCTTGTGAGGGCAGAATAGTATGTTTAAATGCATTAAACCAAGGCTTTTGCCATTACAAAATCAGTCAAACGCTAATAAATGTACATCAGAACATTTAGCTTTGTTGGCAGAGGAATCAGTGAGTGAGCAAAGATATGGACCAGGGAAACTGGCGTAATTGCTGAGAGTCAAACATGTCACTGATGTGCAGGCTGTAGAAAAAGGCTAAATGTGAATGGAGCTGCAGAGTAAGGAGCTCATTCTGAGTGGCCCTCATGCTACAAGTGACCATTTCACATTGCATTGAATATTATTTAACTCACTGTTTATTGCACATTTTGAAAAGTGCAGCTTTGTATTGATACGTACAGTTGAATTTTATAATTCCTTCTTAATACAGGTTCAGGAGTCAGATGTTTGATGACATGCTAACAGATGTTTGTGTGTCTCTGAAGGTACCCTGACTGGAAACCAAGTCTGCCAAGGTCAGCTGGACTCTTGTTCTTCTGTTTCCAATAATCTGTTTTTAGCTGTGAGCATGAGCTGGGGAGGAATCACTCCTGTCAGTAGGCTGCTCTAAAACATTTCAAATGAGGCCACACAAGAAAAATGCACATCCATTCAAATGCTGCTGTTTAAGCTGCCACTTGACACAGCTTTACTCTGTCATTTCACTGGTTATGTCTGTCACTCAATATGTTATCCAGTCAGAGCAGACCATGGCAGCCGAGCTGTGTGGGATCCCAAGGATCGCTCTCCATCCCATTCCGTGTCTCGGAGCCTCTCAGGTTCTCCCACCCCAAGTCCTCCTCACAACAAACACAGGGTGGGCCCCCATCCCCACAGGCCACATAGGAAGCTCTACTCCCCTCACCATCTCCCTTGCTTCCACCTCTACACAGGTAGACCACAGGCTAGAGAGCAGGCACAGCATCTACAAAGTGGGACAGTGTACAACTCTGTTAAATATTCATCTGCAAACTTACAAATAATACAAATATATATAAATATATATAAATAATATATAATATATATATAAATAGTGAGCTCATTTGTTAAAGTGCTACTGGACTATTCAGTGGTGCTGCAGGTTCTTAATACACAATTATCTTTTCACCAATAAATGACTCAGATCAGGGGAAATGTCTGTATGATAGTTTACTCACTTCTAACCTCATCCATCCATTCACTATCCTAAGAACACGGCCATCGCTTGGAGGGCCGCCACTCCGGCTCACACAGTCCCTCTCACTCACACCCAACCTCCTCCTCCTCCAGAGAGCACCGGCCTGAGAGGAAGGACAAGGAATCATCAGGTTAGTCAGTGTGTAGCTTTGTTCTTTACAGACTGATGTATGTTCAGAGTCTGACTCTGTAAACTCTTTTAAAGTCATCTGCTAACAGGGAAGAGAGTTTGTCTGTGCTCAGCTGAAATCACACTTTACCTGTTGTTTACCTGAGATTTCTGACATCACTTCTAGTTTTGGAGCCTTACACAAGAGTGATGTGGAGCTTTCTTTACTTTCCCTCCTCCCTTTGCACAGGGGGTTCCTCTGGCATCGGTGGGAAGCGTCCACACCATGACTCCACTGACACCAGCCAACATCCATCATCCAACGTGGACAGTCCAACATCACAACTGTCAAGAGCGGGATGAAGACTGGAACTAAGATGGCTGAGACAGCAAGTAACAAGGCGGCTGACACAGTGGCTGTTTTTCTCTTTAGTTGTGTAAAGCTTGTCACAGAATTCCACTGTTTTGGACCAAGCTCAGCCACAGCTAACTATGTCTACACACTTCTTTCAGCCTGAAACTAACCAAAGACTAATGCTGTTGCTTTGTAGTCTGCCAGGCCTCCTCCAGCCAAGAAGAAGAAGAAAACAGCCACTCCAGCCTCTCTGGGCTTGTCTGTTTCAGATGGTCTGCTTTATCTGACAGGCATTCCAAACCACGCCTCGGAGCAGGAAGTTACGCACTTGGTCGGGTCCTTTGGCAAGATCAACAACGTGATCCTCATGCCGTGCTCAGAAGAAGAGAGCGAGAAGAGCCAAGGACAGAAGGTACGTCTAAGAGTATCTACATGTTCATGTGTTTTACAAGAAATTTCACTTTGAGATTTGATGTTCCAGAGCAGTTTCAAACAGATGATAGTAAAAAAAAAAAGAAGAAGAAAAACAAAGTGTAGTCAGTGTTGCAGTTTGCTCATGTTGTGAATATTACAGGCAAAAAGAAAGAACATGTTTCAGTAATCAGTCCATTTCTTGAAAACAGAGGATGCTTATTTTCTTAGATAGATAGATAGCTAGATAGATAGCACTTTATTGATCCCACAGCAGCAGGGAAATTCATTTGTTAGGCATCTCACAAGCAAAAACAGGAGAAAAGAAAAAGGATAAAGTGCAGTAGTGTGTATGCGATTCAAGTCTAGGAAACAACGTGCAAAACATAGTATTTACAATCTAAAGACAAAATACCTGGCAATATACAAATTTACATAGTGATGGAGGGATGAAGAGTAGGATCCTGTGGAGGAGAGAAAAAAATGTATATATATACATACACACTACTCACAATAAGTTAGGGATATTGTGAGAGACTCAGTGGATGTCATACATACGGTGTTTGTTTCACTTCAGAGATTTTTGGGATAGGGAGGCAATTGTATTGGGGTGATAGACACACTTCATTTTGTGTTTTCCACGTAATGGTCTCACTGTGTACAGTGTGCCTTACATATTGGAGCCAATACCAAGTAATACTACAAGACAACCCTTTTCAATGTGGCATCAATTTCAACATTCTGTGTGTATAAAAGGCTGACACCTCACGGACGAGCAGCGCCACCTGGCCATAGCGCACCTTCGGTTCGGTAGCAGGCAGTCAGATGTTGCTCGTGAACTTGGTGTGTCATCAGCAGACTTGCATCAAGACACAGACACAGGTTCGCTTTGGTGGAGGAGGTGCAACAGTCTGGGCAGGCATCACCAGTCAGCGCAGAACAGATTTAGATGGCTCAGTTTTTGTAGATGGCTCAGTCACTGCACGTTCTTACCTCAGAGACATCATAGAATCATCATCCCCCAATTCCGCCAGCACACCCCCAACTTTCTGTTCATGGATGATAATGCTCCACCACATCGCGCCAGAATTGTCACAGCTCCACTTCAGGAAGTCGGAGTGCCTCATATGTTATGGACAGCAATGTCCCCTGACCTGAACCCCGTATAGCACGTCTGGGACCAGCTGAAGCAGAGACTGGATGATCGTACCCCACCCCCACGTCACCTGGCAGAACTGCGTGTAGCACTTGTGGAAGAGTGGAACGCATTGCCTCAGAACAACATCATGAGGCTAGTGAGGAGCATGAGACGTCGCTGTCAAGCTGTCATTGCGGCAAATGGTGGAAACACCCGCTACTGACATTGTCAATTTTTGTTATTTGGGGCTACCCTTGTTATTGTCGAAATTTTTGGGCTAATAAATATTAAACTACTGAAAAGGGTGTTTCTTCTCATTCAGTATTAGTAATATCAAAGGGAACTTTTACTTATTTCGTTAAAATTAAGACCAAATAGGAAAAGCACTCATGTAAATAACAATTTCCCTAACTTATTGTGAGTAGTGTATGTTGTTCACTCAGCCTGCCCATTTCAAACCTGCACTCAGATATGATTATTTCTGACTTCACAGCAAACCTGCTTCAGGACAGGAGAAGGGTCCTGCCGGGGAAGACTCAGGTATGACAACAAAAAACCGCCACTGCTAGTCTGCAGGCAGTCAGTGCTAATATATCCACATCTATCACTGTCAAGAAATACTCAGTATATCTAGTTAAAATCACAGTCTGTTAACTATACCTGATCACATGGAATAAACTGTAGCTTAGTCACATGTAGTCTGGTTTGTGATGTCTTGCTTTTGCTGGCTTGTAGTTGTGATGTGTATGAAAACATACTGAGTGTAGCATCTTCCCCTCCTACTCCCCACTGCAGGAGCTGAGGCTGAACACAAGACGTCTGATGTGGTACAGTTTCCTTCACTTCCATCACATTTTCTTGTGTTTCAGCCTGATACTAAAATCCTTTCAGGTCATTTTCTCTCTCATCAGTCTGAAAACAGAATTTTATGTTTGGAAATGTATTAAAAAGGAAAACCTGAGTTCAGCTAAATGTCTGTTAAATTCACTTGTTCTGTAATGTCTCCTACAGAAAGGCATGGTGTTGATCACAGGACTTCCTGAGAGCAGCTGCTCAGAGAGTGACATCATCAAGCTGATCCAGCCCTTTGACACGCCCTCGGACCTCATCCTGGCAAAACAAATGGGAAAGGTTGGTGTGATCACACCAGGAGGAGAGGAGAAAACACCTGGACACCAGTAATACATGTAGCCATGCAAGCTGCTTCTGTCATAGCTTAAACTACTATCACAGGCTCAGTGGGACTGCTTTGTGGACAGTCTACACACTCAATCTGTCCTTTTTCTCCTCCTCTGCTCTGATCTTCTATATTAAATATCTTCCTTTTGTGTGCTTGCTTCTTTCATCTTGTGCTTAGTGCAGCATTTCTAGTTGTTTGTGAACTTTGAGCAGTAACTGCTGATTAACACTAAAAAACCTCTTTACACAGGTGGCTCTCTACAATCTGCTGATGGGATCAGTGGAGCCATTAGTGAGTATTTCTACCATTAGATATTTCTATGCACTTCATCTTATTTATTGCTTGATGTAACAAGGACAGTGCACGTTAATAAACTTTGCTGTAAATACACCAGGGACAAGTGTAGATGATCCAAATGTACATTTACACTAAGCTCTTTAAAGTAATAAACCTAAATCAGGCTGAAGGGTCTTACTGTCAAACTGCAGCAGTAAGTGTTCAGTTGTCCCTGTCCTACATTGTAGATGTAGATAAACAGGGACAGTCCTGTAAAACGTGATGTCTGCTGTAACTTTACAACTAGTTTTTGTTGGAAAGTACATTAAAGTAAGGAAACAGTATTTTTCATGGGTAAAATAACAAGATGGCGGTGCACAGTGGTGCAGCGGCTTCTCGAGCTCCCGGGATTAAGCCTTATTTTTCCAAATTCGAGGCCGCTTTTAGCACTAGTTTAGTGCTAAATTTGCGTGTAAGGTACATCTCTACCGAACTTATGGTTTTACGTGGTTCGAGATCACTACATCCTGCACACAGTCTCTTCCAACCCCTCCCCTCAGGCAGGCGGTTGAGAAGCATCCGGAGCAGGACCACCAGGCTCAGGAACAGCTTCTTCCCTAGAGCTGTAAGGCTGCTGAACTCTAGCCCTGTAGACACGCCTCCTCAACCAATTACAACACTATCACTAAGTGCAATACTTTTCTTTGTACTACCACCACCTCCTACTTGCACATGTGTATTTAAGCACATGCTAATCTTGTCTTCCTTATCTTATCTTTATTTAAATGTTTATATTTGCCCTTATGTTTATATTTATATTTTTCACTCTTGCATCTTACATCTTGCTCTTGATGGCTTCAACTGGGACCTGAGTACTACTTTCGTACCATAACATGTAAATGTACTGGAATGACAATAACAGTTCCTTGATCCTTGTATAGTAATATTGCAGAAACCCTCATTTACTGGTGGTAATGAATATGTCTTCTGTATATCTTCTGCTTTAGTCTTCTGTGTACCTTGGTCCAGTAATTATCCGCTGGCTAATCAGTGACTGTATGTCCTTTTGTGTCCTCCAGGAGAGTACTGTTCCAGTGGGCTGGAGCAGGCTCTTGGTGATCAGTAATGTCCCCAACATGCCCTCTGGCTCCTCTGAGGTCCAAAAACTGGTGCCACGCTTTGGTACAGTCATCAAGACCCTCGTGCTCAACAACATAGTGAGGGCTGTTTGTCTGTGCAGCTGCAGACATGCTAATCCATGAGATCCTCAGCCACCCCTATCCTGAATATCCGTGTCCTCACACACAGCTCTGTCCTGGGCTAAAAATCCAAATCACATTTTCTCCAAATCACATCTTGCTCTTTATCTGTAAAGACATGTAACATGCTGTTGATGTGATGTTGTGCCTCCTCCTGCTTAGGTCATTTGTGAGATGGCGACTGCAGCCATGGCATTCTCTGTTTACAAACGCTTCCAGATGTTTCTGTGCATCATCCAGAACAACCCCCTGTTCTTCTCCCGCAAGCTGGACCCCAAGGCCAACACACAGACAAAAGTCATCACTACATACCTTGAGTCGTCTGAGGTCGGTAATTGATTGGCAGTGCTTGCTCATTATTCAGTTAGACATATTTCTTATCTACTACTGGCATGATGTCCTGCAGCGTCAGCTCCATGTGCATGTGTTTGATGTCGCACTGCTCAATAGCTCCTTGTGTCTGGTCATAGGATGCACCTGCTAACGGAGGCTGTCCATATAGAGAAGTCTGAACCTCCTTTGGAGGAGGTGGAAAAAGATGCTTCTGGGACAGACCAGAAGATGAAGAGCACAGACAAGACGGCTGGTGAAGTCCAAGCTTTGGGAGAAAACGCCAGCAAAGACAGCAGCAGAAGCAATGAGCCTAGCGCTGCTGTTTCCCACTCTTCAGCTGCACAAGACGCCAAAGCAGAAGCAGTCATGGATACAGACATGAGGGAAACATCTGCTGATAAAACTGTCACAGAGACAGTAGGAGACAATAAAGGAGTCAATCCATCTGAAGCAGGAAAGAACAAGGCTGCACGTGCCCAAGAGACAAAGGCATCTGTCTTCCATGGAGACGGCCATGCCAGAGCTACCTAAGGTAACATACAGCAGAAATGTGGCTCTGCGCTCATCAGCCTGTTGCTGGAGTCGGGTTGTTCTTCTGTGTAGCTCAGCCTGTGAGCTTTCATGTCTCTTTTTCATCCCTGTTTCACCAGGTCACTCAAGAAATGGTTAACACGTTGCTTGTGGAGTGCCCAACAAGAACCAGCAGCCATCCTAACAACGTAGCAGCTTCCACCTGTGGCGTGAAGGGGGAAACACAAACAGAGACAGAGCAGGACAAAAAGTCAGCAGAGGGGACAAAAGAGGCGGCCAAGAACCACACAGAGGAGGAGGTGAAGAAGCAGGAGAGGGAGAGGAAAGAGAGGGAAGCCAGAAAGGAGGTGAGGGAGAGAGAGAGGAAGGAGAGGGAAAGGAGGACCTGGGAGAAGGAGGAGAGGGCTAAGAGGGAGAGGGTGAGGGAGTGGGATGAAAGAGCCAGTAGGGAGAGGGAGAAGAGGGAGGAGGAAAGGAGGGAGTGGCAGAGGAGGGAAAGAGAGAGGAGGGAGAGAAAGAGAGCACACGGTGAAGGTTTGTCCGGATCCAGGTGGTCTTGCCGATCAGAGGGATACAAGCAGAGCTCCTGGATGGACGCACAGCTCCACAGGCTGAGTCCTCTCTCAGCCAAACACCTGAGACTGGTACAGCCTCACACTGATTTCACTTCTGCCATCAACACAAGGAAACACAGTCTTTCCTGGATATTTTTCTTAATTTTTTTTTGGTTTCAAATTATAAATTTGGCCTGAAATCTGTCTTTATGTTTAGAAATCACACCACTGCCCACCCTGGACTCCACCCCAGAGCTCCAACACCTGTCCGTGCCTGCCCCTGCAGCATCAAGTAACCCACCTGAAGCTGCCCCTGCAGACTCCTCCTCAAACAGCCCAGCCATAGGAGCAGTGACCGCAGAGAGTGAGGACGATAAGAAAGAGGAGAGTCCTCTCAGTAACAGACAGGCCAAGGAGGAGGAGACGGTTGTGTTGGACAAAACAGAAAAGGCAGGGGAAGATGCAGGACCAGGAGGACAAAGAGACGGGAGCTCCTACTGCAGAGACAGGTACGCTTTGATTTTCTTTGAAGTAGAACTGTGAGTGGCAGCAGTTCCTCAGTGGGTAGAGAATCAGGCTTGTCCAAATTGACCTCTTCTTCAAGTGTTTGAGATGATGGGACATTGTCCTTGGGGCAGGTACTTGCCATAAGTCATTGCAGGTGTTTAATAACAGCACCAAGATCAAGACACATGAAGTCCATTTGGAAAATGCTTAATTATTAGCTTATCTGCTTTGTTGAGCAAAGCCAGGGCCAGGTCTTTTTACCCCTGTGTATGTCCTAGATTGGACTTTAAAGCAGTCCCTGTCTCTTCTAGGAAAGTAACAGACGTCCAAAGACCAAACAAACGGAGAAGAGGAGAGTATGAAGAAGACATTACAGATGAAAACACCCATGAGCACGGACTACTTCCTCCCCCCTTTTGACCCCAGCAATCCAGTTGGTATGACACTATTTATTCACCGTGACTGTTTATCACTGTTTTCTTTACATGTGTATTTCCACAGTCACTCTCGTGTGTGTGTGTGTGTCCTCAGGTATGGAGTTCTTAGTCCCGTAGACCGCTTTCTTCTGTACAGTATGTAATCCATTCTTCAGCAGAACCAAAGAAGCTGAGATCAACCACTGCAAAACCATCAAACACTACGAGAACCTAAAGGTAGGCAGCTCATGGTTATTTGTTGCAGTTTCTCCCTCTTTTATTCTGCTCCATTTTCACACTTACTGTGATACAGGTGATAAAACGTCCACGTGTGTTCACAAAGAGTGTTTTTCCTTTTGTCCTCCTCTTGTAGAAATACCTACAGACTGAGAAGACGGTGAATGTGACGGACAAACCAGACCCCAGCTGAATGTGGCTGTGAAGCTTTTGACTCAGTTTTGCCATTCCCCTCCTTTTGTATCGTCTCTTTATTTCTCACTCAAGGTCCAGATTCTCACACTGGTATAGATTAGTCTCATGTCTCCATTTAAATAAATATTACGTCAATAAAATGTATTTACTAAATTGTGGCTTGTCACTTATTCACAATCTCAGTGTCTGATAATATTTGATAGAAGTCTGTTATCAATGATTTATAGCATCATAAAACCACACACTGTCATCACAATAACCTTAAAGCAAAGATGAAAATCTCACTGCATCAACTTGTATCTTTACACCTGCACTTATTTTCATTGGCATGTACAGTAAATGGCTAATACACTATTTTAGACTGTCTGCTACTCACACTATTTGCTATTCTATATGTTGCCTGTCATTTACATAGTGCTTATATCCAAAGGGCTTTATATTTGGCTCTTGTTTACCCATTCAAATACACACTCACACACACACACATACTGATGGCAGTGTTTGTCGCTTCTGCATGTGGACAGGAGGAGCTGAGGATCAAACTGCCAGCGCCGTGCCAGCAGCTCCTCCCACAGTGAGAGCCACTGGCCACACGCCTTAGACAACCTTGGCATGACTACAGCCAGTGACGTCCACACCTCAGTGACTGTGGGGTAAACACTCAAACCAGGGATCCTTTGTGTTGCACTTGTCAAGTCCCAGCTTATTAGCAGGATATTTATTTCAGCACAAGATGGCAGTACACTCTGTTCTAAGCTCAGAGCATCAACCTGTTTCTGACACAGTCTTACAAATCCTTTCATACCTCACAAGGCTTCATATCATCACTTAGATTAGCTTTTCTGTGAGTCAAAGATCTTTTCTTACAGATATAGTAGATAGATAGACAGATAGCTGCTGGGGACAGTGGCATCCAGACGGGCCAGTCTTCATAGCTGTGGCTGCATCAGACAGACACAAACAAAACAAATCATTTCTTTATTGTTATCGACAAAAAAAGCAAAAGTAAATTCTTCATGGTGTCAACACTTCAGTTCTCAACATAGTCGGTATCAAAGTTAACAAATAGCAAAGAATGTCTTCAAAACTGAACAAAATATGAAGAAACCATCACATAACAAAATTCATATTTAGTACTCTGCCATTAGCACACAGTAGCGCTTTAATCCTGGCTGGCATGTTCTCCACGAGCCTTTCACACTGTTGAGGGGTAATCTTCTCCCATTCTTCTTCAATTACTATTTTTAATTCTTCCAAATCCTTTGCTTAAAACAGACCTTTTGATAATCCAGCAAAGATTTTCAATGGGGCTCATGTCCGGGGATTGAGCTGGTCACTCTAAGACCTGGATATTGTGCTCCTGCAGCCAAGTTCTACTTGACCTGGATGCGTGGCAAGGGGCATTATCTTGCCCAAACATCTGCTTTCCACCTCCACTGTGCATCTTCAAACAGCCACAGCACTTTTCTGTAGAGAAGCCTATATGTCAGCTCAAGTTATTTCTGGCTTTCTTCTTTGCATCCCTAACAATTTTCCTGGCACTTGTGGCTGAAGTTTTTCTTGCTCTACCTGAGCGTAGCTTGATATCAACAGAAGCCCATATTTTCCACTTCTTCATCAGAGTTTGAACACTACTGATTGGCATTGTCAAATGTTTGGATATGTTTTTCTATCCTTTTCCTGCTTTCTAAAGTTCAAATACCTTCTCTTGTAGGTCTTTTCATAGTTCTTTTGCTTTCCCCATCACTCAGAATCTAACTAATTACAGCCAAACAGGTGACAGGTGTGGACAGTGACCCTTAAAAGCTGTTTGTGTCAACTTGTGTATAGTATCAGGCCAAAACTTCAAGGGTATGTATACTTTTGATCAGGGCCATTTGGGTGTTTCAACTTGTCTCTATGATTTAAAAAGAGCAAATATAATTATGTGATAATAAATAACTTTGCCTGACCACTAACTCTGAATGAAAGAAAAGCTTTTGCATGATCAAACACATTTTCTGAAAAATGGACAATATTTCACACATTTTGCCAGGGTATGTAAACTTATGAGCACAACTGTGTGTGTGTGTGTGTGTGATTTTCTTAAACCAGGCTGAAAAAAACTACACATATATTTTGTTGAGCTTATGTCTTCTTTTCTTTCTTTCCTTCTTTGCTTCTTTTTTCCGTCTTTCTGAAATCTTTCCGGCAAAGTTTCCTTGAAGGCACAATGGTACTCTGTGCTGGGCTGAATTCCACACTGATTGTTACTGTCATCTAATACTGTCTGTATACAGTATAAAGAGCTTTATTTCCAACATGGTACACCTCAGTCATACTACAGTAACAGCTATCTGTAATGTATCCACACTTTGTAATTTGAGCCATCTGGATTCTTCCAGTTGTGACTATTGGAGCTGCATTTACCACTTTGCCTCATTCATGGCCTGTAACGTGCCTACTTGTAATTTGGATATTTCCTCAATGGCAAGTTGCTGATGTGGATTCAAGAAGATATTTTCTTCTTCCACTTAAAGAACTACAACCAACTGTGCTGAGCAAACCACATGCACACAAAACACACACATACTCACTCCTGGACTTAAAATTGCTGCTATATGTGCAGCCTTTCTTCTTTTTATTTCTCTTACTGTTCAAACTGTGCACATGGTCACTTTGGTCATACTGTTTATAGTATTTATTATTATTGTTTCTTGGAGTCTTTATATTCTATCTGTATATTCTGTATATTCTGAGTGTCTGTACCCTATTGCATCTGCTCTTTGCTGCTGTAACAGTGTAATTTCCCCATTGTGGGACTATTAAAGGTTCATCTTATCTTATCTCATCTTATCTTATCTACTGTATGAAAATGAAGGGCAGAGATGATGGAGGATATCATTCTAACTCTTATTTTATTGCCATCAATTCAATTCAATTTATTCATTAATTATACAGCGCCTTACAGAGAAAGAGAGAGAAAACTCTCTCAGAGAGAGAAGAACCCTGAGAGAAAGAGAGAGAAAAAAACTCTCTCTTTCTCTGTAAGGAATATACACTATTCCCTTCTAAGTTATATTTTACAGTGTTCTACGTTCTACTCTACAGAATTCTGATCTGTGTTCTCTTCTACAGCATTCCGTTCTACGTTCTATTCTACAGCATTCTGTTCTACGTTCTATTCTACAGTATCCTGTTCTGCGTTCTATTCTACAGTATTCTGTTCTGCGTTCTATTCTACAGCATTCTTTTCTGTGTTCTCTTCTACAGCGCTCCGTTCTATGTTCTATTCTACAGCATTCCGTTCTACGTTCTATTCTACAGTATCCTGTTCTGCGTTCTATTCTACAGTATTCTGTTCTGCGTTCTATTCTACAGCATTCTGTTCTACGTTCTACTCTACAGAATTCTGATCTGTGTTCTCTTCTACAGCATTCCGTTCTACGTTCTATTCTACAGCATTCCGTTCTACGTTCTATTCTACAGTATTCCGTTCTGCGTTCTATTCTATAGCATTCCGTTCTACGTTCTATTCTACAGCATTCCGTTGTACGTTCTATTCTACAGAATTCTGTTCTGCGTTCTATTCTACAGCATTCTGTTCTACGTTCTGTTATACAGTATTCCGTTCTACGTTCTATTCTACAGTATCCTGTTCTGCGTTCTATTCTACAGTATTCTGTTCTGCGTTCTATTCTACAGAATTCCGTTCTACGTTCTACTCTACAGAATTCCGATCTGCGTTCTCTTCTACAGCATTCCGTTCTACGTTCTATTCTACAGCATTCCGTTCTACGTTCTATTGTACAGTATTCTGTTCTGCGTTCTATTCTATAGCATTCTGTTCTGTGTTCTCTTCTACAGCATTCCGTTGTACGTTCTATTCTACAGCATTCCGTTCTACGTTCTATTCTACAGAATTCTGTTCTGCGTTCTATTCTACAGTATTCTGTTCTGCGTTCTATTCTACAGCATTCTGTTCTACGTTCTACTCTACAGAATTCTGATCTGTGTTCTCTTCTACAGCATTCCGTTCTACGTTCTATTCTACAGCATTCCGTTGTACGTTCTATTCTACAGTATTCTGTTCTGCGTTCTATTCTATAGCATTCCGTTCTACGTTCTATTCTACAGCATTCCGTTGTACGTTCTATTCTACAGAATTCTGTTCTGCGTTCTATTCTACAGCATTCTGTTCTACGTTCTATTATACAGTATTCCGTTCTACGTTCTATTCTACAGTATCCTGTTCTGCGTTCTATTCTACAGTATTCCGTTCTGCGTTCTATTCTACAGAATTCCGTTCTACGTTCTACTCTACAGAATTCCGATCTGCGTTCTCTTCTACAGCATTCCGTTCTACATTCTATTCTACAGCATTCCGTTCTACGTTCTATTGTACAGTATTCTGTTCTGCGTTCTATTCTATAGCATTCTGTTCTGTGTTCTCTTCTACAGCATTCCGTTGTACGTTCTATTCTACAGCATTCCGTTCTACGTTCTATTCTACAGAATTCTGTTCTGCGTTCTATTCTACAGAATTCCGTTCTATGTTCTACTCTACAGAATTCCGATCTGAGTTCTTTTCTACAGCATTCCGTTCTACGTTCTATTCTACAGCATTCCGTTCTACGTTCTATTCTACAGCATTCCGTTTTGCGTTCTATTCTACAGTACTCTGTTCTACGTTCTACTCTACAGAATTCCGATCTGCGTTCTCTTCTACAGCATTCCGTTCTACGTTCTATTCTACAGCATTTCGTTCTGCGTTCTATTCTACAGCATTCCGTTCCGCGTTCTATTCTACAGTATTCCGTTCTGCGTTCTGTTCTACAGAATTCCGTTCTACGTTCTATTCTACAGCATTCTGTTTTCTGTTCTACGTTCGGTTCTACAGTAGTCTGTTCTGTTTTCTATTCTACAGTATTCTGTTCTGTGTTCTATTCTACAGTATTCTTTTCTACGTTCTATTTTGCAGCATTCTTTTCTGCGTTCTATTCTACAGTATTCTGTTCTGTGTTCTATTCTACAGTATTCTGTTCTACGTTCTATTCAACAGCATTGTTTTACGTTCTATTCCACCGCATTCCGTTCTACGTTCTATTCTACAGTATTCTGTTCTACGTTCTATATTGCAGCATCCTGTTCTGCGTTCTTTTCTACAGTATTCCGTTCTACATTCTATTCTACAGTATTCTGTTCTACATTCTGTTCTACAGTATTCTGTTCTGCGTTCTATTCTATAGCATTCCGTTCTACGTTCTATTCTACAGCATTCCGTTGTACGTTCTATTCTACAGTATTCTGTTCTGCGTTCTATTCTATAGCATTCTGATCTGCGTTCTCTTCTACAGCATTCTGTTCTACGTTCTATTCTACAGCATTCCGTTCTACGTTCTCTTCTACAGCATTCCGTTCTATGTTCTGTTCTACAGCAGTCTGTTCTTCGTTCTATTCTACAATATTCTGTTCTACGTTTTCTTCTACAGCATTCCGTTCTACGTTCTCTTCTACAGCATTCCGTTCTATGTTCTGTTCTACAGCAGTCTGTTCTTCGTTCTATTCTACAATATTCTGTTCTACGTTTTCCTCTACAGCATTCCGTTCTACGTTCTATTCTACAATATTCTGTTCTATGTTCTCTTCTACAGCATTCCTTATATTGTAGTAACATTGTAGAGAGTTATTTTCTCTCTGTGGAGGGAAGAGAAAGAGAGAAGAGCAGAGAAGCAGAGAAAGACAAGCAGAGAAAGAGAAAGTTCTTCTCTCCTCTTTCGTGGCGAAAGAGAAGGAGAGAAGAACTGTCTGCGGAGGGAAGAGAAAGAGAACAGCAGAGAAGTTGAGATAGAGAGAAGCAGAGAAAGAAAGAAGCAGAGAAAGAGAGAAGCAGAGAACGCAGAACAGAATGCTGTAGAATAGAACTAACCTTCTTTCGGTGGAGAAAGAGGGTTAGCGTTACGCAGTGGCGGTTCTGCATTGAATTACTCGAAATTAAAGTCAGAAATTAAATAAATATACTCTATATACATAAAAGTGGCAAAAATATACACAATCATACATAACAACAGCAGATAATAATGATATAAGATAAAAACAATAATATATATATAATTTCATTATTTTAGAATAATTAAAAAAATAAAAGAATAATATATAAATAAAATATAGAATAAATATTCTGAATAGCACAAATCCTTCATCACACAAATGAAATCACACTACAGGAAATCTAATTCTAACACTATTGCAATAAGAGCAGCAAACAAAAAACTAAAACTAAAACCTGAGCTTTCTGGCCTTCCTTGATGCAAAATCATCAATAATGTCATTATACAAAATCTGCTCCTCTATTGAATGATTGATACTGATGACAGCAAGGCCAGTGAGTAGTAGCTTGTGCCAAAAACCGCCACTGGTGTTACGGAAAACGCTCTGTTTCTCGCTGAGGAGGGCTAAAGAAGGACATGCTCTCCTTCTCGCTCCCTCCCTCTCCATCGATAGAGACAGAAAGAGAGAGGAAAAACATCTCGATCTCTATCTGTCTCAAGGAGAGAGAGGGGAAGCGCTCTGTGTAACTCGCTCTCTCCCTGAGAGAGATAACAGAGAGATCTCTTGCTCTTCCCTTTCTCTCTGCCTGAGAGAGAGGAGGAACCCAGAGAGAAAACACAGAGAGGCAAAAACTCTAATAATGTATATACATTATTTCCATTTCAATACATGGAAATTTAAATAAGCATCTCTCTCTGTGTTTCTCCCTCTCGCTCCCTGAGAGAGAAAGAGAGAGCAAAAACTCTCTGTTTCTCTCTCAGGGAGAGAGAGAGAAGGACAGAGTCTGGTGGCCCGGGTAACATCTGTATTCAGTTCTCCTGGATATTAACCTCACAGACGCTCAAAATGAACCGTTATCAGTAAGGATCCGCAGCATGAGCGGATCGAAAGCAACTGAATGCCCCCAGCAAAGACGTTGGTAGCCTGAGACACCGGCGACGCACCGCCACCAGAGCTGTCCCTACCTCCTCAGAAACGTTGAGTCAGTGAAGGAAGGCTCCTCATTTATATCATCTGGCTGCCGCCGTAGTGACGTCAGAGCCGTTGCCAGGGAATCAAAGGCAGGTGAGATGGTGACGTCATGAGCCACACCTCCTCTGAGCTGCTGCTCACTGGATGCTTTTTGCTTTTGACTCCATTCACAGTTAAACTCTACAAACTGTTGCGAGTGAAAATCCCAGCAAGTGTAGGGGTGTTCTGATACATCAGTCAGATTGTTGAAAAATTCAAAAGCATTCCAAAGGCAGTGTAAAGAATAAAAATGATCAAGTGCAGCTCTACACTTTGATTTGAACATTTGTCATGTATGACTTCATTTAATACTGTAGGTTCATACATGATCATCCACAGCTCAAGCACATTCATGCACCTGTACTGACAAGATGCTACATGGGATTCATTGTGATCCACCATGTCTCAGCTAAAATGTTTTTCCTTGAGTCTTGCAGTGACAATCTGGCCACAGACACAATCCAGTAGATAAGACAAAGGATCACAGTACAAATTCAATACATATCAATCAAAATGACAGTGTAATATGTGCATATATATACAGTGAGGTTCATGGTAAATGACTAAAAACAAGTACAAGGATCTTGGATTATGGTTTGTAATGTAATCTTAAAAGAAGATAATGGTATTAAAGAGCTGAGTTTTAGAGTCTGTTTTCAGATTTCAGTCGTTTGCGGCAGAAAATTGAAAAGAGAAGCAACCAAAGGAGGTGCAGGCTTTTGGAATGACGAGGTTAATGAAGCTGCTGGAGCAAAGACTGAGACTAGAGTTCTGAATATTGAGCAAAGAGCGTAGGTATGAACACTGTAAAATGGAATTGCTAATATAACTTAAAATAAGAAGCGAACTTAACTGATGTGTGCTTACTTTGCTGACTCTGCTATGTTAAACTTAGTTAATAAAACTTTTTAGTGAAGAAAGTAATTAAAGACATCAGCCTGAGAAAGTATGAGTGATGAAGAGCCGTCCTCACAACCTGACACCTATGCCCGACACTAGGTGGCAGCACTTGGCTGTGTGACATGCGCATTCCCCCGTGAAGACGTGCTCGGTAATGGCCGCAAGAACGTTGAAAGCGGGAAGAAAGCTTGTGGCTCTGTCATATTAAGGTAAGTTGCTGCAAACTGGAAGATTTTATCGGCTTTTTATTTAGTAAGTTCTTTAGGTCTTATGCCGTATGCCTCATCTATCGGCGAAAGGTTTCAGGTTAACCGTATGTCTTCAGAATGCCAATTCAAATACTCCTAAGCAAGCTGAAATGACACTGCCTTTTTATTTATTTATTTATTTTGCTGGGAGTCGGTCCCAACAGACACCACAGAGGTTAGCATGTGTAGATAGCGCATTAGCTAGGGCTAACGTCGTTAACGCTTTCACTAAATGTCCCACTTAACATTAAAGATTTACTGCAGCATCAATGGCTGTAGCACTTGATTTAGCAACTGTTAAGAAGCACAGTACGTTTGCTGAAATTCTTTGAGTTATCCTAAAAGTTAGAATGAATGAGTAGTTTTACAAGATCTATGTGAAGGGCTAGCGCAGGGGTCACCAACCTTTCTGAAACCGAGAGCTACTTCCTGGGTACTGAATAATGTGAAGGGCTACCAGTTTGATAACACTTCTGAAATAGCCAATTTGCTCAATTTACCTTTAACTAACTGTCATTAATAGTTAATGATATTCATCTCTGCAAAGACACTGATCATGTTAATGATGTTAATGATTTAACAAGATTGGGAACAGATAAATATCAATATGCAACACTTTATTTCTATATTTTGGCTTAGTACAAGTGTTTTTCAAATTGAAAAAAAAAATGTTCAAAAACATTTTAAAATGATCACTTGTACAACAGTCCTAGGAAATCACAATGTCCCATTTTTACTAGCCACTAACATTTTTTAACAAATCATGAATTACTTTGCACCACGTTTGTACAAATAAATCATGTAAAATACAAAAATAAACTTTCAGATTTTACAATAAATCTGATTACGTTGTGAACTTCACACTTAAGTCTGCAGATTTTTTTACATTAACATTTTAACATAAACAATTGTTGCATTTTACAAGCACATTTAACAAATTATGAACTAGACACCAAATCTGGTATCCGTTTCTTTGTCAGTTAGTGGGAAGCCTGGCATTGCATGCTGTTTACCAGTATGTTGTACTCTGGTGTGTAACTTGACAGTGCAACTCTGAGTGAGTCTTGCAGATGTGCATCAGTGAGGCGTGTTCTGTGTTTGTTCTTGATGAAGTTCATGTCAGAAAAGGCTGATTCACAAAGATAGGTTGAACCAAACAGGCTTGCAACCTTCATAGCTGCTGTACATGCACCACTGTACTTTTCTGTGTCAACAAGGCACCAAAAGTTTGGTGCAGCCTGATAGGCTTTGAGGTGCAGGTCATTTTGCAATGTTACAATTTCAATTTCCATCTGTCCAGCATCCAGGCTGAACGTTGCACTTAACTGCTCAGCAATGCATGATATGTCCACGTTCATGAAAGGATTGGAAATGAATGACACACATGGCTCAAGCTGATCCAGGTCACAAAACCTGTTCTCAAACTCTTGCCCAAGTCTTTTTATGACCTGAGTGTACTTTTCTGTGCTTTTGTCAAAAGCCTCACATGCAGAAGCATTGTCTTTCAGCACCATCTGCACAGAGGGAAAGTGCAGCACCTTTTTTGTCTGTAAATGCATAGAGAACATGTTCAGCTTGGCTTTAAATGCATTTAAAGCACTTATCATATCAGCAACAGTCTTACCTCTGCCTTGCAGCTCGCAGTTCAAACTGTTCAGTTTCCCAGTAATGTCCGTTAAAAACGCAAGGTCAAGTGTCCAGCCAGTGTCCTCCAGCAGCGTGGTGTCTTCCCCTCTGGACTGCATGAACTCTTTGATTTCACTCAAAAGTGACAAAAAACGAAGCAAAATCCGTCCCCTGCTGAGCCATCGTATTTCTGTGTGTAGTAGCAGGTCACCATATTCAGTTGACAGCTCCTCCAACAGTACCTTAAATGTTCTGTGCTGTTTAGCTCTGGAGCGGATGCTGTTTATGATCTTCACAACAGGAGTCATCACGTGCTCAAAGCCGATCACTTTTGCACATAAGGCCTGCTGGTGAATGATGCAGTGGTAATGCAGAAAGTTTGGGAACTCTGTGTCACCTTTACAATGAGCAATGAATCCTGTGTGTCGGCCGATCATAGCAGGAGCCCCGTCTGTAGTCACTGACACCAGCTTTTCCAGGGGCACTTTTTTCTCCACCAAAAACTCCTTCACCGCGTTATATATGTCAACTCCCCTCGTAGTTGTCTTTAGGGGCAGTAGTGTGAGAAGTTCTTCTTTTGTGGAGAAATCATCAAACACCATCCTGATGAAGATCATCAGCTGCGCCGTACTGCTGCTGTCCACCGACTCGTCACACTGGATGCTAAACCACCTGCACCTCGCCAGATCACGGTCCAGCTGGTCGGCCAAGTTCCCGGACATCGCAGATACTCTTCTTACCATCGTAGCTGCCCCCAGTTGAACATCGGAAAGATGGGAGATCACGTCGGTTCCGCATTTCTCGTCTTCAAGTACAGTTTTAGCAATTAACATCATTGCTTCTTTAACTACCTCCCCGTCTGAAAATGCCTTCTTCTTTTTAATCAAGAATTGCGTAGCTCTAAATGAGGCTTCGGTTGCTTTTTGGGAGGCTTTAACTGGCCTTGTGAAAAAAGCTTGCTGTTTGCACAAAGCTGCCTTTAACTCGCGGGCTTTTTCTGCTCGCAGTGCACTGCCCTGTGGATAGTTAGCATGGTAGCTTGTGTGACACGTTGTGAAATGTCTCTCAACATTGTGCCGCTTTGCCGTCGCCACAGTCGCCCCGCAAATAAGACAAACACATGCTCCTTTCACAGTCGTAAAAAAAAACTCGACCTCCCATTCGTCGTGAAAATGATATGTCTTCTTTCTTTTTTCTGCCATCTTTTTATGGGTCAGTCATCTCCTCATTTTCGCTGCGCCCGCTAGGTTGTTTGGTCGTAGCAATCTGCGCAGACGCTACATTTTGGTCATGCGCATCATACTGACCTTTGAACGAAACTAGGTCATAGTTCATTTATATTAAACAGTTTGATTTAAACAAGAAGCGCAAACAAAATAAATTAGATGCAGCTCATTAGTAAGTGGTGCTATTTGAGCTATTTTTAGAACAGGCCGGCGGGCGACTCATGTGGTTCTTACGGGCGACTGGGTGCCCGCGGGCAACGTGTTGGTGACCCCTGGGCTAGCGCTAGCTTACACACGTTGATGTAATGAGCACTTGTAAGCTAGCGCTAACGACGTTAGCCCTTCAAAGTCAAAGTCAGCTTTATTGTCAAAACCATATGTACAGGTCATACACAGGTTTTGAAATTTCCGTGCTCCCTAGGCCCACAGTATTACACTAGATAAATTAGAAAAATAGCTATACAAAAATAAAAACATATTCAAGATTCAAGAGTCTTTATTGTTATTATGCGAACATGACGAAATTTTGCAGTGACTCCTGGCTTTAAGGCACACATATAAATAAATAACACAAATCCTTAAAAAAGAACACTTATGAAAATATAAACACAAAGTAAAGTAAGTAAGTAATAAAGTGCAGCTTAGTGCAAGTCCAGTGTATGGAATGCTGTGAGTGTTTGTGTTCTATGTGGTTGTCAGCATCAGCAGGGGTGGGGGTGCGGTTGGGGGCATGTTTGAGGGTCCTGTATGGGGATGGGATTTGAGTGTTTTCACTGTGGTGGGGCTGTTGTTTTTACGGCGCTGGGGAAGAAGCTGTCCCTGAGTCTGTTGGTGATTTGGTGTTGCCCGGGTGGGTGGGATATGTTGCAATGCGTCTGACCCTTTTCTGCACTGGAGCAGCGTAAACTGAGTCCAGATCTGCTAGCCGACGGCGGACAATCTCCTGTGCTGTGCAGCTACCATAGCACACTGTCACACTGAGGCACAGGACACTTTTGATTGTGGCCCTGTAAAGGTTTTGATTGTAGCCCTTTAACATAGGTGTTAGGATGCTGCAGGTGAGTCAGGGCTGTGTCAAGTGCTAACCAGACTGCATCCTCCCTAGAACGCTTTTCCCTGTAGGCAAACTGGATGCTCTCCAGGCCAGCAGGGATGGCGTCCTTGATGTACTTTAGGTGGATCCTCTCCAAGCACTTCATGATGACTGGAGTCAGAGCGACAGGCCGGTAATCATTGAGGCAGGTGATGGTTGCTTTCTTGGACACAGGCACAATGATGGAGGGCGTCAGGCATGCAGGGACCATGGAAAGCTGAATGGACAGCTTGAAAATGTCCAGAAAAACTCCTGCCAGTTGCTCAGCGCATGACTTCAGGGTACGACCTGACACCTTGTCTGGACCTACAGCCTTGTTGATGTTGATCCTCCTCATGGCGGAGGTCACTTGGTGCAGCTGCAGGACGAGAGGCTGATGCTGCACCTCTGGCTGAGGAAGATGTACAGTCCTTCTGCTGCTTGGAGAGTCCAAGCGTGCCAAGAAGCTGTTTAAGATGTGATCATGGCCGACCTGCTGGTCGCTGCTCTTGTAATCCGTGATGGTCCTGATGCCTTTCCACATGTTACCTGACGTGGGTTGTTATCATTCAAGTGCTCCTCAGTGTGCTGCTTGTAGCTGTGTTTTGCCACCTGGATGCCCTTTTTCACTTCTTTCCGGGCCCTGCTGTAAGCCAGCCTATCTCCTGACCTATAGGCTGCATCCCGGGCTTTTAGCAGGGTCGGCACTGTGCTGTCCACTGTGTGTTATATAAACATAACACTATCAGATAGAGAAAGAGAACTTAGTAGAGAAAGAAAGAGCTTTTATATAATACAAATAGACTTTTATATAATACAGATAAACTTGTATATAATACCAATAATACAAATAGGTGTGTCACAGAATTTGTGTGTGATTTTAGCTCCAATATGTCATTTGAGCAGCAGCAGGGCACATAGCAGCAGCTGAGTTAAAGTGCAGGTGTGAGTTCAGATCAGACTGGTGGTGTGTGTGAGTCCATAGTTCTGGTGGTGGGGGTCAGAGGGGGTGGGTGGGTCAGGGTCCAGAGTTGGTGTGTGCGTGGGGTCAGCAGGGAGAGGGACGGCAGGACGGGGAGAGAGTTCAGCATCCTAGTGCTGTGCGATATGGGAAAAAAATTATATCCTGATATAGAATTTCTTCTTAAAATTTTATATATCCACACAAGAATGCAAATTTATCTTATCTTTTCTCCTTTTGTTTTATTAAACAATTTTAAAGATTGAAACAATGAAGTCTTTTTGTTACTGTTTTCTTACTGGTCAATTAAAAAAACTATAATAAAATCAATTAAAATGTAATATATTAAATGAACAAATACCATTCAGAAATATCTGATGGTGTAATCAGTTTTCAAGTAATGCAATAAAGTGCAAAGAAATCAAGTACAGTAACAGACCCACTCAGATACAGTATTCAGTTTTCAAGTAGTGCAATAAAGTGCAAAGAAATAAAATACAGTAGCAACATAAAGTGCTAGTAACATTCAAGTATGCCTACCATTTAACAAATAGGCCTAGTGCTATTAAATGAACTGTTTCAGAGGTAGAAGAGACTTGTTCTGACATAAAATTAAACCTCAGCATCAAACTTTTCTTTCAGGTTGAGAAATAGGAAGACAAGCTGGTCAACTCTTTCAGGCTTAAGACATGATCTCTTGCATGTAACAATGTCCAAACCAAAACCAAACAGCGGTGTTCCTTTTCCCTCGTTTGGGGACCAATTCCTCCTCTGTTGGTTCGACGTTTGTTGTGCACTCCATCCCTACGACCATGCTACCGCTAGCGGAATCCATAACTAGCTCTCATGCAAATGGAAAACAGTGAGCAGTCAGCCCGCATGGTCAACAGTCAGTCGTAAAGGAGTTTGTGTCGTAAAATGCTGCCGAAAGTGGCAACGCAGCTGCAGTTACATTATCTGAGCAATTACAGCCCATACCCGTTAAAATTACGATAAAAACAATAGAGGACTGTGTGCTAGATGTCCTGGAGGGAGGGGAGAGAGACACCCACTATCCTCTCAGCTGCTCTCACTACCTGATGTAGTTTTCCTTTGACAGGACACGGTGCAGGTGCCATACCACACAGTGATGCAGCTGGTCAGGATGCTATACACTCCTCGCTTCTTTGCCATTTTCAAGTCCAAGGGGGGACGTGCCAGCCACAAACTTCAGGAGCATCTGTAGCAAGTTGCACCTCAGGTAGCTTTCTCACACACACAGTACAAAAACATTTTCATTATTTGGGAGGTAAACTTGCGCAACTGCATTGTGTATACACAGCTGTTAATTGTCTCCCCTTCACCATTTTGGACTCATCTTTATTTCCCTTTTTTTTCACAGTACACATGTTACTGTAAAGCCAACAGCAGTCCTTCGTGGGCTTCCTGTCATCCTTGGAGATGACAATGCACACTTTAAACACATGCTTTGGAACGTGTCTGTAGTCCCTATTATTCAATTCAGCACCACAGTATTGTGTCTCTTCCACTTAGCCTCAATCATTGCTGCTTTATTTACAGTACCAGTCAAAAGTTTGGACACACCTTCTCATTCACTGTTTTTCCTTTATGTGAGGAGGTGTGATGGTGTGGGGGTGCTTTGCTGCTCACACTCTTGCTCATTTATTCCAAATTCAGGGCACACTTAACCAGCATAGCTACCACAGCATTCTGCAGCCACGTCATCAGACCACCTGGCCTCCACAGTCACCTCACCTACACAATTCAGATGCTTTGGGATCACTTGGAGCGCAGACTGAAGCGAAAACAGCCAACAAGTGCTCAGCACCTCTGGGAACTCCTTCAAGACTGTTGGAAAACCATTCCAGGTGACTACCTCATCAAACTCATTGACACAATGCCAACAGTGTGCAAAGCTGTCATCAAAGCAAAAGGTGGCTACTTTCCACAATCCAAAATACAAAACATATTCTGCTTGCTGTAACACTTTTTTTCTTAACTATATAATTTTAAGGCCATTACAAGTGTTAACTGTCTTTTAGAGCTACTATTTTTTTTAAAATGGCTATTATTTTGTCAGACTATGAGGTGTCCTATTCCCATTGAAATTCTATCTGCTAAACTTCCTGTTAGTTCCTTTAAATGTGGGCTTTAGCATTTCTGGGCGCATAATCAAAGATGCTCGCCTCAATCCTGAACTCTCAACTTTGTTTAATGCTGATGTCATATTCAGTGCTTGTACCACATCTCAAACACTTTGCGCGCTCAGCTCAACTAGACAGTCAACTGGCTGGCTCACGTTTACTTCAGGCAAATCTTCAACGTCCAGACAACCATCGTCGCTGTCATGGGCAAATGCAGCTTTTCTGACATCTGGGTGGAAGAGCCAGCGTTTAAGGTCTGGCTCAGCTTTGTAGTAGGGAAGTCAAATAAATGTCATTACATTCAACTTTATTGTCATTACACATGTACAAGGACAAGGTAACCAAATGCAGTTTAGCATCTAACCACAAGTGCTAAAGCAGAAAGTGCAGGATATACAGTGCCTACAGTATGTAGAACTTACAGTCAACAACATCAGTCAGTCTCTAAATCTATTCTGTTGTCTATAGTCTTATAACCCTAACCCTAACCCCTAACCCATATATGTCAAAATCTAAGTCAACGTAAATAAGGTCGCTGATTAACACTTGCAACTCAGTGTCCTGATGGTTTAAAAAAAATCCAAAGGTAGTAAAAAAGCTATTAAAAGGTATTAAATTGAACTTAAGGATTGCTCTGTATACCCTGTCATCAGTCTGCCCACATGTTGCAGTGACAAAGAACCATAGATAGGCAAGGTGATAACTAACATGTAATTGTGCTTGCTCTTATTCTTCTTAGGACTATGATGACCCACACATGTCCCACACCTCAATTGGGATCCTGACACTGATTCCTCAACACAGTCTGGACTCTCCTGACTCACTGCACCTACAGGCTTCAGGTACTGCAATCATTTTGGAGGGAACAGTGCTGATGGATGGCCTTAAAAATCTTACACATGCCATGTGCCTTCTCTTTCCACTTATTTACGCCCTCAACTTGGAATACCCTCAACAACACAACAACACCTTTGACTTTATGCAAAGGGTGCTTCTGTCACTTGGACACAAGACCCTAAAAGCAAAAATACACTCCCTCCCCCCAAGAATCTTCTCTTGCACTGACTCATTGTCTTCACAATGTCAATAGAATGTCTCTTGTTAGGTTTGCTCAGTACTGGGAAGGTGTCCCCAGCCTCATTGCTCTTTCTTCTCAAACAGGCTGCTAAATACTTTGCTGTTCGCAAGGAGAAATGTCAACACCTTTTCTTTCAGCCCTTCTTCTTCCCTCTCTCTTCATGCTGACACCATTGTGGCCATATAGCAGCATTAGGCTCTATAGCCAGTTACCTCCAAATTTACTACATTGGAACTCAGTCTCCAGTACAGTTAGACTCATCCTCTAAGAATTCACTCACAATGTTCTCAGCAGGTTTTAGCTGTTGCTGTCTCAAATGTCTGCATTACACTTGCACATTACACAGTTAGACTTGTGCACATTCATATCTGCTGTTCATGTTAATGAATTGGACACAATTTCTTCTTCTTAGAGAACAAATAAACTGTTTTTATGTCCCCTTCAAAATGTCTCTTTTTCTTACAACAACTTAACACTTTTAGTTCAGCTGACTTCAAGATTTTCAGCCAATCACTTTCCATATATTTTACTAGTAATGTCAATGCTTAACTTTACCGAGTATAATAACAGTGGGCAAAAGGGAAGACATATTTTTCTTTTCTATTGATTTGACAGTGTTCCAGAAATTTTGGGGGTCAGAGCGATTACAAACGAGTTGCTGTTTGAAAAAGCTGGATCTTGCGTGTCTGACTGACTGAGTACATCTGTTTCTTATTGCCCTGTATGTCTGCCAGCCTGATGTTTCATTAGAAGAATTTGCTTTAAGCCATAGGTGCTGTTTATGGTCAATAAGCTCAGACAGATCAGAACTGAACCAGGGACTGAGACGCTTTTTTATCCTCATTCTTTTGAGAGGAGCATGTTTGTTCAAGATGGCACCCAACAAAGTTTTAAAGTATGTCCAGGCGACTTCCACATCAGGGAGAAGACCAATTCTGTGCCATTCAACTTGTGTCAGGTCATATAAAAAAGTCTCTTCATTAAAGTTTTTCTGGAGGCGTTTGAAAACAATCAAGCTCCATTATAATGGTCACTGAAGCTTTGACAAAAAACTCCACATGTATACCTATCTGGCCTGTTGGTGAGTGTAACATCAATTAATGAATGTGCCACATTCCATAGTCTTGGTATTGTATCTGGTAGGGGCCTGCACAATCTGGGACAGGTTTAATGCATCCAGCTGTAACTGCACAGAAGATGGAGGGTCAAGCACATCCCAATTCAAGTCCCCTAGCAGGAGAAATTCAGAGGGGGTGTGAGGGGCAATCAGCTCACTTGGAGCAGGCAGAGCACAGGCAGGGGCAGAGGGCGGCCTGTACCAACCAGCAACAGTGAGAGATTTTTTCAACAATCATCTCCAACTGTTTGGCCACAGATTTAGAGGAAATCACAGCGCACTGCAAGTTATCCCTACAATACAATATACAGCGACCCCCACACCCTTGGATCTTCTGTCCTGACCAAAAATATTGTAGCCAGGGATGGAAACGGCAGAGTTGGGGCTGGATTTCTTAAGCCAAGACTCAGAGATGACTAAAATGTCAGGATTTGCAGTCAGTGCAGCAACTTTTGGGAGGAGGCTGCGTATGTGTGCGACCCATGCTAATGCACTAACCTGTCAATGGGATTCTCCATGTTATGAAGTCAGCTGCATTCTTGTAAGGGCAGAATAGTATGTTTAAATGCATTAAACCAAGGCTTTTGCCATTACAAAATCAGTCAAACGCTAATAAATGTACATCAGAACATTTAGCTTTGTTGGCAGAGGAATCAGTGAGTGAGCAAAGATCTGGACCAGGGAAACTGGTGTAATTGCTGAGAGTCAAACATGTCACTGGTGTGCAGGCTGTAGAAAAAGGCTAAATGTGAATGGAGCTGCAGAGTAAGGAGCTCATTCTGAGTGGCCCTCATGCTACAAGTGACCATTTCACATTGCATTGAATATTATTTAACTCACTGTTTATTGCACATTTTGAAAAGTGCAGCTTTGTATTGATACGTACAGTTGAATTTTATAATTCCTTTTAAATACAGGTTTAGGAGTAAGATGTTTGATGACATGCTAACAGATGTTTGTGTGTCTCTGAAGGTACCCTGACTGGAAACCAAGTCTACCAAGGTCAGCTGGACTCTTGTTCTTCTGTTTCCAATAATCTGTTTTTAGCTGTGAGCATGAGCTGGGGAGGAATCACTCCTGTCAGTAGGCTGCTCCAAAACATTTCAAATGAGGCCACACAAGAAAAATGCACATCCATTCAAATGCTGCTGTTTAAGCTGCCACTTGACACAACTTTACTCTGTCATTTCTCTGGTTATGTCTGTCACTCAATGTGTTATCCAGTCAGAGCAGACCATATGGCAGCCGTGCTCTGTGGGATCCCAAGGATCGCTCTCCATCCCATTCCGTGTCTCGGAGCCTCTCAGGTTCTCCCACCCCAAGTCCTCCTCACAACAAACACAGGGTGGGCCCCCATCCCCACAGGCCACACGGGAAGCTCTACTCCCCTCACCATCTCCCTCGCTTCCACCACTGCACAGGTAGACCACAGACTAGAGAGCAAGCACAGCGTCTACAAAGTGGAATAGTGAACAACTTAAATATTCATCTGCAAACTTACAAATAATACAAATATGTAGTGAGCTCATTTGCTAAAGTGCTACTGGACTGTTCAGTGGTGCTGCAGGTTCTTAATACACAATTATCTTTTCACCAATAAATGACTCAGATCAGGGGAAATGTCTGTATGATAGTTTACTCACTTCTAACCTCATCCATCCATTCACTATCCTAAGAACACGGCCATCACTTGGAGGGCCGCCACTCCGGCTCACACAGTCCCTCTCACTCACACCCAACCTCCTCCTCCTCCAGAGAGCACCGGCCTGAGAGGAAGAATCAGATTACCACATCGGTCTTGTCAAACTACTACGTATTGTGCGTCTTAACAGTTGCTAAATCAATTGCTACAGCCATTGATGGTGCAGTAAATCTTTAATGGTAAGTGGAACATTTAGAGAAATTAGGTGTAGCTAAAGTAAACAAATATGAACTACTTTGTAAGTAACTTTACAGTATGAGTGAAATCAAACTTACGAGCAATAAAAGCAATAAAAAATATTCTCGAAATTGCAAACTAACTTCAACTGAAAAGACATTGTAACACACAGATGCATGTATGGTGCAGACTTACTCTTTATCATTTTTGGGCTATTTCATTTTGTCACAGGAAATCCTAACAGAGTTTAGTTTAACGGAACTGTGGAAAAAATATTCACTTGATTCATATTGCCATATATTTTTATATTTATCCATATGAAAAAGAAGAGGCTAATATTTAGCTTTTTCTTACAACTATAGACACCAAGTTAAACATTTTTAACCATTGCACCCTTAACCTTGAACCCACATATATGTGGACAATGAGTCAGTTTCAATTTAATTGACTGCTGCCGTTGTTTCTTTTTTAGCTTTTGATCATTGACAGAAATCTGCCTATGTATTGGAAGTGGAAGTACAGCTTGTTTTCTTCTGAAAAGAGGGCTCAGCTATTCAAGCACTACCGCTTAAAACATGGAAGCTACACCAGAACTACTCCAAATCTATTTTGTTTTATGCAAAGCAAGTGAAGGGTGGGCGGTAATAATGTAATAAGGTACAGTATACTGCAGGGTCTTAAAAATAGCAACGGTATCAGTTTCAATACTGTGAGTAAAAAAAAAATGCAATGCACTTATATAGGAGATAAGAATTAAATAATAAACATAATTTAGTTAATGCCTTGTGTGGTTGAATTTTCAGTTTTACCTCAGTAGTATAATATTTTTTACTTTTGGAGATGTTAAGATAAAGTTTATGAACGTGATGTCCTTACGTCAGTGCGGAGAAGACAGTGCATGTTATGTTGTTATTGTTTCAGTATTAGTGTTTGGTATTCAGTTTCTGAACGGTGTAGGCACAAGCAAACAGTTTGGTGATGCCGTCTGAGCCTTATGTTCATAATTTTTAATTCCATTAGAAAAACTAAAATGATCCCACGTCCACTCTGTTCATCTTTGGAAGTGCGACTGTCTTGTGTGTGGTGGAGGGCTGCTCACTCTGTATGGTGTGGTTGGCTGTCTTCATAAGCTTCTCCATCCACTGGTGACTCAGCATTTGCCCATCTTGCCCTGATGTTAAGCAGGTCTGATGATAGCGCAGCCACTTGGCTGGCATACACTGCAAGTGGTTTCTACTTTTGTTTGTGTGCGTTGAGATCATGAAAATTGTCAGTCCTTTAAAAAAACAAACCCACTCGATTGGCCTGAGCAGGGAATGAGCAGCAAACTGTACAAAACCTACCACAGTCCAGGAGTATTGTTGCTTCCATGAAAGCAGAAAGCCTCTCTGTCTTTCATAGCCTTGTATGTTTCTTCTGCAGACATTGATTCGAGTACCAGTAAGTATGACATTGTGTAACATATCATGGATGACTGACCCAGGAAAGACCTCGTATGACTTATTGGCCATTAGGGCCAGTGACTGGCCAGTCAGCTTCCCCTTTTACTGGTCCTGGGCCATAAAGCCATGGGTCATACTGGACCCTACCCTGTGTTGTTTTTGCTTTCACTCTTATTCACTCTTTGCATTTCTAGCATTTCTGGATTTGGGGTTTCCTTTAATCTTAGTGCTTTTTGTCTTATGTGTGCTTTGTCCTTAAGGGCCACCGTAAACATTGATTTTAGATTAGATTAGATTCAACTTTATTGTCATTACACATGTACAGGGACAGGCTAATGAAATGCAGTTTAGCATCTAACCAGAAGTACAAAAGCAGCAAGTGCAGGATATGGCCAAAATAAAAACAAGTGCAATATATACAGTATTCACATTAGATATATACATATATAAATAAATATATATAAATATATAAACATGATGTACAGATGAGTGTTTTGTAACAGTATATACTACCATAAATCCCATTTTTGACCTTTATGCGTCCACCTTGCGTGTTCAGGCAGTCACAGAAAGTTTGCATGCAGTCCACCAAATCTATCTGTCTGCTTATATAAACCATTAATGCACATATCTGTCTGTTGAGAAGGTGCTGGAGTGGTTTATTCAACCAACTGAAAAGTACTGTGAGAAAGTCAACACTGTGTTATCACAACAAGAAATACTGAGGCTTGGATGTTGTTGCTTCATACTCTTTTTTTCTGCTGTAAGATCATTTTTAAGTGGGATCTTTCTCTTTAGATCATTTTCTCTAACAGCCAGTGTTACTCTACATGAGTGAAATTTATCTGAAGTCGATCTAAAAGGTTTTCTAACCAAACTGCTGTGACTCTTTGGGGAACTGGTCATTGTCAGACATATGTTTGTATATGTCATAAATAAGTAGCTTTACTGTCAGAGCACAATAGATATTTTTGCATCATTTTCTGAACGTTAAAACTTTGGCTGTCCTTTTTTATTTATTTGGATTGGAAATGTCATGTCAGCTGTTAAATTCGCTTCTGTTAAATGTCGCATTGCTTAACATTGATTTTGAGTATTTAAGCCCCTTAACTAATATCTGTTGAGTAGAAAAGAAAAAAGGTAGGACTTCAAAGTCTGGACAACTTCAACAAATTGATTGTTCACACCAGCATATGTGTTAGTCTGTTTATGACATGCTGCACACATTTAAACTAGATTTCATGCCAGATACTGTATCACATAAAACAAGACGGCAACACAGTAAATAAAATCAAATCATTTTAAAGGCAGTCTTGTACATCTTGTCAATGCTATATGTTCAGATCACACGGACCTTTGTCCATGCCTGATTATAGTCTCTAGCCAAATACATATAGTGTAAGCCTGTCTTCAGTGGACATGCTCTCTTCTTCAGGTCTTGCAAAGCGTTTCTTATGTCCAACAGGCCTAAATGTTCTTCAAGATTTTTAGTAACGTCCACCATTTTATTATTTGTGTTACTACTGTGCAATTTCCCCATTGTGGGACTATTAAAGGTTTATCTTATCTTATCTTATCTCTTATCTTGACTATAGTTCATGATTTGTGTTCCAGGACGTGCACATTTTATAATTTGCAGTGATCTAATGTTACCTGCAGGGAGGAACTGCTGTATGTTCTTGTAGAACTGCTTTGTTCTGCTGTGGACATTTTGGCAATAAGGCTTATACCATGTCTGTGCAAACTCCACTGTGTTGTATTGTTGAACTTTAGGGCTGCTCCACAATAGTCGACCAGATGTCAGTCGAGGAAAAGAGTGGACAAAGTTTTATTTGGACAGTTGGTTGCAGGAAAAAAGAAATCAAACTCATTTAGTCAAACAGGAAACCCAAAGTTGCTGGTTGTTCCGGCACATTCAGTATCATTACTGCTTTTGTCGGTGTAGTTAACGCTTAAAATGTATCCTTAGCTTGTTGTTACAGCTTTGTCTTCCTCTGTAATGTAGCACAGTGTTACTTAAAACGTTCTTTCTCAGCCCTGGAACTCAAACCATTTCCTGATGCCTCAAAAAATAAAATAAATGGCTTTTTTGCCACTAAGGCAAATCTTTGGTTGGGGGCAGCCCTGTTGAACATAAACGGTAGGGAAGCATGTGTTTCTTTGGACACGTAACTATATGATTGCTTTTTCTACCAGGCCCAGAGGTTCAGGCTTCTTTATAGTGTCCCATCAGGTTAAATCCAACTTTGCTGTTTGGGGTTTTCATGCTTCTCATTGATTCAGTGTTATTGCTTAATGTTGCTTTGCTTTCCCACCCTGAAAGTAAAGCACAGTGGGCACACTGCGGGAAAAAGACCTCGAAGCTGACCACATTTCTTTATGCTTTGACCCATTTTTAAAGAAGGAAACCACAAACAAAATGAGGAATGAGCCAGCTTATGATAAACAAGTGCGTGGGGAAAAGGACTTCATCTGAAAGCAACTTTTGAAATGAAAAATTGAAGCTTGTTCATCTGTAATAGTGTATTTCTGCTTTCCACCTCACAGCCTCGCTGTGCACACAGACAGTAATTCACACCTTGATCCGACCCTTCGTTTGGAACCCAGTGCAACATTCTCCTTTGCCAACAGCACCAGAGGGACTCATTTCTTATTTGGACCTGTGGCTGGTGCTGCTGCACTGACAGCTCTCCATTTGGCTCAGATTGAGATTCAGGCCCAGATTGCTCTCCAGCAGCTCGCCTCTCTTGCAACCACAATTGTTTGTAACCGGTGTCACAACAACAACAAGTTTGCAGTGGCGTTACCTCCTCACCTGGCCTTCCAGAGTCTTCTCGATAGACAAGAGGTGTCAGCTGTTGGGTTTAACATGGACACAAACAAAAAACCTACAGAACCATTATACAGACAGCAGCTAAAGTCATTGACTATGGTCATGCCAGTCGGGCAAAGGATGAGAGTAGTACCAGAGAAACTTTCAAAAGGGAACCGCTCTCCAATGAAAGGTTAAAATGTTAACAGTTAAAATGTACCCATCCTCATCGTCGCCATCAGCTCTAAAGGAAGAACCGCTCCACTGATGACGCCATCTCATCAGTGGTCCACACAACCCTCACCCACCTGGAGAGCAGGAACTCATATGTCCGTCTGCTCTTCCTGGACTTCTCATCTGCCTTCAATACCATCATCCCACAGACCTTGGTACAGAAGCTCTCCCTCCTCGGTCTGAGTCCCACACTGGGGAACTGGGTCCTGGACTTCCTGACCAACAGAACACAGACTGTCAGAATCCACAACACCATCTCCTCCTCCACCACCCTTAGCACTGGCTCGCCGCAGGGCTGTGTGCTGAGCCTCCTCCTGTTCACCCTGCTGACATATGACTGCTCGGCGAGACACCCCAGCTGTCATATAGTGAAGTTCACGGATGACACAGCAGTAGTGGGACGCATCACCGACAACGATGAGTCAGAGTACAGAGAGGAGGTGGAACATCTGGAGCAGTGGTGCAGAAACAACAACCTCTGCATCAATGTGAAAAAGACCAAGGAGATGGTGGTGGATTTCAGAAGAGACAGGCGCCCTCTCCCCCCCCTGCACATCGGAGGAGCAGCTGTGGAGGTGGTCTCCAGCTACAGGTACCTGGGTGTGCACATCACCGAGGACCTTACCTGGAACACCAACACATCCTATCTGGTCAGGAAGGCCCACCAGCGCCTCTACTTCCTCAGGAAGCTGCGGCGAGCTGGACTTGGAAGCTCAGTCCTGAGGAGCTTCTACCACTGTGCGGTGGAGAGCGTCCTCTGCACCTGCATCACTGTGTGGCATGGCAGCTGCACTGCTGCTGAGAGGAAGGCTCTGCAGAGGGTGGTAAAGGCTGCACAGAGGACTGTGGGAAACAGCCTGCCCACCACCTCAGACCTCTACAAAGCACGATGCAGAGGGAGGGCCCTCCGCATCATGAAGGACTCCACCCATCCCGCACACAATCTTTTCCAACCCCTCCCCTCAGGCAGGCGGCTGAGGAGCATCCGGAGCAGGACCACCAGGCTCAGGAACAGCTTCTTCCCTGAAGCTGTAAGACTGCTCAACTCTAGCCCTGCCCTGTAGACCGACCTCCCCCCACCACCACACACTGACAGTCCTGCACTACAACACTTTATCTATCTGCACTACCACTACCTCCTACTTGCACATGAGTATTTATGCACGTGCTAACTTCGGCTTATCTTATCTTATTCTCACTTTACTTAATTGTTTAAATTTCACAGTGTTTATATATTTCTGCTCTAATGTTTATTTTTATTTTTCTCTAATGTTATATTTATTTCTCTACTCTAATGTTTATATTTTATTGCCCTTATGTTTAGATTTCATTTCCCTTATGTTTAGATTTCATTGCCCTTATGCTTAGATTTCATTCTTGTTGACGTCTTGCTCTTGATGGCTTAAACTGGGACCTGAGTACTAATTTCGTACCATAACATGTAAATGTCCTGGTATGACAATAAAGTTCCTTGATCCTTGATCCTTGATCCTAAATGCCCATAAAGCTGAAAGGCGGCAGGTTCATTTGGAACACACTGAACCAAGCAAGCACGGAGATCGGGACTACCGCAGGACAAGTAGCGACCATTGCAAGAACAGTCGGTCACCTGGGAGAGAATTACCACCATCGTCCAAATCTCGTAATCTCGACCGAGACTACAGGCACGACGGACCCAAGCCAAGGGCCTCATCTGAAACCAGGAGTGAGGATTCGTCGAGGAGGTCTCTCTCTTCTTCGTCTGGCTCAAAACCACTCAGCAGCAGCAAGAAGTGACCTACCCCCACCATGATAAGTCATTTCTCAGCCGTGTCTCCAAAGGTGTATCCCCATATCTGCTCCCTTACCAACATGCCCTCTTACCAATGTCCTGAGAGAAATACCTTCACATCTTGAAATGTAGCCTGGTCTTTCTTCTCCAGGCACTCGTCAAGATGAGTGATTATGGTGTTACTCACGTACTTTTTTACATGGTTTGTAATTCCCATTGAAATACATCAGTGCACTTGCTCTACATGATCTGGCTACAGTTGTAAGAAAGTTCAGCCATCATTGGTCAAATTACAGACTTTGTAGAACCAGTCATTTAACTGGTTATGTCTGCCACTCAATGTGTCAGTCAGAGCAGACCATATGGCAGCCGAGCTCTGTGGGATCCCAAGGATCGCTCTCCATCCCATTCCGTGTCTCGGAGCCTCTCAGGTTCTCCCACCCCAAGTCCTCCTCACAACAAACACAGGGTGGGCCCCCATCCCCACAGGCCACACGGGAAGCTCTACTCCCCTCACCATCTCCCTCGCTTCCACCTCTACACAGGTAGACCACAGGCTAGAGAGCAGGCACAGTGTCTACAAAGTGGGACAGTGTACAACTCTTTTACAACTCCGGCTCACACAGTCCCTCTCACTCACACCCAACCTCCTCCTCCTCCTCCAGAGAGCACCGGCCTGAGAGGAAGGACAAGGAATCATCAGGTTAGTCAGTGTGTAGCTTTGTTCTTTACAGACTGATGTATGTTCAGAGTCTGACTCTGGAAAGCTCTTTTAAAGTCATCTGCTAACGGGGAAGAGAGTTTGTCTGTGCTCAGCTAAAATCACACTTTACCTGTTGTTTACCTGAGATTTCTGACATCACTTCTAGTTTTGGAGCCTTACACAAGAGTGATGTGGAGCTTTCTTTGCTTTCCCTCCTCCCTTTGCTTCGTGCTGTGTCTACAGGGGGTTCCTCTGGCATCGGTGGGAAGCGTCCACACCATGACTCCACTGACACCAGCCAACATCCACCGTCCTCTAAGGCGGCTCACAGCTCCAAACGTGGACAGTCCAACATCACAACTGTCAAGAGCAGGATGAAGAGTGGAACTAAGATGGCTGAGACAGCAAGTAACAAGGCGGCTGACACAGTGGCTGTTTTTCTCTTTAGTTGTGTAAAGCTTGTCACAGAATTCCACTGTTTTGGACCAAGCTCAGCCACAGTAACTATGTCTACACACTTCTTTCAGCCTGAAACTAACCAAAGACTAATGCTGTTGCTTTGTAGTCTGCCAGGCCTCCTCCAGCCAAGAAGAAGAAGAAAACAGCCACTCCAGCCTCTCTGGGCTCGTCTGTTTCAGATGGTCTGCTTTATCTGACAGGCATTCCAAACCATGCCTCGGAGCAGGAAGTTACTGACTTGGTCGGGTCCTTTGGCAAGATCAACAACGTGATCCTCATGCCGTGCTCAGAAGAAGACAGTGAGAAGAGCCAATGACAGAAGGTACGTCTAAGAGTATCTACATGTTCATGTGTTTTACAAGAAATTTCACTTTGAGATTTGATGTTCCAGAGCAGTTTCAAACAGATGATAGGAAAAAAACAGAAGAAAAACGAAGTGTAGTCAGTGTTGCAGTTTGCTCATGTTGTGAATATTACAGGCAAAAAGAAAGAACATGTTTCAGTAATCAGTCCATTTCTTGAAAACAGAGGATGCTTATTTTCTGTTTTGTTGTATTAAAATGTGCAGAATTAACATTTTCTCTAAGTGTGTTTTACAAGAAAGAATAGCATTGGCCTGTTCATCTGTCACTCTTCAGCCAACAAAACAGTGGCTGTGGATATTTTAGCCTGTGCAGGTTTCGTGCTTCTACTTTGCACAACGTCATCATGGTTTCTGTCTGTCCCACATCATCACTTTGTCTCCCTCCCTTGCTGCAGGCATCTGTATGCATGGTGAAGGCTGAAGACGCTCAGGCACTGGCTAACTCCACAAATCTCTCCATCCGAGACCAGAAAATCACTTCTTCAACAGCCAAGGTACCATGTGGAAAACACACACGTGGCACTGAAGGCATGTTCACTTTCAACCCTTTCAATCATAGAAAACATAAAGCTTCCACAAAAATGCTGAGTGGAGCAATTCCTTTTTTTTTTTATTATTATTTTTTAATGTTTGAAGTCTCATTTATGTTTGATTTCCGTTAGAAACCGGAAGGAGTGCAGTCTCCTGATGCCAACAACAGGTCTGCCACAGTTATCATCACTGTTCTTCCCCTTTAACCCCATATGTTGTTCACTCAACTGGGGAAGACTCAGGTAGGACAACAAAAAACTGCCACTTCTAGTCTGCAGACAGTCAGTGCTAATATATCCACATCTATCACTGTCAAGAAATACTCAGTACATCTAGTTAAAATCACAGTCTGTTAACTATACCTGATCACATGGAATAAACTGTAGCTTAGTCACATGTAGTCTGGTTTGTGATGTCTTGCTTTTGCTGGCTTGTAGTTGTCATGTGTATGAAAACACACTGAGTGTAGCATCTTCCCCTCCTACTCCCCACTGCAGGAGCTGAGGCTGAACACAAGACGTCTGATGAAGTACAGTTCCCTTCACTTCCATCACATTTTCTTGTGTTTCAGCCTGATACTAAAATCCTTTCAGGTCATTTTCCCCCTCATTAGTCTGAAAACAGAATTTTATGTTTGGAAATGTATTAAAAAGGAAAACCTGAGTTCAGCTAAATGTCTGTTAAATTCACTTGTTCTGTAATGTCTCCTACAGAAAGGCATGGTGTTGATCACAGGACTTCCTGAGAGCAGCTGCTCAGAGAGTGACATCATCAAGCTGATCCAGCCCTTTGACACGCCCTCGGACCTCATCCTGGCAAAAAAAATGGGAAAGGTTGGTGTGATCACACCAGGAGGAGAGGAGAAAACACCTGGACGCCAGTAATACATGTAGCCATGCAAGCTGCTTCTGTCATAGCTTAAACTACTATCACAGGCTCAGTGGGACTGCTTTGTGGACAGTCTACACACTCAATCTGTCCTTTTTCTCCTCCTCTGCTCTAATCTTCTATATTAAATATCTTCCTTTTGTGTGCTTGCTTCTTTCATCTTGTGCTTAGTGCAGCATTTCTAGTTGTTAGTGCACCATGAGCAGTAACTGCTGATTAACACTAAAAAACCTCTTTACACAGGTGGCTCTCTACAATCTGCTGATGGGATCAGTGGAGCCATTAGTGAGTATTTCTACCATTAGATATTTCTATGCACTTCATCTTATTTATTGCTTGATGTAACAAGGACAGTGCACGTTAATAAACTTTGCTGTAAATACACCAGGGACAAGTGTAGATGATCCAAATGTACATTTACACTAAGCTCTTTAAAGTAATAAACCTAAATCAGGCTGAAGGGTCTTACTGTCAGACTGCAGCAGTAAGTGTTCAGTTGTCCCTGTCCTACATTGTAGATGTAGATACACAGGGACAGTCCTGTAACTTTACAACTAGTTTTTGTTGGAAAGTACATTAAAGTAAGGAAACAGTATTTTTCATGGGTAAAATAACAAGATGGCGGTGCACAGTGGTGCAGCGGCTTCTCGAGCTCCCGGGTTTAAGCCTTATTTTTCCAACTTCGAGGCCGCTTTTAGCGGGAAAACTTTAACCACGTGAAACTGACGGACACTTTGCCCAGATTTTACCAGCATGTCACCATCCCCACACATGGAGACAACATTCTGGACTGTGTGTACACTAACATTGAGGATGCATACAGAGCTCTTCCTCGCACTCCTCTTGGCCTCTCCGACCATATCTCCATCCTGCTTGCGCCAGCTTACCGCCCCCTGCTGAGACGGATCAGGCCAACAAAGAAGACTGTCACTGTGTGGCCCAGTGATGCAGCCTCTGTGCTCCAGGACTGCTTTCAGTGCACAGACTGGCAGGTCTTCAGGGAGGCAGCTACATATGAGGGAGAGGTGGACCTAGAGGAATACACCTCCTCCGTCCTCGGCTTCATCTCCAAGTGTTCTGATGACGTCACCACCACAAGGACAGTAACCTGCTTCTCAAACCAGAAACCCTGGCTGAATGCTGAAGCCAGAGCTCTGCTGAAAGCTAGGGATGCAGGTGAGGCATCAGCGCTGAGAGTGGCGAGGAAAGAACTGACAGCAGGCATCTCCAGGGCCAAAGCCACATATGCTCAGAAAATTCAGGGTCACTTCACCTCCAACGACCCCCGGAGCATGTGGAAGGGCGTCAAGTGCATCACAAACTACAACACCAGGGATGCACAATGCCCACTGGACCCCTCCCTGCCAGATGCACTCAACAGATTCTATGCCCGCTTCGAGGATCCTGACCCCCCCCCCCCCTCCTGCACCAGACTCACACTACCACCCGGTGACACACCCCTCAGTGTGACCACAGCTGAAGTGAGGAGAACCCTTACAGGAATTAACCTAAAGCTGCAGGCCCCGACAACATCCCAGGGTGGGTAGTGAGGGACTGTGCTCATGAGTTGTCTGAGGTGCTGACGGACATTTTTAACACCTCACTGTCACTGGCATCTGTCCCCACCTGCTTAAAGACTGCCACAATTGTCCCTGTCCCCAAGTGCTCCACAGTGACAGGCCTCAATGACTACCGACCCATAGCTCTGACCCTTGTAGTCATGAAGTGCTTTGAGAGGCTGGTCATGGGCCACATCAAAGACTCCATTGATGTCACTGTGGACCCCCACCAGTACGCCTACAGGAAGAACCACTCCACTGATGACGCCATCTCATCAGTGGTCCACACAACCCTAAGCCACCTGGAGAGCAGGAACTCGTACGTCGTACGTCTTGTTCCAACCCCTCCCCTCAGGCAGGCGGTTGAGAAGCATCCGGAGCAGGACCACCAGGCTCAGGAACAGCTTCTTCCCTAGAGCTGTAAGGCTGCTGAACTCTAACCCTGCGCTGTAGACACGCCTCCTCACCCACTTACAACACTATCACTAAGTGCAATACTTTTCTTTGTACTACCACCACCTCCTACTTGCACATGCGTATTTATGCACATGCTAATCTTGGCTTCCTTATCTTATCTTTATTTAAATGTTTATATGTTTATATTTGCCCTTATGTTTATATTTATATTTATATTTTTCACTCTTGCATCTTACATCTTGCTCTTGGTGGCTTCAACTGGGACCTGAGTACTAATTTCGTACCATAACATGTAAATGTACTGGAATGACAATAAAAGCTCCTTGATCCTTGATCCTTGTATAGTAATATTGCAGAAACCCTCATTTACTGATGATAATGAATATGTCTTCTGTATATCTTCTGCTTTAGTCTTCTGTGTACCTTGGTCCAGTAATTATCCGCTGGCTAATCAGTGACGGTATGTCCTTTTGTGTCCTCCAGGAGAGTACTGTTCCAGTGGGCTGGAGAAGGCTCTTGGTGATCAGTAATGTCCCCAACATGCCCTCCGGCTCCTCTGAGCTCCAAAAACTGGTGCCACGCTTTGGTACAGTCATCAAGACCCTCATGCTCAACAACATGGTGAGTGCTGTTTGTCTGTGCAGCTGCAGACATGTTAATCCATGAGATCCTCAGCCACCCCTGTCCTGAATATCCGTGTCCTCACACACAGCTCTGTCCTGGCTGAAAATCCAAATCACATCTTGCTCTTTATCTGTAAAGACATGTAACATGCTGTTGATGTGATGTTGTGCCTCTTCCTGCTTAGGTCATTTGTGAGATGGCGACTGCAGCCATGGCATTCTCTGTTTACAAACGCTTCCAGATGTTTCCGTGCATCATCCAGAACAACCCCCTGTTCTTCTCCCACAAGCCGGACCCCAAGGCCAACACACAGACAAAAGTCATCACTACATACCTTGAGTCGTCTGAGGTCGGTAATTGATTGGCAGTGTTTGCTCATTATTCAGTTAGACATACAGTCAAGCCCGAAATTATTCATACCCCTGACAAATTTGGACTTAAAGTTACTTTTAAATGTAAATAAAAGGTGAGAAATATTTTTTTCCACAATGATGCCTCTTGTACATTGTCTGATTATCTTCTGGGAGACACCTGTGTCATTTCCAATCAAGAAAACACTTGCTGCTTGAATAAAAGTAACTTTAAGTCAAAATTTGCCAGGGGTATGAATAATTTCGGGCTTGACTGTATTTGTTATCTACTATTGGCATGATGTCCCGCAGCGTCAGCTCCATGTGCACGTGTTTGATGTCACACTGCTCAATAGCTCCTTGTGTCTGGTCATAGGATGCACCTGCTAATGGCAAAAGCAGCCAAACAGCAGCAGCTGCAGAGGAAGAGGAGGCTGTCCATATAGAGAAGTCTGAACCTCCTTTGGAGGAGGTGGAAAAAGATGCTTCTGGGACAGAATGAAGAGCACAGAGAAGACGGCTGGTGAAGTCCAAGCTTTGTGAGAAAACGCCAGCAAAGACAGCATCAGAAGCCATGAGCCTAGCGCTGCTGTTTCCCACTCTTCAGCTGCACAAGACGCCAAAGCAGAAGCAGTCATGGATACAGACATGAGGGAAGCATCTGCTGATAAAACTGTCACAGAGACAGTAGGAGACAATAAAGGAGTCAATCCATCTGAAGCAGGAAAGGACAAGGCTGCAGGTGCTGAAGAGACAAAGGCATCTGTGTCTAATGGCAGAGCAGCTTCCATGGAGACGTCCATGCCAGAGCTACCTAAGTAGAGGGAGAAGAGGGAGGAGGAAAGGAGGGAGTGGCAGAGGAGGGAAAGAGAGAGGAGGGAGAGAAAGAGAGCACACGGTGAAGGTTTGTCCGGATCCAGGTGGTCTTGCCGGTCAGAGGGATACAAGCAGAGCTCCTGGACGGACGCACAGCATAACAGCTCACAGGCTGAGACCAGAATGGTGAGGATGTGCTGCTGGGTCAAAACCTGGACACTTAAATGTCTCCATTGTGTCCTAACCCACAACCCCGTTTCTTTGTCCTGTCATGAAATCAGGTGGAGGACGAGGACCACTTCCCATTCAACATGAGTGACTTTGTGACATTAGATGAAGAAGGAGATGTTACCGACCTTCCGTGTTCTTCTGCTGTTGTTCCCATGGAAACCACAGACAGAGAGGAGGAGGAGGATGCTCCCACATCTGTCCCTCGGGACAGTACAGGGGTACATTTTAGCTTGTGTATATCCCATCAAGCTTTTCTCTACATGTTTGATGGGGGGTGTCCCAGACTTAAATGTCCACAGTCTTATGACATCAGTCCTTTTCTGGGTTTCTGCTTCTAGGACACACCCATGGAGGTTGCCATAGAAACAGCAGTATCACAAAGACACGGGAGCTCCTGCTGCAGAGACAGGTATGCTTTGATTTTAGTAGAACCGTGAGTGGCAGCAGTTCCTCAGTGGGTAGAGAATCAGGCGTGTCCAAATTGACCTCTTCTTCAAGTGTTTGAGATGATGGGACGTTGTCCTTGGGGCAGGTACTTGCCATAAGTCATTGCAGGTGTTTAATAACAGCACCAAGATGAAGACACATGAAGTCCATATGGAAAATGCTTAATTATTAGCTTATCTGCTTTGTTGAGCAAAGCCAGGACCAGGTCTTCTTATCCCCGTGTATGTCCTAGATTGGACTTTAAAGTAGTCCCTGTCTCTTCTAGGAAAGCATCAGACGTCCAAAGACCAAACAAATGAAGAGGAGAGTATGAAGAAGACATTACAGATGAAAACACCCATGAGCACGGACTACTTCCTCCCCCCTTTTGACCCCAGCAATCCAGTTGGTATGACACTATTTATTCACCGTGACTGTTCATCACTACTTTCTTTACATGTGTATTTCCACAGTCACTCTCGTGTGTGTGTGTGGGTATGTGTCCTCAGGTATGGAGTTCTTAGTCCCAAAGACTGCTTTCTTCTGTACGGTATGTAATCCATTCTTCAGCAGAACCAAAGAAGCTGAGATCAACCACTGCAAAACCATCAAACACTACGAGAACCTAAAGGTAGGCAGCTCATGGTTATTTGTTGCAGTTTCTCCCTCTTTTATTCTGCTCCATTTTCACACTTACTGTGATACAGGTGATAAAACGTCCACGTGTGTTCACAAAGAGTGTTTTTCCTTTTTTCCTCCTCTTGTAGAAATACCTGCAGACTGAGAAGACGGTAAATGTGACGGACAAACCAGACCCCAGCTGAATGTGGCTGTGAAGCTTTTGACTCAGTTTTGCCATTCCCCTCCTTTTGGTCCAGATTCTCACACTGGTATAGATTACTCTCATGTCTCCTTTTAAATAAATATGACATCAATAAAATGTATTTACTAAATTGATTCATATCATCACTTAGATTAGCTTTTCTGTGAGTCAAAGATCTTTTCTTACAGATATAGTAGATAGATAGACAGATAGATAGCTGCTGGGGACAGTGGCATCCATACGGCCAGTCTTCATAGCTGTCCAAGAACAACAAGGTATGACAAGGCCCAGGGCTGGTTAGTCCAGCTTCAAGTGCTAGCTGGGACAGAAGACTTGCACACCAGGGACAGCACAGTGGACCATTACCTTCATCAAGGTGGGAGAGAAGATTCAGCTTCAACCAAAGGCTCAAACAGAGCTCCTCTCTGCAGTACAGCAATTGTACTAACAACTCAGATATTATCGTGAAAAATTTGCAGAAAAATCTCTTTGGGATTTCACAAGGTGTGGCTGCATCAGACAGACACAAACAAAAAAAAATCATTTCTTTATTGTTATCGACAAAAAAAGCAAAAGTAAATTCTTCATGGCGTCAACATGTCAGTTCTCAACATAGTCGGTATCAAAGTTAACAAATAGCAAAGAATATCTTCAAAACTGAACAAAAGATAAATAAACCATCACATAACAAAATTCATATTTAGTACTCCTGCCATTAGCACGCAGTATCGCTTTAATCCTGGCTGGCATGTTCTCCACGAGCCTTTCACACTGTTGAGGGGTAATCTTCTCCCATTCTTCTTCAATTACTAATTTTAATTCTTCCAAATCCTTTGCTTAAACAGACCTTTTGATAATCCAGCAAAGATTTTCAATGGGGCACATGTCCGGGGATTGAGCTGGCCACTCTAAGACCTGGATATTGTGCTCCTGCAGCCAAGTTCTACTTGACCTGGATGCATGGCAAGGGGCATTATCTTGTCCAAACATCCGCTTTCCACCTCCACTGTGCATCTTCAAACAGCCACAGCACTTTTCTGTAGAGAAGCCTATATGTCAGCTCAAGTTATTTCTGGCTTTCTTCTTTGCATCCTCAACAATTTTCCTGGCACTTGTGGCTGAAGTTTTTCTTGCTCTACCTGAGCGTAGCTTGGTATCAACAGAAGCCCATATTTTCCACTTCTTCATCAGAGTTTGAACACTACTGATTGGCATTGTCAAATGTTTGGATATGTTTTTCTATCCTTTTCCTGCTTTCTAAAGTTCAAATACCTTCTCTTGTAGGTCTTTTCATAGTTCTTTTGCTTTCCCCATGGCTCAGAATCCAGCAAAGTCAGTGCAGCACTAGATGAAATGTGCAGGCGTCTGTCAGGAGCCCATAGACTCACTGACTCTTTATACACACACACTAATTACAGCCAAACAGATGACAGGTGTGGACAGTGACCCTTAAAAGCCATTTAAAGCTGTTTGTGTGTGCATAGTATCAGGCCAAAACTTCAAGGGTATGTATACTTTTGATCAGGGCCATTTGGGTGTTTCAACTTGTCTCTATGATTTCAAAAGAGTAAATATAATTTTGTGATAATAAATAACTTTGCCTGACCACTAACTCTGAATGAAAGAAAAGCTTTTGCATGATCAAACATATTTTCTGAAAAATGGACAATATTTCACACATTTTGCCAGGGTATGTAAACTTATGAGCACAACTGTGTGTGTGTGTGTGTGTGTGTGTGTGTGTGTGTGTGTGTGTGTGTGTGTGTGTGTGTGTTGATGTGATTTTCTTAAACCAGGCTGAAAAAAACTACAGATATATTTAGTTGAGCTTATGTTTTCTTTTCTTTCTTTCTTTCCTTCTTTGCTTCTTTTTTCCGTCTTTCTGAAAACTTTCCGGCAAAGTTTCCTTGAAGGCACAATGGTACTCTGTGCTGGGCTGAATTCCACACTGATTGTTATTAATACTGTCTGTATACAGTATAAAGAGCTTTATTTCCAACATGGTACACCTCAGTCATACTACAGTAACAGCTATCTGTAATGTATCCACACTTTCAAGTGCAGGTCTACACTTTGATTTGAACATTTGTCATGTATGACTTCATTTAATACTGTAGGTTCATACACGATCATCCACAGCTCAAGCTCACATTCATGCACCTGTCCTGACAAGATGCTACATGTGATTCATTGTGATCCACCATGTCTCAGCTAAAATGTTTTTCCTTGAGTCTTATTCAAAATGTGACACTGAAAACTCAACCATCTGTGCCAACAGAATGAAGATAAGTTATGAAAAAACCATCAACAAACTCAGAGCAAGAGCTTCATAAATACCTTTATTGCACATTAAAATCTGTTTTCATTTCAAAAATTGTATCAACTGTCAATATCAGCACAAAAGTGTATAAAAGAATGGAATGAAGTGATGAATTTGAATGTTTTATTTTTCCCAACTAGTTATTGTAAATGAACACATAATTAATGTGCTCTATTCATTTGTGGTCACAGTTATATTGAATTTCAAATAAACCTACTGTAACCCCCAACAGTAATGGCACTGATTTCATTTTCTATGAACTACTCGTCAGGTTTTTCCAGATTTACCATAAAGCTCATAATGAATCTAACAGGATGCTTTGGTGAATTAATGTTTTCAGTGTCATTAAAATTGGTAGAAGTACAAAATACACATGAGGAGACATTCCAATATAGACAGCAACATTAAATCAACATTTCTATTATTTATGTAGCTGATTAAAGCTATTACAGAAATGGACTTGTAATTAATTACAAATTTTTGAGAGGAGCATGTTTGTTCAAGATGGCACCCAACAAAGTTTTACAGTATGTCCAGGCGACTTCCACATCAGGAAGACCAATTCTGTGCCATTCAACTTGTGTCAGGTCATATAAAAAAGTCTCTTCATTAAAGTTTTTCTGGAGGCGTTTGAAAACAATCAAGCTACATTATAATGGTCACTGAAGCTTTGACAAAAAACTCCACATGTATACCTATCTGGCCTGTTGGTGAGTGTAACATCAATTAATGAATGTGCCACATTCCATAGTCTTGGTATTGTATCTGGTAGGGGCCTGCACAATCTGGGACAGGTTTAGTGCACCCAGCTGTAACTGCACAGAAGATGGAGGGTCAAGCACATCCCAATTCAAGTCCCCTAGCAGGAGAAATTCAGAGGAGGTGTGAGGGGCAATCAGCTCACTTGGAGCAGGCAGAGCACAGGCAGGGGCAGAGGGTGGCCTGTAACAACCAGCAACAGTGAGAGAAAACTTCTTAGTTGATTTTTACAAGAATCATCTTCAACTGTTTGGCCACAGATTTAGAGGAAATCACAGCGCACTGCAAGTTATCCCTACAATAGACAGCAACCCCCACACCCTTGGAACTTCCGTCCTGACCAAAAATATTGTAGCCAGGGATGGAAACAGCAGAGTTGGGGATGGATTTCATAAACCAAGACTCAGAGATGACTAAAATGTCAGGATTTGCAGTCAGTGCAGCAACTTTTGGGAGGAGGCTGCGTATATGTGCGACCCATGCAAATGTAATAGCCTGTCAATGGGATTCTCCATGTTATGAAGTCAGCTGCTTTCTTGCGAGGGCAGAGTAGTATGTTTAAATGCATTAAACCAAGGCTTTTGCCATTACAAAACAGTCAAAAGCTAATAAATGTACATCCGAACATTTAGCTTGTTGGCAGAGAAATCAGTGAGTGAGCAAAGATCTGGACCAGGGAAACTGGCGTAATTGCTGAGAGTCAAACATGTCACTGATGTGCAGGCTGTAGAAAAAGGCTAAATGTGAATGGAGCTGCAGAGTAAGGAGCTCAGTCTGAGTGGCCCTCGTGCTACAAGTGACCATTTCGCATTCCATTGAATATTATTTAACGCACTGTTTATTGCACTTTTTGAAAAGTGCAGCTTTGTATTGATACGTACAGTTGAATTTTAGAATTTCTTCTAAATACAGGTTTAGGAGTAAGATGTTTGATGACATGCTAACAGATGTTTGTGTGTCTCTGAAGGTACCCTGACTGGGAACCAAGTGTACCAAGGTCAGCTGGACTCTTGTTCTTCTGTTTCCAATAATAAGAAAAGAGAGAGAGCACCGGCCTGAGAGGAAGGACAAGGAATCATCAGGTTAGTCAGTGTGTAGCTTTGTTCTTTACAGACTTATGTATGTTCAGAGTCTGACTCTGGAAAGCTCTTTTAAAGTCATCTGCTAACGGGGAAGAGAGTTTGTCTGTGCTCAGCTAAAATCACACTTTACCTGTTGTTTACCTGAGATTTCTGACATCACTTCTGGTTTTGGAGCCTTACACAAGAGTGATGTGGAGCTTTCTTTGCTTTCCCTCCTCCCTTTGCTTCGTGCTGTGTCTACAGGGGGTTCCTCTCCCATTGGTGGGAAGCGCCCACACCATGACTCCACTGACACCAGCCGACATCCACCCTCCTCTAAGGCGGGTCACAGCTCCAAACGTGGACAGTCCATCATCACAACTGTCAAGAGCGGGATGAAGACTGGAACTAAGATGGCTGAGACAGAGGCTGTTTTTCTCTTTAGTTGTGTAAAGCTTGTAACAGAATTTTGGACCAACCTCAGCCACAGCTCACTGTCTCTAAGGCGGGTCACAGCTCCAAACGTGGACAGTTCATCATCACAACTGTCAAGAGCGGGATGAAGACTGGAACTAAGGTGGCTGACACAGTGGCCATTATATATCTATATACCTATCTATGTAACTCTTTATCTGTATCTAATTTATTTATCTATATCTAATTAATTAATTTCTTTTTTGGTGTATTTTTTAAAAGCCGTAGGATCAAGCTGATAAATTCGTATTCCTACCACGAGTCATCTTGCCTGTGTAGTCCGATCCCTATGTACCGACGTCATTTTCTCACTTGCACATTTATACCATTATACCTTTCTCTGTTTTTATTTTTCTTTGATGCACCCTAAACAACAAATGCTTTGTCATGAGATGCCTTAGAGTCTACAACATTGCATACTGACCCTTTGATATGAAACTCTGTGTGAAACTTTCTGCAGATCCGGACCTTCAGACATTCTGCAGAGCGTAAGGACCATGGAAGAACGGGAAAAGGACTTTTGTCGCTCCACTATTTCATTTTATTTTGCAACTTTCAAAGTTTGTATTTTCAGAACGTTTATAAACGCTTTTATATATATATTTATATATAATATTATATAGTCCTGCAGAAAATTGCTGGAGAGGTGTGATGATGCGGGGATGGGTTTTCCCAGACATAGAAGCATTATTTCTCACCTTTGTGATACGCTGGAATCAACAAATGCCTCGTCACCAGTCTCCTTAGAGTCTACAACATTGCATATTGACCCTTTGATCTGAAACTTTGTCACTTCGCACTCCTTTCCATGTGACTACAGCCCAAGGAGAAAAGAGCTTCTACAACCAATGTTTACATCAAGCACACCCAAATGTTTACATCAATCACACCCAAATGTTCACATTAAGCACCCAAATGTTCACATCAAGCAGACCCAAATGTTCACATCAAACACCCCTAATTTATTTATATTTACTTCATGTTGTCTTGAAGGGAATGAAAAAACAATGAAAGGGGTAGGATGAAGGAAGTGATGTCAGAAAAGGGGTGGGAGGATACAGTGGGAGGGTCTAGGAAGTGTTGTCTTACAGGGGTGCAGGGTTGGGAAGTGACAACACAAAGGGGCGGGGAATATGATTCGTGGTTTGGGGAGTCATAAATAAGGGTTCATTAATCAACCTTTGGACATAAGGGTATACCCTTATTCTCTCTCACTATTTTACATTAGAAGAAGCATTTTGCAGAGTTTTCCCGTGCGTTTCTGTCATCTGCAGTACCTGGCACTTTCAGGGCAAACGTTGTGAAAAACACTCTCATATGGGCTGGAAGCGCTAAAACTGTAATGTTTGAGCTGAAATGACAGCTTTGCATCAAATGTGCTGCCGGCGTCAAAATAAGACTTTTTCCAGCATGGAAACACTATTTTACATTAGAAGAAGCATTTTGCAGAGTTTTCCCGTGTGTTTCTGTCATCTGCAGTACCTGGCACTTTCAGGGCAAACGTTGTGAAAAACACTCTCAAATTGGCATGAACGGTCAAATTTTACTGTTAGAGCTGAAATGAACGGTGTGTCTAAAATATGTTGCTGGCGTCAAAATAAGACTTTTTCCAGCATGGAAAAACTATTTTACATTAGAAGAAGAATTTTGCAGAGTTTTCCCGTGTGTTTCTGTCATCTGCAGTGCCTGGCACTTTCAGGGCAAACGTTGTGAAAAACACTCAAATTGGCATGAACGGTCAAATTTTACTGTTAGAGCTGAAATGAACGGTGTGTCTAAAATATGTTGCTGGCGTCAAAATAAGACTTTTTCCAGCATGGAAACACTATTTTACATTAGAAGAAGAATTTTGCAGAGTTTTCCCGTGTGTTTCTGTCATCTGCAGTACCTGGCACTTTCAGGGCAAACGTTGTGAAAAACACTCTCAAATTGGCATGAACGGTCAAATTTTACCGTTTGAGCTGAAATGACAGCTTTGCATCAGATGTGCTGCCGGCGTCAAAATAAGACTTTTTCCAGCATGGAAACACTATTTTACATTAGAAGAAGCATTTTGCAGAGTTTTCCCGTGTGTTTCTGTCATCTGCAGTACCTGGCACTTTCAGGGCAAACATTGTGAAAAACAGTCTCATATGGGCTGGAAGCGCTAAAACTGTAATGTTTGAGCTGAAATGACAGCGTTGCATCAGATGTGCTGCCGGCGTCAAAATAAGACTTTTTCCAGCATGGAAAAACTATTTTACATTAGAAGAAGAATTTTGCAGAGTTTTCCCGTGTGTTTCTGTCATCTGCAGTAGGCTACCTGGCACTTTCAGGGCAAACGTTGTGAAAAACACTCAAATTGGCATGAACGGTCAAATTTTACTGTTAGAGCTGAAATGAACGGTGTGTCTAAAATATGTTGCTGGCGTCAAAATAAGACTTTTTCCAGCATGGAAACACTATTTTACATTAGAAGAAGCATTTTGCAGAGTTTTCCCGTGTGTTTCTGTCATCTGCAGTACCTGGCACTTTCAGGGCAAACGTTGTGAAAAACACTCTCATATGGGCTGGAAGCGCTAAAACTGTAATGTTTGAGCTGAAATGACAGCTTTGCATCAGATGTGCTGCCGGCGTCAAAATAAGACTTTTTCCAGCATGGAAACACTATTTTACATTAGAAGAAGCATTTTGCAGAGTTTTCCCGTGTGTTTCTGTCATCTGCAGTACCTGGCACTTTCAGGGCAAACGTTGTGAAAAACACTCTCAAATTGGCATGAACGGTCAAATTTTACTGTTAGAGCTGAAATGAACGGTGTGTCTAAAATATGTTGCTGGCGTCAAAATAAGACTTTTTCCAGCATGGAAACACTATTTTACATTAGAAGAAGCATTTTGCAGAGTTTTCCCGTGTGTTTCTGTCATCTGCAGTACCTGGCACTTTCAGGGCAAACGTTGTGAAAAACACTCTCATATGGGCTGGAAGCGCTAAAACTGTAATGTTTGAGCTGAAATGACAGCTTTGCATCAGATGTGCTGCCGGCGTCAAAATAAGACTTTTTCCAGCATGGAAACACTATTTTACATTAGAAGAAGAATTTTGCAGAGTTTTCCCGTGTGTTTCTGTCATCTGCAGTACCTGGCACTTTCAGGGCAAACGTTGTGAAAAACACTCTCAAATTGGCATGAACGGTCAAATTTTACTGTTAGAGCTGAAATGACAGCTTTGCATCAGATGTGCTGCCGGCGTCAAAATAAGACTTTTTCCAGCATGGAAACACTATTTTACATTAGAAGAAGCATTTTGCAGAGTTTTCCCGTGTGTTTCTGTCATCTGCAGTACCTGGCACTTTCAGGGCAAACGTTGTGAAAAACACTCTCAAATTGGCATGAACGGTCAAATTTTACCGTTTGAGCTGAAATGACAGCTTTGCATCAGATGTGCTGCCGGCGTCAAAATAAGACTTTTTCCAGCATGGAAACACTATTTTACATTAGAAGAAGCATTTTGCAGAGTTTTCCCGTGTGTTTCTGTCATCTGCAGTACCTGGCACTTTCAGGGCAAACGTTGTGAAAAACACTCAAATTGGCATGAACGGTCAAATTTTACTGTTAGAGCTGAAATGAACGGTGTGTCTAAAATATGTTGCTGGCGTCAAAATAAGACTTTTTCCAGCATGGAAACACTATTTTACATTAGAAGAAGCATTTTGCAGAGTTTTCCCGTGTGTTTCTGTCATCTGCAGTACCTGGCACTTTCAGGGCAAACGTTGTGAAAAACACTCAAATTGGCATGAACGGTCAAATTTTACTGTTAGAGCTGAAATGAACGGTGTGTCTAAAATATGTTGCTGGCGTCAAAATAAGACCTTTTCCAGCATGGAAACACTATTTTACATTAGAAGAAGCATTTTGCAGAGTTTTCCCGTGTGTTTCTGTCATCTGCAGTACCTGGCACTTTCAGGGCAAACGTTGTGAAAAACACTCTCATATGGGCTGGAAGCGCTAAAACTGTAATGTTTGAGCTGAAATGACAGCTTTGCATCAGATGTGCTGCCGGCGTCAAAATAAGACTTTTTCCAGCATGGAAACACTATTTTACATTAGAAGAAGCATTTTGCAGAGTTTTCCCGTGTGTTTCTGTCATCTGCAGTACCTGGCACTTTCAGGGCAAACGTTGTGAAAAACACTCTCATATGGGCTGGAAGCGCTAAAACTGTAATGTTTGAGCTGAAATGACAGCTTTGCATCAGATGTGCTGCCGGCGTCAAAATAAGACTTTTTCCAGCATGGAAACACTATTTTACATTAGAAGAAGAATTTTGCAGAGTTTTCCCGTGTGTTTCTGTCATCTGCAGTACCTGGCACTTTCAGGGCAAACGTTGTGAAAAACACTCTCAAATTGGCATGAACGGTCAAATTTTACTGTTAGAGCTGAAATGAACGGTGTGTCTAAAATATGTTGCTGGCGTCAAAATAAGACTTTTTCCAGCATGGAAACACTATTTTACATTAGAAGAAGAATTTTGCAGAGTTTTCCCGTGTGTTTCTGTCATCTGCAGTACCTGGCACTTTCAGGGCAAACGTTGTGAAAAACACTCTCAAATTGGCATGAACGGTCAAATTTTACTGTTAGAGCTGAAATGAACGGTGTGTCTAAAATATGTTGCTGGCGTCAAAATAAGACCTTTTCCAGCATGGAAACACTATTTTACATTAGAAGAAGCATTTTGCAGAGTTTTCCCGTGTGTTTCTGTCATCTGCAGTACCTGGCACTTTCAGGGCAAACGTTGTGAAAAACACTCTCAAATTGGCATGAACGGTCAAATTTTACCGTTTGAGCTGAAATGACAGCTTTGCATCAGATGTGCTGCCGGCGTCAAAATAAGACTTTTTCCAGCATGGAAACACTATTTTACATTAGAAGAAGCATTTTGCAGAGTTTTCCCGTGTGTTTCTGTCATCTGCAGTACCTGGCACTTTCAGGGCAAACGTTGTGAAAAACACTCTCAAATTGGCATGAACGGTCAAATTTTACTGTTAGAGCTGAAATGAACGGTGTGTCTAAAATATGTTGCTGGCGTCAAAATAAGACTTTTTCCAGCATGGAAACACTATTTTACATTAGAAGAAGCATTTTGCAGAGTTTTCCCGTGTGTTTCTGTCATCTGCAGTACCTGGCACTTTCAGGGCAAACGTTGTGAAAAACACTCTCATATGGGCTGGAAGCGCTAAAACTGTAATGTTTGAGCTGAAATGACAGCTTTGCATCAGATGTGCTGCCGGCGTCAAAATAAGACTTTTTCCAGCATGGAAACACTATTTTACATTAGAAGAAGAATTTTGCAGAGTTTTCCCGTGTGTTTCTGTCATCTGCAGTACCTGGCACTTTCAGGGCAAACGTTGTGAAAAACACTCTCAAATTGGCATGAACGGTCAAATTTTACTGTTAGAGCTGAAATGACAGCTTTGCATCAGATGTGCTGCCGGCGTCAAAATAAGACTTTTTCCAGCATGGAAACACTATTTTACATTAGAAGAAGCATTTTGCAGAGTTTTCCCGTGTGTTTCTGTCATCTGCAGTACCTGGCACTTTCAGGGCAAACGTTGTGAAAAACACTCTCAAATTGGCATGAACGGTCAAATTTTACCGTTTGAGCTGAAATGACAGCTTTGCATCAGATGTGCTGCCGGCGTCAAAATAAGACTTTTTCCAGCATGGAAACACTATTTTACATTAGAAGAAGCATTTTGCAGAGTTTTCCCGTGTGTTTCTGTCATCTGCAGTACCTGGCACTTTCAGGGCAAACGTTGTGAAAAACACTCAAATTGGCATGAACGGTCAAATTTTACTGTTAGAGCTGAAATGAACGGTGTGTCTAAAATATGTTGCTGGCGTCAAAATAAGACTTTTTCCAGCATGGAAACACTATTTTACATTAGAAGAAGCATTTTGCAGAGTTTTCCCGTGTGTTTCTGTCATCTGCAGTACCTGGCACTTTCAGGGCAAACGTTGTGAAAAACACTCAAATTGGCATGAACGGTCAAATTTTACTGTTAGAGCTGAAATGAACGGTGTGTCTAAAATATGTTGCTGGCGTCAAAATAAGACCTTTTCCAGCATGGAAACACTATTTTACATTAGAAGAAGCATTTTGCAGAGTTTTCCCGTGTGTTTCTGTCATCTGCAGTACCTGGCACTTTCAGGGCAAACGTTGTGAAAAACACTCTCATATGGGCTGGAAGCGCTAAAACTGTAATGTTTGAGCTGAAATGACAGCTTTGCATCAGATGTGCTGCCGGCGTCAAAATAAGACTTTTTCCAGCATGGAAACACTATTTTACATTAGAAGAAGCATTTTGCAGAGTTTTCCCGTGTGTTTCTGTCATCTGCAGTACCTGGCACTTTCAGGGCAAACGTTGTGAAAAACACTCTCATATGGGCTGGAAGCGCTAAAACTGTAATGTTTGAGCTGAAATGACAGCTTTGCATCAGATGTGCTGCCGGCGTCAAAATAAGACTTTTTCCAGCATGGAAACACTATTTTACATTAGAAGAAGAATTTTGCAGAGTTTTCCCGTGTGTTTCTGTCATCTGCAGTACCTGGCACTTTCAGGGCAAACGTTGTGAAAAACACTCTCAAATTGGCATGAACGGTCAAATTTTACTGTTAGAGCTGAAATGAACGGTGTGTCTAAAATATGTTGCTGGCGTCAAAATAAGACTTTTTCCAGCATGGAAACACTATTTTACATTAGAAGAAGAATTTTGCAGAGTTTTCCCGTGTGTTTCTGTCATCTGCAGTACCTGGCACTTTCAGGGCAAACGTTGTGAAAAACACTCTCAAATTGGCATGAACGGTCAAATTTTACTGTTAGAGCTGAAATGAACGGTGTGTCTAAAATATGTTGCTGGCGTCAAAATAAGACCTTTTCCAGCATGGAAACACTATTTTACATTAGAAGAAGCATTTTGCAGAGTTTTCCCGTGTGTTTCTGTCATCTGCAGTACCTGGCACTTTCAGGGCAAACGTTGTGAAAAACACTCTCAAATTGGCATGAACGGTCAAATTTTACCGTTTGAGCTGAAATGACAGCTTTGCATCAGATGTGCTGCCGGCGTCAAAATAAGACTTTTTCCAGCATGGAAACACTATTTTACATTAGAAGAAGCATTTTGCAGAGTTTTCCCGTGTGTTTCTGTCATCTGCAGTACCTGGCACTTTCAGGGCAAACGTTGTGAAAAACACTCTCATATGGGCTGGAAGCGCTAAAACTGTAATGTTTGAGCTGAAATGACAGCTTTGCATCAGATGTGCTGCCGGCGTCAAAATAAGACTTTTTCCAGCATGGAAACACTATTTTACATTAGAAGAAGCATTTTGCAGAGTTTTCCCGTGTGTTTCTGTCATCTGCAGTACCTGGCACTTTCAGGGCAAACGTTGTGAAAAACACTCAAATTGGCATGAACGGCCAAATTTTACTCTTAGAGCTGAAATGAACGGTGTGTCTAAAATATGTTGCTGGCGTCAAAATAAGATTTTTTCCAGCATGGAAACACTATTTTACATTAGAAGAAGCATTTTGCAGAGTTTTCCCGTGTGTTTCTGTCATCTGCAGTACCTGGCACTTTCAGGGCAAACGTGAAAAACACTCTCATATGGGCTGGAAGCGCTAAAACTGTAATGTTTGAGCTGAAATGACAGCTTTGCATCAGATGTGCTGCCGGCGTCAAAATAAGACTTTTTCCAGCATGGAAACACTATTTTACATTAGAAGAAGCATTTTGCAGAGTTTTCCCGTGTGTTTCTGTCATCTGCAGTACCTGGCACTTTCAGGGCAAACGTTGTGAAAAACACTCTCATATGGGCTGGAAGCGCTAAAACTGTAATGTTTGAGCTGAAATGACAGCTTTGCATCAGATGTGCTGCCGGCGTCAAAATAAGACTTTTTCCAGCATGGAAACACTATTTTACATTAGAAGAAGCATTTTGCAGAGTTTTCCCGTGTGTTTCTGTCATCTGCAGTACCTGGCACTTTCAGGGCAAACGTTGTGAAAAACACTCTCAAATTGGCATGAACGGTCAAATTTTACTGTTAGAGCTGAAATGAACGGTGTGTCTAAAATATGTTGCTGGCGTCAAAATAAGACTTTTTCCAGCATGGAAACACTATTTTACATTAGAAGAAGCATTTTGCAGAGTTTTCCCGTGTGTTTCTGTCATCTGCAGTACCTGGCACTTTCAGGCAAACGTTGTGAAAAACACTCAAATTGGCATGAACGGTCAAATTTTACTGTTAGAGCTGAAATGAACGGTGTGTCTAAAATATGTTGCTGGCGTCAAAATAAGACTTTTTTCCAGCATGGGAAACACTATTTTACATTAGAAGAAGCATTTTGCAGAGTTTTCCCCGTGTGTTTCTGTCATCTGCAGTACCTGGCACTTTCAGGGCAAACGTTGTGAAAAACAGTCTCATATGGGCTGGAAGCGCTAAAACTGTAATGTTTGAGCTGAAATGACAGCTTTGCATCAGATGTGCTGCCGGCGTCAAAATAAGACTTTTTCCAGCATGGAAACACTATTTTACATTAGAAGAAGCATTTTGCAGAGTTTTCCCCGTGTGTTTCTGTCATCTGCAGTACCTGGCACTTTCAGGGGCAAACATTGTGAAAAACAGTCTCATATGGGCTGGAAGCGCTAAAACTGTAATGTTTGAGCTGAAATGACAGCGTTGCATCAGATGTGCTGCCGGCGTCAAAATAAGACTTTTTCCAGCATGGAAAAACTATTTTACATTAGAAGAAGAATTTTGCAGAGTTTTCCGTGTGTTTCTGTCATCTGCAGTAGGCTACCTGGCACTTTCAGGGCAAACGTTGTGAAAAACACTCAAATTGGCATGAACGGTCAAATTTTACTGTTAGAGCTGAAATGAACGGTGTGTCTAAAATATGTTGCTGGCGTCAAAATAAGACTTTTTCCAGCATGGAAACACTATTTTACATTAGAAGAAGCATTTTGCAGAGTTTTCCCGTGTGTTTCTGTCATCTGCAGTACCTGGCACTTTCAGGGCAAACGTTGTGAAAAACACTCTCATATGGGCTGGAAGCGCTAAAACTGTAATGTTTGAGCTGAAATGACAGCTTTGCATCAGATGTGCTGCCGGCGTCAAAATAAGACTTTTTCCAGCATGGAAACACTATTTTAGCATTAGAAGAAGCATTTTGCAGAGTTTTCCCGTGTGTTTCTGTCATCTGCAGTACCTGGCACTTTCAGGGCAAACGTTGTGAAAAAACACTCTCAAATTGGCATGAACGGTCAAATTTTACTGTTAGAGCTGAAATGAACGGTGTGTCTAAAATATGTTGCTGGCGTCAAAATAAGACTTTTTCCAGCATGGGAAACACTATTTTACATTAGAAGAAGCATTTTGCAGAGTTTTCCCGTGTGTTTCTGTCATCTGCAGTACCTGGCACTTTCAGGGCAAACGTTGTGAAAAACACTCTCATATGGGCTGGAAGCGCTAAAACTGTAATGTTTGAGCTGAAATGACAGCTTTGCATCAGATGTGCTGCCGGCGTCAAAATAAGACTTTTTCCAGCATGGAAACACTATTTTACATTAGAAGAAGAATTTTGCAGAGTTTTCCCGTGTGTTTCTGTCATCTGCAGTACCTGGCACTTTCAGGGCAAACGTTGTGAAAAACACTCTCAAATTGGCATGAACGGTCAAATTTTACTGTTAGAGCTGAAATGACCAGCCTTTTGCATCAGATGTGCTGCCGGCGTCAAAATAAGACTTTTTCCAGCATGGAAACACTATTTTACATTAGAAGAAGCATTTTGCAGAGTTTTCCCGTGTGTTTCTGTCATCTGCAGTACCTGGCACTTTCAGGGCAAACGTTGTGAAAAACACTCTCAAATTGGCATGAACGGTCAAATTTTACCGTTTGAGCTGAAATGACAGCTTTGCATCAGATGTGCTGCCGGCGTCAAAATAAGACTTTTTCCAGCATGGAAACACTATTTTACATTAGAAGAAGCATTTTGCAGAGTTTTCCCGTGTGTTTCTGTCATCTGCAGTACCTGGCACTTTCAGGGCAAACGTTGTGAAAAACACTCAAATTGGCATGAACGGTCAAATTTTACTGTTAGAGCTGAAATGAACGGTGTGTCTAAAATATGTTGCTGGCGGTCAAAATAAGACTTTTTCCAGCATGGAAACACTATTTTACATTAGAAGAAGCATTTTGCAGAGTTTTCCCGTGTGTTTCTGTCATCTGCAGTACCTGGCACTTTCAGGGCAAACGTTGTGAAAAACACTCAAATTGGCAATGAACGGTCAAATTTTACTGTTAGAGCTGAAATGAACGGTGTGTCTAAAATATGTTGCTGGCGTCAAAATAAGACCTTTTCCAGCATGGAAACACTATTTTACATTAGAAGAAGCATTTTGCAGAGTTTTCCCGTGTGTTTCTGTCATCTGCAGTACCTGGCACTTTCAGGGCAAACGTTGTGAAAAACACTCTCATATGGGCTGGAAGCGCTAAAACTGTAATGTTTGAGCTGAAATGACAGCTTTGCATCAGATGTGCTGCCGGCGTCAAAATAAGACTTTTTCCAGCATGGAAACACTATTTTACATTAGAAGAAGCATTTTGCAGAGTTTTCCCGTGTGTTTCTGTCATCTGCAGTACCTGGCACTTTCAGGGCAAACCGTTGTGAAAAACACTCTCATATGGGCTGGAAGCGCTAAAACTGTAATGTTTGAGCTGAAATGACAGCTTTGGCATCAGATGTGCTGCCGGCGTCAAAATAAGACTTTTTCCAGCATGGAAACACTATTTTACATTAGAAGAAGAATTTTGCAGAGTTTTCCCGTGTGGTTTCTGTCATCTGCAGTACCTGTCACTTTCAGGGCAAACGTTGTGAAAAACACTCTCAAATTGGCATGAACGGTCAAATTTTACTGTTAGAGCTGAAATGAACGGGTGTGTCTAAAATATGTTGCTGGCGTCAAAATAAGACTTTTTCCAGCATGGAAACACTATTTTACATTAGAAGAAGAATTTTGCAGAGTTTTCCCGTGTGTTTCTGTCATCTGCAGTACCTGGCACTTTCAGGGCAAACGTTGTGAAAAACACTCTCAAATTGGCATGAACGGTCAAATTTTACTGTTAGAGCTGAAATGAACGGTGTGTCTAAAATATGTTGCTGGCGTCAAAAATAAGACCTTTTCCAGCATGGAAACACTATTTTACATTAGAAGAAGCATTTTGCAGAGTTTTCCCGTGTGTTTCTGTCATCTGCAGTACCTGGCACTTTCAGGGCAAACGTTTGTGAAAAACACTCTCAAATTGGCATGAACGGTCAAATTTTACCGTTTGAGCTGAAATGACAGCTTTGCATCAGATGTGCTGCCGGCGTCAAAATAAGACTTTTTCCAGCATGGAAACACTATTTTACATTAGAAGAAGCATTTTGCAGAGTTTTCCCGTGTGTTTCTGTCATCTGCAGGTACCTGGCACTTTCAGGGCAAACGTTGTGAAAAACAGCTCTCATATGGGCTGGAAGCGCTAAAACTGTAATGTTTGAGCTGAAATGACAGCTTTGCATCAGATGTGCTGCCGGCGTCAAAATAAGACTTTTTCCAGCATGGAAACACTATTTTACATTAGAAGAAGCATTTTGCAGAGTTTTCCCGTGTGTTTCTGTCATCTGCAGTACCTGGCACTTTCAGGGCAAACGTTGTGAAAAACACTCA